>NC_138550.1:158146590-158746590 GCF_964273705.1 Natrix helvetica | reverse complement strand
CCTCCTCCTCCTCCTCCTCCTCCCCCCTCCATGCAAAGACAGATTGACATCCATAGTCTTAGGACATCAATGGATAAGTTTAAGACAGAGTGTCTGCATGCTTATGTATACCTCAGTCCTAAGTCACTGTGATCCCTCAACTGAATCATGCAAACATTACTCTCAATTGTAAGCACCTTCAAACTCTCAATTTTTTTTTAGAAGCTTTGTTCCTAATCCTCAAGAATGTGGAGATAAGTTTTAAAGTGTATGGGCAAAGCTTGATTAAATCTCTTGACAGGGGCTTAATAGATTTTTCTAGCAGTCAAGGCTTCGGCACCCCATTCAGAAGGCAAACTCAAGTAAGAGAAGAACTTGTAAAAAGAAAGAAAGAAAGAAAAAACCTTTTTCTTTGGGCATTTTTTTTTTCTTCATGGAAAAAAAAAATCATAATCATCACCGAGGGCTGAGATTTCAGCTTTCCTTGGGACAAAACCAGATAGGCTATGCCCCAGACATGTAACCTGCTGAATATCCATCCATCGGCTACGAGCTACAGCTGAAAGTGTGAAAAGCAAAACAACATATTTCTTAGAAAAACAACAGCCAAAAATGATCCCTGCAGATAGAAGCAGGACTGATAAGGTCATGTTTTTTTTAGTTTTTCCCCACCTGGAAATGCCACTGCTTCCTAGCAGTCGCCCACACTTCCTGGATTTATCGGCAAAAGTCAGGCCAAAATAATTATAAAAACAGGGCCACTCAGGAAAGAGATTTATCACCTTTGATCATCACTCCCTGCAATTAGTCATCAACAATCAAAAGGAAAATCCAGGCCGTTTCTTGGGGAGAGCAATTTGACTGTAACAATTAACAAATGACTTTTTGTTGTTGTTTTTTAAAAGGGGGGGGAGGATTGTCTTGTTTTAAAATAATAAGTGATCTCAGAAACAAGTCATTTAAGTGACTCCAGAGAAAATATTTTGGCAGCACGACCTCCCTGTTGATCGAGAAGAAAACAATGGCTTCTCACAAGTAGCTTTTATGACTGTGGCTTATACGCTGTGTGTACAGGGGGTCCTCCACTTAACGAACACAAATGAGCCCAACATTTATGTTGCTATCAATGGTGGGATTCCAAAAGTTTTTACTAGCGGTTCTGTGGGCGTGACTTGGGCGTGCTGTGGTTTGGTGGGTGTGGCTTGGTGGGCGTGGCTTGGTGGGCATGGCAGGGGAAGGATACTGCAAAATCCCCATTCCTTCCCGATCAGCTGGGACTTGGGAGGTAGATGGGGGCGGGGACAGTCAGAGGTAGTATTTACCAGTTCTCTGAACTTCTCAAAATTTCCACTCCTGGTTCTCCAGTACTGGTCAGAACCTGCTGAATGCCACCTCTGGTTTCTATGCGAGATATCTGTGAAGGGAGTTATGCCCTATTTTACAACTTTGCTTGCCACAGTTGTTGAGCGAATCATTGCAGTTGTTAAAAGTTTTTAAGAAGATGTTGGATAACCATTTGTCTGAAGTGGTGTAGGGTTTCCTATTTAAGCAGGGGATGGACTAGAAGACCTCTATGGTCGCTTCCAACGCTGCTATTCTATTCTATTCCTGATAAATCAAAGTTTCATAATCCTCTGGTCCGAGGCCTGCACACAATTTTTGAGGGTTGAATCAGGAGCTGTACTCCAAAAGGTAGATTGGATCAGTATAGAAGATTAATTAAATACAATTAAGTGGAATACTCTCTGTATATTTAATATTTTTCCCTTTTGATTAGTTTGGGAAAGATTCCAGGGAAGAGACCCAGATATTTTAGGTACTTGCTTTGATCTAAGGCTGTAGTAGACAGGCTGACTATAGTTATATATATATTTTTATATGGACTGCATGATGTAATTCAGGACAAGCCAATGCCCTGGGTTCCTATACAGTTATTTTCCCTTTCTCAGAATCTGAACCGATTGACAGAATTGTTTTAATTTTTAGCTCACACAGAGCCTCTGGGATTTTCCTCTCTCACCTACAATTTCCTTGGCGGGAGCCCCAACCGAGAACATCTCTCTTGCAGCACCTTGGTGGGAAGTAGAGATCAAGAAGGTTATTCAAAATACGAGGGATGCATCCTGTTCCATAATGAAAGATTCCCACTGATTTCTTGGCTCCTGCACTGTGCCTTACATCAGAACACTTTGGCATGCTATCCAAAACTCTGTATGACATTCATATAATCATCATCTCCAAAACCAATGTTTGAGCTACTCTCCAATTACCTCCTTATGGTTGTTTTACTCCAATTACTTCAGGCAATGACTGAAACCATGTGTACGAAGCTGGGTTTATCCAAGGGCAACGCGAAGCTGTGCAGAACAATGGTAAGAAAACTTGAGGACCTCATTCAACCCAAGTCTAAACCAGCTCTAGGGAGATAGATGTCTATGGATATCTCACTCATGACCTCGATGACTGAGAGTCTCCATAGTCATTTAGCTATGCACTTTGGGATGGACACTTTTCGAATGGAGCGGGAGTTATGGACGGATTTCCCCCCCCAAAATGTCAAACTACTGGAACCATAGGGCTTCAGTTTGAGATGCAGACAACACAGGCTCATCCCCCAACAGCCTTGCTTGTCTTCAACAGCGAAGGGACACGGGGCGTAAAACTTCCTGCAGCCAAGAAGGCTCCCTACACATTTCACACTACTCAGGTGAGGACAGAGATAAACCTCCAAGTGGCCTCAATGACTCTCTAAAAGAATGCAAATGACAGCTTATTCCATAACACGGGGTAGTCCTCAAATTACAACCATTCATTTAACAAATGTTTCAAGTTTTGTAAGTCACTTCTTTCACCATTGAAAGAAGTGACTTACAAAAAGAAAGAGAGAAAAAACCCCAACATAGTCCAGTTGCCTCCTGAAAAAGCCTCTTTGGGACAACCAGGACCTGGATGACTGAGAATCTCTACAGACTTTTAGCTATACAATTTGGGATGAAGACCCTTGGAATGGTGTGGGAATAAGGAATGGATTTCCAGAGGGAAAACAATTGCAGACTACAGGAACCAGGAGCATCTCTCAAGTGACCCCGAGGATACAGATAAACCTCCAAGTGCTTCAATGACCCTCTAAAAAGGATGCAAATGACCAGCTGAATGCAAGGAATATAAATCCTTCTATTCCCCACCATCCAGTCAGAGCTGAAGAAGCTTCTTGGAGGAGAAGTGAAATGTCTTTAAAAAAAAACAAGGAAGTCCAGTTGCCTCTTGAAAAAGCCCCTTTGGGACTCTAGGAAGATGGTTGCTTGTTGGAGAAGCATTCAGCTATCCTTTAGACATTTAACTTGGATTTTCCTTCAGCCTTTGCATGCCGCTTTGTAAATTTTATTGTAACCCCAGCAAAAAATACTAGCAATACACCATTTATGAGACCCTCCTGATCTGAATGGTAGTCTTCCCCCTTGATTGGCTTGTTATTGGGCCGAAGTTGTTAAACCCATTAACTTTGTTCTAGTTGCAAGCTTCCAGAAGATCAACTTTGTCTTATGTCCCCAGGATCTATCTGATGGTCAATGCAGTTGGTTTACTAGACAAATCAGCCATCGATGGGCACATAGGGATAAACGAAGTTTACATACCATTTAAAAAAGACAATTAAAAAGCCAAAAGGAAAACAAAAAGACCCAAACACCTCCTCAACCAGCAATCAACCCCTAGATAAGCAGAGATTAGCACTAAGATTAACACCAGACCAACAATCCTGAAGGAAACAATGCCCCAATCAAAGAACTACAACTCAGACAAACAAGCTAACAATAGACAACACCCTAATCAAAGGACTACCAAAAACACTCCCACCAACACTGACAGGGCAAGCCACAAGCATATACAAAGAAAGCAAGCCCTACTCTCACTAGCACTGATGATGTTACCTAATTGGGTAATGAAACATCTGCAAGAAATCGACCAAGCTAAGTAAGTGGGTAAGTATATATTTCAGAAATGAAAGTGCCGAAAGACCAGCTCTCCATATTTGAATGTGAAACCTAGAATCAACAAGAGCTGACTTTTATTTGACTTCCATAAAAAAATAATAGTTTCCCCAAAAATAAGGCCTCCCTGGATAATAAGCCCAATTGGGCGTTTGAGCATATGAGCTAAAACAAGCCCTCCCCCTAAAATATTGCAACACAGAGCATGAGGTGACCATGCTCGCCACCTCCTACACCTCAAAAATAATAAGACCTCCCCGAAAATAAGGCCAAGTGCTTATTTCGGGGGGTCAAAAGAAAATAAGATCCTGGTTTATTTTCGGGGAAACGCGGCATACGTAGCTTACTTGACCTGTGCTGTGGAGTTTTTGGTGATATTACCTAGTTGGATACCGAAACATCTGCAAATAACCGAGCTGAGAGACCACCAAGTACTCCATTGATTTGTTTATACAATTCTAGAAGCCTAACAATTTATCGTCTTGCAAAGTGAATTACAAATGTTATGTCCCAAACAGGCATTGCTGATTTCTCAATCCCACGTTTCTTTTGTTTTTTCGCTGTTTGCCTCATGTTGTTTGGCCATAAATATTGGACAACCTCCATCACCTGCTCTGACCCAGAATGACCAAAACATATGTCAGCCCATCTGGAGGGCACCAGATTAGGAAAACAACCTTCTAAATCATTAGGTCTTGAGGTGCCATCCCGTGCCAGCTGCTGAGAAGACCAGTGGCACTTTTCTTTTAGGTTTTGGGGTAGCAACTAAGATGCTGCAGTAATACTGAATTTTTCTGAGTATAAGACGCACCAAGATTTTAAAAAGGCAAATTAAAAAAAAAAAAGGTTTTGCACTCTGCAGACCTCCCAAAAATGGCCCGTTTTTTTGTCAAAAAAGAGGCATGCGTAGCATTTAGAAGGCTTGTAGAGTGCTCCTAGGAGCTGGGGGGGGGGGCAAAAATGAGCAAAAAACAGCCCATTTTTCACTCATTTCTGCCCTCCCCAGCCCCCAGGAGCACTCTGGAAGCCTCCTAAAGGCTCTTCACGGCCATTTTGGTGAAGAGGGTAGGGTTTTGGGAGGCAGAAAATGCTGTATTCAGTGTATAAGACGCACCGAGATTTTCACCCACTTTTTTGAGGGAAAAAGGTGCGTCTTATACTCCGAAAAATACAGTAAGCAAATCTTTGGTCCAAAAAGTTGTTTCTTCATTTTCTGCATATATCCATTTTACCAGGAATGCTAAAAAGTCTAAACAGGCCTGGCTGGGTGTTCGAAAGCGCCTCTATAGGTAATCCTCAATTTCTGACCACAATTGAGCACAGAATTTACGTTACTAAGTGAGAAATGTGTTAAATGAGCCTTGCTCCATTTCACGACTTTTCTTGCCACGTTTGTAAAGTGAATCATTGCCGCTCATCGCATGACCCTGGGACACTGCAACCGTCGTAAGTGTGAGCCAGTTGCCAAGCATCTGAATTTTGCTCCCGGGATTGTGGAGATGGCTGCAAAAGTCGTAACTCTGAACAACATGTCAAGCATCCAAATGTAAATAACGTGACGGCGGAAAGGCTGGCCTGGTCGTAAGTGTGAAGAATGGTCGCAGGTTTCCCTTTTGTCAGCGCTGTTGTAACTTTGAACGGTCACTAAATGAATTGTTGATTACCTCTATTTCTGTGAAAAAGGCCAGTTCAGGGAACAGTACAGAAAAATGCCTGAATTGGTACCCACAATTGGCTGACTGGGAACAATGCCTTGGTGCATCCATCCGCTAAGCATAACACGGAGAAAATCAGAGAGGCACATTTTCTGATTTAGCCCCAGGCAGCGAAGGAGATTAAAAGCAGGGAAAACCTCACGCGATACACGGGATGACAAGCGGGAGCAGGAGGGTGAGGAAACCCAGCTTAATATCTACCAAGGAGAGCTTTAAAGGACAATCTCTTTAGATTTGATCAAAGTAGGTCAATCTTTCTGCTTTGTTAAGTCTTTGGGCAGGACGGCACTGCCTTCCGCCAACGCGTTCGAGTTCTCTTTGACACTTCATGGCAGACATGTTTCACACACACTCACTCACACACAAGGACAGCTTTGCACCAGGGGTGGGCTTCAAAAATTTTAGCAAGGGGTTCTCTGCTTGGTTGCTGGGTGGGCGTGGCCATGGTGGGCATGGCATAGTCAGCCTCTTGCACTGTTTCTGCCCTCCCCTAGCTCCGGAGGCTTTCCTTGAGCCTCCGGGAAGGCGAAAACGGCATCCCCAGGCCTTCCGGAAGCCGGAAATGGGCCTGTTTCTGGGCCATTTTTTGCCTCCCTGAGTCTCCACGCGCACCCTGCACTTACATCCATCCAAAATGGGCCGCGTGGGGACTCCTGGGAGGGGAGGGGCAGGGTGGGTGGGGCCAGCCAGGATTGGGATTTAGGGATTCTCCAAACTGCACAGAATCTTAGCTAGAGATTCTCCTGACCCACTCCGAACCCCCAGCAGCCCAGCCCTGCTATGCACGTACAATTGACTCGTACATATTTTTAATTTACACAAATGCACACATACCTATATTAACGCAGGACGCTGAGTAGTCCTCGACGTACGACCACGATCGAGCCCAAAATTTTAACTGGGAGAGTTCTTAAGTAAATTTTGCCCCATGTTGCGACCTTTCTTGCCACAGGTGTTAAGTGAATCACTACAGCTGTGAGTGACACGGTTGTTAAGTGAACCCGGCTTTTCCCACTTGTTTTGCTTGTCAGGAGGTTGCAAAAGCAGAAGGTCGCAAAAGGGGATCCTGTGACCCCAGGAAACTTCAGCCGTCATAAATCGGAGGCAGTTGCTAAGCAGCCAAATTTTGATCACGTGATCACGACGACATTGCAATGGTTGAAAGTGTGAAAAACGGTCCCAGGTCACATTTTTCAGAGCCGTTGTAACTTTGAATGGGTCACTAAATGAACTGTTGTAAATTGAGAACTACCTGTAGCAGTAAATGAATCAACCTTAGTAAACATCCAAAACAGGCCCTGCATCTCTTCAACCTTTTCTCTGCTCTCTCCACGGCTTCCCCAGTTTCAAAAAGAAAAGTGGCGCATTCCACAGGTCCTGCTCCCCTCCCCCGTCCCTTGGTTCATCTTTCCATCCTCCAATTAGATCGCCATCATCACAGGTCCCACTCCTCTCTGGGCGAAAGGCAGTAGGCATGAGTGAGCTGATGACTTCTGAGTTGATGTTGGTCATGCAGGCTGCCTTCTCTTGACTAATATCTATCCATCCATCATCTATCTATCTATCTATCTATCTATCTATCTATCTATCTATCTATCTATCTATCTATCTATATCTATTATCTATCTATTATCTATCTATCATCTATCTATCTATCTATCTATCTATCTATCTATCTATTATCTATCTATCTATCTATCTATCTATCTATTATCTATCTATCTATCTATCTATCTATCTATCTATCTATCTATCTATCTATCTATCTATCTATCTATCTATCTATTATCTATCTATCTATCATTTATATCCAAAGCCATAGTAAGACCATACCAAAAGTACTGCATCCAGTTTTGGTCACCACACTATAAAAAAAGATGTTGAGACTCTAGAAAAAGTGCAGAGAAGAGCAGCCAGGATGATTAGGAGGCTAAAACATATGAAGAATGGTTACAGGAACTGGGCATGGCTAGTCTAGTGAAGAGAAGGACCAGAGGAGACATGATAGTGGTGCTCCAATATTTGAGGGGCTGCCACAGAGAGGAAGGGGTCAGGCTATTTTCCAAAGCACCTGAAGGCCAGGCAAGGAATAATGGGTGGAATCTGATCAAGGAGAGATTCAACCTAGAAATAAGGAGACATTTTCTGACAGTGAGACCAATCAACCAATGGAACAGAAGTTGCCTTCGGAAGTTGTGGGGGCTTCATCACTTGAGACTTTCATCGCCATTGGTCAGAAATGGTGTAGGGTCTCCTGCTTGAGCGGGAGTTGGACTAGATGAGCTATAAGGTCATTTCCAACTCCGTTAATTTGTCTAGCAACTCCCACTAATGGTATAGTAAGAATGACCTTGGGAGACAGAGGAAGTGCTGCAGGGTGGACAACCTTCATATAAAAGACATCTCAGCCCACAAAAAGAGAGAGAGGCACGGGAAGCATTTCAAGAAGGGACCCTCCCTAGTTTTCCAGATGGTAAAAGGAAGGAGGGGAGAAACCCATTCAGTCTCGCAAGAGCCTGTTAATGTAAGCTTGCTATAAAGACAAGAGCTAGTATTCATTTTGGTACTTTGGGGTCTGGACTATTTCAAAGGACTAACAGATAGCCAGCTTCCAATACAGGAAGTCACTGCTTTAGAAATGCCTCATTTCATCCCTCCTGCCTATTTATTACCCTCTGCCCTTTCTCTATGCATTCTTTCAGTGCTGCTTTGGGGGTGGGGGAGCGAAGAGGGGGGGGTTGAGCAGGGACAGCACTGAATACTTCTGCAATAGAAAGCTAGCAGTAGGGAAATTTAAAGCCCTTTTTTTGTTTTGGCAGGTTTTTATTTTTACATGAGGAAATTATTATTCAGCAATGAAACTTCCCAATTCTATTTCAGCTTCTTGAACCCGCTTCTAGAGCTGGTGAATCACAGCACCAGAAATGATTGTGTAAGCAAAATCCCTCCAGCCCATATATCATGCTTTGCCTTTTCTATAGGCCCTCTTTAGGAGGTCCTGCTGCTTGAATGGTTGCCGTTTTGACAATCTAAGACAATCGGAGTTACTGAAGAATATCTGAGTTGGCTGCAATCACTCCTGGCCACCCCAAAGGAACGACAAGAGTTTTGTAGGTAGAAACTTCTAAGTTTTAATCTCCAGTTTCAAGAGGTTCATGGAATCGTAAGATAAAGATATAAAGATAGTTGGACTACATTCCATGTCTATGGAGATTCTCTATCATCCAGGTCACGGTTGTCCCAAAGGTGCTTTTTCCAAAAGGCTGATTACAGATTAAGAGAGTTGGAAGGGACCTTGGAGGTCATCTAGTCCAACCCCCGCCCAAGCAGGAGACCCTATACCCATGATGATGAACGTATGGCACGCGGAGCCATTTGTTAGGGCACGCAAGGAGTTGCCCTGTCAGCTCCAGCGCGCATGCACACGCTGGCCAGCTGACTTCGGCCTTCTTTTAAGGCTGCTTTTCACCCTCCGGAGGCTTCCCTGAAAGCTCTGGAGCGCGAAAAACCAGCCATACTGGCAAACTAGAATTTCAAGAAAGGACTTCCGGTTTGCTCATAGGGTCGTTTTTTGCGCTCCGAAGCCTTCAGGGGTTGTACACATAGCATTATGGGCGTGGGCACACCTGCGCACAACCCCCCTATGCTCCCCCTGCTTTTGGCACATGATCCCAAAAAGATTAGCCATCACTGCCCTATACCATTTCTAACAGATGGCAGTCCAATCTCTTCTTGAAAGCTTCCAGGGACAAGGCTCCCACAACGTCTGAAGGCAATTTCTGTTCCATTGGTGGATTGCTCTCACTGTCTGAATATTTCTCTTTATTTCTAGGTTGAATCTCTCCTTGGTCAGTTTCCATCCATTATTCCTTGTCTGGCCTTCAGGTGACCCAACATTTTTATGGTGTGGTGACCAAAACTGGATGCAGTATTCTAGGTGTGGTCTTACTATGGCTTTATAGAGTGGTATTAGTACCTCACTTGATCTTGATTAATGCAGTTTAGGATTGCATTGGCTTTTTTGGCTGCTCCTGCACTGTTGACTCATATTTAGCTGGCTGTCCACTAAAACTCCAAGAGCCTTCTCACAATTATCAAGGCATATATAGTCAGAAAGGCATATAGAATCACTTGTTATTGGTATTATTATTATTATTATTATTATTATTATTATTGGTATTATTATTATTATTATTATTATTATTATTATTATTATTATTATTATTATTATTATTATTATTATTATCCTGTTGCTTTGTATGAACATTGCACGTACGCTGGAGACAAATAAAGCATTTCATTCCATTCCACTCCATTTTCTATTCTCTTCTAGAAATGAAGACTAAAAGGCAACGGTATTTTGTTTTTCTTTGAAGACATTTCGCTCCTCATCCAAGAAGCTTCCTCAGTTCTGGAAACCAAAGAATGGAAGAAGCTTCTTGGATGAGAAGTGAAATGTCTTCAAAGAAAAACAAAGCACCTTTGGGTCTACATTACATCCAACCTCTCACACCATTCTGGAATCTCTATACCTACATAGGCTTCCAATCTCTCTCTCCCTCTCTCCTTTGGGCCTTGCAAAAATTACTGCTTTCCAGAGCAAACAATATTTTGACAGTCTGACCTGCCCTAAAATGCTTCCTTCTTATTTACTCAGCCCCGTCCATCCTATCAGGTGCTAGGGGGAAGGAAAAGGGAACATAACATTTACACAGCCTTGGGCTGGCAAGATCTGCTTCAGAGTTTATTCTGATTCTCCCATGTGTCTTGATTATCGGCACCACAACCAAGGTCACAGATTCCTTTTGTTTATTTATCTGTTGCTGGTTTCCCTCCAAGCTTATTTTGTTTTCCCAGCAAACTAGTTATAGGGAAGAAGAAAACGTGTCCCTTCTGCTCAACAAATGAAAGTCCGAAAACTTTATTTTGCTAATCCTACAAAATAAGACTCCAATACATTTTTCTGGATGTGGTGCCTCAGTGGCTAAGATGCTGAGCTTGTCTATCTGAAATGTCGGCAGTTCAAATCCCTAGCGCCGCGTAACGGAGTGAGCTCCTGTTACTTGTCCCAGCTTCTGCCAACCAAGCAATTCGAAAGCAGGTAAAAATGCAAGTAGAAAAATAGGAACCGCCTTTGGTAGGAAGGTAACAGCGTTCCGTGAGCCTTCGGCGTTTAGTCATGCCGGTCACATGACCACGGAGACGTCTTCGGAGAGCGCTGGCTCTTCGGCTTTGAAACAGAGATGAGCACCGCCCCCTAGAGTCGGGAACGATTAGCACATATTTGTGAGAGGGACTTTTACCTTTATCTTTACCTTTTCTGGCCTGTTTATGTGGTGTGCAGGAATGGGATAAAGTCCCCAATTCTGGCAATGTCAATCTGGAAGACTTCAGGTGACCCACACTACTTTCAGATCTAGTAGAGAAATGTTAGAAAAGATCTAGCTTCCCTCTCAAATGACAGATCTCCTACAACACAATGTGTGGGTCTGTTCACCAAGGTTGCCTTCTCCTATTTCCACTAAAATCTCTCAGCTCCTATTTTTCAAAATATCCTGGGTGTACGGTTGACCGAGGATTCTCCAAATCGGTTGGATAACGCAGCTCTTAGTGCCAAATCGGCTCAACGTTCTCAACGGATGGGTTGAAGCAGATAAGATTCTCACATTTTTGCTACTATGCATGATCCGCCACCTCTGCAATTCTGAGCAAGAGAGGTTCACCTTTGCGCAACTGTGGGTTGTGCGCCAGTTATGCCCCTTCCTAGACCAACAACTACTACTCACGGTCGCTCATCCCCCGAGTGGGATGGAGCCCATTAAATGGCTTGTATGATGTGTTGTCGCTGGGGCGGGGTGTGGCGGTCTTATTTTATTATATATGATTCTCCTTTTTTGTTTTAATATGATGTGTTTCTATTCTTGTAAGCCATCTTACATCTTACGAGTCCCTTCGGGGAGAGGGGGCGGTCTATAAATCTAATAAAACTTAAACTTAATCTTGAGTTGCCATACGCGAACATGCAGCAATGAGCTATGGTGAAGTGTCATCTCCTCTAACGAACATGATATCTTCTTGGAAAACAGGGGCAGGCAACTGTTGGGGGTCAATGGTGATGCGCCTGAAATTCTGTGACCACATTACAGGTGTTACCGCCAAAAGTTGCAATGCTGTTGGCCTTGGGAGAACCTCAGGAAGAGGTTACCGATCCATTGTCCAATTTGATCAATCAGGAGACACAGATCTCATAGAAGACAAATGCTGAACATTATTTTCCTCACCAGTTTGTACTTGAGATGTTCCCTACCATGACAAATAAGCTTTGCTATCAATGATTTCTCAGCAAGCCCCCCTCCCCACCCCTTTTCAAAATATTTTGGAGAATGGTTGCAAGACTTGGGTATGTCTAGTTTAATGAAAATATGGACTAGGGGGTGACATGACAGCTGTCTTCCACTATCTTCCACAGAGAGGGAGGTCAATTTAGTCTCCAAAACACAAGAAGGTAGGACAAGAAGCAACGGATGGGAACTAATCAAGGAGAGAGAAGCAACCTAGAACTAAGGAAAATTTCCTAACAGTTAACAATTAACCAGTGGAACAGCTTGCCTCTAGAAGTTGTAGGTGGTCCAACACTGGAGGTTTTAAGGAGATTGGACAACCTTTTTTCTGAAATGGTATGTCTGTCTGAGCAGGGGGTTAAACTGGAAGACCCCAAGGTCCCTTCCAACTCTGTTCCTCTGTTATTTTCAAAGTACTGAGCTGCTATTATCCATACAGTTGATTTTTTAAAGAATATATATGGGTCCCATTGACCTAGATCTGAGGGAACTCTAAACACTAAATCATACTTATATGGAACTGAGAATGTGTCGGGCACTAAGAAAGATACCATTTCCCAGCATCTCCACTCCGTCATCCTCCACATTAGCTGTGAACCTATTCATAAACCTGGTTTTTCGTTCGACAAATGAATAGTTAGGCAATACGCAACATTTGCATAAAAGGCACCAGAAGATTCAAGGTTCTTTATATGCTTTATTGTAGTAATTGTTACAATTAATGTGCTCACAAACTGCTTTGCATTCAGGAATCCAATTCTTAGCCACTTTAATGATGGCTCCTTCCAGGTTCCTAACATGTAGATTATCAGTTTGGATCTGGCCTGCAGAAATGCTGATCTTCATCGCACTGGTAAATTCTGCCTATTAAAAAGAAGAAAAGAAACAAAGACCCCTCCATTTAAAAGAAAATGGAACAGGAGGTTACCCAGATCTGGTGACTTAACTCCCGATTCTCATTCTGTCTCTATATCTAATCGGCCACTGTTTCTCTTATTTCTTTTTTTAACCTACTCATTTTCCAATGCTGCATATTTTATCATCCAGCAGAAATACCCTTTTGCATCACACACAGAATAAATATCCCATTTCACAGAAAAGAACAAACAGTTAATATTTGATCGGCAAGACTCAGAAACCAAACAGTCTGCCTTGTGAAGCCATTTAGCTCCAACGTGGTCTTGGTATCTCTGTCTCTCACTCCTTTCTGTGAATTGTTGAAAATTATATAATATTTAATTTACCAGTGCAAGAACTCTCTTTCTCTCTCTCTCTCTCTCTCTCTCGACACCCTCTTCCTTTTCTCCTTAAATTGGAAACCCATGAACCTGGACTGCCAGGTTTTAATTGATTGCTTTACAAGATTTTATGGCTGCAGCTAGAGTTCAAAACATTTTAAATCCAATTGATCAATCAGCAACTGATCTTAAATGCATGGCACCATGCTAGGGATTTTCAGAAAGTGGCTGCAGTGCAAAATTGCTGAATAAAAATATCAAGAGGTGTGAATTTATTAACTGGCGTTCCTTGAGAAAATAAAAGGAGGATTAGAGGAAAACATTGATGTTACAGAGAAACTCAAAATGCTCTGAAATCTCTTACCTTCACTCCAGAATCTGATATTTAACAGGAAAGGGAATCAGAAGAACTTAACAAATATTGGTGGCAAGAGATAAAAGACCTCTTGTGATAAAGCAATCAGATATACTTAAGATATGACAAGCTTCAACCACTGGACATTGTTGGCTGGAGCATAGAGGAGCTGTAGCTTAAAATACCTGAAGATGGCAGCTTTGTAATCCTGTCAATTTCATCAGCTACGTGGAATATTATATTACATTCAACTGAGAAGAGAGAGAACTGTAGAGCTGTGCCCCCAAACACTTGGAGGGCACCAAATTGGCTGTAATCAATGATTATTGATTTGGGTGCAGTCCAGAATACATGCCTGTTCCTCTGGAAATCCAGTCAATACATGTGAAAGGCCTTAAATCTGGAGCCTTGAAAAACTTAACGAACTTAAAAAACTTAATGAACAGAAACTCTGTTCATTTTTGTGTGTGGGAATACATCTCCTTTCCAGGTAACATGCAGTTTTTCTGATGTTTCTAAGCGGCTCTCCTAAAGACTATTGGAAGTAACTTTCATTGTAGACCAGGTGGGTCTCCAAACATGACTGCTTGGAAGACTTGTGGACTTCAACTCCCAGAATTCCCCAGCTAGCATGGCTGGCTGATGAATTCTGGGAGTTAAAGTCCACAAGTCATAAAGTTCCCAAGTTTGGAGATTCCTGGATCACGGGGAGAATGCCTGAGTATACATTGAACAAGTAGCACGGATGATACAATGAGAGTATACAGATAGTCCTCAAACTACGACCACTATTGAGCCCAAAAATTTATGTTGCTAAGCGAGACAGTTAAGCGAAATTTCTCCACTTTTATGACCTTTCTTGCTATAGTCGTTTAGTGAATGACAGCAGTTGTTACGTTAGTAACATAGCTGTTAACTGTTAATCTGGCTTCCCCATTGACTTTGCTCGTCAGATCACAAGAGGTGGTCACATGACCCCGGGACACTACAACGGTCATAAATAGGGAGACAATGGCTAAGCATCTTTGAGCAATTTTGATCACCTGATCATGGGGGACGCTGCAACGGTTGTTAAGCGTGAAAAATGGATATAAGCCACTTTTTCAGTGTTGTTGTAACTTCAAACATTCGAAACGTTGTAAGTGGAGGACTCCCTGCATCCTAATTTACTCTCCGCCTTTTGGGCCTATCTTTTTGTCCAACTGCTGAAACCGCAGACCACAAGCCTCTTTTGAAGAGCAGGAGACGCAATCGTGCCGGCAACTTTTATTTATCCGTCAAAACTCAGTTCTCCGAAGGCGAGAACTGGATTGGATGAAAAGAATTCAGTCACATGGGGGGGGGGGGAGAGCGGGGGGAGAATTGAAATAGATCATCTGAGGAGATTAAAATAAAGACTTGGGAGGGGAGTTTTCTTCACTTCTTAGAAACTAACCTGGCATGTTAATTGTGTCTTTTTAAAACAAGAAATTACTCCCAGGTTACCGTTTTAACCCACAAGGTATATATTTAAAGGCTAGCTTACTAAGAACAAACAATTTGGCTGGAAAGCCCCTTTCTTTGGCTGCCTCAAAATTTGCAAAAGGGCAACAAGTCTTGTGTATTTGAATACTGAGGGGAAGCACCAAGTGCAGGAGCCCACAGGGAGATTGAAAAGGAGGTTGGGTTTTCCGCTACTCATACAGAAAGTCCTTTCCAATTACTGAGTATTTCTCATACATTACATATATAATACTACTACTACTACTACTGCGATGATGTCAACCATGACCACTGGAAGAAATTAACGAATGTGTGAGAATTAGGGGCGCTGCAATACTGTTTTGTGTTGAGTGAGTTACATTTTCAACGTTCTCTGGCAGTTTCCTAGTCAATCTTGCAATCCCTCACTCGCCCAGCAGCCGCCACTGATTCCACAAAGAATCACTGGGGAAGCCAGCAGGAAGTCGGAAGTCACTTGCTTTGGACATTGTTTCTTTAGATAAGGAAAAGTCTCCGAAACCAAGCACAGGCTATTGTTGGGAACAGTTTAGACGCCATTACTTAAATGGTTCTTCAAGCTTTCAGTAAAGAGAACTCTATTTTCTTGGAATTGTTTTAACAAAAGCAGAGAACAAGCACACCTTTATCTAACTAGAAACAGCCACTGATTTATCTTGAAACACCCTAAAGGGGAAAAAAAAACATGTCTGTTGCCAAACCCAAACTTTTCAACACATGACTGTGGGGATGCTGCAACAGTTTGGAGGATCAGTCGTAAGTCCCCTTTTTCAGTGCTGTTGTAACTTCTGATGGTCACTAAATGAATCATTAAAGTCAAGGATTACCTGCATTATATAAGTTTGCAGCCTGGAGTCAGTTATGAAATACCATATTTTTTGGAGTATAAGACACACCTTTTTCCCTCAAAAAAGAGGCTGAAAATCTGGGTGCGTCTTATACACTGAATACAGCATTTTTTGCCTCCTGAAACCCCGCCCCCTTTGCAAAAACGGCCATGCAGAGCCTTTAGGAGGCTTCCAGAGTGCTCCTGGGGGCTGAGGAGGGCAGAAATGGGCGGAAAATGGGCCATTTATTGCTCCATTTTGCCCCCCTTCCACACTCCAGGAGCACTCTGCAAGCCTCCTAAAGGCTATGCATGATCTTTTTTTGACAAAAAAATGGGCCCGTTTTTGTGAAAAGCAGGCCGGTTTTTGCTCATTTTTGCCACCCCCCCCCCCCAGGAGCACTCTACAAGCCTCCTAAAGGCTATGCATGCCTTTAAAAAAAAACAGGCCCGTTTATGTGAAAAACAGGCCATTTTGGGGAGGTCTGCAGAGTGCAAAAACTTTTCTTAAGTTTGCCTCTTCAAAATCTTCGTGTGTCTTATACTCTGAAAAATATGGGTAATAGGTAATTAAACAGTCCCTCAGAGGGAGATGGATGGTTCAGAAATGTGAAAAGCAGATAAATAAAGACAAGATAAAAATCTAATAATTGCATAAATAGACACATAAACAATGCAAATGCTTACTGTACCTAAGGAACTGAGGAACAGAAAGATAATGAAGACAAAAAGGCAATCTAATCCAGCTGTCATGCTCACCTAAGCACTCTTCCATCTCCACATCACTCTTTCTGAGTCAATCATGTCATTTCCATCACTTATCGAACGGGACTTTCTCTGGCCATTTGTGCACTGCTCCAAAATCTGCAAGAAGCGAGAGAAGAAAAATGGATCATAGTTACTGATGAACCTCAAAGGTACCGTTTAGAAAACATGGGAGGACTTTTTCAACATTATTATTGTTTTTAGAACTATGTCCCACAACCTTCCCCTTTTTCTGCACAACAATCTTGTGAGGTGGGTTGGGATGAGTGAGAATGACTTGCCCTGCCACACAAATAACCTAAGGACTTAGGGTGGATTTACTGTGATCCTGTGGAAAAACCCAGGGAAGGATCCACTATACAACCCAAGAGCTATTGCTACCTCGTAATGCTCTGCAATCTAGCTACTGAAAACAGCAAAAAATTTATTACAGCCATTCAAATCATACAATTAAAGTGCAATGCAGTAAAATCTTGATGGAAGGATAACAAAATCCCCCAGAGGAATAAACTATGAATGTATCAGAATTATGAATATGTAGAATTCACAGAAATAGCAAATTCTGTGAACTATTCGGTCAGGAAAAACATTAAAAAATGTTAAGATGTTTTTGAAGACTGTCTTTGACTTATGAGCACAATTGAGCCTCAAATTTTCATCGTTAAGCACTGTTAGATGAGTTTTGCCCCATTTTACAACTTTTTTTTGCCACAGTTGTTAAGCGAATCACTGCCGTTGTTTTTAAACCAATCCAGCTCCCCAAAATCTCTGATGCTTGTCAGAAGCCAGCTGGGGAGGTTACAAAATGGAGACCCCGTGACCCGGGACAATGCAACTGTCATAAGTATATGCCAGTTACCAAGGGTCTGAATTCTGACCATGGGAACATGGGGGATGCTGCAAAAACAGTCGTAAGTTAGTTTTTTTCAATGCTGTTGTATCTTTGAACTGTCACTAAATGAACGGTTGCCAAATCAAGGACTGCCTGCATAGACATTTTGAAATGAAATGCAAAAGATTAATTTGTATAATCATGAAAATTTGAAAATGAAGGAAGATGTGGATTGAGTAAAGAGGTTGAAAGGGCTTTTATAACATTGAACTGAGAGGGAGGACGGTAAGAGTGTAATTGTTGAAAAGTGTTGTCCATTGGTGGCCTGAGGAGCTGGCAGCAGATTGACAGTGAGGAGTTTGGGGAGGAACATGGGCCAGTCCTGGAGTCTGGGGAAGGCTCTGATGAGGGCTCTGTGTCTGAGGCAGAGAAGGGGCCAGGGCCATCTAGGAGTTATGTGCTGCCTCCAGAGTCGGACATCAGCAAGGCAGAGGAACATGGGGAGCATGTTCCCAGTAGAGCGGCCAGAAGGCAGGAGCAGTTAAGACAAAAGGGCCAACTTGGGAGTAATGCTGGGACATGATTGGCCCCGCCCATAGGACATCAAAGAGGAGCAAAGGCACGTGAGCCTTTGCAGGAAGCAACTTTGTTCGTTCTGGTTGGTTTAAACTCTGAAGCTCCCTTTTGACTCTGTGCTCCATGTGGCCTTGCAAGCTAATTGCCTATTAGGTCTTTGGTAGCATTTCAAGGGAGACAAAGCTGGGTGCTTAACAGCCTCATCCTGAAAGACTTTGGCAGACTTTTGTCAGACTCTTTACAAACTATTTGCGACTTAATAGGGGCTGTGAATGAACATAATTCACAGCTGTTGAAATAAAAAGTGGGTTTTGGGACTAAGCATGTGCTTTTTACTGTCTCAGGAAGCTTAGGTCAGAATAAAAAGAAGATTGGAAGTCCTTTATATATCCTTTCTTTTTCATCCCTTGTATTTTTTTTCTCTTTGTTTTTCAATTTGCCTTTTATCCTATGGAAATATTTTAAAATAAATACACAAGACAGTGCTGTAAAATCCATCACGTAAGCTAATTTTAAATGAACAAAATTGGCTTGATGCAGGTTAATAAAACTGCAGTACCAGTACAGGGCTGTTGCCTAAAGAATGATATGGAAAAACTGTTTTAGTTATATTCAGACTTTCATTTGAAAGGGAACAAGAAACGTAGGATAAACCATTGCTGCTTTGGGACCTTTGTAGTAATGGGCCCATATCAGGGATGGGCAACTAAGCATCTATCTTTAAGACTTGTAGACTTCAACTCCCAGAATTCCCCAGCCAGTATACTTCCTTATATCCCAATCTAGAGTACAATACAGAAGGTTCAGCCATAATAGTTTACAAAGTTATAGAAACAAACATCATTGGAAGCTCAATACACCTAGACTCTCTAATATAGATGAATATATCCATTATCTAGGTATAGATAATATAGTACGTGAAAACAAGCTTTGTTTGAGAGAAGTTAAGTGCAAACAAGTTTTTGTTGTTTACATTTACAGCACAAGGAATTGCAGCATGACAAAAGGAAAACTTCTTCTGTTAGTGGTAGTAGATGAGAGCCAATTTGCTGTAGTGGTTAGCGCACCAGGCTAGAAACCAGGAGACTGTGAGTTCTAGTCCCACTTTAGGCACGAAAAGCAGCTGCGTGATCTTGAGCCAATCACCAGGAGACTGTAAGTTCTAGTCCCACTTTAAGCATGAAAGGTAGCTGTGTGATCCTGAACCAATTACCGGGAGACTATGAGTTCTAGTCTCACTTTAAGCACGAAAAGCAGCTTTGTGATCCTGGGCCAATTACCAGGAGACTGGGAGTTCTAGTCCCACCTTAGGCATGAAGCCAGCTGGGTGACTTTGGGCTGGTTTCTCTCTTGCAAGGAGACAATGGCAAACCACTTCTGAAATTTTGCCAAGAAAACTACAGGAACCATGCAGTTGCCAGGAATTAAAAAAAACTGTCTTAAGGGCACCAAACAAATGAACCCCCCCCCCCAAAAAAGATACATTGGACGCTGGCAAAGATGACCTTCACAACTTTTGCTATTCCTGGCAGGCGGAGTAGCTTTGAAGCAGGGGTGAGTTTCCAAATTTTTTACTACCGGTTCAGTGGGCGTGGCTAGATTGGGGGGATGTGACTGAGTGGGGCATGGCCAACTTGACTCACTCGCGCACATTCAGTCACATGCCCCCCCCCGCACCAAGCCATGCCCACCAAAATGGTGGGTAAAAGTTTTGACGGAGAGGGGGGCGCTCCGGCCTCGCTGGATCTAAGGGAGCGCCTGCAAACTATCCAGTAAGAAAAAAAAAAGTTTTGTTGTCCCCGGCCCCCCAAAACACTCTGCAGGCTTCAGCATCCTGGGGAAAGGCAAAAACTCCTCTGTTCTCGCGAAAAATGGGCAGTTTTTCACAAAAACGGAAGCATTTTTGCCTTCCCCCAACCCTGCTGAAGCCTAAAGAGCGCTTCTGGAGGCTGTGGGAAAGCAAAAAGACCTCCATTTGTGCGAAAAACGGCCCATCTCTGGGACCTCTCTGAGACTGGCATGCACACACCATTAAAAAAAAATGGGGGGGGGGGATTACATTTTTTCAATGTGCAGAACAGAAAATAAAGATGGCGGCACCCAGGATAGAACCGGTACAGTCATGTGTCCGGCCGAGTTGCTACCTATTTGGCCGAACCGGTAGGAACCCACCTCTGCTTTGAAGCCCTTTCAGGTATGCTTCCAAAGGACTAACAGACTTGATTTGGTCTCGTGGGTAATTCTCTGGTTGTGTGATGATGATGGGGGGCGGGGGGCACAGATGCACCAAAGGAACACGTGGGAGAGGAATACGGGTGTGCTTTGGTGGCTGCAGGCCCATGCCTGAGAACTGCCAAGTTCCTCAGCTGGCTGGAGCAGCACTTATAACAAAAGAAGAGCCCTTCATCCCTTCCGCCTTGGCCGGAAAAGTGCTTTTTCCAGTTTCTTTATAAAGCCAAGCTGTTGTTTTATGAAAACCACAGCCGTCCAGGTAGAGGTTGGCACAGAAGGGCAAAGCAAACGGAAGCCAACAGTTCAAATTTTCAGACTGGGACAACTTGCTCCCGGCCAAGTCACGATGGCCAACTCGCTGTAGAAAAACGCACCACGATCAAATCCCCACAGGGCAATTTTCTTTTAAACAATTCTATTTAATTATTTAAAATCAACAAAACATGTCTTTTAATTTTTGCCATTCGCATTTCATTCCGTCCTTCCTTTCTTAAATGATTCTATTCCACTATTTCTTTGATATTAGTGTAACTCTTGTCCCACACCGAGTTTTCTGTGGCAAATTGTCATAAACCACAACATTTAGCGCCCCTGGAGACTGCACAGCATCCACTAGGCGGTGAACACAGATAGTCCTCGAGTTATAACCCTTGGTTTAGTGACCGTTCAAAGTTACAACGGCATTGAAAAAAAGCGACGTACAACCCATTTTCACTCTTACGAACATTGCAGCTGGTTCCTATTTATGACCAGTGGCGTAGCGTGGGTTGTCAGCACCCGGGGCAAGGCAAGTAATTTGCGCCCCCTAACCCGTGGATTTTAGCACTCGAGTCTCACCACAGTGGGCGGCGACCCAGCGGCTCGGATCGGATTCGCACAGCCAGCACTGCAGTGAGAGAGAGTGAGTGAGCCAGGCAGGGGCAGAGAGCTGCGAGTGCGAGCACGCCCCCCCCCCAGATGTTGCGCCCGGTGCGGCCGGCCCCCCCTGCACCCCCCACGCTACGCCACTGTTTATGACAGTGGCAGTGTCCCAGGCAAAATCCACGGGGAAGCCAGATTACAGTTAACAACCGTGTCATTAACAACTGGAGTGATTCACTTTACAACTGTGGCAAGAAAGGTTGTAAAACAGGGCAAGACTCGCTTATCAACTGTCTCACTTATCAACAAACATTTGGGATTGAGTTGTGATCGTAAGTCAAGGACTATCTGTACTTACCCAATTCCTCCAGAAGAAACAAGACCAGTTCTGATCCAAAAGCAGAATTCAGCACTAGATAGCAACTTAAGACTTATATACCGCTTCACAGTGCTTTTACAGCCCTCTCTCTAAGCAGTTTACAGAGTCAGCCTATTGCCCCCAACAATCTGAATCCTCATTTTACCCACCTCGGAAGGATGGGAGTTTGAGTCAACCTCGAACCCCCATCAAGATCTAACTTTTGGGGGGGGGGCTTTTTCGACTTTTGGAGGGGCTGGAATTTCCATTGTTTAATCAAGACAATTGTTGAAGTGAGTCGCATCCAATTTTAGTCTCTTTTTTGCCATAGCTGTTAAGTGAATCGCTACAGTTGTTAAGTGAATCATGGTCTTTAAGTGAATCCAGATTCCTCCTATGACTTGCTCGTCAGAAGCTTGCTCACAAATGACCATCCCGCAACCCTGAGATCATCATAAATATCAGATCCATTGCCAAGGACCTGAATTTTTGTCACATGATTGTGGCAACGTTATAACAGTTGTAAGTGTGAGGACCGGTCATAAGTCACTTTTTTTCGGAGCCACTGGGTTGCTTTAAGTCAAGTACTAGCTGTATAATAAATCCTGCTAAAAGTATTGTCTTCACTTACTTTTTGATCCACTCGCAGTTGTAACCTGATACGGTTTTGGTATGACAGAATGTTTCATCACAGCCAAACAATACACAATCAACTTCCAAGGATAACACATATAAAACCAACCATTGTCATTTACTGCTTTTAAAAAACCAAAGAGTTATTTTAAGATTAACATTTGTTTGCGCCTTTCTGGAATTCCTTGAGGACGTTTCAGCCGCAGGCCCATTAGGATAATAAAAGCAATTCTCTTCTTTTAGCAAACTCTGCAGAACATATCCAACCATGGCAATTTTAAGAAACGTGGACTTCAATCCCCAGAATTCCCTAACGAGCCGTGCTGGTTAGGGGATGTTGGGACTTGAAGTCCACAAGTCTTAAAAGTTGCCAAGGCTGGACATTCGTGGTGGAGACCACCAGTCTCCAACCTTTACAGCTTTTGGGGATGGAGGAGAGGGGAGAGAAGATGGGATGGTTCCATGCAAGTATTGGGTGAGCACACAGCCCCATTTGCACAAGCGGTGGGCACGCACGCCCATCTGCTGCACACACCAAGTGGAGCTGCATGCACTCCTCGCGGGCTTGCCTGCCACTTCTGCGGCCCGATAATGGGACACAGCCCAGGGATTGGGTACCTCTAGTGTAGATTCTATGAATATATATTTTTTCTAAAGTATGACCTTTATAGTGGGATGCTGTGGCTCAGTGGGTAAGATGCTGAGTTTGTCAATCAGAAAGGTTGGCAATTTGGTGGTTCGAATCCCTAGCGCCGTGTAATGGAGTGAGCTCCGATTACTTGTCCCAGCTTCTGCCAACCTAGCAGTTCGAAAGCATGTCAAAATGCAACCACCTTTGGGTGGGAAGGTAACAGCGTTCTGTGTGCCTTAGGCATTTAGTCATGCTGGCCACATGACCGTGGAGACGTCTTCGGACAGCACTGGCTCTTCGGCTTTGAAACAGAGATGGGCACCTCCCCCTAGAGTCAGGAACGCTTAGCACATATGTGCGAAGGGAACCTTTTTTTTTTTTTTTACCTTTACAGAATATTCCCCGAGCTATTAAGGGTAACCCCCAAGAAATCCCCAGCATAACGCAATACTCAGTCAAGTGCAGACCTCCTTCACACTTCTCACAAAACTGTGGGACTTAGATTTCCACTACCTTTTCTTGTCCGTATTCTCTTTCTCTCACCCCTGACGTCTTAAAACAACAATAGCAAAAAAAAACCACAATAAATTTCTCAAAGACCAAAAGGCTGGGAGGTTAGATGTGAATGGTAATAATTGGACTTTCCCCCATTATTTACTGCATTATTTCTTAAACGTGATGTAAAATACAGATGATCTCTCAATGTGGCCTGCTGGGGAATTCTGGGAATTGAAGTCCACAGGCCTTAAGGTTGCCAAGAGTTGTACAAGACAAGTTTTGGCCACGAGGTTGCAGCCTAAAATTAGTCTCACGCTGGAAACTTTGCAGACTAAATCCATTTATTCACGGTACATGCACGATTAACTTCCAGGGACAGAAAGAAATAATACAGAACTTCCCCACTCTGAGACAAAGGACTACTGTTTTTTACGTAGTGCTCTTTTGACAGACAAGCTGAGCGACTTTATCTTTAAAAGATTTGTTGTTTTTGAGGGAGATGATCGCAGTTCCTTCCCACAAAAAGGACTGATGCATTCACCCTGCTAACTTGAAGGAAACACGTGTCTTGATAGGGCTTGAAAGGAGAATACTCTTTGGAAAATTATGCCACAGTTCCTTGAGGATAAAAGACTTTAGGACAGTGATGGCAAAAACCTTTTGGCACTCGGGGAAATATCACACCTGCACGCACGCACTCATCGGGGCGGCCCTCCGGAAAAGCCGAACTTCCAGTTCTAGCAAGCATGCATGCTCGACTATCAGTCAGCTGTTGTGCATGCGCAGGCCAGTCTTCGGCACTGCTGCACACATGAAGGGACCACGCTCCAGAAAAGCTTAACTTCTGGATTTTGCCGCGCATGCACACTCAACAATTAGTTGGCCGGCACGCCATGTGCACAACCATTTTCGGCACTGCTGGGTGTGCGAAGGACAGCTGATCATCACGCAGACATGAGTGCCAGAAACCCAGAAGACAAACAGGCAAGGCCGCGCGTGCGGGGCAACATGGCTTCACGTGCTACTTTAGGCACGCATGCCATGGGTTTGCCATCGAGGCTTTAGGAGAATAGTCCCTGAGGCTAGATTAACAGAATAACAGAGAGTTGGAAGGGACCTTGGTGGTCTTCTAGTCCAACCCCCAGCTCAGGCAGGAAAGCCTGCCTACACCATTTCAAACAAATCGTCATCCTATATCTTCTTAAAAACCACCATGCTTGGATCACTCACAGCTTCTGAGCGCCAGTCTTTTCACTGACTTAACTGTTCTGTCAGGAAATTTCTCCTCAGTTCTAGGTTGTTTCTCTCCTTGATTAGTTTCCATCCAATGCTTCTTGTCCTGCCCTCGGGTGCTTTGGAGAATAGCTGGGCTCCCTCTTCTTTGTCGCTGCCCCTCAAATATTGGAACACTGCTATCATGTCACCCCTGGTCCTTCTTCTCATTAAACTAGATGTACACCCAATTCCTGCAACTGTCCTTTATGTTTTAGCCTCCAGTCTTCCAGTCCTCTTCGTTGCTTCTCTCTGCACTCTTTCTAGAATCCCAACATCCAATTTTATATCGTGGTAACCAAAACTGGATGCAACATTCCAGGAGTGGTCTTATTAGCAAGGTATTATAAATCAGTACTAAGCACTTCCCGTGATCTTGATTCTATCCAGTCATGGGCCTGGTCCCTTTCCACCAGATAGAAACTGAAGAATAAACCAGTGGTCCTCAACGTACAAGCACAATGGAGACCAGAATTTCCATTGCTAAGTAAGACGGTTGTTATGCGAGTTGAGCCTGATTTTACAACCTATTTGCTTTGCCACATCTAAGTGATTCAATGTAGTTATTGAGTCATGGGGTTGTTAAAGTTATCCCCCCTAGTCAGAAGCTGACTAAGAAGGTCCCACATGGACATTACATGAACCCAGTATGCTGCATGTTGCAAATACATATTCGTTACCAACAAAGGTGGGTTGCCAATTTCTTTACTACCGGTTTTGGCGTGCTCCCGTGCAACACTTCCATGCATGCGCAGAAGCTTCCGGGCAGGTGAGCTGAGTCTCCCGCCGCCGCTACTACCAGTTCACCCGATCCGGGGCGAATTGGCAGCAACCCAACTCTGGTTACCAAGCATCAGAATTTTGAACATGTGGTCAAATGGATGCTGCAATGATTGTAAGTGCGAGGACCAGTCGTTAAGTCATTTTTCGAGGGCCGCTGTAACTTCAAACAGTCTTAGTTGTAACACAAGCGGTTCTAAGTCAAGGACTACATGAAAAGCTTAATAGCAGTAGCTGTGAGAGGGATCTTGGGAATTTTAGTGGACAATCACTTAAATATGAGCCAGCAGTGGGCAGCAGCTGCCAAAAAACCCAACACAGTTCTAGGTTCCATAAACAAGAGGGATAGAATCCAGATCAAGTGAGGTACTTATACCATTCTATCCAGTTTTGGTCACCGCACTATAAAAAGATGTTGAGACTCTAGAAAAAATGCAGAGAAGAGCAACAAAGATGCTTAGGGGACTGGAGGCGAAAACAAAAGGTTATGTGACTGGGCAAGGCTAGCCAAGTGAAGAGAAGGACCAGGGGAGACATGATAGTAGTGTTCCAATATATGAGGGGCTGCCACAGAGAGGACGGGGTGAAGCTACCATATTTTTCGAAGTATAAGATGCACCGGAGTATAAGATGCACCAAGATTTTGAACAAGCAATTTAAAAAAAAAAAAGCTTTTGCACTCTGCAGACCTCCCAAAAACAGCCCGTTTTTCGCGAAAACAGCCCCCCTTCCCCCCCAAAAGTACATGAATAGCCTTTAGGAGGCTTGTAGACTGCTCCTGGGGGGGGGGGGGGCAAAATGAACAAAAAGCGGCCCGTTTTTCTCTCATTTCTGCCTCCCCCCCCCCCAGCCCCCAGGAGCACTCTGGAAGCTTGCTAGAGGCTATGCACGCCCATTTTGCTGCAGGGGGTGGGGTTTCAGGAGGCAAAAAATGCTGTATTCAGTGTATAAGACACACCCAGATTTTCACCCTCTTTTTTGAGGGAAAAGGGTGCATCTTATACTCCGGAAAATACGGTATTTTCCAAGCCACCTGAAGGCCAGACAAAGAGTAGTGGATGGAAACTGATCAAGGAGAAATTCAACATAGAACTAAGGATAAATTTTCTGACAGTGAGAACAATCAACCAGTGGAACAGAATTTGCCTTCTGAAGTAGTGGGAGCTTCATCACTGGAAGCTTTCAAGAAGATATTGGACTGCCATTTATCAGAAATGGTGTAGGGTGTTCTGCTTGGGCAGGGGTTTGGACTAGATGACCTACAAGGTCCCTTCCAATTCTGTTAATCTGTATCTGTGAAGGACATGATCAGTGGCCTCCAATGAGATGGCTTTCATAGGTCTAATAGACACTGATCCCCATGACTTCCATGGATTGGTCCATCTTTAAGCCAACCAATCCGGTAACTCCATTTTCTTACACATCATCTAGCAGAAGAAATCTTCTCCAAATCGATTGAACAAATCACCAAGGTTACTTATTTAAGACAAGGAAGTCAAAAGAACGGAGTGCTCAGGAAACCACAAAAATCTTGATTGAGCATTGAAATTATTACTATGAGATTCTGCAGAGAAATAAGGAAAAACCTACCAGCGGCAGCCTTTATCTAAAATAAAAATCTATGCAAATCACAATTCTTAGGAAACAAGACGAGAGCAGGAAACTTTGTAGAAAGGAGAGCAAGAAAAAATCTACCCTGGAGCTACTTTCTTGACTTGGCTGTTGTGTTTCCTTTTCTGCCATGTTCAAAACCAGCTACCTCTTTTTATATTAACTCGGGAAGCCTCTTCAACGTGCAAAGGCTTAAGCTGCATAGGTGGAGGGGCATTTTTGTTAGTTGCGACCCCATGGTCAACGTTCCTCCAGGTCTTCCTGTCCTCTACCATCCTCTGGAGTCCATTTAAGCTCAAGCCTACTGCTTTGGTGACTCCATCCAGCCACCTCATTCTCTGGCGTCCCCTTCTTCTTTTGCTCTCAGTCTTTCCCAGCATGAGGCTCTTCTCCAGTGAGTCCTTCCTTCTCATTAGGTGGCCAAAGTATTTGAGTTTCATCTCAAGGATCTGGCCTTCTAAAGAGCAGTCAGAGTTGATCTCCTCTAGGACTGACCGCTTTGATCGCCTTGCAGTCCAAGGGACTTGCAGGAGTCTTCTCCAGCACCAGAGTTCAAAGGCCTCCATTCTTTGGCGCTCAGCCTTTCATATGGTCCAACTTTGGACCCACACTATCAACATACTATATCTCCCACTGATTTTCCTAGCTTGCTTGCAGGGACTGAAATCTTGCTGTGCTCGTCTTCACGCAAACACAAAGTCAGCTGTTCAACACAACCAGGGACCTTTCTCATTAGGTGGCTGGGAAAGCTCTCGTTATGCAACACTCACAAAACAAATGCCGTATTTTATAGCAATAACACTTAGTCTTATATACCTCTTCATAGTTGTTTATAGCCATACAGTGGTTTTACAGAGTCAGCATATTGCCTCCAACAATCTGGGTCCTAATTTTTACCGACCTTGGAAGAACGGGAGGGTGAGAATCGAACTCCTGGCTGTGGGCCATGATCATGTGATCAAAATTCAGATGCTTAACAACTGGTTCGTACTTATGACCATTGATTCACCTAACAGCCAGGTTACTATCTTATCAACTGCAGTAATTCACTTAACAACTGTGGCTAGAAAGGTCATAAAATGGGGCAAAACTCACCTAACAAATGTCTCACTTAACAACATAAATTTTGGAGGAGGAGGAGCTGACGTCGCAACGACACGACGAGCGATCTTGGAGCTCCAAGATCGCAGTCAATATTTTTGCCGCTGGACGGTCCTTTTGGACCTAAACCGTCCTGAAGAGACAGTGACAGGGAAGAGTACGTCCTGCTGATCTCAGGGACACCAGAAAGTCCCTGATTAATCCAGGAGAATCTCTTTCTGCCGGCGACAGAAGTGCAGCCATTGAAGCTGCTGAAGTTGGGACAGCTCCAGAATGGGAGGAAAACGGAAAGAGAAAGTGTGTCCATCTGGTGAGGAAATCTTATTATTACAAAAGAGACTACCCCCAAAAAATACAGCTAAATTAAATTTGAAAACAGAAGAGAACAAGTGGCGAAATTAAGCTACATTAGTGTTTTATCATTTTTTTAAAATTTTCTTTTACGGATGGAACTTTTGCAAATGTTTCCTATTCTTTAAATTGAACAGATTAGTTTTTCTTCTTCTACTTTTTATATCCTTTTTTTATATCTATGGATTAAAATCTTTTTCCTTATTTTTATAATGCTGGATATTTTTTGCTCCATTTAAGAATTTTGTTTTCTTTAAGGCTGGAATATAAAGAAGATATAAAAGGAATACAAAGAGGGCTGTAATAACAGGGAAAGGAAGTAACATTGCCACTTGGAAGCCGGAGGCTTGGAAGATTTGGAAATATTGTATTTTCTTTTTTCTCTTTGATCATTTGACTTTGCATTTCAAACTCCTCAGCTTGTTTACAGAGAGTGATAGTGAGAAGAGCATGGGTTGTTTATGTAGGTGCTCTTCGGGAGCTTTATTGGCAGCTGGAATGGAGTGAAAACAAAGCCTTGTCTTGAAAGATTATAAATGAACTTGCTTTAAATTTAATAAAAAGTTTTGAATGCCAGAGTGGCAGTGTTTACAAGTTGGAAGAATGGCGCAACATGAAAAAGAAATCTTAACATTGCAAAATATTATGTTTGAAATTAAAAAATTATTAGAAGTAACAGAGAAAATTGAGAAGAGATTGGAGAACATAGATCGTAGAACAGTAAAATTTGATGGAAAAAATGAGGATGTTCATCAAATGAAGAAAGTGGAGGTCAGAGTTCTAAAAACTGAAGGAAAAAATAAACAAAGAGACAAGAAAATTGTTGATATTGACAGTGAACTGAGCGTGGTTGGAAATGGAAATAGTGGAATATGGAAAGGGGAGATAGATGGACTGGAGCTCTATCCCAGATGTCAAAGTATAGAAGAAGAAAAGAGAGAAGAATTGATGGAACTAAGGAGAGAAATTTTGTCAGAAGCACTAGTGATAACCAAAGATAAGCTGATGGAAGAAGCAGATGGAGGGTTTCGAGCTTATACAAGATATGCAATAAGTTGCGAAGAGAAGTCCATACAAAACTTACTAAGGAAATAACCAGAATACTAATGCCACAAATGGCAAGAGACATAAGACTGTACTACTACTGAAAAGACACAGGTTGATGTAATGAAAGCTTATAATAAAAAATTAAGTCAAATTTAGTTAAATTTACAGCATTATGTATAAAAAGAAGTTTTTATAGAGGGCCTTCTCCTGGTGCCGTCCACGAGGCAATGCCAACGGGCGACACCGAGGAGAAGGGCCTTCTCTGTGATGGGCCCAACCCTCTAGAATGACCTCCCCCCCCGACATTAGAACCCCTACTGACCTCCGCTCCTTCCGACAGAAATTGAAGACACACCTGTTCCGACTGGCTGGTCTGGCATAATTTATAACGTCTACCTCCTGGCATACACATTTTTACTGGTTTTTAGAGGGATAGTTTTTTAAATTTAATCTTATATGACATTGGGATTTTAAATTTTATACATTTCGATTTATTTATTTAGCTGTACAGTTTGGCATATTTTATCCTCCTCTCATATACGTATTTATACGTATTTATGTAGTTATTACTATGTTTTAATTTGTTGTATTTTGATACGGACTGTACACCGCCCCGAGTCCCTTTCGGGAGAGGGGGCGGTATATAAACGCTAATAAATAAATAAATAATAAGTGATAATGGATACAGTTAAATAATTGATTGATAATGATAATAATGCATATATATGTATTGGTTTGATAAGAGAAAATTTGATATAAATTGCAAATGGTGACTATGAAAGGAGGTTTAGAAACTCTGTTATTAAATATAACCAATTTTTATTTAGAACATGTTATAAAGATGTCATGTTACTGGATGATATTGGGAAGAGCTAATTATGTGGTTTTGCTTTAAATCTGGACTATTTCATATAAAAGGAAGTAAAAACAATTATAGTCAAATGAAGGTTGAGGTATGATAGTTATATATATATAAATATATTTGATTTAAAATTATATGATTTGATATGAATTGTAGGTGATGACTATGGAAGGGATGCACGGAGGTTTTTGTAACCAATCGACACACTTTCTACAATTTGTAATGGAAGATGGCTTGTGGTTTTTTGTGTGTGTTTTGCCTGTTTATTTAAAAATAAAAATAAAATTCTTTATTAAAAAAAACCAGAAGTTTTGGGCTCAATTGTGGTCGTAATTCGAGGACTACTTGTAATTTCTCTCTATAAGGGCTTACCTTCTTATTGTGGAACTCTATGCTTAACCCAACCTGTAGCATCATTATAATCACCCAGGAAATAGTGCAAACGTTCCCCTTAGTTACAGGAGTGAAGGATCTGAAAGTAATGCAAACTATCTGAAAACCTCAGCTGGAACGGAACACCAACAATCCTTTGACCGCAGGTGCAAGCTGCTGAGAAAGTGCCACGGCTTTACTAAAACATCGCTCTTTCAAGCCAGTTTGCTTCCGAATTTGATTTAAAGGACTAGTTGGGACCTTGACTGACACAAAAACATGCTCCCCAATTATTCCCTTTGACAAAGCTCAGAGTCAATTTCCTTCCTTCTGGAAGCTGAAACGAGTCCTTTCTCAAAGCAACATCAGTGGCTTCCAGCTTAGTTCTGAATGGGTGGTGCCAGCCTTGTGAGGGAGTCTATAAACAGGAAGCATGCCCTGATGAACTAAATCTACTTCATTGTAAGGCTAAAGGTAAAGGTTCCCCTCGCACATATGTGCTAGTCGTTCCCGACTCTAGGGGGCGGTGCTCATCTCCGTTTCAAAGCCAAAGAGCCAGCGCTGTCCGAAGACATCTCCGTGGTCATGTGGCCGGCATGACTAAACGCCAAAGGCGCACGGAACGCTGTTACCTTCCCACCAAAGGTGGTTCCTATTTTTTTTCTACTTGTATTTTTCACGTGCTTTCGAACTGCTAGGATGGCAGAAGCTGGGACAAGTAATGGGAGCTCACTCCGTTACGTGGCGCTAGAGATTCAAATCGCCAAACTGCCGACCTTTCTGATCGACAAGCTCGGGGTCTTAGCCACTGAGCCACCACATCCCTGTATTGTGGACTAAGCTACTTTTAATCATACTGTTCTCCTGGCTGTGACATTTCCTGCTGTCTCTCAAGATTGTTCCAATAGAGGTGTGGCAGTTCTCAGATGGTAGTAGTATGCAATTTTCAGGTCATCCTGAACTCATTTCATTTGCTTGCTGAGATTCTAGAGCAGGGGTGTCAAACTCAATGCCCGTGGGACAGATCTGGCTCGCGGGGTGCTTCGATCTGGACCCCGGTGCCTCTGTCAGAGAAAATGGAGGTCAGGAGGGCCAAGCGTGGCTGTCCCAGGCTCCGTTTCCAGCTGCAACAGCCTTCCGCAGCCCTCTGCCAGCGAAAATGGAGAGGTTGCAGGAGGTTGTCACAGCCAAAAACAGGGCCCAGGAGACCTGGCAAAGCGCTTGGGCCATCATAAGTGTCCCTGACATTAGTGACATCATGCTGCCCCCCCAGCCACGCCCACTCCCGCGGTCCCCTGAGGTCAAACACAACCCTGATGCGGCCTTCAATGAAATCGAGTTTGACACCCGTGTTCTAGAGAGAGTGCCGAGAAGAGCAACAAAGATGATTAAGGGACTGGAGGCCAAAACACACGAAGAACGGTTGCAGGAACTGGGTCTGTCTAGTCTGATGAAAAGAAGGACTTGCAGGACAAGAAGCAATGGATGGAAACTAGTCAAGGAGAGAACCAACCCAGAATTAAGGAGAAATTTCCTGACAGAACAATTAATCCGTGGAATGGCTTCCCACCACAGGATGTCCAAAACTCGATGTTTTGAAGAAAAGATGGGACAACGTATTTGTCTGAAATAGTATAGAGTTTCCTGCTTGAGCAGAGGTTTGGACTAGAAGACCTGCAATGTCCTTTCCAACTCTTTTATTCTGCTTGAAGAGGACAGATGTGGCCAGGAGAGCCTTTGCATAGACTGGCTCTTATATACCGATTCCTTCAGGTCCTACGTCAGCCATCTTGGAGTTGGGTTACTGCAAAATGGGATGCTCTTGATAATTAGCTGAAAGCTGCCACTCGTCCAAATTGCAGTGGTGACAGTAACCATGGGCGCATGGAATAGTACTACTTCAACTGCCCTGGCTGTCTGTAGCTTTCTGGGTGCTATGTGAAGTGACGGCAGCCATTTAGGAAGTACTGTTGTATCATGGATCAAGAGGCAATTTTTTTTTTCTCTGTAGGCCAGGGGTGTCCAAACTTGGGAACTTTAAGACTTGTGGACTTCAACTCCCAGAATTGGCTGGCTGGGGAATTCTGGCAGTTGAAGTCCACAAGTCTTAAAGTTCCCAAGTTTGGACACTCCTGCTGTAGGCCCAAGGAATCCCGATCCCGTTTCATAAATAAGAAATGGCCCAGCCAACAGGAAAAGGCCTGAGAAGATATATGACTTCCCTGACAGTGATGTGACTGTCGCGTAACCCTTTTAACTATTTTACTTATTGATATTTATATCCTGCATTTATTACTTTTATAAATAACTCAAGGCAGCGAACATACTTAATGCTCCTTCTTCCTCCTCCTTATTTTCCCAGCAACAACTTGGCAAGGTGGGTTGGGCTGAGAGTGGCGATTGGCCCAAAGTCACCCAACCAACTTTCATGCCTATGGTGGGACTAGAACTCACAGTCTCCTGGCGATTGGCCCAAAGTCACCCATCTGGCTTTAATGCCTATGGTGGGACTAGAACTCACAGTCTCCTGGTGATTGGCCCAAAGTCACCCATCTGGCTTTCATGGCTAAGGCAGGACTAGAACTCACAGTCCCCTGGTGATTGGCCCAAAGTCACCCAAGCTGGCTTTCATGCCTATGGTGGGACTAGAACTCACAGTCTCCTGGTGATTGGCCCAAAGTCACCCATCTGGCTTTCATGCCTATGGTGGGACTAGAACTCATTCTCCTGGCAATTGGCCCAAAGTCACCCAGCTGGCTTTCATGGCTAAGGCAGGACTAGAACTCACCGTCTCCCACTTTCTTGCCTGGTGCCTTAACCACTAGACCAACCTAATAATCATACTAGATCTAATTGACTAGAACTCACAGTCTCCTGGTGATTGGCCTCAGGTCACCCATCTGTCTTTCATGCTTAAAGTGGGACTAGAACTCACAGACTCCTGGTGATTGGGCCAAATTCACCCATCAGGCTTTCATGCTTAAAATGGGACTAGAACTCAGACTTCTAGTGATTGGCCCAAAGTCACCCAACCAGCTTTCACGCTTAAGGTGAGACTAGAATTCAAAGCTCCAATTCGTATCTGATTTTCTTTTCTGCATTGTTCCACGGTTGCTCCCATTTATTTATTTTTTTAAATGTGGTATCCAGATTTGGACACAGTCCTAAAATAGTATGCTGATTAGGCTATAATTAATCTGACTATTATGTGCCATAATTTAGAAATTACACTTCTGTTGATAGAACCTCAGTTGCCGTTGGGGCAGTGTTATCACACTGCTGACTCACATCCATCTAACAGTCTTAAAAACTGCATTCAGAATCGGATGACATAAATCAAGAAAGCTCAAGCCTGTTACCCAAAGAAATGATAAAACCTCACCTAAAATCCCACCAAGAGATTTCAAATGTTGGAGGTTGTATGTGCCTTGATTTTCTTGCCTGCAAGCTCTCTTTAGATGTCTGGATAGCAACCTTCCACCATGAAATTTATGGAAATTTTCTTTTGCACTTCATCCCCGACGTACAATGAGTTTAGGTGCCGGCATGTAAGTAAATATAGCTCTCAGCCATTTGCAGCCATTTATTAATTTCCGCCTTTGGTTAATGAGAGATGCTATCTTGCTGGCAGAAGCCTTGATTCAGCAACGGTGCAGAGTGAAACAGTCTGCACACAATTTCTTCGAAGGTCACCGGAGGAGCACTCCAGGAACCTCCCAAATCTTCAGTTAACCCAAGGTGGGAAAGAAATATACGTGGATAACCACAGGGTGCAAATGGGCAAGGAAATCTCAAGTTCAATTTTTGTTAAGTGGGAGCAAAGAACACAGTCACCCTTCCTTGTGCGAAGAAGCCCTTAAGTTTTGGCTTTGACAAGTGAAATCTTTTCTTCCTCTTGGGAATCTCCAAAGGGGAGGGGGGGTTAGGGAGGGAGAAGAGGAACAAGGATACAAACATGCAAACAAGGAAGGATGGATGGAGGAAATAAACAAGGAAAGAAGGAAACATAGAAGCAAGGAAGGAAGGAAGGAAGGAAGGAACAAGGAAAGAAGGAAACGAACAAGGAAACAAACAAGGAACAAGGAAAGAAGGAAATAAACATGCAAACAAGGAAGGAAGGAAGGAAGGAAAAGGAAACAAACTAACTAACAAGGAAGGAACAGGGGAAGAAGGAAACAAACAAGGAAGGAAGAAACAAGAAGGAAACAAACAAGGAAACAAGGGAAAAATAAAATAAATATGCAAGGAAGGAAGGAAGGAAGGAAGGAAGGAAGGAAGGAAGGAAGGAAGGAAGGAAAGAAACAAAGAAAGAAGGAAAGAAACAAGGAAACAAGGGAAGGGAAGGAAGGAAAGAAAGAAACAAGGAAAGGGAAGGAAGGAAGGAAAGAAGGAAGAAACAAGAAGGAAACAAACAAGGAAAGAAGGAAAAAACAAGGAAACAAGAAAGAAGGAAACAAACAAGGAAACAAGGGAAGGGAAGGGAAGGAAGAAAGGAAAAAGAAAGAGAAGCAAGCAAGAAAGGAGGGAGATCAGAAGGGGTCTTCTCTGTGTTTTGGTCTGGCCTCCCCTACTACAAGGAACAAAGATTATGTATGAAGACTCAGCATGGAAATGTGAAACTTCTTTTCTTGTGAGCATTTCTGGTGTGCACTGTGAGTCAAAGTCCTGCCTTAGCCATGAAAGCCAGCTGAATGACCTTGGCCCAGTCACTGTCTCTCTCAGCCCAACTCACCTCGCAGGGTTGTTGTTATGGGGCAAATAGGAGGGGAAGGTGTATTGGATATGTTCGCCACCTTCCCTATATTTGTAAACATAATAAAGGCTGGATATAAATATAAAGAAGTAAAACGTTCCAACGTATCTATTCAGGTTTCAGGATAACTATAGCAGGTAAATTCAGGTAACTTAGGATGTGCGGCTGAAGAAGCAATTCCAATTTTCTGAGGCTGGAGTAAAGTTAACCACATGCCACCAGTGGTGGGATGCGGCTGGTTTAACAACTGGTTGAGTGAGCGTGCAAGCAGGGCTGAAAATAGACCGTTTAAAAGCTCAGCTGCTTACCTTCTTAAGTCAGCAACAGTAAGTAAAACAGCTGGGGGGGGGGATCAGTTGTGCCATGCAATTGAGATGAGCTAGAAAGCAGGAAATAAAGGACAGGAAAAGGTGGGGGCAGCTGATTGTCGGTTATCGGTCTGAATACAACCTCTGCAATACCATCCTGAGTCATGTTTTGAAAAATGAGTGGTTGTCAAATGGTCACACGTGCTAGAAAAGCTCCATGGGTATTAAAACCCATATCAAGGGAGAGGGAGGAAGTGGCATTGCAACGACAGGGACAGAATTGCTAAGTAAGAAAGTCTTGGTTCCAGTAAACTTCACTCTCTCTCTCTCTCCATCTCTCTTCTCTCCCTCCCTCTCTCCCTCAAAAATAGCTTCTATGTATTTTTGAATGGGTGACAGTTCAGAACATCTGGTTGGCTCAAATGCAAGAATGCTGCAAATGCCTGCATTTCTTTTAAATACTTCTTCATATGTTTTAGTCTCCAGTCCCCTAATCATCTTTGTTGCTCTTCTCTGCACTCTTTCTAGAGTCTCCACATCTTTTTTCCATTGTGGTGACCAAAAAAGGACATAGTATCCTAGGTGTGGTGACACCAGCATGGTGTAAAGCAGTACTATCACTTTTTGTTGTCTTGATACAATCCTTCTGTTGAAGCATTGGCTTTTTTGGCAGCTGCTGCACACAGCTGGCTCATATTTAAATGGTTGTCCACTAGGATTCCCAAGATCCTTCTCACAGTTACTACTATTGATTCAGGTACCACCTATTCTATACCTGTGCATTTGATTTTTCCTGCCTAAGAGTAGGACAGAGGTAATATTCAGTAGGTTCTGACCAGTTCTGGAAAACCAGTAGCAGAAATTTTGAGTAGTTCAGAGAACCAGTAAATACCACCTCTGGCTGGCCCCACCCCCATCTATCCTCTGCCTCTCGAGTCCCAGCTGATGGGGGGGGATTGGGGATTTTACAGTATCCTTTCCCTGCCAGGCCCACCAAGCCACGCCCACAGAAGCGGTAGTAAAAATTCTTGAATCCCACCACTGGCGCAGGACCTTACTTTTCTCACCCTTGAATCGCATTTTGTTGGAATGGGCCCAATAACAGTAGTTCTCGACTTACAAGAGTTCATTTAGTGACCATTCAAAGTTACAAAGGCACTGAGAACAGGGGCTCAAGACCACTTTTCAAAGTTAGTTTGTAGCATGCCCATAATCATTGGATCAAAATTTAGATGCTTGGAAACTGCTTCATACTTACGACCGTTGCTGTGTCCCAAGGTCATTGACTCCCCCTTTGCAACCTTTTGACAAGCGAAAGTCAATGGGGAAGACAGATTCACTTAACAACCGGATGACTAACTTATTGGCTGCAGCGATCACTTAACAAACCGACAGCTGTCAATCAAGGAAACCCAAACCAAGGGTACAATGGAAATACTGATGCGGTAACGGTTTAGTACACAGAGTAAAAACCAGCTATGAATTCTCTTTATCTTATTTCTAAGAAATGAAGTGTGTTTGCGAGTGACTGCGCATGTGTGTTGAGAGGGAGAGAGAGAGGGAAGGGCAGAGAGGAAGTACGTATCAAGAAAAGCAAACGCCTATGAAATAATCAGAAAGCAGGGCTCCAAGAGTCATAAATAAATTTACGATGCCTAGCATATTTATTTTATTTTACTTTGCAGGGAGCAGGAAATCCAGAATAGGAAATGTACACTTAAAGCTATATGCCTCAAGAGCTACATGCTATGTGACTTTATTTGCTAAAACAAATGAATGAAAACCCTTCAAATTTGCAGCATCGTTTGTTCTTCTCTTGCTATCCTGCCCCATGGGGGAATATAGAACACTAACGGAGTTGGAAGGGACCTTGGAGGTCTTCTAGACCACATCCCTGCTCGAGCAGGAGACCCTATACTATTTTGGACAAATGATTGTCCAGTTTTCTCTTGAAAACCTCGAATGATGGAGTATTTCTGAAGGCAAGCTATTCCATCGGTTGGTTGTTCTCCTTGATCCGTTAGGAAATTTCTTATGAGTTCTATGTTGCTTCTCTCCTTGGTTAGCTTTTTGTCTTGCCCTTTGGTGCTTGGCAGAATAGGTTGATCCCCTCTTCTTTGTAGGAGACCCTCAAATATTGGAAGACTGCTATCATGTCACCTCAAGTCCTTGTTTTCGTTAAACTAGACATACCCAATTCCAGCAACCGTTCTTCGTATGCTTTAACCTCCAACCCTCTTAATCATTCTTGTCGCTCTTCTCTGCACTCTTTCCGGAGTCTCAACATCTTTTTTATATTGGGGTGACCAAAATTGCATGCAGTGTTCTAAATGTGGTCTTATTAAGACTTTGTAAAGTAGTACTAGAACTTCATGAGATCTTGATTCTATCCCTCTATTAATGCAGCCTAAGATTGCGTTGGCTTTTTTTGGCTGCTGCTGCACACAATTAATCTGGCACTGCACGAATCCAAATCAGTTGCCCTCGTAATCGAAATCAGAATAGAGCTGGAAGGGACCTTGGAGGTCTTCTAGTCCAGTCCCCTGCTCAAGCAGGAGATCCTATACCGTTTCAGACTGTCCAGTCTCTTCTTAAAAATCTCCAGTGATGAAGCACCCACAACCTCTGAAGGCAAGCTGTTCCATTGGTTAATTGTCCTCACTCTTAGGAAGTTTCTCCTCAATTCCAGGTTTCTGGTTCCGGGATAAGGAGACACATCTAGTCTTGCTAAATCATTTGGGAGGGCAAGCTTGAACTCCATCCTCTCACCTTTCTAAATCCATCTCAGCAGAAGATAATGGAAACTGGGCCTCAAAAATTTGCTAAGGAGCATCCTTCCAACGTATGGCTCTGAAAGTTGGACCATAAGGAAGACTGAGAGCCAAAGAATGGAGGCCTTTGAATTATGGTGCTGGAGAAGACTCCTGTGAAGTGTTCAAACCGGTCAGTCCTAGAGGAGATCAACCCTGACTGCTCTTTAGAAGGCCAGATCCTGAAGATGAAACTCAAGACTTTGGCCACCTAATGAGAAGGAAAGACTCACTGGAGAAGAGCCTAATGCTGGGAAAGATTGAGGGCAAAAGAAGAAGGGGACGACAGAGAATGAGGTGGCTGGATGGAGTCACTGAAGCAGTAGGTGTGAGCTTAAATGGACTCCAGGGGATGGTAGAGGACAGGAAGGCCTGGAGGAACCTTGTCCATGAGGTCACAATGGGTCGGACAAGACTTTGCAACTGACAACAACAATCCTTCCTTTCTTCCCCACTGAAAATTGATGATGGGCATTGGTAGTTCCAAACAACCAAGGTACGCCAACTAGTGAAAGGTTGCTTAAAAACACAAAGAATGTTGCCTATGGGTCCTTCTCGATCAAAACTTTTTTTTTGACAGCCCTGGAAACAGGTTTTGTCTTGCAAAATTACAAATTCTGGTTTTTTTTTACTGTCATCCGTGGTGAAAGCCGCACTCTTGGCCCTTCCTGCGAGTTTCTGCTCTTATTTTCCCCCACCCGTTGAATTTCTGCATACGCCCACAGGAAAGAGGGTTGGTAATTCCTTCCAAGACACACCTGAGAACCCATTTCCCCAACTCTTCTAGATCTACATAGTGTGAGGGAAAGATTTTAAAAAAAGAAAATCTGACTCATTTCACACACTATCATTTTTGTTAAACACATTCAGTCATCTTGAGATCCGTTTAAGGAAATCCAAGGTACTAATATAAACTGCTGGCTAGGTTTAATTTTTTTTCAGAAAAAAAAAGAGAGTGGGGGAGAGAGTGGGGGAGGAAAAACTTTCCTTGTTTCCTCCGTCCATCAATCAGCACAAGAAGTCTCAATGAGATTCTCTTTCCTAATTTTTTTTCTAAAGTTTTTATTTTATCTTAATATAAACAATCCATCTTCCATTAAACAGCGTGTCATCTGGATGCAAATATTTTGTGCGAACAATTAAGATGTACAATCATATTCATTATTCAATCTGCTCTTAGCTTCATATCAATACCTTAAATGTCTAATACTATAACAATCTTCATATTTATTTAATTCTATTAATTCTATTAACTATTAGTGCATTTTCTGTATTTTACAAGGTTCATTTTACTGCTAGGTCTTATATTTATTCTCTAACCATCGATAAAATGATTCCCTTTCCTAATTATGGAACTATGACAAATCTGAGCATTTTATGGCCCCCGAGTCACATCCAAACACTTTGGCTTTTATTGTCCAGCCTACCTAATACAATACAATACAATAGTAGAGTTGGAAGGGACCTTGGAGGTCTTCTAGTCCAACCCCCCGCTTAGGCAGGAAACCTTATACCGTTTCAGGCAAATGGCTATCCAACATCTTCTTAAAGACTTCCAGTGTTGGGGCATTCACAACTTCTGGAGGCAAGCTGTTCCACTGATTAATTGTTCTCACTGTCAGGAAATTTCTCCTCAGTTCTAAGTTGCTTCTCTCCTTGATTAGTTTCCACCCATTGCTTCTTGTTCTACCCTCAGGTGCCTTGGGAATAGTTTGACTCCCTCTTCTTTGTGGCAACCCCTGAGATATTGGAACAATGCTATCATGTCTCCCCTAGTCCTTCTTTCTCTTAAGCTAGACATACCCAGTTCCTGCAACCGTTCTTCATATGTTTTAGTCTCCAGTCCCTTAATCATCTTTGTTGCTCTTCTCTGCACTCTTTCTATTGTCTCCACATCTTTTTTACATCGTGGCGACCAGAACTGAATGCAGTATTCCAAGTGTGGCCTTACCAAGGCATTATAAAGTGGTATTAACACTTCACGTGATCTTGATTCTATCCCTCTGTTTATGTAGCCTAGAACTGTGTTGGCTTTTTTGGCAGCTGCTGCACACTGCTGGCTCATGTTTAAATGGTTGTCCACTAGGACTCCAAGATCCCTTTCACAGTTACTACTGTTGAGCAAGGTACCACCTATACTGTACCTGTGCATTTCGTTTTTCTTGCCTAAATGTAGAGCATTACTCTTTTCACCATTGAATTTCATTTTATTAGATAGTGTCCAATGTTCAAGTTTGTGCACTATCTAATAAAATAAATCACAGAACAATCTAAGATCAATCAGAACTTAGAAATCAAATGTAAATAAGCAGATTCCATAGACATAGTGCAACAGCATTGTCTATGGAGATTCTCAGTCATTCAGGTCATGGTTGTCCCAAAGGTGCTTTTTTCAGGAGGCAACTGGACTTGTTTTTTTTTTCTTTTGAAGACGTTTCGCTTCTCATCCAAGAAGCTTCTTCAGCTCTGACTGGATGGTGGGGAATGGAAGGATTTATACTCCTTGCAGACAGCTGATCATTTGCGTTATTTTAAGAGAGTCGTTGAGGCTACTGGGAGGTTTATCTCTGTCCCCCAGGGTTACCTGAGAAGTGCAACGGATGTGTGAACGGATTTTAAGGAAAACTGCAGACTACAAGAACCCTTTGCACTTCAGTTTGAGATGCAGACAGCACAGATTCATCCCCAACAGGGGATGAATTCACTTCCCTCCAGCCTTCGCCCAAAACCCCACACCAGGAGACTGAAGCAGACCCCCAGTGGGAATTTCTGCCCCCCTTCCGACCCACACAGAAAGACCCCGAAGGATGAGACTCTCTGCAGCAACACAAGCATTCATTGCATGTATCCAGCCTAGAGGCTGTAGTTTGAGGACCCCTGATTTAGTGCAATGTAAAAAATGCAAATAATGTTTCTGCGGACCACCAAAATTTTCTCATGGACCACCACTTGGTGACCGCTGGTTTGGAAGGGGGGGAGAGGGTAAAGCACTATGAATCAGTATGTAAGTTTAAGCGTTATTGCTATCAATGTCACCCACAAGGCTTTCCATGAATCCACCCCCCCCCCCTCCCGAAACTTGGCACGATCCCCCTTTTCCCTTCTACTCTGAGCTCTTTCTGATTCAGCAAAGGCCGGGCTAAGAAATGTCATCCCTCACGGGATAATTTTAGCCCCATCAGGCAAGTTATCTCTGTCAGGCTCAGGCAGATGGTGAGGTACCTGAAAGGAAAGGAGAACAATGGAATGGACCAGGTCAGAGGCTTGCCTGCGCTGAAAATAATTAGGAACCACTGATTTGATGGGCGGGAAGAGTGCCAAATCGCACGCTGTTTCTTGGACAGCACTGAGCACACCGACTGTGTCCGCACCTTTCACACTTAAGCCCAAGGACTGCTCAAATTCAAGCAGCTGGAAAAAAGCCAACTGCAGGACCTAAGCCGATTCGGTATCCTGTTAGAAGGACCAGGGCAACGTAAGATCTTCGAGATAAGTTCAACGATCACTTATAATTCATTCTGGATGTTCAGGATAGTTGAAGCGAGGGTCTTTTAACAGGCTCCCTGTGATCAGGATTGGAATTCGGGGCTTCCAACCACCCGCTATTTCATTCCCATGATTCAGTCCAAATATAGAACATTAGTAGGACAGTAGGGCTTCAAAACACACATCAGAGCATCTTCTCTAACGGCAAAGCCAAAGAATATTAATATCCCTGTGAGGGTTCTGACCGAGGCTTCCCAAGAGCATGAAACAAACTCCTGGTCCGGATTAAAAACATTTTTTATTAAATTACTATGAATTCTGCTCATTCACATCCAGCAAAGTCTTTCAAGGGAGGATTTACAGTCACAGACCTTATCTGGCTTGGAAAACTGCCAGGCGGATATCTGCAAAACTTGGCAAGGAGTCTTGGAGAGTCACAAGCCAATTAAGCGAACTAATTAATTGCCTCCTGCAAACTTCACTCCCCCTTTACTCCTCTTTTATTTACTCTGGGAGGGGCCATTCATCGTCCACCTGTGGCCTTACTCTCAAGTCAACCCGTTCTTTAGCTGTTCCCTTCGTCTGGCAACTCAGCTCAATGGCACACTGGGAACAGGCTCCAGCTGTTCATCTGCCTCACTGATGTCTGACTCCGAAGGCAGCTGATAACTGGCATACGGCTCTGGCCCCTTCTCTGCCTCGACACAGAGCCCTCATCAGAGCCTTCCCCAGACTCCAGGAATGGCCCATGTTCCTCCCCAACCTTCTCACTGTCCGAATCTGCTCCCAGCTCTGCTGACGGGCCACAACAGTGAGATGGTGCATGCTGGATGCAAGAAGTCCTCAACCTATAACCACAATTGTGCCCCAAATTTCTGTCGCTAAGTGAGGCAGTGGACTGGTGAATTTTGCCCCATTTTATAAACGTTAGTGCCATAGTTGTTAAGTGAATCACTGCAAGGGGTTAAATGAGTAACACCGTTGATATGTGAATCCGGCTTCCCCATCGACTGTGTTGTCAGATGCTCGCAACAGGGAACCACGTGACTCCGGGACGCTGCAACCGTCATAAATATGAGTCAGTTGCCAAGCCTCTGAATTTTGATCACACGACTCTGGGGACGCTGAAACGGTCCTAGGTGTGAAAACCCTCCCCTTCCCCCCATTCATTTTTTTTGAACCGTCACTAAATGAAATGTTGCAAGTCGGGAATTACATGTACCAAATCCAAAAAGCATTATTAGGATAGAAAATTCAAGTGCATTCAGCCCTCTAAGAGCACAATAAGAATGACAGCAGCACAATTAGAAAATCTGCACGCAATCCAAATAGCCTTTTTACAGCTGTGGCCCAGGCAGAATGCCATCTAAAACTTCTCCCCGCCATACAGGTGACAGTGAGTGAGTTTTGCCCCATTTTGCCATTCATTTTTTGCCACAGTTGTTAAGTGAATCACTGCAATTGTTAAAGTAGTAACACAGTTGTTACTCAGGTTCACTGTGTCTGGAGGTCGCAAAAGGGGACATGACCCTGGGACACTGCAAGTGTCATAAATACAGGACAGCTGTCAGGCATCCGAATTTCGTGATGCAACTATGGGGATGCAACCACGGCCATAAAAGTGTGAAAAGTCAAATTTTTTCAGGGCTGCTTTAACTTCAAATGGTCACTAAACCAGGACCATTGAGAACTGCCTGTATTTTCAACCTGAACATTCGAGAATAGAATAGAATAGAATAAGAATATAATTAAAATTAAAATTAGAATTAGAGTGGAGTGGCATGGAATAGAATTAGAATGGAATAGGATAGACTAAGAATAGAATAAGAGTAGAACGGAATGGAATAGAATAAGAGTAGAATGGAATGGAAGGAAATAGAATAGAATTAGAGTGGAATGGAATAGAAATAATAGAATTAGAGTAGAATGGAATGGAATAGAATAAGAATAGAATTAGAGTAGAATGGAATGGAATAGAATAAGAATAGAATTAGAGTAGAATGGAATGGAATAGAATAAGAATAGAAATAGAATAGAATTATAGTGGAGTGGAGTAGAATAGAGTAGAGTAGGAATAGGAATGGAATAGAATAGAATTCGTTATTGGCCGAGTGTGATTGGACACACAAGGAATTTGTCTTTGGTGCATAGGCTCTCATGTACATAAAAAGAAAATACATCATAAGGTACAACACTTAATCATACTAGGAAACAATCAATATAAATCATAAGGATACAAGCAACAAAGTTACAGTCCTGCAGTCGTAAGTGGGAGGAGATGCGTGATAGAAAGGATAAGAAGATTAATAGTAATAGTAATGCAGACTTAGTGAATGGTTTGACAGTGGTGAGGGAATCATTTGTTTGGCAGAGTGATGGCATTCAGGAAAAAAAACTGTCCTTGTGTCTAGTTGTTCTGGTGTGCAGTGCCCTATAGCGTCATTTTGAGGGTAGGAGTTGAAACTGTTTATGTCCAGGATGTGAGGGGTCTGTAGATATTTTCACAGCCCTCTTTTTGACTCGTGCAGTGTACAGGTCCTCAATGGAAGACAGGTTGGTAGCCATTGTTTTTTCTGCAGTTCTAATTATCCTCTGAAGTCTGTGTCTTTCTTGTTGGGTTGCAGAGCCAAACCAGACAGTTATGGAGGAGCAGAGAACAAGGTAGATACACCTCAACACCCAAGAATTGGGGGTGTAAGTAAAATTGTTTCCTCTCTCCCAAACGAAGGGCTTTACCCTTTTCCTCCCCCTTCCCCACCCCCTGTCCACCATGCAGCTTTGCTTATGTCTGAACACACGTTTCAGGCATTCCCAGAAACCTATTAATGAAATAGTGGCCTCACCACCAAACCATTTGCTAGGATCAGCTGTGACAAGTTGCTTGATGGACAGCAAGTGGACTGATTAACCTTTGAGCGGTGTAACTCTGGTTTAAACAGAGCAGGAGTGGGAGGGGGGGTTCTTTTCATTGCAACGTGTCGGTGCAGAGCTGGCAACCTGATCTTAAACATTAACAGAACACCGTAATTGCAATGGCAACCTGGGCTGAGACAACCCTGGCTGCTTCTATCTGACTTCCATGCTTTTTTTCCAAGGCCTTTAAGTCCTTCTGTTTCAACGTGACCCGTGCCACATTTGGCAAAACCTCCCATAGCTGAAAGATCTCCAAGAACCTAGTGAGGATCTGGATGTAATCAGTAGGCATGTCTCCATTGGAGAGCCAGAATAACAAAGTTGGAGGTGACCTTGGAGATCTTCTAGTCCAACCCTTTGCTCAAGCATGAGACCGTATATCACTTCAGACAACTGGCTGTCTAATCTCTTCTTAAAAAACCTCCTGTGTTGGAGCACCCACCACTTCTGGAGTCAAGTCATTCCACTGATTGATTGTTCTAACTGTCAGGAAATTTCTCTTTAACTCTAGTTTGGATCTCTCCTTGATGAATCTCCACCCATTACTTTTTGCCCTACCCTCAAGTTCTTTGGAGAATAGTTTGACTCCCTCTTCTTTCTGGCGGCCACTCAAATATTGGAAGACTGCTATCATGTCACCCTAGTCCTTCTTCTCATTAAACTAGACATACCCAATTCCTGCAACTTTACTTGATATGCTTCAGCCTCCAGCCCCCTAATCATCTTCATTGCTCTTCTCTGCACTCTTTCTAGAGTCTCAATATCTGTTTTATATCGTGGCGACCAAAGCTGGAAGCAGAATTCCAAGTATGTCCTTACCAAGGCATTATAAAGTGGCACGAAGACTTCAAGTGATCTTGATTCTATCCCTCTGTTAATGGAGCCTAGAACTGGGTTGGCCTTTTTGCCAACTGCAGCACTAGTGGGAAGGATAAAGAACTGCAGGAGGATTCAGGTCTATAGAGTGTCTCGATGACCCAAACATGCTTTTTTTTTTCAAAATGTGCTTTCTTGTTCTTTTCTTTTGAAAACATCTTGCTTCTCATCCCAGAGGCTTCTTCAGTTCTACTTGAACTAAGAAGCTTCTTGGATGGATGGGAAGTGAAATGTTTTCAAAGGAAAAAAAATCAAGAAAGCCCAGTTCCCCGTTGCAAAAAAAAAGCACCTTTGATGCAGCTGGATTCCTACAGCGAGGGAAACGCAGGGTAGAGTAGGCTAAAATGGAGTTGACTAAATTGCCCTTTCACCATATATGATGGGAAACACCTTTTCATTTTGGTCTTAGCCCAGGGGGTTGGCAACCTTAAACACTCAAAAGAGCCACAAAGGTCAAAACTGGAAGACCCACTCCCCTGGTTCAATTCTGGAGCCAACTATGGTGGCTCCTCCACCATAGAATCTCCTCCTAGCGCGGAGTTCTTTTTCTTCTACCTATCCTAACCGAAAGCCCTATCAATTGTGGAGCCGACTGGAAAACCCGCCCCTTGCCATAGAGTCTCCTCCTGGCGCGACGTGCTTCCCACCCCCGCCCGCCAAACTGGAAACCCCTCTCAAAATTGTGGGAGTGACAGGGAGCCGCAGCAGAGGGATGAAGGAGCCAATGTGGCTCCAGAGCCGCAGTTTGCCTGCCTTAGCTGATCACATTGGTGGTTTGGGCACTGCAGATCTTACAAAAGCAGCTTTCTTTCCTTAATATGGGTTTAGTGAACTGTGTGGATTCAGTCACAGCAGAAAACTGGTCCAGTCACATTATCAAGCTAATCTCCCTTCCAAAGCCATTCTGAGAAGTACCTCCTTAGAGAAACAGATGTAGCAATGTATCTGAACCTCCCCTGAGGGTAAAGCTAATGAAGTGGTAAACAAGGATGGGTGATCAACGAAGAAGAGCTTGAATTACTTACCTGGTGTTCCTATTTTCTGCTCTCCTCCAAAATATTTGCATCACAATTTGCAGGTGCTCCATTTTGCTTCTCCTTTTTATGTCAATCACTCTCTGGATAATTTCCATTTTCCTTGGCTTCAGAATGGAATCCTTTCTTTTTTCCTTCCGTCGGCTTCTTGCTTTTCTTCGAAGCTGTTATGGTTCCTGGTCCTCTCCATCCTCATGAACGATCTTTTCGAAAAGGTTGACACAACCATCCATTCAAAGTTCTTCTCATTTTCAGTTTTTTTTTTTTAACCCAAATATATCCTAGGAATACTATCCGAAAGATAGCCTCACGAGTTTGCTCTTCTTAGATGCCTGGGGGAAGAGAGAAGAGAGAATAGCTAACAAACACAAATCACAGCTTCGAACATGAGATCAGTTTATTTTAAGAAATCATCACCCTCACTTAATGAGAAATTAGCAGTCTTCATTTTTAAAAGGCGTTCTTTTACAGCAGGGGTATCCAACCTTGGCAACTTTAAGACCTCTGGACAACTTCCAGCATTGCTCAGCCAGCTATGAATTCTGGGAATTGAAGTCCACAAGTCTTACTGGCTGAGAGATTCTGGGTGTTGAAGTCCACAAGTTTTACTGGCTGAAGGATTCTGGGTGTTGAAGTCCACAAGTCTTCTGGCTGGGGGATTCTGGGAGATAAAAGTCTACAAGTCTTACTGGCTGGGCAATTCTGGGAGTTGAAGTCCACAAGTCTCACTGGCTGGGGGATTCTGGGAATTGAAGTCCACAAGTCTTACTGGCTGAGGGATTCTGGGTGTTGAAGTCCACAGGTTTTACTGGCTGAAGGATTCTGGGAGTTGAAGTCCACAAGTCTTACTGGCTGTGGGATTCTGGGAAATAAAAGTCTACAAGTCTTACTGGCTGGGCAATTCTGGGAGTTGAAGTCCACAAGTCTCACTGGCTGGGGGATTCTGGGAATTGAAGTCCACAAGTCTTACTGGCTGAGGGATTCTGGGTGTTGAAGTCCACAAGTCTTAAAAGTTGCCAAAGTTGGACACCTGTTTTATAGAAAAGGCGAGAAATAAGACCCAATTAGAAACTCAACAGGGCCTCACTTAACCAAGTTAATAACAATCTTCTACATCTTCACTGTAAGGAAATTCATTTTATATCTTTCTATTGGTAGCTAAGTTTATGTGTTCTGTTTCCAGCCAGCTCCTGAAAAGCAAAGTGAATGGGGGAAGCTGGGTCTGCTTAACAACATGATTCACTGAACAACTGTAACGATTTGCTTAACAACCATGGCAAAAAACAGTCGGGTGCGATTCAAGTTTGATAGCACCTTTTCCAGCTAAACAATTTTATAAAAAGGAACAAGCCTTTGGGAGCTACAGCACACTTCATTGAATGAATAGAAGTGGTTAGATTGATAGCAATAGTAATAGCCTTATATACAGCTTCTTAGTGCTATACAGCCCTATTTGTAAACCACTCAGACACAGTTCTACAGCTCTGTCTGAGTGGTTTACAAATGCCAGCATCTTGTCCCCAACAATCTGGGTCCTCATTTTTCCCACCTTGGAAGGATGGAAGGCTGAGTCAACCTTGAGCTGGTCAGGATCGAACTGCTGAAAATGAGCAGAGTTTGCCTGTAATACTGCATTCTAACCACTGCACCACCAGGGCTCCTAGTATTGTAAGATCCATTTAAATTTAAAGGCCTGGTTTCAATATATATATCCACTCTAAACCAGTGTTTCTCAACCTTGGGAAATTAAAAGTTGAGTGGACCTCAATTCCCATCATGCTGGTTGAGGAATTCTGGGAATTTTAAATCTAGAGGTCCTTTTAACAGATTAATAGAGTTGGAAGGGATCTTGTAGGTCATCTAGTCCAGCCCCCCCCCCCTTGCTCAAGCAGGAGACCCTACACCATTTCTGACAAATGGCAGTGCAATCTCTTCTTGAAAGCCTCCAGTAAAGAAGCTCCCACAACTTCCGAAGGCAACTTCTGTTCCATAAGTTGACTGTTCTCCCTGTCCAAAAGCTTATGCAGTATAAAAATAATGACAGGGGCTATCTAAGGCTACATTGATTGCAGTTATCACTGAGATGGAGAGAAAAACAAAAGCAAAGAAGACAACTGGGAAGGGTGTATGTGTGTGTGTGGTGTAATCACATGTTGGGGAATTTGCACTTTATCCTGAGAATGATAACTTTTTAATTCAAGGACTGTTTACATAACACAGTGAGGTTTGTATGGGTGCATAAGGCTAAGCAGGTAGATCTGTTGATCCTTGGTCTCTACGCCTGAGTGCAGTCAGTTATTACTCTCCCTATCACTTCAATGCACCCAATACCCCCAGAGCGGGGTGATTACGATTAAAGATTAAATGACGTTTAAACGAAGCTTTCATTGGAAGCAGAGAAAAAGCTTGCCAGCTAAAACACGACAACTTTGGCGGCAAAGTCACATACCGTATTTTTCGGAGTACAAGACGCACCTTTTTCCCTCAAAAAAGAGGGTGAAAATCTGGGTGCGTCTTATACACTCAATACAGCATTTTTGGCCTCCCGAAACCCCAACCCCTTTGCAAAAATGGACGTGCATAGCCTTTAGGAGTCCTCCAGAGTGCTCCTAAGTGCTGGGGAGGGCACAAATGAGTGAAAAATGGGCTGTTTTTTGCTCATTCTCCCCCAGGAGCACTCTATAAGCCTCCTATAGGCTATGCATTCCCCTTTTTTTGACAAAAAACGGGCCCCTTATTTGGGAGGTCTGCAGAATGCAAAAACGTTTATTTTAATTTGCCTCTTCAAAATCTTGGTGCGTTTTATACTCCGGTGCGTCTTATACTCTGAAAAATACGGTACCTATGAAAAGGGAATCCTACAGCGAGAATACATTTATGATGAGGAAAACAAAGAAACTGCTCTCTCTTGTTTGCATACAGGCAGTCCTCGACTTAACACAGTTCATTTTGTGACCGTTCCAAGTTAGGACGTCATAGGGGGAAAAAAGTGATCACATGATCACTTTTTACACTGATGACCACTGCAGCATCCCCATGGTCATGTGACATTCGCCTGCTTGACCACTGATTTACATTTATGATAGTTGCAATGTCCCGGGGTCATGGGATCCCCTTTTGCAACCTTCTGACAAGTAAAGTCAGTGAGAAAACCAGATTCACGTTACTAACTTAACAACTGCAGCGATCCACTTAACAACTGTGGCAAGAATCGTCGTAAAATGGGACAAAACTCACTTTACAAGTTTCTCCTTTAGCAACATAAATTTTGGGCTCAGTTCTGGTCGTTGAGGACTTTCTGTACTTCCAGTTGCAGAGACTACAGCTTGTAGAAACGTCTACCTTTTAATAAAGCTGGTTAATTGGAAAAGATGCTAGTAGACATTTTTTTTCTTGTTTGTGTGCTATTTTTCCAATGACGCACTGGCGTTTGCAATGCATGAACATTTCTGTCCATTACATTCTGTTTAAAAATTAGCTACTTGATTCACATTTAACAAATGTACTTCAAAAGACTTTATTCCATTAGCCTTCTGACCATTTATCAGTCAGGTCTAATAGAAACCTTTGATTTTTTTTATTTTTTTAAAAAGAGAGTTAGCCCAAGTTAGAAAAAGAGAAACGTTCAGGAGAATATATAAAACTAGGTTACGGCTTAATGCACTGGGTGATTTAAGGTAAATAAAACAATAATAATACAATACAATAGTAGAGTTGGAAGGGACCTTGGAGGTCTTCTAGTCCAACCCCCTGCCTAGGCAGGAAACCCTATACCGTTTCAGACAAATAGCTATCCAACATCTTCTTAAAGACTTCCAGTGTTGGGGCATTCACAACCTCTGGAGGCAAGCTGTTCCACTGATTAATTGTTCTCACTGTCAGGAAATTTCTCCTCAGTTCTAAGTTGCTTCTCTCCTTGATTAGTTTCCACCCATTGCTTCTTGTTCTACCCTCAGGTGCTTTGGAGAATAGTTTGACTCCCTCTTCTTTGTGGCAACCTCTGAGATATTGGAACAATGCTATCATGTCTCCCCTAGTCCTTCTTTCTCTTAAGCTAGACATACCCAGTTCCTGCAACCGTTCTTCATATGTTTTAGTCTCCAGTCCCCTAATCATCTTTGTTGCTCTTCTCTGCACTCTTTCTAGAGTCTCCACATCTTTTCTACATCGTGGCGACCAGAACTGAATGCAGTATTCCAAGTGTGGCCTTACCAAGGCATTATAAAGTGGTATTAACACTTCACGTGATCTTGATTCTATCCCTCTGTTGATGCAGCCTAGAACTGTGTTGGTTTTTTTGGCAGCTGCTGCACACTGCTGGCTCATATTTAAATGGTTGTCCACTAGGACTCCAAGATCCCTCTCACAGTTACTACTATTGAGCAAGGTACAACCTATACTGTACCTGTGCATTTCGTTTTTCTTGACTAAATGTAGAACCTTATTCTTTTCACCATTGAATTTTATTTTATTAGATAGTGCCCAATGTTCAAGTTTGTCAAGATCCTTCTGTATCTTAAGCCTATCTTCTGGAGTGTTGGCTATTCCTGCCAGCTTGGTGTCATCTGTAAATTTGATGAGTTCCCCATTTATTCCCTCATCCAAATCATTGATGAAGATGTTGAAGAATACTGGGCCTAAAACAGAGCCTTGGGGTACTCCACCGCATACTTCCCTCCATGTAGATGCAGTTCCATTGAGGACTACACGTTGAGTGCGGTTGGTCAGCCAGTTACGAATCCATCTGGTGGTGATGCTGTCCAACCCACATTCTTCTACTTTATCTAGTAGTAGGTTATGGTCTACCTCATCAAAAGCCTTACTGAAGTCCAAGTAAACTATATCAACGGCAAGCAGTCTTCAACTTACGAAACAAGCAGTCTTCGACTTACGACCGATCACTTAGTGACCCATTGGAGTTACAAAACACCCATCAGAAGCTACTTATGACTGAAATTCAAAGTTATGACGCCCTGCAGCCATGGGTGCATTTTGAGCTCTGGGAATCCTGCATTACCCCTTCCCCGATTTTCAACATTTCTTTTATGGTTTCAGACATTTAATTCCTGTTTCAGGAAGAAAAAAGCCACCTACTGGGTAAAATTGATCCACTTAACAACTGCAGCATTCACTTAATGCAAAAAAAAGGCGTAAGATAAGGAGTCTGGTTATATGGAGGCCTGTTTCATCGTTGCAAAGAGTTGCGATTGTAATTCTGTTATTATGGTCGTATGTCGAGGATTACATATATAAATCAGAATACAGCTGGAAGGGACCTTGGAGGTCTTCTAGTTCAGCCCCTTACTCAAGCAGGAGATCCTATCCATTTCAAAAAAGCAACTGTCCAGTCTCTTCTTAAAGTCCTGCAGCGATGAAGTGCCCACAACATCCGAATGAGTGATCACATGTATAGTGGAAGAAGAGGCTTCCAAGCAGAAGGAAAAGCACCAAATGTCTTGCAGCAAAACTCACGAGGCACACAAAATTTATGACAATATAAGCTAGCCGTAGACCCAGGCATCTGAGTAATGGTAATTATTTGGAATTGAAGGATACAATGAATAATGTATTTGTTTTTTCCTCTGGCAAATTCTCCCTTCGGAGCTATCTCTGTGCAAATAAGACCAGCCAAGACTTCAATTACACTTTGCGGATTTTGCTAAGAACAGAAGTGCAAGGCCTGAGTAAAACGAACGGAGAAGGCATTTGGGGGGGGGGCAGGAGGGGGGGACGAGACGACGACATCCTAATCCAAGTTACGCCAAGTGAATACCGCATTTTTTGGAGTATAAGACACACCTTTTCCCCTCAAAAGAGAGGGTGAAAATCTGGGTGCGTTTTATACACTGAATACAGCATTTTTGGCCTGCCGAAACCCCGCCCCCTTCACTAAAATGGCCGTGCATAGCCTTTAGGAGCCTTGCAGAGTGCTCCTGGGGGTTGGGGAGGGCAGAAATGAGTGAAAAACGGGCTGTTTTTTACTCATTTCTGCCCGCCCCCAGCCCCCAGGGGCACTCTATAAGCTTCCTAAAGGTTATCCATGCCCCTTTTTTTGACAAAAACGAGCCTGTTTTCACGAAAAACGGGCCGTTTTGGGGTGGTCTGCAGAGTGCGAAAACTTTTTTTAAAAAATTTGCTTCTGGTGCGTCTTATACTCCGAAGAATATGGTACATACCGAATACAAGGACCGTGCGTGTGTGTGTGTGTATGTGTGTGTGTGTGTGTGTGTGTAAGGATGTGGGGGTGGGAAGAATCAGAGGACCGTAAGGTAGAGCTAAGCAACCCTGGACTTTGAATTTATTGGGTTGCTTCCAAGTAGAACAAAGGTTGAAAGGGGCCAAATTGGAAAAGGTGATCTGAGGACAGGATTCCTCAGCGGAACAGGCCCAAAGGTCCTTTTCTCAGGTGGCAACTGGACTTTCTTGGGGTTTTTTTCTTTTTTTTTTTTTGAAGAAGTTTCGCTTCTCATATCCAAGAAGCTTCTTCAGCTCTGACAGGATAGTGGGAATAAGGGATGGATTTCCAGGGGGGGTGGGGGGAATTGCAGACTATAGGAACCAGGAACCCCACTCAGGTGACCCTGAGGACACATGTAAACCTCCAAGTGCTTCAATGACCCTCTAAAAGGATGCACATGACCAGCTGTCTGCAAGGAATATAAATCCTTCCATTCCCCCATTATCCTGTCAGAGCTGAAGAAGCTTCTTGGATGAGAAGCAAAATGTCTTCAAAAGGAAAAAAAAAACCAGAAAGTCCAGTTGATCTGGCCTTCTAAAGAGCAGTCAGGGTTGATCTCCTCTAGGATTGACCAGTTGGATTGCCTTGCAGTCCAAGGGACTCGCAGGAGTCTTCTCCAGCACCATAAGTTCAAAGGACTCCATTCTTCGGCGCTCAGCCTTCCTTAGGGTCCAACTTTCACAGACATCCATTGCAACTGGGAAAACCACAGCCTTGACTATACACACTTTTGTTGGCAGGGTGTTGTCTCTGCTTTTTAGTATGCTGCCTAGCTTTTCTATTGCTTTCCTCGCCAGGATCAAGCGAGGAAAGCAATGGAATGACTGCAGTCCCCATCTCCGGTGATCTTGGAGCCCAGGAAAGTAAAATCTGTCACTACCTCCATTTCTTCCCCATCTATTTGCCAGGAATTGAGAGGGCCGGATGCCATGATCTTAGTTTTCTTAGAGGAAAACAATAGTGCAGCCAATATTTTGAAAGAAGGATGCTAACAAAAAAGGAGGATTCAGGAGGGGAATAAAAACCACTAAAAGCTCTGAGCCGCCGCATTCTGAAATGGCTTTGCTAGCATTTGCCTCCCCCAAGCCCTGAGGCACATCCATGTGGCCGCTTAACAACCATAATGGGGAGAACTCCTAGGTCAGTCGTTGAGCACGGTGGACACATCTGTGTCTCGTTTAACAACCAGGATGACTTGTGACTAAAACTCGGGGCTCAATCGCGATGGTAAGTCAAGGACTAGTATATCTGGCCTCTCCTGTATTTTCAGCTTTGACAACTGCTAGCAATATTTTATGGCTCTCTCTAATAACATTTTTCTGTAGTAGGTTTTAGTACTGGGTTTTTAGTACTACCTCTTACTCTATATAATGGAATGGCTCTGGATTGAAGATTACACGTCCCTAGTTCATTCCAGCCATAGCTGCGTACAACTTCAGTGATGGAGAACTTGTACCCTGTTCCCCCCCCCCAAAAAAATAAGCCCTCCCCGAATAATAAGCCCAATTGAGCTTTTGAGCGCATGCACTAAAATAAGCCCTCTCCTGAAAATAAGCTCTCCCCAACAATATTGCAACACAGCAGTAGCCATGAGGTGACCATGCTAGCCGCTTCCTGCATCTCAAAAATAATAAGACCTCCTAGAAAATAAGGTTCAAGCGCTTATTTCGGGGGTCAAAAGAAAATAAGACACTGTCTTGAAAATAAGACGCTGTCTTATTTTTGGGAAAACACGGTATATTGATTAAAACGTCCAGACTATGGCTAGAGAATTAGATTCACACCAATGCTGGTTTCATCTGAGAAACCTTTGCCTTGTTTGCTTCTGAGCATCCCTGACATCCGAGTTTTTCAGACTTGTGCTCTTTAGCACCGTGGACTTTTACCAGGGGTGGGTTCCTGCCAGTTCTAACCTCTTCTATAGAAGAGGTTCCACAAATCTACAGTGCCATTTAGAACTGGTTCCAGCTCCCTCCTCCCGCCCGTCCGCACATCATCAAGATGAAGAGCCAGAGGAGGAATTCTGGGAGTTGAAGTCCACAAGTCTTAAAGCTGTCAAGTTTGAACACACCTGGGGGTTTTTTTCCTAAAGGGTTAGGGGTGCCAGGGTCTTGTAACTTGACAGCTTTAAGACTTGCACATTTCAATGCCAGAGTTCCTGAGCCAACATGACTGGAGGAGGAATTCTGGGAGTTGAAGTCCACAAGTCTTAAAGCTGTCAAGTTTGAACACCCCTGGAGTTTTTTTTTCCTAAAGGGTTAGGGGTGCAAGGGTCTTGTAACTTGACAGCTTTAAGACTTGCATGCTTCAAATGCCAGAGTTTCTGAGCCAACATTTTGGTTGCTAAGCAAGAGCGTTGTTAATTGAGTTTCACCCCATTTTACAAGTTGGTCACGCCCACCCGGTCACATGGCCGGCAAGCCACTCCCACCCAGTCACATGGCTGGCAAGCCACGCCCATCCAATCACATGGCCAGTAAGCCACTCCCACAAAGCAGGCCACACCTACAGAAGAGATTCTAAAAAAAACTGAAACCCACCACTGACTTTTACCAACAATTCCTCAGCCATTATGGCCATTGCTGAAAGCCTCAAAGTTCACCTATCTGAAAGCTAACCAGGTGGGAAAGGCTGATTTTCAGTTTAGTTTTGCACATAGCTGAAGAGCTACAATTAAAGGGGATTAGGTAGCTATCATTCCTATGGGATTCCCAGCACTGTTCTAACATATAGAGCCGTGATGATGCAGTGGTTGGAATGCAGTACTGCTGGCTTCTTCTGCTGACTGCCGGCTGCCAGCAGTTTGACAGTTTGATACTAACCGGCACAAGGTTGACTCGGCCTTCCATCCTGTCTTTGTCTGAAACGGTATAAGTTTCCCGCCTAAGCAGGGGGTTGGACTAGAAGACTTCCAAGGTCCCTTCCAGATTCTATTCCCGTGATGGTGAATCTATGGCAAGTGTGCCCAAAGTAGCACGTGAAGCCATGTCGCCCGGCACGCATGGCCTTGCCTGTTTGTCCTCTGGGTTTCTGGTGCGCATGTGTGTGTGACGATCAGCTGTCCTTCGTGCATGCAGCAGTGCTGAAAACTGGTGTATGCGTGTATGCCGGCGAGCTGATTGTTGGGCGCGCATGTGCGCCAGAACCCAGAAGTTTGGTTTTTCCGGAGCACAATCCCTTCACGTGCACCGCAGTGCCGAAAACTGGCCTGTGCATGTGTGCCAGCCAGTTGATTGTCGGGCACGAATGCATGCTAGAAGTTCAGCTTTTCCGGAGCACGATCTCAACGAACGCGGGCGACATTTCTGCGTGAATTTTTGGGCACTCGGTGCTGAAAAGGTTCGCCATCACTGTTCTGTTCTGTTCTGTCCCATCCCATCCCATCTCCCCATTGTTCTATTCCCATTCCCATTCTCAATCCCATTCCATTCTATTATTTTCCTCAATATCTGTATTTCTAAGGTTGGAAATTGGTTCATGAAAAAAAGAAATGCAGATGCTACTTTCCTAAATCCTTCCATTCTTGTAACTTCAAGAATGATGAGATCTAAGCCAACGTTTGCTTTTCCAATAATAAGATTGCTGATCATTAACTGCCAAAAACCCCTCAGGACCAACCCTGCCCCAAACTGCCAATCCCCTGTCATAGGATTCCCTGACACCACCTTTGCCAAAACACAACAAGCTGGAGGCCAGACTGCCTACATAAAAACCAAGCGCCAAAGAGGCGGGCCAGCCTCAACCAAAGACTTTTCCCAGCAATCAATCTTGGAAGTCTTGGAATGCCGATTCTCCAAGACGGCGGCGGTGTTTCTTGCCAACAGTCAAAGGTACGGCCGTGACTTTAATTAGCACGCCAGAGCTGCAGGGCGCCAGCCGGCAGGAAAATCCTGGAAGAGCATGAGAGTGCTTATAATTTTCCTGTCAATCGGTGCACCTGTAACTACATGACAAGCAGTCATAGGAAAGGAATTCAGTGGGGGGGAAATTAGGGTTTGCTGTATACTCCACGGTTCTCCTATGTAGGATCAAAGAGTCAAAGCAAGCGTGTGGTTTGCACACCCTGGAGGAGGAGAAAGAAGGTGTCTCTCAATCACTTCCATATCTCCGTTTTCCCAGACAAGATCCACTTCCATTTTCCTTGGTTTGCAAAGCACATCTGAGCAGGCAAAACCTGAAGGACACGAACGTCTTCAGAAGAATCTTACGATAGTTTGCTGCTACATAGCGGGTGACCAAGTTCATTTGGAAGAATGTCTACAACAGAGATGTTAAACTCAAGGCCCCTGGGACAGATCTGGTCCGTGGGGTGCTTAGATCTGGCCTGCCGGCCTGCCCTGAAAACAACAAAGAACAGGCCTGCAATGCATCTGTCTGTGAAAACAGACCTTGGGAGGGCCACGCGCTGCTTGCCCAGGCTCCATTTTCGGCTGCGACAGCCTCCTGCAGCCCTCTGCCAACCAAAATGGAGCTTGGGGAGGCTGTACATGACCCACCCAGGCTCCATTTTCAGCAATGACAGCCTCCTGCAGCCCTCTGCCAGTGAAAACGGAGACCGAGCGAGTTACGCATGGCCTCCTTGAGCTCCATTTTTACTGGCAGAGGACTTCAGGAGGCCGTCATGGCCAAAAATGGAGCCTTGATGAGTGACATCAAGCTGGCCACGCCCTCCACACTCTCTAAAGCAGTGGTAGTCAACCTGGTCCCTACCGCCCACTAGTGGGCATTCCAGCTTTCATGGTGGGCGGTACGGGTTTTGTCCGATACTGAAGCACTTTCCTTTTTACAATTTAATTGATTTCCCTATTTTATAAATCACCATTACTGTGGAACCGGTGGGCGGTTAGAAAATTTTGCTACTAACAGAGATACAAAAGTGGGCAGTAGGTATAAAAAGGTTGACTACCCCTGCTCTAAACACATGCCCCCTGAGGTGAAACAACCCTGTTGCGGCCCTCAATGAAATTGAGTTCGACACCGCTGGTCTAGAAGCAAATTAGAGGCTCTGAGATCTTAGCAAAGCCATTCTTCCGCTAAAGAGTGATAGCACGGAGTTATTTTAAGCAGTGTGAATGCTGGGAAAGTGCCTTGACAGTCATAGAAACATTCACACAACTGTGGAGAAACAGGTCAGAAGATTCCAGTCTGTTTCTTAAGTCACTGCATGATAGAATCGGATTTCTCCGCTGTTCATTATGAACACACACACCCCTTGGCTTTTTCAGTAGCCCAAAGGGGCTTGCCACTTCTTTAAAAAAATGTTACAAATTCAAAATACAAAATCATGTATAGAAAGCATGCAATATTAGGTAGCCCTCGATTTATGACCATTTTGATTGTAAAGTAGTGATTGCCATAAAGTAGATTAACATGTGACCAGACCGAATTTTGCAAGTGATTGTCAAGGGAATGTAGGGATCATTAAACAAACCCCTGATTCGCCAGAAGGTGCTTTTTGCTGGAAGTAAAATATCAGTTTCTGGCAAAAATGTTGTGAATTGTGGTCACATGGGCCATGGGAAAGGGCCGTAAATGTGAGCCGCTTGCGAAGTGCCCAAAATGTGACCGTGTGACCATGCGGGTGGGGCAGACTTCAGAACTGGAATAGGACAAATCATTGTGGCCAACTGGTCATGTCCAACTCACCGCAGACAAAACTCACCATGGCCAACGTGCTGTGGGACAATTGAACAATTCAATTTAATTATTTAAAATACATTTTTAAAAAACAGCTTAATTTTTGGTCATTCACATTTCATCTTGCCCTTCCTTTTGCATCCTTTCTTTCATTATTCTGTTCCACCATTTCTGCGATATTAGTGTAACTCTTTCCTCACAGTGAGTTGCCCCACGGCAACTTAGCCGCGGTGAGTCGGCTGTGGCAAACTGACAGTGATGGTTAACCTTTTTTGGCTTGGGTGACAAAAGTGTGTGCATGCGTGCATACTTGCCCAAACCCATAATTCAATCCCCTATGCATGCATGCATGACCCCCCCACTACCACCCCTCCCCACCGCATGTGCGCACATCCGCCCATCGCCCCATCTTAGGCCTAGTAGGCCTCACTGAAGCCTCCCGAGACCGGAAATGGCCTGTAGGTAGGCCCGGTAGGCCTGTTTTTCACCCTCCCCATGCTTTGGAGTTTTTCCTGAAGCCTGGGGAGGGCGAAAAAGGCCTCTTCCAGCCCTCTGGAGGTCGAAAATCAGCTGGATGGCGCGTGCATGTGAGCTGCATGCTCTCAGAGATGGCTCTGGATGCTACCTGTGGCACGCATGCCATAGGTTTGCCATCACAGTCATAGACCCTTCGGAACTTCGAATCTAGGTCATAAGTAGCTTTTTGGGAGTCTGTTGTAATTTTGACAGACCACTAAGCAACCTATCATAAATCAAGGATTAAAGAGAGGAGACAGACATAGAAATATGACAGCTTCTAAAAAGCACCATTGTTAACCCTCCACCCTTCCTGATGGGGCTTAACTTTTCATTTGAAACTTTATTTGACTACACCGAAGGTCATAAACAGGTAAATATGTATATTATGTTTTGGATCTTTTAAAGCAACTCAAGTCCTCCAAGTGCTAACTTTGATATCTCAGTGACATCTAGGTTTTTTTGGAAGCAAGACAGAGGTTCTGGCCACAATGAAGTTGTCCAGCCCTGATTTAAAATAAACAAAAGCAGCCTGAGATAATTATAAGATCCATGTCTTCTGGGTTGCCTTCTCTACAATCCCTACTAAACCCACAAGTTTATTTATAAGCTGCAGTTCCAAACTATGGAGAAATGCAGTTACACTTACGTCAAACACATTTCCTAATATTGCATCCACTGCATGCAAATTAATGTGACAATAACAGCTCCTAAACACCAAAACTTTCCTTTTGTAAACATTTTCCCATTGATCCCAAATACAGGATCTTCATTTAGCTAAGAAGCATGCCACAAACTAAAGGAAATTTACAACAACATCATCAGAAGGATAAAACGAACTCTGTCCAGGGTGACAGGAATAAGAAGAAAAAAGGAAAGAAAGAAAGAAAGAAAGAAAGAAAGAAAGAAAGAAAGAAAGAAAGAAAGAAAGATAACTAAGACTCATTCTCTAATGAAAGAGGAAAAAATGAATAAAAACCTCAACCTGGAAATATTTATGTCAGCATCCCCAAGATATCGCTTTGTTTCTTTAAAATAAAAGTATTTGTTTTTGTTTGTTTTAGGTTTTCCAGCAAATTTCAGTATGTTTGCAAAAAGCCCAGGCAGCTGTACTGAGTAACAGACCTGATAATCAAAATGCACAAGTTTTGCTTCAAATTAAAAACAACAACAACTAAACAACCAAATTTTAACAAGCAAATTGTCGTACGAGGGAACACTTTTCACAAGACTTAGTTTCTATTATTGGGGCACCTGAAAATCTTGTGCATCAGAAATGAGAATCTTCTGCGCAACCTCTTACTCTTCTTTTCCTTCTCTTCTTGTTTGGTGTAAGTGGAAGCCAAAACTGATTATTTGGGAGTTTTTCTAGCTACACTTGTAGAGGATTGAAACAACCTATTTGCCTTTAAAACATGAGCAGAGGGGGAAGTCTCAATTTTCGGAGGTTAAAAGGGGTTGAAAGAGTAAAAGGGACTCCGCAACTCTTAAAACTTCTGATCCTTAGCGTTCTCCCACCCGAAAAATCCAAAGTCGGATGAGAATATTGGCTCCCTCACTGAGGAAATAAGGCACTTGCAAACTGCAGGGCAATTTTGCTCATCCCTATCCTACATTTCATTTAGAAACTTTCAAGAAACGGAAAGCACACAGAGCATCTTCTGGAGAAGAGGAGATTGACTTACAGGTAGCCCTCCAACAGTTGCTAAACAAACTGTTGTAAGTCAGGACTACACCTGTATCCTCTAGAGCGGGGGTGTCAAACTCAAGGCCCATTGGCCAGATCCGGCCCATGGGATGGCTAGATCTGGCCCGTAGGGCCGACTTGGAACCAGCAAAGGACTGGCCCGCGGTGCCTTTGCCAGCAAAAATGGAGCTCGGGAGGGTCACCCGTGGCCCTCCCGAGCTCCGTTTTCGCTGGTAGAAGGTTGCAGGAAGCCGTCGCAGCCAAAAACGGAGCTCGGCAGCCTGTTTTCGTTGGCAGAGTGCTCGGGCCGCCACAGGTGCCCCCTGCACAAGTGACGTTGAGCCGGCTACACCCAGGTCGTAAAATGGGGCACAGTTCACTTAACAACTGTCTTGTTTGGACTCAATTGTGGTTGTATGTCGAGGATTACCTGTATACGTATTCTCCTTGGGTGTGAAGCCACAAGTCTCAAGGCCCTGCCTCTTTCTTTGTTCTGATTCCAGAGCATTGGCAAGGCAAGGCTTTGCTAACACATCAGCCCTAACGGGGTAAAAAGAGCCAAAGAATGGTTGCAAAAGACCAGTCTAAACCTCCAAATTATGGCTCCATAAACAGAGGGATAGAATCAAGATCACGTGAAGTGTTAATACCACTTTATAATGCCTTGGTAAGGCCACATATGGAATACTGCATTCTGTTTTGGTCGCCACGATGTAGAAAAGATGTGGAGACTCTAGAAAGAGTGCAGAGAAGAGCAACAAAGATGATTAGGGGACTGGAGACTAAAACATATGAAGAACGGTTGCAGGAACTGGGTATGTTTAGCTTAAGAGAAAGAAGGACTAGGGGAGACATGGTAGCATTGTTCCAATATCTCAGGGGCTGCCAAAAAGAAGAGGGAGTCAAACTATTCTCCAAGGCACCTGAGGGTAGAACAAGAAGCAATGGGTGGAAACTAATCAAGGAGAGAAGCAACTTGGAACCAAGGAGAAATTTCCTGACAGTTAGAACAATTGATCAGTGGAACAGCTTGCCTCCAGAAGTTGTGAATGCCCCAACACTGGAAGTCTTTAAGAAGATGTTGGATAGCCAGACCTTAGAAGACCTCCAAGGTCCTTTCCAACTCTGTTATTCTACTCTCTATGGCCTTGTTTTTGTGCCTGGGCCAGCCCAGAGCGAGACCCATTATGCTTTTAATAAGTAAACGACCACGCTTCCCATAAAACCGTCCCAGTCCATAACTTCCTATGCTGATCAAAAGTCATTTCGGGTGAAGAGGCCAAGAGTCTAATAGAAGGTTGAGAGACGCCACTTGCTTTTCAATATTCCAAGGCAAATTGCTCAGGTGAGGCAGCTGATTCAAGGACGTGCTTTAGCAAAGCCAACTCTGGCTGAACAGGAGAATGTAAATGTAGACTCGGGAGGTGGCCCCATGATTACTCACGTCCCTCCATCCGTTGCCGTTCCTCCTTCGTTCAGATCTGCTTTTGTAGTTTTTGAATGGCTTATTTATTTTTTAAATCACTATTTATAGTGGCTTTAAGGAACGACTGTTCTATATTGGATGGGGTGAAATTCTGCCCTGAGTTACTTTCCAGGAGATCGGCGAACACATCCATTTTATAGATGAATAAATGAAATCGGGCAATGGCTTTCAAAGACAGGGACAAGATCTCAGGGGAAAGGGTGGTACGTGTCATGGGGTCTTAGCAAGTTCTTTAATAACTGTCAGATGCCAAGAAGGGAGAAGGACACGTGGAGTTCCATCTGTGTAGTCTGTTTATTGTTGTTCGCTTACAGACAGCATCTTGCCAGACTAAAGCAATTAGCTGCAATAACTGTAGATATGTTCGGTGAATTGCTAGGGAAGGGGTGTGCTGGCCCTCTTCCTACAGACCAGACATTAAAAGTTATGCCCTCAGTGACACAGTCCCTCCTCTCCTGCAACTACATTCCACCCCAATAACCTTCCTTTATTCTACACAGCTCACAGTGAAGTCTGCGATGTGCCCACCGCTTACTTTTCCCTATCACTGCCGCACAGTGGGTCAATCTGGACTGAGAGAGAGGCTCTAGCCCAAAGTCACCCAGTTGGCTTCCATCCCTAAAGGAGGACTAGAACTCGCAGTCTCCTGGTTTCAGTTCTAGAACCTTCACCATTACACCATAGTGCTTATCTAGAAATCTTCAACTCAGGATGGAGGTAGCATCACTGCTCTGTCTATCTGATGCCATTCAGATGTGCTGGTAATGCAACTCCCAAGACGCCAGCTGGCAACTTTGCTGGCAACTTTGCTCCGCTTTAATCTCGGCATAAATCAGGCAAAACTTTTTTTTGTGTGTGAAGAGGCGAAGAAAACTTTAGCTCCATGATAGCAGCCAGAGCTGCGGGCATGCTAACCATCGCCCTAGCCCACCGCCAACCCACATGTGTACGCCTCCCGACGCCAGCTGGTCTTTGGGTCTCTGCTGTGCATGCATGGGGGGCAGGGCGCATACACAAGGGGGCGAGTGCTCGCATTACATTTTGGGGTCTCGCGTAGCACCTCCACGCGGCCCGTTTTGGCTTCCAGGTTGGTGCAGGAGGCATTCCAGGCCCAAAATGGAGCATGGGGGGCACCACGCGTGCACGCCTCCTGCACCAACCTGGTGATTCAGGGTAGCCCCGTGGGCCAAATCTAAGCACCCCGTGGGGCGAATACGACCAGATTTACAATTGTCACAATGCATGACATTAATGGACAGTCTTCAAAGGGTGGTATGTTGAGGATATTTGTAATCACTTTTTTAAAAAAAAAATCACATTTTCTTGATTTTTGGAGAAAGGAGCCAGGAGGCATTCAGAATTCTGCATGTAGGTTTATGCTAGTTGTTACAAGGGAATTTGGTAATAACATCTGTCGCAAGAAGGGAGAGTGACGTCTGAGGAGGGGAAAGGAATTTGAAGAATTGGGAGCTCTTCCGTAAAATTCAATCCTCTTGCGACATGTTTATTTACTTATTGGTGGAAGCGATAAAAATTATGCCTGCAGAATCGGATGGTCTTCTTTTTAATGCATCTGCATTGCAACCTTGCAAAAGGGAGATTGGAGGCAGGAAATTGGGACATTTCAGCAAGACGAGAGAAGTCGATCGGGTCAAAAACAGAGGAATGGCGTTTTAAGTTTTTTTACTGTTTGATAAGGGACAGTACAAAGCAGTGATAAGCTGAAATGTTATCAAACAAAAGGGGACAACATTGAAGGACGCGGAGGATATAAAAAGAGCACAGCAGCCGATAAACGACGCAGCCTCGCCAAGTGTTCTGACCGAGGCTTCCCAAGAGCATGAAACAAACTCCTGGTCCGGATAAAAACACCTTTTATTGATTTACTGTGACTTCTGCTCATTCACATCCAGCAAAGTCTTTCAAGGGAGGATTTACAGTCACAGACCTTATCTGGCTTGGAGAACTGGCAGGCCGATATCTGCAAAACTTGGCAAGGAGTCTCAGAGAGTCACAAACCAATTAAGTGAACTCATTGCCTCCTGCAAACTCCACTCCCCTTTCGCTCCTCTTTTATTTCCTCTGGGAGGGGCCATTCATCGTCCACCTGTGGCCTTACTCCCAAGTCAACCACTGTTCTTTAGCTGTTCCCTTCGTCTGGCAACTCTGCGCATGTGCACACTGGGAACAGGCTCCAGCTGTTCTTCTGCCTAACTGATGTCTGACTCTGAAGGTAGCTGATAACTGTCAGATGGCTCTGGCCCCCTCTCTGCCTCCGACACAGAGCCCTCATCAGAGCCTTCCCCAGACTCCAGTACTGGCCCATGTTCCTCCCCAACCTCCTCACTGTCCGAATCTGCTGCCAGCTCTGCTTGCTACTGGTGGGCCACAACACCGAGAATAATACAAACAGCCCTGAATGTGGCAAGGAGCTTTACAAGGTATGGTGCTGGTTGCAACCACCGGCTTCCTCGCCAGCTGATTGCTCACCATCCACACACTGATCTTGGCTCTCGAGATCTGGCCACAGCTGGTGGCTTTGACAGCGGCAGCCCGTGAAGGTTGATTTGGCAGTAAAACTTACCTAGTAAAGTGTACCCTAGTAATGGAGACCACTGGGCCATGCTGCTTTCGAAGCAACTGAAGGGATGGACCAGGCAGGGATGGCAAACCTTTTTGGCAACGAGTGCCGAAAGCACAAGGACACACATGATGCAAAGTGCCCCCCGCATGTCCCACCCTCTGCACATGCGCATGTGACCCTCCCCTCATGTGCGCCCCTCCCCACATGCATGCACATGCGGCACCCCCTTGTGTGCCCCTCCCCCCGTGCATGCACACACAACTCCCGTGCATGCATCTCACCCAATGCGCCCCAACCCCATGCATGTACGGCAGAGCCCTGAAAATTAGCTGGGCGGCATGAGGCACATGCGCGGCAGCACTGAGCTGGGGTGATGGCTCGCGTGTCCGCAGAGAGGGCTCTGCATGCCACCTGTGGTTCGCCATCACGGGACTAGTGGTTAAATCTTTAGGGAAGGGACCAGCTTCCCAATATTGTTACAGGGGTTCCTGCTTGTCTCCAGGTTTATTTGTATGATTATTAGGTTGGTCTAGTGATTAAGGCACCAGGTTAGAAAGTGATTATCTATCTATCTATCTATCTATCATCTATCTATCATCTATCTATCTATCTATCTATCTATCTATCTATCTATCTATCTATCTATCTCTATCCATCCATTTATCTATCTATATCTATCCATCCATCCATCCATCATCTTTATCCATCCATCCATTTATCTATCTATCTATCTATATCTATCCATCTATCTATCCATCTATCTATCTGTATATCTATCTATCTATCTATCTATCTATCTATCTATCTATCTATCTATCTATCTTTATCCATCCATCATCTATCTCTATCCATCCATCCATTTATCTATCTATATCTATCCATCTGTCTGTCTGTCTGTCTGTCTGTCTGTCTATATCTATCATCTATCTATCTATCATCTATCTATCATCTATCTACCTATCATCTATCTACCTATCATCTATCTATCTCTATCCATCCATCCAACCAACCAACCACCTACCATCTATCTATCTATTTCCATCCATCCATCCATCCATCCATCCATCCATCCATCCATCTTCTTTCTACCTACCTACATATCATCTATCTCCATCCATACATCCATGCATCCACCCATCCACCCACCCACGCACCTACCTACCTACCTACCTACCCAGCCAGCCAGCCACCCAACAAATCTTCTATAGGGATTTCCAAATTCCTTGATGCAATTTCTGCAACCCAACCAAGAATGTTAATTTATTTCCTAACCAGGGCAGATGTGATGCTCTACAACTGCCATCTCCCAGGCACCTGTAACAGAGACAAATGTTGTGTATATTAGCACACTCCCAACAATTGGGCAGGTAAATTATGGACCTCTGGTTGTCCCTAGAGAGCTTCAATTCTGATAATTCTGCTATTCTAAAAGGTGACTATTACTCGGGGGAAATGATGAACTCATTTTAAAGTGAATTAAGTGGTTAAACAGTACAGTAAAATCTATATTTAATGGGCTGTTTGTGAGAAATGGGTGCTTTTTCATCCCAATGTCCATTACATTTGAATTGATATAATTTGAGCCAATCGGCTTATTTTGCATAATTGATGTAAATAGCAATATCTGCAGTTAAATCTACATTTAATGAACAAAGCCTTGATGCAACAGACATTAAATGAGAGTGAACCCTCAAGGAAAAAAATGTAGCCACTGTATCTGATTTCCGTGGAAGTGATGTGTGTTAAACTGAAAGTTAACTACATATTTTTTCGGTTTTACAATTTGCAGAATTGTACTTCTGTGAAAGGGTTGAGTCCCTTCAACAGAAAATTCTTAGCATTCCGAGCAAGTAAAAAATTCCTCATTGCTTTCAGGAAAGATAAGAAGTCTTTTTCACATACCAAACACTTAGTTATGAATCGCAAGAGCTGAAAATAACCTTAAAGATCATCCAACCTGACCCCCCTCCCCCATCCCTGCACCGAAATCCATTATTATAACAACCCTGATGTCTGTCAGCCTGCTTTAACAACTCCAGAAAAGAAAATCCACTAGGATAGTTTGATAAATTGTATGCTCCTATTGTTAAGGCCTTTGAACTATGGTGCTGGAGGAGACTCCTATGAGTCCCTGGGACTGCAAGGTGATCAAACCGGTCAGTCCTAGAGGAGATCAACCCTGACTAGTCTTTAGAAGCAGTCTAAGTTTAGAGTTTCCTGAAGAGGAAACTCAAATACTTTGGCCACCTAATGAGAAGGAAGGACTCACTGGAGAAGAGCCTAATGCTGGGAAAGATTGAGGGCAAAAGAAGAAGGGGACGGCAGAGAATGAGGTGGCTGGATGGAGACACTGAAGCAGTCAGCATGAGCTTAAATGGACTCCAGGGGATGGTAGAGGACAGGAAGGCCTGGAGGAACGTTGTCCATGGGGTTGCGATGGGTCGGACATGACTTTGCAACTAACAGCAACAATTGTTAAGGCAAACACCCCTTGTCATTTAAACCCACTGTTCGTTTTATGGAACAATTCTGATCAATTCTACCCCATCTTCCAATAACAGCCATTCAGATCCTTGAAATAGCTATCGTGGGAATAAAGAGGAAAACCTCAAAATCTATTAACTCTGTCTGTAACCTTTAACTGGGCGAAATGGTGCACCATAGAGCCACAATTTTTGAATCAAAGTATTTCCAACAGGCTAACCTACAAAAGGCATCCAAAATCCGGGACTCGCGACTCCTTTGGAATTGTAATTTTAAATTCTTATAAAACATTTTATGACCTAAGCGTGATGCTAAAAGAGTTTATGGCAAGAGGAGAAAATGCCATAAAGTATTTCCTGTGCTGGTAAGCGATTGTGCTATTACAGTTCAACATGGACTGTTTTGAAGGCAGTTGCATCTGAATGCATCGCAGTTTTACCAATGAAGGCAGCTAGTTAGAAATTCTACCACTGTTGAAAACATTAAGGCAGGGGTGTCCAAACTTGGGAACTTTAAGACTTGTGGACTTCAACTCCCAGAATTCTGGGAGTTGAAGTCCACAAGTCTTAAAGTTCCCAAGTTTGGACACCCTTGCATTAAGGAATCTAGTAAAGGAAATACCTTTAAAACAATGACTCAACGGGACACCGGTTGTCTAATATTATTTTTTTAAAAATACACAGCAGCCTCGCTGTTCATGTCGAGATGCCATATTTAGGCTAACTCACCAAAAGCAGAGCCCGGATCTACTGCTAAATTCCAGGAACATCTGAAACTGCTTCTTCCAGACATTGGAATGCAGGAAACCAACATGGTTTGACCAAAGTGTTGCCCTGCCAATTCACTTTTTTTAAGTTTAAGCAAACACACTGTTGATGTACACGTAATTAGACATAATTGTTAGCTGTGCCCTGTATTTAATCCTTTCATCTGAAATGATACAAGATGAAGAGGCATTTTCAAAAGCCACCATGGAAATAATTATCAAGCCAATTCCACTCTAGTTTCCATAACATTCGGATGGTTTTCTTTTCCCTTCCTTCCTTTCCCCCACTTCCTCCCCTCTTCGCATTTTCTTTCCTTCCTTTCTTCCTCCCTATCTCATTTCCTTTCTCTCCTCTCTTCCTTCTTTCCCTCCCTTGTCATTTTCCTTTCTTCTTCTCTCCTCCCTCTTCCTTCCATTTTCCTTCCTTCTTTCCTTCCTTCCTTTCTCCTCTCTCCTTTCCTTACTTCCCTTCTCATATTCCTTCCTTCCTCTCTCCTCCCTCTTCCTTCAGTTTTCCTTCCTTCCTTTCTGCTCTCTCCTTTCCTCACTTCCCTTATTTTCCTTCCTTCCTCTCTTCTCCCTTTTCCTTCTCATTTTCCTTCCTTCCTTCTTCCTCTCTCTCTCCTCCCTCTTCCTTCCTCCATTTTCTTCCCATTTTTTCCTTCCTTCCTTTCTCCCCTCCTTTCCTCCCTTCCCTTCTCATTTTTCTTCCTTCCTCCTCTCCTTTCCTCCCTTCCCTTCTCATTTTCCTTTCTTCCTCCCTCCTCTTTCCTCCATTTTCTTCTCATTTTCCTTCCTTCCTTCCTTCCTTCCTTCCTTCCTTCCTTCCTTCCTTCCCAACTCCCCTCCTTTCATCAGATAATGCCATTCTAACCGTATAAACTCTTAAAAACTATTCAGGAAGTACAGCAACTTCAGGCCTCATTCTCAAAACGTTTAACCCAAATTTATAAATGTTTACATCTGGGTTAATTTCTTGGGGAGAGGGATTTAAATGAGGACACAGGACGCGTCCCACCAACTGATGCCTCCGAGTCCCTGTTCTGCTCCTGCAGCAGAATTATTTTTAAAAAGGGGGGGGGGGATTTTTGATTGCAAAAAGGCATTGCCTTTACTCTAGAGGGGAAAAAAAAGGAACATTTTGCCAATTTTAGCATCTTTGTGCTAAAAGTTCATCAACAGAACACTTTCTGAGCCGTCCCAACTGATGGACTTTTGTCTAATTTTGCTGCTACTGTTCCTCAGATTTCCTAGCAGGGATGCGTAGAATTCATGTAATGTTCAACTTAAAAAAATTGGTTTAGTGACCATTCAAAGTTTCAACAGCACTAAACGGAATATTAGGTATCTAGAGCCTTTTCCCATAAAAAGAGTTTTTAGTCTTCCTGTGAAGTTGATTTCCTGGGCTGCTCTACCAAGTGAGGCGACTCCTACAACAGCCCCGTACAATGTGTACGAAAAAGCTAATGGAAGCATCCATCAGACCTTCAGTGCAGTGGTGGGTTCCTCTCCCCATCGCTACCATTGAGTGCTCGCGGGGCCGCACGTCCTTTCATGCACATGCTCTGCGCACGCCTGCACACTCCACCACCCCTGCGGCACCCAGCTGCTTGTCGGAGCTCTTGCAAGCGCCTCATGCTGTGCGCGCAATTGGCCGGTTGCTTTAAAAAACGGTAGAGAACGTAGGCAGGTGGGCCAAATGAGCCACCGTACCGGTACGCTGTCAGCTGCTCCCAGCTACTACCAGTACGGCCGTACCGGGCCATACTGGCCAGAACCCACCACTGCTTCAGTGGTAGTAAAAGATTATATTTTCCTGGGCTCCAAGATCACCGCAGATGGGGACTGCAGCCAAGAAATGAAAAGACGCTTGCTCCTGGGGAGGAAAGCGATGGTAAAGCTAGACACCATACTAAAAAGCAGAGACATCACCCTGCCAACAAAAATGTGCATAGTCAAGGCTATGGTTTCCCCAGTTGCAATGGATGGCTGTGAAGGTTGGACCATAAGGAAGGCTGAGCGCCAAAGAATGGAGGCCTTTGAACTATGTGCTGGAAAAAACTCCTGCGAGTCCCTTGGACTGCAAGGCGATCCAACAGGTCAGTTCTAGAGAAGATCAACCCTGACTGCTCTTTAGAAGTCCAGATCCTGAGGATGAAACTCAAATACTTTGGCCAGGAGAAGAGCCTGATGCTGGGAAAGATTGAGGGGAAAAGAAGAAGGAGATGACAGAGAATGAGGTGGCTGGATGGAGTCACTGAAGCAGCAGGTGTGAGCTGAAATGGACTCCAGATGGAAGAGGACAGGAAGGCCTGGAGGAATGTTGTCCATGAGGTCGCAATGACTTGGACACGACTTCACCACTAAAAGCAACGAAGACCTCCAGGAATGGACAACCGACAAACCTTCATAACTGGACTACTGCACTGTTCCCAAGTCCCTATTTTTGAAATGTTTTCCCCCTGGAGCAGAGGTTCTGCTTTACATGCAAAACATCAGGTCCAAAACCCATTATCCAGCACATAACATTTTTTAGGATCACAGATCGCTTAAAATTGGTGAATACAGCCCAGAAATAAAAATGTGGGATTCACACCGGGGTCACACAGCAATGGTGAACATGGGCCAAATATGGAAAAGCAAGGACATCAGCAATCAAATGTAAGTTAGTCTATTGCGTTCTCCGTGGCTGCCCAGGGGTTATGAAAGTTGGACCTTAAAAAAGCAAGACAGGAAGAAAATTGACTCATTTCAGTTGTGGCACTGGAGAAGGCTCCTGAATATTCCTGGGATAGCAAAGGGAACCAACAGGCAAATGCTGGGGAGCGTAAGACCAGACATGCCCCTGGAAGCCAAGAATCACAAAATTGCATCTCCCTTACTTTAGCTATGACATGTGGGGGGAATTCAGTGGAGAAAGCAATTACGTTTGGAAGAGTTAAGAAGTCAAAGGAAACCAGGCTGTCAATGAACACAATGGCTGGACACCATCAAAGCTGATACCAGCCAGAGCCTAGGAAAACTCAAAGAATTAGTGCAAGGTCAGAAGATGTGGATAGACCTGGCCCATACGATCGCCAAGAGTCGGACATTACTGAATGGATAACATCATCATCGTATAGAGATTCTCAGTCATCCAAGTCACGATTGTCCCTGTTGTGGCCTGTCAGCAGCCTGCGGAGCTGGCAGCAGATTCGGAGAGTGGGGAGGTTGGGGAGGAACATGGGACAGTCCTGGAGTCTGGGGAAGGCTCTGATGAGGGCTCTGTGTTGGAGGCAGAGAGGGGGCCAGAGCCGTCTGCCAGTTATCAGATGCCTTCAGAATCACACATCAGTGTGGAGCCTGTATGCATGCACAGTTGCCAGACAAAAGGAAGAGCTAAAGAACAGGGGTCGACTTGGGAGTAAGGCCACAGGTGGACGATGAATGGCCCCTCCCAAAGGAAATAAAAGAGGAGTGAAAAGGGAGGGGAGTTTGCAGGAGACAATTAGTTCATTAATTGATTCATGACTCTCCGAGACTCCTTGCCAAGTTTTGAAGATATCGGCCTGGCAGCTCTCCAAGCCAGATAAGGTCTGTGACTGTAAATCCTCCCTTGAAAGCCTTTACTGGATGTGAATGAACAGAATTCACAGTAATTTAATAAAAGTTTTTTTATTATTATTATTGGGACCAAGAGTTTGCTTCACGCTCTTGGAAAGCCTAGGTCAGAAGAGTCCCAAATGTGTTTTTGTTCAAAAGCCAACTGGCTTTTCTTTGTTTTTCCTTGAAGACATTTCGCTGAACAGAAGGAGCTTCTTGGGTGAGAAGTGAAAAGTCTCCAAGGAAAAAAACAAAGAAAGTCCAGTTGCCTTTTGAAAGAGCATCTTTAGATGAGCATCGTCTTAACGTTTGAGGGTGACCGTAGATCAATGCCAATCCAACCTCCTTTTTTCCCCATCGGAGTTGAGGATCCATCACTGCAGGGCTGTAACTTTGTTCCTTGTATCCTTATGATTTATACTGATATCGATTGTTTCCCGATTGCTTATTTGTACCCTGTGACTACCATTAAGTGTTGTACCTTATGATTCTTGACGATTGTATCTTGCCTTTTTATGTACACTCAGAGCATATGCACCAAAGACAAATTCCTTGTGTGTCCAATCGCACTTGGCCAATAAAGAATTCAATTCAATTCAATCACTCCTCCCATCTGCAACCGTGACTAAACTAAGAGGGAGAAAAAAAGAGAGAGAAAGTTTGACTCACGCGCCTGCCCAGGTAGACATAATCCCCAATGCACAGGTGTTCTGTGCCAAGGCTCACCAAGCACCTCCAGAAAGCTGCCTCAACCCAACAGGTGGGAAAGCACCTACTCATCAACGTCTTCCACCCATGACGCATTCGTTCATGGCCAAGTCAAGCCAACAAGAAGGGTCAAGAGGGAAAACCCTACCGCCTTCTCCGGGAGAACTGGAGTGCCTGGGAATGAGGCGGCTGTCTTATTTATTTATTTATACGTCCTCTGCGTCTCAACCCTTCAGGGCAGTGACAGCGTGAGAACTGGGGTGTGTCTCTCCCGGCTTTCCAAGAAGGGGGGGGAAGAGCTCCCCTTCTTAATTGCTTTGCTTGTCTCCACACCACGCCTGCTCCTTCCCTTCTTCGGGAAGGCAACTGAGGGCAAGCATCCAAGGCAAATGAGTGTGTCTGTCTGGAGATGCAATTTCCATGCGAGCAAAACAGGCTGGAACTGGGAAAAGGGACACCCTAACAGGAGAGGAACAGACAGACAAGAGATATTCCCGGCAAATACCAGGTAGCAATTTTATTTTTTTATTTTTTTTAGTATCAAAGCAGTTGCCCCAGTTTACGATTTTTCTTGCCACGGTTGTTAAGTGAACCACTGCCATTGTTGAGTGAGTTAGGTGGTTGTTAAGTGAATGTGGCTTCCCCACTGACTTTCGCAAAAGGGGATCAGGTCTCATCGGGACCCTGCAACTGTCATTACAGAGAGCAACACCAGGGATCGAAAACTATCTCCATGCAATGGAAATGCGAAGGCTCCGTTGGATCTCGGGCATCTCCCTTCTTGACCACATCACAAATGGCACCACTCGACCACATTTTGGTGTGGCACCAATTATAGAGAAGATGAGAGAAGGCAGGCTCCGCTGGTATGGACACGTCCAGAGAGCAGCACCTTCCACCGTGGCCAAGACTGCCTACCAACTAGAAGTCAATGGCCAGAGACCTTGCGGGCATCCAAAAGAGAGATGGCAAGACACCATCAGCAAAGATATGCAAGCCACCGGTCTGCGCCCTGGAGACGCAGCTGACCACGCAAAGTGACGTTCAATGTACCTGCAGGAATACAGGAAGAAGAGGAAAAGAAGAAGAGGAGGAGGAGGAAGAGAGAGGAAGAGGAAGAAGAGGAGGAGGAGGGGAGAGGAAGAAGAAGAGGAAAAGGAGGAGGGGAGAGGAGAGGAAGACGAGAAAAAAGAGGAGGAGGAAGGGGAGTGGAGAGAAAGAAGAAGTGGAAAGGAAGAAGAGGAAGAGGAAGAAGAGGAGGGAAGAGGAAGAAGAAGAGGAGGAGGGGAGAAGGGAGAGGAAGAAGAAAGAGGAGGAAGAAGAAGAGGAGGGGAGAGGAAGAAGAGGAGGCATGGAGAGGAAGAGGAAGAAGAGGAGGGGGGAAGACAAAGAAGAAGAGGAGGGGGAAGGGAGAGGAAGGAGTAGGAGGAAGAGGAGGAAAAAGAGGAGGAGAGGAAGAAGAGGAGGCATGGAGAGGAAGAGGAAGAAGAGGAGGAGGAGAGGGGAAGGGAGACGAGGCGGAGGAGAAAACCAGGAAGGTTTAAGATTGTTAAAGAAATGACATAGTTAAGAACAACTCATTTTACAGCTGGAAAAAACCCCTAAAGAAACGTCTCGGATGAGAAGCCAAAAGTTTTCAAAGAAAAAAAGCAAAACAAGAAAGTCCAGTTGCCTTTTTTGGGGGAAAAAAGCACCTTTGAAGCGACACAGATGTCTGTCAACTCCATTAAAAAGAGATGGGGGGGGGATGTAATAATATTTTGCAAAGCAGCATAGAGAAGGAATGTCCTTTGAACCTTCATTTCAACAACAGCCTCCTAGAACTGATCTTCTCAAGCAAGCCAAACCGATTCCACCTTGTTGCCCCGGCTTTCATCTCCACTCCGTTCTTTTTGTTTACTCCGCAAGCGTGGTGGTGCACATGGTCGGGATCATTGTTACTGGGGAAGGAATCCCTCCGAATTAGAGGCAGGTGCCTGCGAACAATGGGTGTCCTCCCTCCTCCTTGGCTGAAATTTGCATTATGCACATCAGGTGCCTTCGTTCTGTAAAGAGCTAAAAAGAGCCGCTCCTGTTATTCCTTGCTCAAGTTTATCACACGGCTCAGAACGTTTGAAAAGATGCCAAAAACCGCAGAATTGTCAATCTACCCCGCTTAAAGACAAAAGATGAAGCAAGTTCCTCTCTTGGAGAATCCATGCAAATGCAAATCTGATTCAGTGCCATGTTTGATTACGTCATCCAAAAACTTAAAATTGCCCTTCTTGAACTGGATTAAGGAGGCCTCCCAATAGGAAATACATGGCTTGGCTGATTCACCTGGGTTGTCTTCTGCAACCAGATGTTCTCCAGGTTCTTCTGAAACCAGATGTTCTCCAGGTTCTTCTGCAGAAGAGTTGTCTTCTGCAACCAGATGTTCTCCAGGTTCTTCTGCAATCAGATGTTCTCCAGGTTCTTCTGCAGAAGAGTTGTCTTCTGCAACCAGATCTTCTCCAGGTTCTTCTGAAACCAGATGTTCTCCAGGTTCTTCTGCAGAAGAGTTGTCTTCTGCAACCAGATGTTCTCCAGGTTCTTCTGCAATCAGATGTTCTCCAGTTTCTTCTGAAACCAGATGTTCTCCAGGTTCTTCTGCAGAAGAGTTGTCTTCTGCAACCAGATCTTCTCCAGGTTCTTCTGCAGAAGAGTTGTCTTCTGCAACCAGATGTTCTCCATGTTCTTCTGCAGAAGAGTTGTCTTCTGCAACCAGATGTTCTCCAGGTTCTTCTGCAGAAGAGTTGTCTTCTGCAACCAGATGTTCTCCATGTTCTTCTGCAGAAGAGTTGTCTTCTGCAACCAGATGTTCTCCAGGTTCTTCTGCAGAAGAGTTGTCTTCTGCAACCAGATGTTCTCCAGGTTCTTCTGCAATCAGATGTTCTCCAGTTTCTTCTGAAACCAGATGTTCTCCAGGTTCTTCTGCAGAAGAGTTGTCTTCTGCAACCAGATGTTCTCCAGGTTCTTCTGCAATCAGATGTTCTCCAGTTTCTTCTGAAACCAGATGTTCTCCAGGTTCTTCTGCAGAAGAGTTGTCTTCTGCAACCAGATGTTCTCCAGGTTCTTCTGCAGAAGAGTTGTCTTCTGCAACCAGATGTTCTCCATGTTCTTCTGCAGAAGAGTTGTCTTCTGCAACCAGATGTTCTCCAGGTTCTTCTGCAGAAGAGTTGTCTTCTGCAACCAGATGTTCTCCAGGTTCTTAGAAGAGGACTTTCCTCATTTCTGTTTGCCAGGGACTTTCCACTTCAGGTGCTGAAGATCAACGGTGGAGCAGGTGATCCATTGCTGAATTTATGTTCTGCTCTGTTTTATACTTGGCACATCTTAGAGCAGAGGTCACCAACTGGTGGTCTGGAAGAAAATTTTGGTGGTCCCCAGAAAAATTATTTGCATTTTTTATATTGCACTAAATTAGGGGTCTCAAACTACGGCCCCTGGGCTTTCAAAAGGCTAGGATGGCAGAAGCTGGGACAAGTAACGGGAGCTCACTCAGTTACATGGCGCTAGGGATTCAAACTGCTGAACTGCCAACCTTTCTGATTGACAAGCTCAGCGCCTTAGCCACTGAGCCACGGTATCCCTAAAAAGCAACCATATACCAATTTTAAAAAGTAAAACAATCAAATTATATTTATTCATTTAAAAGATTTATGCAGCTGCCCATCTTAGAGATTCTTTCCCCGATGTGCACACGAGTGTTCTTCTACCAGCGCAAATCTTTGCAAGCTTCTTCACCTTAAGACAGATCGTTTAGGATACAGGTTTTCAATGCAACCGAGGGTGTCTCAGAAATGTTTTGAAATTGCTTGGTGCATGTGGGAAACGCCAGGTGTTGAAGATATAAATCATTTATTGTATCAATAATTGGATAAAAGAGGGGCCAAAGACCAAAGGGAGTAAAGTGCAGTTCCAAGAAAACCAGAGGTGAGAAATTATTACCAGGGAAGGGCTGCCTCCTGTGCTGGCCACTCCCATCCCTTCACTAGGGGTTATTTTCAGGGAGGGCGTATATTAAGGCCCACCCTGAAAACCAGGCTTGGCCTTATTTTCAGGACATGTCGTATTTTCGGAGAAAGACAACAGCAGTAATAATGTCGGGACTTTATACAATTGAATGCTATCGCTTCCTCTGAATTCTATTGGCGATTCTGACTGATTCCAAACTAATAGCCATTTACTTGCAAAATATGCAAAAACATATGTTTGATTAACTGTACAACCTACATAAAGGTAAAGGTTCCCCTCACACATATGTGCTAGTCATTCCCAACTCTAGGCGGCGGTGCTCATCTACATTTCAAAGCCGAAGAGCCAGCGCTGTCCGAAGACTTCTCTGTGGTCATGTGGCCGGCATGACTAAACGGCGAAGGCACACGGAACGCTGTTACCTTCCCACCAAAGGTGGTTCCTATTTTTCTACTTGCATTTTTACGTGCTTTCGAACTGCTAGGTTGGCAGAAGCTGGAACAAGTAACGGGAGCTCACACCGTTACGTGACATCAGGGATTCGAACCACCGAACTGCTGACCTTTCTGATCGACAAGCTCAGTGTCTTAGCCGGTACAGCCCACATAGAAAGCACAACCTTTACCGTCCCCCCACACACATTTCTACATAAAAATATCACATCATTTGCTATACTGAATTAATTGTTTTATTGCCCCCTAAGGTCACATCTTTATTATCAAACAACTACATGTTGTATCCATAATATAAGGGAGGGGGGGTTAAAAGATACGCAGGACTAAAGTGCAGTTTTCAAGAAAATCAGAAAAGAAAAATTATCAGCGGTAATCATGTCAGGAATTTATATTGCTGAATGCTATCGCTTCAAATGAATGCGGTTAAAAGAGATTCTATATATGCCTTTACAACTTCTGTACAGACTGAATTAACAAATGTGGAGCTCGGGATGTCTGTGTGTTTTTTTATAACCATGTTTCTAGCCCTCGTGAAGTACATGCTTAACTGCATAATGCAATACGTGCACCCCGTACATGCACGCCGAACCCCTGCATAGGCCCCACACCCCACGCATGCGCGCTTGACCCACGCTCCCCCGTGCATTTGCCCGCAACCTCCTGCACGCATGCACTACCCCCGCACATGTGTGACCCTTGCACACATGACCTCTGCACATGCACCCCACCCTTATGCATGCTTGCGCGTCTCCCACATGTGCCCCACTCCACCGAGCATGCACAGCAAAGACCCAAAAACCAGCTGACCGGCAGGAGGCGCAGGTGCATGCGCGGTGGAGCTGAGCTAGGACGATAGCTTGCGTGCCTGCAGAGGGCTCTGCATGCCACCTGTAGCACACGTGCCATAGGTTCACCATCACGGATCTAGCTGAACAAACTTCTTGGAGAAGCAACTTGCCTCCTGAAAAAGCCCCTTGGGGACAACCAGGACCTGGGCAGTGGTGGCTTTCAAAAATTTTTAGAACCTCTTCTGTAGGTGTGGCCTGCTTTTTGGGAGTGGCTTGCCAGCCATGTGACCGGGTGGGAGTGGCTTGCTGGCCATGTGACTGAGTGGGAGTGGCTTGGCAGTCATGTGACTGGGTGGGTATGACCAACTTGTAAAATGTGGTGAAACTCACTTAACAACGCTCTTGCTTAGCAACCAAAATGTTGGCTCAGGAACTCTGGCATTTGAAGCACGCAAGTCTTAAAGCTGTCAAGTTACAAGACCCTTGCACCCCTAACCCTTTAGAAAAAAAAACCCAGGGGTGTTCAAACTTGACAGCTTTAAGACTTGTGGACTTCAACTCCCAGAATTCCTCCTCCAGTCATGTTGGCTCAGGAACTCTGGCATTGAAGTGTGCAAGTCTTAAAGCTGTCAAGTTACAAGACCCTGGCACCCCTAACCCTTTAGGGAAAAAAAAAAAACCAGGGGTGTTCAAACTTGACAGCTGTAAGACTTTAAAGTTTAGATAGGACTCTTAAGAGGCGGGCGGGGCAATTGGTGAGCCAGCCAATCAGTGAGCGGCGGGTGGGGAAAGCATGGTGCGGACAGGCAGGGGGAGGGAGCTGGAACTGGTTCTAAATGGCATGGTAGATTTGTGGAACCTCTTCTATAGAAGAGGTTAGAACTGGCAGGAACCCACCCCTGGACCTGGGTGACTGAGAATCTGTACAGACTTTTAGCTATACAATTTTGAATGAACACTCTTGGAATGGTGTGGAAGCAAGCATGGATTCCCAGGGGGAAAAATGCAGACTACAGGAACCAAGAGCGCTACTCAGGTGACCCTGAGGACACAGGTAAACCTCCAAGTGCTTCAATGACCCTCTAAAAGGATGCAAACGACCAGCTGTCTGCAAGGAATATAAATCCTTCCATTCCCCACCATCCAGTCAGAGCTGAAGAAGCTTCTTGGATGAGAAGCGAAACATCTTCAAAAGAAAGAACAAGAAAGCTCAGTTGCCTCCTGAAAAATAAAAAAACATCTTTGGGACAACCATGACCTGGATGACTGAGAATCTACACAAGACATGACCTACTCCGCAGATTGGGCTGACTGCTAAACAGCTTTCACCAGCAGCCCCTAATCTCTGGATCATCGCTAGTGCTGGGCGTTCACCTCTCCCTCTGCCGCTAGGCACCCAATGTACACAACCACACTGTTGTGTACCTTCCTGGGCAGGAGCCAGAGTTTATCGCAGGGAGTTGAGTCAGGCAGGCCTCAGGTAACCTTCCGCCGATCCCTTTGATCGGCGGACTTCTGAAGGGCGAAAGGAAGGCGCCAGGTCTATCAGGTTGATAAGGGAGACTCCACTTCATTTAATAAACACAAAAACTTTGCTTTCTCTGAAATGACTGGGCTCTTTGAGCGGCCCCATGCATGCGCCTGCCCCGCTCTTGCAGGAGGCTGGGAACAGAACGATCTCGGCCAATAAATCCAGCCACAAAATGTCATCTTGGAAATGCCAAGCTGCCGAAGAACAATGAGCTTCCAATTTTGATCAGGCCCAATGAAGTCGCCTTTGTCTGCCTTGACACAGGCTGGGTTTGCACAACTGCAGAAAAGCCACCGGTATCCTTCAACTGTGGCTTGCTGGCCAGTTCCACCTAGCTGGTTCACAACGGGGGCAAGCTGCAGGTTGCAGTTGGCAAAACCCAGCTGACGGGTTCATGCAACACACCAAGAGGGAGCCACTTTGGTGTAGTGGTGAAGGTGTGGGCCTGGAAACCAGCAGACTGTGAGTTCTAGTCCTGCCTTAGTCATAAAAGCCAGCTGAGTGACTTTGGGCCAATCACCAGGAGTGTGTGAGTTCTAGTCCCGCCTTAGTCATAAAAGCCAGCTGAGTGACTTTGGGCCAATCACCAGGAGAGTGTGAGTTCTAGTCCCACCCTAGACAAGAAAGTTGACTGGGTGACTTTGAACCAATCACCAGGAGACTGCATTCAAATTCAACTGACCCTGTGCATTGTACAAAGACCTTCCTTGGGCCACCCTAAACTTCCCCATGCTTCAGCTTCAACCCAGATGGCATGGTGGCATTTCACAGGCTTGGCAGCCTGATATATAACATCTGCATATTTAAATTATGCAGAAGGAGAAGGATGAAGCGTTTATGGTATTTGACTGGCTCAAGGTTGATTCAGCCTCCCATCTTTCCGAGGTGGGTAAAATGAGGAGCCAGATTGTTGGGGGCAAGAGGCCGAGTCTGTAAACCGCTTAAAGAGGGCTGTGAAGCAACGTGAAGCGGTATATAAGTCTAAGTGCTATTACTGTATTTCTTGTCACCTGCCCAAAAATGATGAAGCTCACACTACCCATGGTCCAGCATGTGTGAATCAGCAGAGAAAAGAAGGAAATCCAAAGCAAAGAGAACACTGGACTTCTGTTTAAAAGCAGGATTGAGAAAAAACTGATGAATTGCACAGAGTGGCCGATCCAATGCATCTCTCTTCGTTAATCAGATAAATTAATTAGTTGATGGGCAAAGAAACGTGGCTCGCCTTTCAATACAAACTGGGTTCAATTTGCACTTCCTAGAAGTATTCATCCATCCACAGTCACCTCTACCCTAAATTTGCTGCACCCTTTATAAATAAAAAGGGCTTACCAAAATGCACACCTTGGTAAAACTATTGATATAGACTTCTAAAAAAAAATGCTGATGTGGAAGGTGGCCAGAATAAACATAAGGGTGTAAAACACAACCCTGAAGGGAAAAAAAACCAGATTTGACACATCCACTTCATCACAATATGGATAGCTAAAAACAAACCTTCCTAAATTGTACTTATTTGCTCGGCTGCTAGATTTGTATCTTGGTTTTTCTCCAAGAGCTCAAAAAAGACTGCATATTTCAAGAGACATTTAGGGACGAGGACAGGGGTGGGATTGGAAATTTTTTTAGCAACCAGTTCGCTGCCTGGTTGCTGGGTGGGCATGGCCATGGGGGCATGGCCTTCTCGCCCTCCTCGTGGTGGGGAGGGTGTTTTCGCCCTCCCCAGGCTCCGGAGGCTTTCCTCAAGCCTCTCGGAGGGCGAAAATGGCCTCGCCCGGGCTCCAGAAGACAGAAATGGGCCCGTTTCCAGACTTCCAGTAGTCCTGTTTTTCACCTCCCGGAGCCTCCGCGCAGGCCTGTACTTACTTGGCATGATGAACGGCCTGCGTGTAGACTCCTGGGAGAGGAGGGGCGGGGGGGGGGCAGCCGATCCTTGCAACAACCGGTTCGGCAAACTGAATGTAAATTAGCATCCAGTTCACCCAAACCGGGCTGAACTGGCTGAATCCCACCCCTGGATGAGGATGGATTTGTTGGTTGATCTCTCCAGTCCCCATTCAACACCTTCCCTCTGTACCACGTTGGCTTTAGAGGTGCTGGACTACAACTCCCAGAATTCCTATCTACTGGCTAGGCTTCCTGGGACTCTAGAGAATCCTTGACTTAAAAAAAACCCTATTGGAGCCCCAGAAATATCTTTGCAAGACATTTACAGTCATAAGTCGAGACACCCACATGGATAAAGACACGATGTTATCATTGTTTTTACGGGTGGTCATGCAGCAAACACCACTGCCATTAACCGAATGTGGGGGTCCTTAAAAGAAATCAGTCTATTCATACGGGCGGATTTTTTTTGCAGGAAATGTGTGTCCGTCCGTCCCCCCCACAAAAAAATGTACATTGTGTCATATGACTGCAGGATGCTACAGCCAGCTTTGAAGGGGAGCCAGTTGCCAAGAGCAGAAAATGGGTCACATGACCATGGTGTGTGTGTGTGTGTGTGTGTGTGTGTGTGTGTGTGTTCTCATCAGAACTCCAGAATCGGATTGTTAAGTAGCTTTTGAGGGAGCCACCATACCTTATAACAGTTGCTAAGCAACTAGTTGTAAGGGAAGGATTCACCTGTACTTTAAAGTGTGATGTGCACTGTTTGTGAAAGCGGAATGCGAGCTTGTAGCTGCTAACCGTTATTTTAACCCTCACATCATGGAACACGATTGTGGGCTAAGAGGGCACCCAAATCAGACGGGGGGAGGGTTGGATCTGCTTCCTGGTTTTCTTGCCCGCTCTTGCTCTCCTCCTGGATATAACCCCCACCCCCAATTCAAAATCCTTTTTCCATGTTTTCTCCCAAGCTGAAAGTCCAAGTTCTACTCTCACAGCTCCTAATGTAGAGAAATAACACCTCTACAGGTAAGGCTTGCAACAGTTCATTTAGTGACTGTTCAACGTTACGACGGCGCTGAAAAAAAATCGACGCTTCACTTAGCCAGTCAGGTTCACTTAACGACCGCGTGACTAACTTAACGCCTGCAGGGATTCACTTAACAACTCTGGCAAGGAAGCTCATAAAATGGGAGCAAGGCTCACTTCACAAACGCCTCGCTCACCTACAGATATCTTGGGCTCAATTGTGGTCGTTAAGTCAAGGACCACTTATATTGCTCTAAACTTTATACAACTCAGCAGCTACCAGCACTTTGACATTTTCTTACACTTTTAGAATCTCAAATCAACCTTGTGTAGCCTGAACTGGGAAAGCAAAGTCAATTGCTCGGTTCATAAGCTTAAATCATGCAAAGGGTTCCCACTATCTGAATTCTGGATAAATTCCGTCCTGAACTTGCAATGATCCTCAAGCAAATTGGCTCCCTTATCAGATGCCATTGAGATAAAGGAAGCTTTGCTGCATTACAAGCCAAACACAGACACCCACGTCTTGGGGCCGAACTCTCTCGGGACACAAGTCAAGTGAGGTTATCAGCTTCTCTGGGATGCTGGCTGAATTTTCATGAAGGCAGATCATTTGCATCTGGCCTGGGGAAGGGGTGGGGGAAATCTGGACTGAAATGAAGAAGTTCACATGGTGGAAAACGTCCCTTTTAGCCTATCCTTATTAGCCTGTCCATTTTCTTCCATGTCATGATTGATCTCCTCCGCAAGAACATAAATCCTTTTGGATTCGGTCAAGACGCAGATACACAAAACAGAACTTCTTTCTTTCCTTCCTTCCTCCCTTCTCATCTTCCTTCCTCCCTTCTCATCTTCCTTCCTTCCTCCTCCTCATTTTCCATCCATGCATCCATAAATGCAAGCCAGTGGCCAAGCACCCAAAATGTAAACACATGACTGCAGTGTGTATGTGTGTGAACGTCTGTCTGTGTAGGCTTTGGAACTCCAGAACCCTGTTGTAAGTCCAGGTAGTCCTCGACTTACAACAGTTCACTTAGTGACAGTTCCAAGTGACAACGGCACTGAAAAAAGTTGACTTGTGACTGCTTTTCAGAGTTACAAACTTTGTAGCATCCCCGTGGACACGTGACTGAAATCCAGGCGATAGGCTACTGACTCACATTTATGACAGCGGCGGCGGCCCCGTGTCCTGCGGTCCCCTTTTGCAGCTTTCTGACCGCGCGACTAACTTAACAACTGCAGTGACTCCCTTAACAAATGTGGCAAGAAAATTCGTAAAATGGGACAAAACAAATTTCTCACTCAGCAGCATAAATTTACAACTCAATTGTAGTTGTAAGTTGAGAACTACTTGTACCTCTATGGAGGGTCCGTTGTACCTTTGAACAGTCGCTAAGCGAGGACTACCTGTAAATGCATCAGTCCTTCTCCATTTTACTACTCCTGGTGGCATGGCAAGAGAAGAGCAACATTTCATTTGATAAAAATCAAATGTTGCCGCTTGGATTATCAAGACAAACACCAGTAGGCAGCCTGGCCATTCAGGATGGAGATGCTATTGTCAGAGAGCAGTGTTAGTCTATGGTATGATGGCGAGCCTTTTTTGGTTCGTGTGCCAAAAGCGGGGGGGGGGGGCGCAGGGTATTCGTGCGCAGGCATGCCACACCCATAACTCTATGCGCACGACCCCAGGGCGCATGCGCACACCACCAGCGCTTCCCACTCCCCGTTTTGGTGTGCTTTTTTCACCCTCCCCAGGCTCCAGAGGTTTTATAAGAGCCAGGGGAGGGCGAAAACAGCCTCCCCTGCCCCCCCCCCCCCCCCGGAGGCTTCAGGAGCTTCCCTGAAGCCTCCGGAGCATGAAAAACCGGCCCTATGAGCAAATCGGATGTTCGGGAAGACTTCATTTGCTCGTAGGGTCGTTTTTTGCCCTCTGGAGCCTTCAGGGAAGCCACCTGAACACTAAAACCAGCCCTACGAGCAAACCGGAAGGACTGAACTTCCGGTTTGCCCCTACAGCCGGTTTTTCACGCTCCGGAGGCTTCAGCCTCCAGAGGGTGAAAAATGGCCTCAAAAGAAGGCGAGCGCTGGCCAGCGGACAGGGCAATGCCTCACGTGCCTTGACAAATGTCTCCGCGTGCCACCTGTGGCACGCGTGCCATACGTTCGCCATCATGGGTATAAGATAATCCTCATTTATCCACTTTTTCATACAGTGACTACAGCAAATACGACAGTGATGAAAAAGCAACTTTGCAGCCTCGCATCTATGACGTATCCAAGCCTGTAAAGTGAAGGGAAGCTGAACTAAGATAATGAGTACAGTTGCAGCTTCAGTTAACAATCACTTAACAACTGAAATGCTGAACCCTGCAACGGTCATAAGTGTGAAAAACGGTCGTAAGTTACTTTTTACAGTGCCATCATAACGTTGAATGGTCCCTCAATTAACTTTTGTAAGTCAAGGACTACCTGTATTCTGTTACCTCAGGTTTTGGTTTGGAGGAAGGAATGTGGGGAGAATCTTAAATTAATAAATAACTTATCAATAAATAAAAGCCAGCTACAATCAAAACATTAAAAAGGTACATTTAAAAAAGAGATTATTTTTCCTCTTGGTTTTTTTTTAGTCCTGTATTTTATATTTTAATGTTGTTTTGGAGAAGATAAAGTTTTTTTTAAAAAAAATAAATCCAGTTACAAAAACAACTTAGCACTGCAACAGGTGAGGTGTCTCCTGTTTCTGCAGTTTGCAATTAGAATAAAAAGGACACTCCAAGGTAAAATGGATATAGCTACAGCTTTTGCATTTGTAAAATGAGGAAACCATTAAAAAAATCCAGAGAGAGAGAGAGACAATTTCCTACTGTCGCAGCCCCCTTACAAGAGCTGGGAAAATAAAGAAGGAAACCTCCTTATTTTTCCCACGGGCTGCATCCCAAAACTTCTGAATTCATTATTCCGCCCCTTCTCTTCTCTTGCAAATCATCCATAGACAGGCGGCCAGCCTTCCATCCTCGTCTTGACCCCAAGTCTCTTTAAAATCTTTCTTCATCTCCTAATCACTTCCTGTCTGGGCTGTGATTTCTGCTTTTTTTTTATTAAAAAAAAAATTCCAGAGTGTTAAAACATCAGGGGGTCTCCTGTCAGCTGTATGAGAAGCTTCCTTCCTCCAAGGAAGAAAAAAAAAAGGGGGGGGAGAGAAGTCTCTCTGTGACTGCAAGCATCTTTGCCAAACTTTTGCACTTGAAAAATGAATGCGTTTTTCTTCCCTTTTCAAGCTGCCATCTTTACCTCTTGCAGCTGCTTCTGGGACAACTGGGGACCACAAATGATGCTTCTTCCCCATTTCATCCGGTTGTTAGACCCACGGACCTCTCTCCCAGCAGAGTGGAGATGGCTTAGTAAGTTTTGCATTCAATAGATGGGTTAACATCCATAAATGAAGTACAGGTAGTCCTTGACTTACGACGCCAATATGAAATTCTGACAGTTCCCTGTAATATGACACTTCAGGCACTGAGCAACACAGCTGCATCTCTCTCTCTCTCTCTCTCTCTCTCTCTCTCTCTCTCTCTCTCTCTCTCTCTCTCTCTCTCATACCTAACACATCCATCCACCCATCATAACTTTGTCTATCTTATTTATTTATCTATCTATCTACCTACCTATCTCTACCATCTATCTAACACATCTATGCACCCACCATAACTCATATCTATCTATCATCTATCTATCTATCTATCTATCTATCTATCTATCTATCTATCTATCATCTATCTATCTATCTATCTACCTACCTACCTACCTACCTACCTACCTACCATCTATCTATCCATCACCTTTCTATCATCTATCTATCATCTATCATCTACCTACCTACCTATCTCTACCATCTACCTAACACATTCACCCACCCATCATAACTTTGTCTTGTCTCTGTCTGTCTACCTACCTACCATCTATCTATCCATCACCTTTCTATCATCTATCATCTTTCTATCTATCATCTATCTACCTACCTACCTATCTCTACCATCTACCTAACACATTCACCCACCCATCATAACTTTGTCTTGTCTGTCTGTCTGTCTGTCTGTCTGTCTACCTACCTACCTACCTACCTACCTACCTCTACCATCTACCTAACACATTCACCCACCCATCATAATTTTGTCTTATCTGTCTTGTCTATATGTCTTGTCTATCTGTCTTGCTATCTATCTATCTATCTATCTATCTATCTATCTATCTATCTATCTATCTATCATCTATCTATCATCTATCTATCTATCTATCTATCTATCTATCTATCTATCTATCTATCTATCTATCTATCTATCTATCTATCTATCTATCTATTATCTATCTGCATAAAGATAGGCAGCCTATAAATTTTGTCTGTCTTGTCCTGTCCGTCTGTCTGGGGACATGGGGCAAAACACACTTAACAACCGTCTCACTTAGCAACAGAATGGGCATTGGTTCTTAGCTGTCATGCAGGTAAGCATCCAGGGGATAGCATCCAGGAATGGGTTAACTCTGTCCAGCATCCAATCAGACTGAGTCTACAAACCAGTGGTGGGTTGCAGGCGCTACCCTCCGGTATGGATACCGTTCCGGTATGGTGCTCCGGAGGGCCTGCCTGAGCTCCTTACATCTACGGTGCTTCTGCGCATGGTGTGTACAGCACCTGCGCGATGCAACACTGAGCTGGACTGCGCATGTGCGGGTCCATGTGGACGCCGCCGGGCCCGTTCCAACCGTACCAGTTGGAACGGGATCCGGAATCCACCACTGCTACCAACTTTGATGCAACCCCTCCTCTGAAAGCTCCTCCCAGCCTTTGAAAGGGATCTTGGAGTCCTAGTGGACAACCATTTAAATATTAGCCAGCAGTGTGCAGCAGCTGCCAAAAAAGCCAACACAGTTCTAGGCTGCATCAACAGAGGGATAGAATCAAGATCATATGAAGTGTTAATACCACTTTATAATGCCTTGGTGAGGTCACACTTGGAATACTGCATTCAGTTCTGGTCGCCACGATGTAGAAAAGATGTGGAGACTCTAGAACAGCGATGGCGAACCTTTTTTGGCTCGCGTGCCACAAGTGGGGGGAGCGCAGGGGGGTCGTGTGCGGGCGTGCCGCACCCATAATGCAACGTGCGACCCCCCCAGTGCGCATGCGCGCACAACATGCGACCCCCCCATTTTTACATGCTTTTTTCGCCCTCCCCAGGCTCCAGAGGCTTTATAGGAGCCTGGAGAGGGCGAAAAGAGCCTCCCCCGCCCCCCGGAGGCCCTCCGGAGGCTTCAGGGACCGTCCGGAGGCTTCCCTGAAGCCTTCAGAACGCTTAAAACCACCCTCCGAGCAAACCAGAAGTGACTTCCGGGTTGCTCGAAGGGTCGTTTTAAGCGCTCCGAAGGCATCAGGGAAGCCTCCGGACGGTCCCTGAAGCCTTCGGAACATTTAAAACCAGCCCCTCGCGTGCCCTGACAAATGGCTACGTGTGCCACTTGTGGCACGCGTGCCATAGGTTCGCCATCACTGCTCTAGAAAGAGTGCAGAGAAGAGCAACAAAGATGATTAGGGGACTGGAGGCTAAAACATATGAAGAACGGTTGCAGGAACTGGGTATGTCTAGCTTAAGAGAAAGAAGGACTAGGGGAGACATGATAGCATTGTCCCAATATCTCAGGGGCTGCCACAAAGAAGAGGGAGTCAAACTATTCTCCAAGGCACCTGAGGGTAGAACAAGAAGCAATGGGTGGAAACTAATCAAGGAGAGAAGCAACTTAGAACTGAGGAGAAACTTCCTGACAGTTAGAACAATTAATCAGTGGAACAGCTTGCCTCCAGAAGTTGTGAATGCCCCAACACTGGAAGTCTTTAAGAAGATGTTGGATAGCCATTTGTCTGGAACGGTATAGGGTTTCCTGCCTAGGCAGGGGGTTGGACTAGAAGACCTCCAAGGTCCCTTCCAACTCTACTATTGTATTGTATTGTATTGTATTATTGTAAGGATGCTCTAATTACCTTGTGGGTTTATAGCTTTCATTTTGTAATGCCTGCAAACTCTTTTACTTGGCTAATATAATCCAACAGAGGTACTCCTTGACTTACAAACACAATTGTTACCAGAACCCCTGTTACTACGCGAGGCAGTTGGGTTGTCCCCAATTTACAATATTATTTTTTTTACCACGGTTGCTAAGTGAATCTAGTAAGTTTTAAGCTAATCCGAGTTGTCCCATTGACCTAGCTTGTTGGGAAGGTCACACATGACCTTGGGATGCCATGACGGTCAAAAATGCATGCTGGTTGCCAGGCACCCCAATTTTGAACATGTGACCATGCGAAGGCAACGATGGTTGTTAAGTATGAGGACCAGTCGTAAGTTACTATTTTTTTAAAGGTCCCTAAATGAATGGTTGTAAGCTAAACACTACTTGTACCCAGGGGTGAAATTCAGCAGGTTCTGGAGAACCAGTAGCAGAAATGTTGAGTAGTTTGGAGAACTGGCAAATACCACCTCTGGCTGGCCCCAGAGTAGGGTGGAAATGGGGATTTTGCAGTATCTTTTCCCTGCCACGCCCAAAGAACTGGTAGTAAAAAAAAAATGAATTTCACCACTGCCTGTACCCATCACCTTCGCCCCTCAGTATCCACGTTCACACGGCATGTTTGCCCTGATACTTAAATCATCTCATTTTGAGATGGGCCTGATTCACTGAACATAAAACAGACTGGGCTGATGTATTATACTAAATCATAAAAACCCTTTAAAAGCATTGACACCAATGAGACTTTGCAAGCTGTGTGAATGCGGTCAAGGACCACTTTCCTCAACTCCCACGACTGGCCCATGTTCCTCCCGAAACTTCTCACTATCCGACTCTGCTCCCAGCTCCACTGGCTGCCGCCGGGCCACAACACTGAACACCAGTGGTGGGTTGCAGGTGGTACACCCCGGTACGGGCGTACTGGTGCCTGCAGGGAGCACCGGGTACCGTTCCAGTATGGTGCTCCGGAGGGCCCGCCCGCCGTCCTTACCTGTATTTGAGCTCTTTGGTGCTTCCGCGCACGGCGCCTGAACGACGCTCCACCAAGCAGCTGGAGCGTCGCAGAGCATCACAGGAGGTAAGGAGGCATGCGATCGCTGCGCATGTGCTGCACGCATTCATGTAGTGGACGCCGTGCACCATTGCACCGTGCCAGTTGCAACCCACCACTGCTGCACCCCCAACGTGGACTAATGCCCTGTGTGGCTTGTCCCCCCCTTTTAACATTAACAGAAGGACAATCTGCAAAGGCGCCTTGATCTTGTGCCAAATTTGCACAAAGGGAAAGGTTGTGTTAGTTTCAGTGCTCTATCCGGATGGCTCCGAGTGCCAAATTCAGTTTGCCTCTTGGATTCTTATCTCTTAGGAATCTTATGAGACTTCCTTTTAAAGTTACACATTAAATAATAAGGTATATCATTAAAGTGCTTGCTGCTGCCGTTCCCCGGATTTCCTTTTAACATTTTTTTCCCCTCCACTAGGCAAACTGTTATTTCTGTCATAGTTTGGTTTGCTTTCTAGATCCTTGATGGTGGACCTATGGCATTCATGTCACAGGTGGCAACAGAGCCCTTTCTGCCGGCATACAAGCCGTCAGCCAGCTCAGCTCCACCGCGCATGCCTCACACTGGCACGCTGGCTTTCGGGTACCTGCTGTGCATGCAGATGTACATGCATACATGGAGGGTCATGCACGCATGAGCGAGGGCTGGGGAGCAGCGCCTCCTCCCACACCCCATTTTTGGTTTCAAGGAGGCCTGCTAGGCCCAAAACGGAGCACGGTGGGTGTGTCGCGCACATGCACTGAGGGGCGGGGGGATCGCAGGGGTCGTACGTGCGTGCATAGGGGGCAGGGCGCATTGCATTGGGGGCACGCATGCGTGATTTTGGCACATAGGGACAGAAAGGTTAGCCATCTCTGCTCTAGATAAATCAGATATATGCAATACATTATTTCACAACGGAAAGAGAAGACCAGAGATGGATTCCCAAGTATTTTTAATTGTGTATTTGACATCTTGAAATTAAAACCGGGGTCTTACAGCATGGGAACCCATTCAGGAACGCAAGTGTCACCTTAACGAGGGGATTTTTTTTTATTTTTAAGATGTTTTATTTCACCGGTGGGCCATGAAAATCCGGTCTTTTATTTAAATAAATAGCCAAGTCACAATAAGCCAGTGTTTCTCAACCTTGGTGACTTTAGGTCCTGTGAACTTCAACTCCCAGAATCCCCCAGATTCTGGGAGTTGAAGTCCACAGGACTTAAAAGTCACCAAGGTGGAGAAACACTGCATTAAGCAAACAGGAACTAGTGAATGAATGACCATGAATGAATGACCATCACTTCGAAAGCTGTACAGGTAGTACTCCACTTACAACAGTTTGTTTAGTGACCGTTCAAAGTTATAACCTTTGCAGCATCCCCAGCATCACATGCTCAAAATTCAGAATCCCTGGCAACTGGTTCATATTTATGACCGTTGCTGTGTCTCAAGATCAGGTGATCCCCTTTTGCGACCTTCTCACAAGCAATCAATGGGGAAAAGCCAGGTTCACTTCACAAGCTTACTAACTTGTCAACTGGCAATGATTCGCTAACACAGGGGTGTCCAAACCTGGGAACTTTAAGACTTGTGGACTTCAACTCCCAGAATTCCCCAGCCAGCATGGCTGGTTGGGGAATTCTGGGAGTTGAAGTCCACAAGTCTTAAAGTTCCCAAGTTTGGACACCCCTGGCCTAACACAACCTTCGCCACAACCGAAAGTTGTGAAATGGGGCAAAATTCACTGAACAAACGTCTCTTTTAACCAAAGAAATGTTGGGCTGGATTGTAGTCCTAAACCGAGGACTCTCTCCACTCATTCCTATGGCAGGTCTGACTCGGCCTCATGCTTCCTTACACCGCCTAGGTTCACATTATGAGATTAGCCTGCAAATAAGCCTTTTGCTTATTTGCTCCCTTTGAAAGTGATCGGTATTTTGTAAGCTTCTCTTGAATACCTGCGGCCAAGGACGGCGACTTCAAAAGCTGAAACGTCCCCTGAGGACCAAATGACAAAATTATACTGAAAGTATAAACAGCAGGTGGCAAATTTATCCCATGGGGCACGCTAAAAGCCCTGGAATTGTCCCTTTTGTACTTTTTCATCTGCAAACCAGTGTTGGGTTGCACTTACCTTCACCACCGGTTTGCTGATCACCGGAGCACATGTTCCATTTGCACGCGCCTGACTTGCTCTGCACACGCCTGCGCAATCCACTGCCCCATCCAGCTGATTGTCGGGGCTTGTGCAGGTGCCCCATACTGTGTGCAATTTGTCTTTTCCCATAAAAACAGGCATAGGCGGGCGGGCGGGCCAAAAGAGCCACCGTACCAGTTTGCTCTCAGCTGCTCCGGCCCACAACCAGTTTGGCCGAACTGGCAGCAACCCACCTCTGCTGCAAACCGCAATTCTGGGTTTAGATGAACACTCTATAATACAATAGCAGAGTTGGAAGGGACCTTGGAGGTCTTCTAGTCCAACCCCCTGCTTAGGCAGGAAACCCTAACTCTTCTCCAAAGTGAAGCCAGTGCGTCCACGGAGTTCCTATAACCATTTCTTTTGCTGATACATCTTCAACGCAACCCAAATATATAGAATAACAGAAATGGAAGGGACCTTGAAGGTCTTCTAGTCCAACCCCCTGCCTAGGCAGGAAATCCTATACCGTTTCAGACAAATGGCTATCCAACATCTTCTTAAAGACTTCCAGTCTTGAGGCATTCACAACTTCTGGAGGCAAGCTGTTCCACTGATTAATTGTTCTAACTGTCAGGAAATTTCTCCTCAGTTCTAGGTTGCTTCTCTCCTTGATTAGTTTCCACCCATTGCTTCTTGTCCTGCCCTCAGGTGCCTTGGAGAATAGCTTGACTCCCTCGTCTTTGTGGCAACCCCTGAGATATTGGAACACTGCTATCATGTCTCCCCTAGTCCCTCTTTTCATTAAACTAGACATACCCAGTTCCTGCAACCGTTCTTCATATGTTTTAGCCTCCAGTCCCCTAATCATCTTTGTTGCTCTTCTCTGCCCTCTTTATAGAGTCTCCTTTCAATCCTAAATCCTGAACTGGTCATGAAACTGGCCACAACTGGCAGCCACAACTGAAGCTCAAAATTTATGTTGCTAAGTCAGATGGCTGTTAAGTGAATTTTGCCCATTTTTACCACCTTTCTTGCCACCGTAGCTAAGTGAACCACTGCAGTTAAGTTCCCCATGGACTTTACTCATCAGACGGTCCCAAAAGGCGATCCCATGATCCCCCGGGGACACTGCAACCGTCATAAATATGAGTCAATTGCCAAGCATCTGAATTTTGATCCCATGACCATGGGGGAATGCTGCAACGGTGGCAAGTGTGAAAAATTAAGTCATTTTATCAAGTGTTTTTGTAACTCTGAATGGGCCACTAAACAAATGGTTGTAAGTCAAGGACCACCTGCATTTTTGAACTTCCTCTTCACCATCCTCGAAATAATGCTGCTCCCTATTTAAGAAACAAGCCAGCATTTTGAGCGGCCAAGCAGATTTTTCGAGTTGATTACACTCAGCTTCTTAGCAGCTGAGAGAGAGAGAGCGAGCAGGTGTCCTGCTGGAACGGGAGCAAACCTATAAAGGGAAAAGGCACTTACCAGGCATTAAAGGAGATTACTAGATGATCTCACCTGCCCTGTGCAGGCTTCTCTTCTCAGCTACCTACGCCAATTTGCAACTTGTAAAATTAATCGCTGGCTGACTGGTTCACCGGCTGGGAAAACCCCCAGCGTGTTACGAATGCTTTAATTTATAGGACTTGGGTGAGTCTCTGAAATTGAATCTTAGATACGAGCAGGTGGAAGCCAGAGACTGCAAACACACACACACACACACACACACACACACACAGCCTCTTTCAGGTTCCCCCATCCACAGAAGACTGAAAAGCTAAATAACAGGGAGGAGGGAGGCACGAGAAACAAAAGGCAGGCCCTATAGAAATGGCCCTTCCTTCTCATCTAAAAGATGCATTCACACAGAGAGAGGAGGGGAGGGGGGAGATAAATGACCCTTCTAATCTAAAAGATGCATTCACACATACAGAGAGAGAGAGGGAGGGAGAAATGACCCTTCTAATCTAAAAGATAGAGAGAGGGAGGGAGGGAGGGAGGGAGGAAGGGAGGGAGGGAGGGAGGGAGGGAGAGAGAAATGACCCTTCTAATCTAAAAGATGCATTCACACACACACACACACACACACACACACGAGGTGGGTTTCACATAATTTTACCACGGTTCGCTGCGCACTAAAAATGTCTGTGCATGCCCTATGCCCGTGATGGCGAACCTATGGGCGCGCTGGCAGCTGAGTTCACCTTTTTAAAAGCTATTTTTCGCCTTCCCCAGGCTCCAGAGGCTTTATAGGAGCCTGGGGAGGGCAAAAAAAACATGTAAAAATGGGGGGGGGTCGTGCGTTGTGCGCGCATGCGCACTGGGGGGTCACGCGTTGCATTATGGGTGCGGCATGCCCACACTCGACCCCCCTGCGCTCCCCCCACTTGTGGCACGCGAGCCAAAAAAGGTTCGCCATCACTGCCCTATGCTCACATGTACAGCTTGCACTAATGAGTGCAACTTAGAAAACGTGGCTAAAAAGGACGGCGTAGCGCCAGGGCGGGTCCCCAAGACCGCTTCACCTGAACCGGTCTGAACCGACTGAATACCAACACACACACATAACATATCTGTATCTATAGTGAGCCTGGCCATGTCCCCGATAATACTTCTCAGAGAAATCTAATTTAACCACAGATTTAAATGTTACGAACATCTGGAGTGCTACTGAACCAGTTTCTCCAGCGCTAATGTCCCTTCCTTCCTCTTGCCATAAGAACTGATGCATGCTACATGTATATTTAGGTAATCCTCTACTTAACAACAGTTTGCTGAGTCACCATTTGAATGACAACAAAATTGAAAGAAGTGACTTTTGATTGTTTTTTCAGACTTCGCACCGTTGCAGCATTCCCGTGGTCAAGTGATCGAAATTCAGACGCTTGGCAAACGGCTCATATTTATGACGGTTGCAGTGTTCTGGGGTCATGGGATCGCCTTTTGCGACTTTCTGACAACTAAGTCAGTGGGGAAGCAAGATTCACTTAACAACAGTGTTACTAACTTAACGACTGCAGAGGTTCACTGAACAACAGTGACCAAAAAAAAACCAAACGTAAAATGGGCCAAAACTCACTTAACAGTTCTCTTGGTTAGCAACAGAAATGTTGGGCTCAACTGTCGTAATTCAAGGACTAATCAATGGAAAGACTTGCCTTCAGAAGTTGTGTCTCCTCCAACACTGGAGGTTTTTAAGAAGAGATTGAACAACCATCCATCTGAAATGGTTTAGAGTTTCCTGCTTGAGCAGGGGGTTGGACTAGAAGACCTCCAAGGTCCCTTCCACCTCCCTAATTCTGTCTACCTGTAGTTAATTTCAGTTATGCCCCTGCAAAGTCTGTCCCCCGTGATAATGCTGGGGGAGGGGGCAGAGAGAAGAGGAGAAAGAGAAATCTTATCCATACACATTTTGTTTTGAATTTTGCATCTGCTCCTGTTTATCATTTTCACCGTGTCAGATCTGATTCCAAATTCAGGCTGCCGATGGACTAATGAGCAGGGTAAGGACACGGAACAAAAACATCTCAACACTTCAGAAGTTTTTGGAGTCGCCTCTCAACAAAAGCCTGCACAGGTGTTCTGCCAGATCATTACTGTAAAAAAAGGGATTAAGGCAGAGCTTTGCCCAAGCGTCTCAATGCAGATCAACCATCAGTAGCTGATCTAGACTTAAGATTCGTACAAGCCTGGGTGATTTTGGCAGATGAGAAACAGCAGTCCTTCTGACAATTTTTGGGCTCATTTACCTAGGACAGAGTGGCTCAGTAGCTAAGACGCTGAGCTTGTCAATGAGAAAGGTCGACAGTTTGGCGGTTCGAATCCCTAGCGCTGCATAACTGAGTGAGCTCCCGTTACTTGTCCCAAGAAAACAGGAACCACCTTTGGTGGGAAGGTAACAGCGTTCCGTGCACCTCTGGCGTTTAGTCATGCCAGCCACATGACCACGGAGACGTCTTCGGACAGCGCTGGCTCTTCGGCTTTGAAACGGAGATGAGCACCGCCCCCTAGAGTTGGGAACGACTAGCACATGTGCGAGGGGAACCTTTACCTTTATCTAGGACAGAAGCATCTCTTCTTCACGCTTCCAGTAACTCCCCCAGAGTTTAGTGCTTAATTGAGATCCCATTAATTAATTGGCTGATTTGTTCAGATCCATTTCTTGGATTAGAAGTAGAAGGATTTTAGTTCTCGCACACACAATTGTATTAATTGTTACTTTATACAGATAGTCCTCAATTTATGACAGGACTTGGGCCCAGAATTACGCTGTGAGTTTCCTTTTTTTAAAAAGATGGTTTCAATTATAAATTCAATTATAAATTCCAATCACAGACAGTTTGATCTGGCAATTAAGTCACCAGGATAGAAATCTAGGAGACTGAATTCTAGTCCTGACTTAGACATGAAAGCCAGCTGGGTGACTTGGCCAATCATCAGGAGACTGAGAATTCGAATCCTGCTTTAGGCATGAAAGTTAGAAGGGTGACTTTAGGCCAAACACCAGTTGACGGTGAGTTTTAATCCTGCCTTAGGTATTAAAGTAGTCTTAAATCAGGTTTGTAGTTCATCAGAAGGCAAGCTCCGTATAGAAATAGAGCTTAGATTTACCATATTTTTCGGAGTATAAGACGCACCTTTTTCCCTCAAAAAGAGGCTGAAAATCTGGGTGCGTCTTATAGACTGAATACAGCATTTTTGGCCTCCCGAAACCCCGCCCTCTTTGCCAAAATGGCCATGCATAGCCTTTAGGAGGCTTCCAGAGTGCTCCTGGGTGCTGGGGAGGGCAGAAATGAGCGAAAAACGGGCTGTTTTTTGCTCAATTTTACCCCCCACCCCCCAGCACTCTATAAGCCTCCTAAAGGCTATCCATGCACTTTTTAAATCATTTTTTGGGGGGGAGCACCCTCCAGGACCACTCTGCAAGCTTCCTAAAGGCTATTCATGCCCTTTTTTAGGGGAAAAAATGGGCTCGTTTTCACAGAAAACAGGCCATTTTGGGGAGGTTTGCAGAGTGCAAAATCTTTTTCTTTTTTAATTTGCCTCTTCAAAACCTTGGTGCGTCTTATACTCCGAAAAATAAGGTATATGTCACTTTACAGCACTAAGTGGTTTACAGAGTCATCATATTGCCCCCAACAATTTTGGGTCCTCATTTTATCCACCTCTGAAAGATGGAAGGCTGAGTCAACCTTGAGCCTGGTGGGATTTGAACTGCCAAATTGCAGGCCGCTGGCAGCCAGCAAAACTAACCTGTAGTACTGCACTCTAACCACTGCACCACCGAGGTTCATATAAGCCAGTGCTTCTCAATTATTTTCTGTCATGCCCCCCCTAGGAAGAAGAAAACATTTCGCGCCCCCCGCACGACTGTAAATAGTATCATTTGTCTATAAAATTGTTATAAGTACACCTCTGCATAACACTGTATCCTTATTAACGTATAAGAGAATAAAAAAAGAAAGAAATGTGGATCAATTTACAACAAAGAATAGCTTTATTAACTGTAGCAGAAAAGATTTAAAGGAGCACAGCTAGAACATATACATACATATATTTATATAGAGAGTATCACAGAAGTGAGTACACCCCTTAACATTTTGTAAATATTTAAGTATACTTAAATATTTACAAAATGTTAAGGGGTGTACTCACTTCTGTGATAACACTGAAGAAATGACACTTGTATGTGCATGTATACACACACAAACACACACATATATATCCTGCACGCAGTGATTTCTAGAAACAACACCTGCTCGTCTCAGTGGGAAAGACCCATGCATCCCAGATGCGAAGACTGTCCAAGTGGTCCTTAAGATGACCGCCGACTTAGGGAGGGAGGGAGCCGCAGAGGCGGAGCTCAAAGGGAAGGAGAGCGGGATAAAACACCGGAGCGCTCTAAGCTTTGGAAACTCTCACCTTTCCTTTCCACGGAGCCTTGGAAACTCTCCAGACAGAGACGCATCCGGTCAGAAGAAGGAGAAAGAGAAGGGGCGGCTGAGGGAAGAGAGACGCGGGCGGGCTTAGCGATCCTGACGGGCAATCCCTGCCGCCAGGGCAGAACAAAAGCGGGCAGAGACGACGCACCGGAGCGCCCGCTCCGATCCTGACACGGCTTCGAGCCCCCCTTTATGGAGCCTCGCGCCCCCCCTGGGGGGCGCGCCCCACTATTTGAGAAGCACTGATATAAGCCATCTGTTTGCTACGAAGTGAACCACAGAAGCCAGTCAGGTAGGAAAGAAAGAAAAGGAAAGAAGTAAACCTTGGAAGAGGGCTGGAAGTAATTTTTATTTATTTTTTATTGCAAAGACAACTTTGCCTAGGGCAAAGTTTCCAAAACAATCCATTTGCTCAGATGTTGCAATACTTCCCCCGGCTTATAACCAACAGCATCAACATATATTTCTGCTTGCCAAAATCCCACCTGGAGAATTTGGGACTTAGAGTCCAAACAGGACATCAGACTGAGGAAGATTCATTGAGCCCGAAAAGACATAGTTAGGGTTTTGGCAGATCTCAGAATACTCCTCGGGTTAGGATCTGGAGGAGCAACAGGTTGGAGTAAGCTGAAGTAGATCAATAGAGTAAAATGGATCCTTCCTCCTGTTAACTTCCCATTAGCAGAACCAGCTAATTATCAAAAAGCTAATAGGCAAGACTCTCACCCTTACGATTTAGTCAGCTGCCAGTGAAACTTCCCAATTACAGGCAGTCCTCGACTTACAACCACAATTAAACCCAACATTTCTTTTCTTAAGTGAGACTTGAAGTGAGTTTTGCTCTGTTTTACGACCTTTCCTGCCACAGTTGTTAAGTGAATCACTGCAGTGGATACGTTAGCAACCCGGTTGTTAAGTGAATCTGGCTCCCCCATTGACTTTGCTCGTCAGGAGGTCGCAAAAGAGGATCCCGTGACCTTGGGAACACAGCAGCGGTCGTAAGTATGAACCAGTCGCCAAGCACCGGACTTTTGGTCACGTGATCACGGGGACGCTTCGAAAGTCATAATTATGAAAAATGGGCATGTCGCTTTTTTTCAGTGCCGTCATAACTTTGAATGGTCCCTAAATGAACTGTTGTAAGTCAGGGACTTCCTGTACGTTGGAAAAAGGAGACAGTCCTATTTAGATATGTTTATTCATCTATTTAGTTATTTATTCTATTTATCTACATAGGAGAAATTTCATGCGGATGAGAGCAATCAACCAAAGGAATAGCTTGCCTCCAGATGTTGTTGGGTGCTCCGTTAATGGAGATTTTCTAGAAGAGACTGGATAACCATTTGTTTGAAGTGGTGTAGGGCAGTGATTCCTAACCTTTTTGCCATCGCGTGCCAAAAGCGGGGGGAGCGCGGGGGAGTTGTGCGTGCGCGTGCCCCTCTCCCCGTGCATGCGTGCAATCCTCCCCCCCACTTTTGGCGTGAGATGGCACGGTGGACCCATTTTTCACCCTTCCCAGACTTGAGGCTTTCTGTCAGCCTCCGCTTCGCTTACTTGCTATCGGCTGCCATAGAAACAGGGAGGGTGGGAGGAATGGTATTTGGGATGGGGATAAATGGTACAGGAGGTGATATGAAGAAGGGAGTTTTCTTCTCACCATCTTCTGCGCATGCTGGTGGCCGGTGTTTGGACTTGGTCAAGGCCAACCGTCCTGCATACCAACTTGACGATGCCTTTTGGAGATGCAATCCCACATGACACCTAAGGGAGTTGCAGATTGGACAGTGGGATGGGGTCATTGGAAAGAGTGGACTGGGTTATCATTTGATATGTATTTGTTCACGTACTTCTGACTCAGATCTTGCTTTACTTTCGCTGCTATCTTTTCATAACCAGTAAAAGTATTTTAATTCCACGAACAATGGAGTTGGGAGTTTTCTTTCTTGGCTATTGAGGGAGGCACACCTGACATTTTCTAGGAGCCTGGGGAGGGCAAAACAGCCTCCCCCGACCCTCCGCACAGGCCGGAAACAGCCCGTTTTCCAATTCAGGGTTGCCCATAGGGCTGTTTTTTGCCCTCCGGGGGATTCAGGGAAGCCTCCTGAAGCCTCCAGAGGGTAAAAAACGGCCAAAGATGAAAGCCGAAATCAGCTGGCCAGCAGGTATACGAGCGCTAGAGCTGACAGGGCAACACATTATCTACATTGGGGGGGGATATTTTCTCCTCCATCACCTTTCTCCATGACGTCTGCCTGGCCACTCAAATCTACCAAGTAGCAAATGCATTTTGGGATAAAAATTGGCAAAGGTGCAAATAAAAAATAGTAGGGAATGAAGCCAGCCACAAGATACAGAGAGCTACTGACTCATCCATGGTTGATACACTCCTGAGCTTCCTATTGAACAAGTGAAGAGGCTCTTTACAAGCTCAGAACAGTGGCCGAGAATTGCTTGCGGAAAATCTAAGTAACAGCTACGTGGCGTATGAGTGTTGCAAGCCAAACACTGCTTTCCACAACACCTGCGCCATTCTCATTGCACTATTTATTTGCAGAGTCTAGGAGGCTTTTTAAAAAAGTCTTCAGCTTAATCAAATATGTCAGATCCTAGCATGGGAACAGTGAGTCAAGCGCCTACTTAATATGGTCCCTATTAGATTTCCACCCCTTATTTCTTCCATGGATATGTTAGCATGCCCAGACTTTCTTCGTCCTGTTTTCCCGCAAAGAATTTTGGGCAGCACAGAAAAAGTGCAACTGTTCTAAAGGGCAGAAGGTGGGGGCCGAGGACAGTCCAAATGGAAGAGCTTGGTACTGGAAGTGTCTCCCCCCCATAAGAGAAACGGAGATATTTTCGGTGGTCTATGAAGATGGGAATATGAAGGTAAGCTTCAAGTCCACCGACATGAGGAAGTCGCCTTTTCTGACTCCCTGCAGGATGGTGTGCAGAGAATGCATTTTGAACCGCCTGTAGAAAATATGGTGGTTCAATGATTTTAGATCCAAAATTGCTCTCCATCCCCCGGAATTCTTCGGTACCAAAAACAGGCGGGAATAAAAGCCCTGCCCTTCCTGATGGGGAAGAACCTGTTGGATGGCCTGGATCTCCAATAGATGCTGAATGGCCTCTTCCATCAGTGACCTCTTGCGAGGACATCAAGAGACCGGGCATGGCACGAAGTGTTCCTGGGGGCTGGGGAGGAATTCCAGCATGAGGCCGAATTTGACAGTTTTGAGTACCCAATTGTCTGTTGTGGTCTCTTCCCAGCGTGGGCAAAGAACGCCAGGCAGCCTCCGATTGGAAGAGTCCAGATAGTCATTTTCGAAATGAAAATTGCTGGTTGCTTCCTCCACGGTAAGACTTCTTGGGGGGGGGGGGAAACGCTGTGCGTTTCTGTTAGATTTGTCCTGGTGAGATCCCTGTCTGGGAGTGTAGGATTGACGTTGCGGATGGGAGAAGGAAGTCATTCCCCTGGCCGCCAGCCAAAAGGGCGACCTCCTATAGTAGGGAGCGGGACGACTGTCCTGTTTCTTATAGATGGATGAAAGGACCTTGTGCTTGCCTTTAGATTCCGTGAGGTACGGATCCAAAGGGGTACCAAATAATTGGATGCCACTGAAGGGGGAGGCTGCCAGGCGCCACTTGGTACAGACATCCACCTGCCATGGCTTGAGCCAAAGTAGACGCCTGGCCGTGACCGAAGAGACTATGGCTTTAGAAGCAAACCTAGCAGCACTGAGAGAAGAATTAGACACAAATTCAAAGGCTTCCCTAATCTTGTTGAGGTCCCTATGTGATCTAGTGTCAGTAGGAGCAATGCGCTCCTGAAGATGTTCAATCCAGACTGGAGCTGCTCTAGATAAAAAGGAAATGGCAGTGGAGGCCCTAACAGCCCAGATCCCAACCCGATAGTTTTTGACTAAAGTTTGGTCTGTCCTTTTCTCCTCAGCCTTGAGGACTTCTTCAGGGGCTCCAGAGACCACAGTAGCAGATGACAGGGCTGCAACCGATGCGTCCACTGGGGGAGCCTCGAAGAATTTGGTGAGTTCCGGTGCAATGTTATAGAGGCGTTTGTCGAGGTTGGTTGGCTGTGGACCCGTGCCCGGACTCTCCCGCTGCTTCTGGATCACATTCAGGAAGATCTTGGGAACAGGGATCACCTCCTTTTCCACAGTAGGTTTGGTGAATGGGGTACTGGGACCCTCAGTTGTAGCCGATTCTGTCAGTTTCTCCTGTGAAGTAGAAGCTGAAGCAGAAGATGGTAAGTTACCAGCTTCAATGGCCTTAAGTAGAAGGGACTTAAAGCGATCGGTTTTGAATAATCTGGCAAAGGCCGGGGCATCTGGGGTGACCACCTCGTCATCAGACGGGTCTGAATCTCGCAGGTTATCTTGCTCCCCACCAACTGAAGCCTGAGAAGTAGAAGGATCAGGTTGTTGAGCAGTTGCAGAAGGTTTATGCTTGTGGCTATGTGATGGAGCAGGTTGGGGGCGCTGTTGTAGGCCAGCAGCCATGAGCTGCTTAATGGTTTCAGCAATGATGGTTGCCATGTTTTGCAGGAGAGGTGTACATGGCTTGGGGAATCCCAGAACTATGTGCAACAGGGAGGGAAGCCTGTTCAAAGGTGCGTTCCCTATTGAGAGGGACATTAAAGAAATTGCCTCTGTTGTCAGGTTCTATAGAAGACGAGGACTCTGAAGAAGACAATTCCCCATCTGAATCTGCAGTGAAGGGCAAGGGTCCATGGGCGGCAATACAGGTGGAGCTGGGGAGGCAACTTGGAGATCCTCAGGAGGAGGGGGAGGGGGCTGGGCAGTTAGAATTTGCTGCTGTTTTGGGGCCCTCTGAAATTCTTTCTCAAGAGCCTTCTGCCTTCGCTCTTCTGCCCCGGTAGTGGCTTTAGAGACCTTGGGGTTTACCCCTGAGGAAGGAGCCTCTTTGGCTTGCCTCTTCCTAAGGCTCTTTGCCCCCGATGGTCCTGCCTCCTCTAATCCTTTATCTGCAGCCACAGCTTGGTCAGCCATCTCACCAGACATAAATCGATGCCACAATAAAGATAGGCAACGGTCTCCCCCGTTTGATGCCAGGTGCTCCTGATCCGGTCCACCTGGGATGATCCTGGGTCGCTGGGCACTTCTAACGGCTGCTGCCTTTTTCAAAGTGTCCAAAATGGCCGACTTTTTTTCTCGGAGGCTTTTCTGAGCCTCAAAATGGCCACCGCTATCTTCGCAAGCTTTTCCCACCCGCAAAATGGCCACCGACACTCAATGTGGCCGAGCGATCCGCAGAATGCCCACCGACTTCGCTTTCGCGCGCAGTGGTTCGCTGGAACCACTGCGCGCGAAAGGGCTGGTCGCGCGTCCCTCCGAGTGCCCAGAGTCAAGGAGCGCCGTGGGGAAACAGCTCCAGAGCCGTAGCTCGTGAGCTGGCCGATCCAACTGCAAGGCAGGCTTCCTGAGTGAACTCGTGGCCGCAGGCAATCAGACGGCTGAAGAGAGGCAGCCAGAAAGCAATTTTGAATTTCCCTCCAATTTGGTAAGAAGAAAAAATTCAATTAAAAAAGCCAATTCAAAGGGGGGGGGGAATTATTAAAAAATCACCAATTAAAGTTATAAGGTTAAAATTTGGAGGAGAGATGAATTCTCACAGCTAGTCCTGGTTGGACTGAGTCTGAACTGGAGAGGAGCCACAAGGGCCTGATGACATCATAAGTGTAGACTCAGTCCAATTGGTTACTGGACGGAGCAAACCCAGTCTGGCTGCTGTCTCCACGATCACAGGAGACTTTTGACCATTTCCCAGATTAACGATCCAATAGCATCCCAATGGGGATGTCCCCCCCCCCATTAGCCCATTTTTTGATCCCAGGAGGCTACAGGGAGGCGTGCTAGGCCAAAAAATGGGGTGCAGGGGGAGTTGTGCACATGGGCAAGGGGAGCACGAGAGGCAACACACATGCATGTAGGGTGGGAGGTACAGGAGATCAGGCATGCATACACAGGCAGCGGGGCGCATTGCATTATGGGTGTGGGCACGCAGGGGTGTGCTGTCATGCACGCACACGCAATTTCAGCATAGGAGGAGAAAAAGGTTAGCCATCACTTGGCATAGGGTCTCCTGCTTGATCAGGGAGATGGACTAGAAGACCTCCAAGGCCCCTTCCAACTTTGTTATTCAGTCAAAATCATTGATTGGGAGCTGGGAGACTTGGGTTCAGGGTCATCCTCAGGTTCAAGGCTTACTATGTGATCTGAGAGAGCAATTACTCTCTCTCCCTAACCCTTTCTACCTCAAAGAATAGCTGGAATTCAAAATGAACTGCTACATATGCAATCCGAAGGAAAAACAGAACGAATTAATCAATTAATCAATAAACAACTCCCCTCTTTCAAAACCAGGCAAAGACAAAAGGTATGTGGTTTGCACAATCAACGTTTCAGGACAAATACAGCTACTCAGCATACGCAAATTCTTTAGCTCATAGATTTCCTCAGGGCCTAGCAAGAGTTGAGACTTCCTACTTCCAGCCTGTCCTGCTGTAAGGAAGTTACGGTAATAAGCAAATCAAATGTTCTTTGTCTTCTAGTAGAAGGTCCAAATTTCCAGGAAAATATTTAGGGGGTGGAAATCAGCTGCCAACACTGCCATAGAACCTTATCACATACTACCTGTGATAAAACACAGATGTGAAGGAGGAAAGAGATGAGATTTGATCAACAGTCGCCCTGATTAAATCCAGTCTGGATGCTTTTTTTTGAATGGCTGATAGACTGATAGTCCAAGTTGATCAGTCTTTGGAGGGAGGGGAATGTAAAGATATTGGGGATGGGGTGGGTGATGAACAATGAAATCTAAATATCCTATTGAAAAGATGCAAGATCGTTATCTAGAAGAAAAGGGGCACACCGATTTTCAAACCCATTTACACCAGAGGTGGGGAACGATGCCCCCCTTTATCCCCCCTGTGGACGTCAACTCCCAGAATTCCTGAGTCAGCATGGCTGGTTGAGGAATTCTGGGAGTTGAAGTCCACGAGCCATAAAAGGGCCATCGGTTGCCACCCCTGATTTAATTAAACAAAAGGAGGGTTAATTTCATTCCTGTTGCCTTCCACAAGTTCCTGTGTCTTAGAACCATCTGATAAAGGTTCAAAAAGCTGCAGCACTCAAGCCTCAATCAGTCCCCTGCAAACCAAACTGATTCAATCAAACTGATTACATTATTTGAGAAATGAAGAAAAGCATTCACACTCATCTCCATCCTGTGCTAAGTTTAAGATGACTTAAATGCAACACTCAGTGTAGGGAGATCTGACAAGGCCTCCTTGATTAATCCTATTTGTGAAGAACTAGCTCCAACCGTCTAACATACACAAGTGGGATCAATCAGTTGGTATCTCAAGGAATCGCGGAAATTTACACAGGTATACAAAGATGCTTCCAAGCTCATGCCTTGTAAGAAAGCCTAACTATCTCAGATACACTGTTTTGGATTCTACCTACGAAGTTGCTTCCAAGAATGCAACAAGCCGGTGGCACAGTAATTATAGAGTGCAGTACTGCAGGCTACTTCTGCAGATCACCGGCTGCCTGCAGTTTGGCAGATCGAATCTCACCAGGCTCAAGGTTGACTCGGCCTTCCATCCTTCCGAGGTGGGTAAAATGAGGACCCAGATTGTTGGGGGGACATAGGCTGACTCTGTAAACTGCTTAAGAGAGGGCTGTAAAGCACTGTGAAGCGGTATATAAATCTAAGTGCTATTGCTATCCCTCACTATGATTGGAATGGGACAACTTGCTGCAGCCAATTCACTGCGGGGTAACTCGCCACGGCCAACTTGCTACGAGACAATATAACAATTCAATGTGATTATTTAAAATAAATAAATGATGTTTTAATTTTTGTCATTCACATTTGGTTCTGTCCCTCCTTTGGCATCCTTTCTTTAGCAGTAGCACTTAAGACTTATATATCGCTCTACAGTGCTTTGCAGCTCTCTCTAAGCGGTTTAGAGTCAGCCCATTGCCCCCAAGAATCTGGGTCCTCATTTGACCCACCTCAGAAGGAGGGAAGGTTGAGTTAACTTTGAGCCAGGTGGGATTTGAACTGCCAAACTGCAGGCAGCCAGCAGTCAGCAAAAGTAGCCTGCAGTATTGCACTCTAACCACTGTGCCACCGAGACTCTTAATGATTAATGCTTTTATTCCACCATTTCTTTGATATGAGTGTAACTCTTCTGCAGCAAATTGTCCCACTGCCGAGTTGACCGTGTGTCCCACAATGAGTTGGCCAAGGCAAGTTGGCTATGATGAATTGTCACAGACCTCACTCTGTTGATTGGAAGCAGCTGCATCTCTCTCCAGGATCATATGGAGAACATAAACCCTATCTTAGAAAGAGCCTCACTGGCAAAGATGTACTTACATTACTTTATTGTCATTGTACGTAAATACACAGTGTGCACGTACAACTAAATTCACATAACCCCCAGAGACCAGGCCCAACACACATAACAATCCCCAAACACACCCCCACCCACCAAAAAAATTCCCCGCCCCTAAACCACCCAAGCATCCGCACAACAGACCAAGTAGTGCTCTAATAGCTCACTGATGGTGGCCCTTTAGTTCATTGTTGAGTGGAATTATAGCCTTTTACTTCCTGTGCTCAGAAAAACCCCTTCAGGAGAGTAAATGTGAATTAGGCTAACACCTAAGTTGAATGCAAGTCATCTGTGTGACACAGCTGCTAAAAAGGGAAATGCATTTTAGGCTGTGTGACCCAAGGCAACTTCAGAAGGTAGGAAATACAAGCACTCTATTGTGCACGGATAAAGTTCATCTTGAAGGAAGATGGAGGGAGGGGCACAGGCTTAGCCTCCTTATCACACTGAGAGGGCCCGTCTTACACCTTCCAAGCCCCCGATGGGGGTTTCACACACAGAAAGTTCCATTCCATCTTCCCAGAAATCAAGGCGTGGAATAAGGAACTTACAGGCAGGCACGTGATTAAAGGTTAGGAGACGTTTCTCAAGGTTTTAGCAGTTTAATTCTGATTTTATGTCTCAGGGGGATGGGGGGGGGGTGTCACCACCCCCAATGCATGTGCTCATGGGAAAACTAGACAGCCGTCTGCCCGAGATGCTTTAATCCGGATTCCAACACTATACAGGGCCCTGGGTGGGATGGCCTCAATCACAGCTTCCAGACCTGTGATGGTCTCATTCCAAAATGAGTTTAGTGTATTAAAAGATGGGGTCCTAGACCAAACACAAGAGAAATTCAGAATTCTTTTCATAGAATCATAGGGCTTCAAGGGCCCTAGACATCCTCTGGTCCAATGGCATGTGGAGCCATTTCTTAGGGCATGCAAGGCGTTCTTGCTCTGTCAGCTCTAGCGCGCATGCACGTGCTGGCCAGCTGATTTCGGCCTTCATTTTCAGCCATTTTTCAGGAATGGACTTCCGGTTTGTGCGTTGGGGCATTTTTCTCCCTCCGGAGGCTTCAGGAGGCTTCCCTGAAGCTTCCGGAGGGAGAAAAATGGCCCTACAGGCAACCTGGAAGTCCGTTCCCAAAGTTCCAGTTTGCGCATTGGGACATTTTTCGCCCTCCGGAGGTTACAGGAGGCTTCAGGGAAGACAGAAAATGGCTCACTGCGCAAATGGGTAGTCAGGAAATGGACAGTATCCAGCCTCCGGAAGGCATGCGGGGGGGGGGGCTCGTTTTCGCCCTCTCCAGGTTTCTAGAAAGTCTCTCGTGCCAACGCATGCCAAAAGCAGGGGGGACGGGGACTCACACGCGCATGTGCAGGGGATCGCATAAGCATGCACACGGGGAGAACATCCACGTGCACAACACCCCCGCATTCCCCCCACTTTTGGCACGTGATGGCAAAAAGGTTAGCCATTACTGTGCTAGACATTCGTAGCTCCCTCAACCGTTCTTCATACAATTTAGCCTCCAGACCCATTAGCATTTTTGCTATTGTTCTCCGCACACTTTCCGCAATCTCAGCATCTTTTTTGTATTGCGATGACCAGAACTGGATGTGGTTTCCCTAAGCACAGTGTAAAGCGGTATTATCACTTCTCGTTGCTTTGATGCCATTCTTCTGTTAATGCAGCCTAGGACTGCATTGCTACCTACGGTGCAGGAGACATCAGGAGGAACAATCAGGCCCCCAAAACACCTTAATTGCCATAGCCATAGTGATGTGATGGCGAGCCTATGGCACGTGTGCCAGAGGTGGCACGCAGAGCCCTCTCTGTGAGCATGTACATCATCGCCAGTTGCTCTTGTGGTGCATGCCGGAAACCTGAAGACCAGCTGGCCTTCGTGCGCATGCGCAGCGGTCTTCAGCTTTCCGGTGCTCATGCATGCGTGAAGGCCACTTGGCCAACGCACACTTTCCGGTTTGGACACTTGGTGCCAAAAAGGTTCACCATCCCTGCCCTAGTGCAACATTTGATTTCAATTTTAGGCATTTCAAATCTTATTATCAATAGCTGGTAATTAGAGGGGAGATTATTGCTGCCCTCCAAAAGTGCTGAAAAAATAATAATTCAGAAAGATGCGCACTCCCCTCTCAGTGTTGAAATCTTGAACTTCCCAAGAAAGCTCAGAGGCTCATTCCAAAGTGAGTCACTTTCATCTGAGACTCCCAAGAGGAAGACAAAACGTCTCCAGGTCTATTCACAGCAAGAAGCAAATGTTTCCTTAGTTAAATTATGAAGATTAAATCATTTGCTGGGGGGGGGGAGGGGGAAACAACTAGGAGCCCCCCTTGAGGCAAAAAGAACAGTCAATATTTTCTGAAGCCCCACAATTTCAATCGAATTTTCCAAGCCACCCAATGGGAGGTGCTATTCAGCCAGTTTGGATTGGTTTACCCCAGGGGTGTCCAAACTTGAGAACTTTAAGACTTGTGGACTTCAACTCCCAGAATTCCCCAGCCAGCTGGCTGGGGAATTCTGGGAGTTGAAGTCCACAAGTCTTAAAGTTCTCAAGTTTGGACACCCCTGGTTTACCCGAATCGGTAGTGGAAATCGCGGGGGGGGGGGGGGGGGCTCCAACCTGCCTAGGCTCGTTTTCAAGCCAAAGCACATGCGCCGAAGGCAGAGCTCATGGGTGGAAAGGCGCACACACATGCTCATATTTACAAACTGGTAGGGAAAGTAAGTGAATACCACCCCTGCACCCAGCATTATGCACTGAAGGGGCCTCCACAACCCCTCTCACAAACCCCAGATGTAACCAGAGGCAGCTGCTCATCAATATGCCCAAAATACCCTTTTGCGAAGTGGCAATCAAGTGGCGTAAGGAGAAGGGGGGGGGAAGCAAAAAAAAGGAACCAAATCATTATCTAAGTTACATGACAAATCTTGCTTACTCTTTGCGAAAGCAGCTGGAAAGGGAGAAAAACAAGGTTATGTAAGAGCAAGCCCTCGCTCTTAGCACTAAAAGAGCAATCCAAGTCCCGGGACAGGCTACATTTCCCAAACAGCTTGCCGAGGCCAGGAGAAAAATGTGACGCAGCAAAAGCTGCCCTCATCGCTTGTCAGCTCTTGGCGAGGAAAGCGCTCAGAATTTGGAGTGGATTCAGAAGAATGAGGCGCTCTTTACAATAAGTAGTTAGTAATCCAAGAAGCTGCACGGCCCTTCTTTTTTCCTACTTAAAACATGACACATCCGCACTTGGTGAAATGTTGCGCTGGAGCGATGTTTATATATTGTTTTTACATAAGTGAATTCCCACAGCGCAATGCTTTTTTAAGTTTCCGGGTTGCTCACTCACTCACTCACTCAACCCCGGCCTGGGTTGTTGTAATGGCCAGGTTGTTCCCAAGACCAGATCTTTGAAGTGTGGGAGAAGATGAACCCCAGGACTCACACAGGGGAGGTGGGAAAACAAACCAGGGAGCTTTTTCTGGCTGGCTCGCTTTGGATGAAAACCCACAAATTCTCTGGAAAACAGGGAGTGAAGACCGAAAAGAAAGAAAAACGCACACGCAATCCTCCCACTGAAGAAGTTACAAGACTTTCCAGACCACATAGTAAGCTGGAATTTGCTTACCTTGTCGCCAGCCAAAAAAAGAGAGGACTCTATTGGCTTGAAATCTTAAAAGGGAGGGAATCTGGCACCTAGCTTTTTAAAAAAATTGGGTTTTGGGAAGGCGTCCAATGGCAACAAGGAATATATGCGCTTACATACAGCACAATGCATTGGGTTGTGCACAGCATGGAGGACTGAGCCGGCGAGGCGGAAGGACGGCAAATACTGGGAAATCACCCAGGCAAGGAAGGAGGTTTCTCCATCCACCTGGGCACAAGCAACGCGGTTTTAAAAAGTCACACCCTGGCTTTTGGAGACATGCTCCCACACGCAAAAGCATTCGTTTGCAGCTCAAGGAAGGCAACTTGAGCAGAGCGAGAACATGGGAGAAAGCAAGAAGGGCCATGACCAATTCACAGCTGGAAGGAAGGGGCCGAGGAGATCAATTGCAGAAGAAAAACGCCACAGGGCACAATTTAAGGGACAGGGTGAGACCTGGGACAGCCTCCCCCCCCCCTCTCCCAAATCTTAACCAAGCTGGGTCATCCTGCTAACTATTGAGAAACTGGAGCACAGATCAGAAGAGCTGACGCAGTCTGACGTTTGTTTATTAGCAACGGTGCCACGACGGGCTGCGACAGCCTTATGCAAATTTGGCTACCCGCCCCGAGAAGCAGGTGGGAAACACGCAACAGCCCTGCCTGGCCATGGGAGGTGGGGATGTTAAACACCTGAAGAGCCAGCCATCTGTCAGTTTTCCCTACTCTGGGAGGTAGGCCTGTCACTTTTCCCTGCTTTGGGAGGAAGGCAATGCCCTATTAGTCAGCCTGTTTGATATCCAGTAGGCTTAATTGCATTTTCCTTTGAACTCCTTATCCCAGCCGGCCTGCTCCAAAAGCAACTGACATTGACTGTCAATCTGACGCCAGCATTGTCCTTGCCAAAATTATGAGTGATAAACCAGGTTAACCCCACCCTCACCCCTGGCTCTTCCTTGGCTCTGGGAAACACACAGCCCTAGTAGCGCAGCGGTTAAAGTGCCGTATTGCAGGCAAACTCTGCCCACAGCCTGGAGTTGGATCCTGATGGGCACGGGACTCAAGGTTGACTCAGCCTTCCATCCTTCTGAGGTCGCTAAAATGAGGACCCAGATTGTTGGGGGCAATAGGCTGACTCGGTAAACCGCTTAGAGCAGGGGTGTCCAAACTTGGGAACTTTAAGACTTGTGGACTTCAACTCCCAGAATTCCCCAGCCAGCGGCTGGCTGGGGAATTCTGGGAGTTGAAGTCCACAAGTCTTAAAGTTCCCAAGTTTGGACACCCCTGGCTTAGAGGGTGCTATAAAGCACTATGAAGCAGTATATAAGTCAGGGTTACTAACTAATCAACTCCAGTGATTCACTTAACAACAAAGGTAAGATCGTAAAAATGGAGCAAAAGTCACTTAACAAATGTCTCACTTAACGACACAAACGTTTGGCCCCAATTGTGGTCGTTAAGTCGAGGGCTACCTGTAGCAGGTAGCTTCTGGGTTAGAGAATTATTGGTTTGACTGAGGAAGCTTGGAAAGTCCTTTTAGAGTGGACATCTTGGTGTGTAAAGAGCTATGGCGGTGCAGTAGTTAATATGCAGTATTACAGATGAATTCTGCCGACTGCCAGGAGTTCGATCCTGAGCAGCTCAAGGTTGACTCAGTCTTCCATCTTTCCAAGGTCAGTAAAATGAGGACCCAGATTGTTGGGGGACAATAGGCTGAATCTGTAAAGTAAAGTAAAGTGGCATATAAGTCTAAGTGCTATTGCTATTCCCTAACTTCTGTTTTTTTCCAGACATACTAGATTATAACATTCCCCTCTACCCCTTTGGATCCTAATAGCTAGGAGGCAATGGAAATTGTATCCCAACACATTTGAAAAATACTGGATGAGGCTGAATAAGTAGAAGTAATTCTGCTTTTTAATAAGCTTCAAATATGCAGCTTTTGCATTTAAGGGGTCCTTGATAGATAAAGCTGTAGACACATCTTCTTGTTTAAGACAATGTAGTGGGCCATAGGATTTCAACTTACCTGAAAATTAGCTGTAGATAGTTTGAAATATACAAGCCACAAACTTTTCACAATAATTTTTAACTGATGCCTACCTCCATGTTTTGCTCTGTTCTTGCTCCTGGCATAAGGCCAGAAAAAAACGAATTCACTGTTATTGGCAAACCTCCAAAAATACAAATAAACAACAAGTACCAAAGTCATTGCTTCCTTAGATTTTCCCAGCCATGACACCCTGTCTTCAAATAAGGAAACATCTTAATGGCACACTACACATTGGCCAGTAAAGGAAGTAATCAGAAGGGTACAGATCGACAACACAATTCTGTAGTTATGGGATATCCTCTTCAGGGGCCACCTGAACTGATCTGTACATAAGGAAACTTAGATATCACTTCCGTTTAGAAACTAAAAAACAGGGTATGCAAATGTGGAGATGTGAGTGAAGCAAAATGTACTTTCAAGAAGGCTCTTCAACAGATGTAAAGGACAAGCAATAAGCTTTGGAAATTCGCTTCACTCATACAAATAATTCCTAGCTCTGGGTTACTCAACCTTGGCTATTTTAAAGTGTGGACTTCAACTTCAGTTGAGGTCCACTCATCTTAAAAGTAGATTAAGTTGAGAAACATTACTTTAGATTAAATGTCTATCTTCTTCTTGTTGTTGTGCCATATCCATCATCGGACGTTGGTTATCGTGTTGGCAATCCTATTTTTGTCAACAGCTGCACGAAAAAGTGCTGCCGATCTTTGTCCAAACCAGTCCCTTAGGTTTTGAAGCCATGATGTTCTTCTTCTGTCTGGACCTCATTTGCCGTCAATTTTTCCCTGGAGGATTAAATGAGAACCATAAAAAAATCTATATTGGCATCAGATAACGAATGTGAGACTCAACTAAATGTCTGTGGAGATTCTCAATCATCCAGGTCATGACTGTCCCAAAGGTGCTTTTCAAACAGGCAGCTGGACTTGGGGTTTTTTCCTTGAAAATGTTTTGCTTCTCATCCAAGAAGCTTCTTCACTTCTGCTTTAGGTTGTTAAGCAGCTCTATTCTAATTCTGTCCAAGGTTGGCCTGAAAAGTTCAGCTGGATGGGGATGTAATCCTTAGGAATTTAGTTAAATTGCAGCCCAAACCCATCAAGAAGAAAAACTGATCTGTTAGTTGAGGACTGCAAGGTTCCTTATAATAACCATCTGAATACCATTGTTATGGTGGCTACCGCTCATTTTTTAATAAATATTTTTATTGTACATTTTTCTTTATAATACATCATGTTTCCAGTTTTGCAGCGGCAGCGAACTGGCTGTATCTAGTCCTTTTAGAGTGTACATAGTTTTATACACCCTGATTATAACCAATATTCTCTTAATCCTACATTTATAGACTCTTTTAAATACATAATTCTGTACATCATAATTATAGACATTATTTTCATAAGTGTACCATAGCATTCTATATATTTATCTCTCTCCTTTCCCCTCTCTACTTCCTTCTCCTTTCTTCTATTCCCTTTTCCTCTTCTCCACTTCCCTCTCCTTCCGTCTCTTACTCCTCTCTCCTCATCCATTTCCTTCTCTCCTTTCCTCTTTTCCTTCTCTTCTTCCCTCGACTTCTCTCCTCCTCTCCTCCACTTCCCCCTCTCCTTTCATCTTTAAATTGGCTACCACTCAATTTGTCCACCAGCCACTGCAATCCCCTTCCTTGGTTTGCAAGACTTTAATTCTGCTCCAAAGAGTTGTTATCCCATGCAGTGAAAGAGGGGGGGTGGGGGCGAACAGCACAATCAAAGTGACTGTCCCCTCACTTGTTCTTCAGAGTCCAACCGTCAGGTGGTTGAAAGAGACACATTAAAACTATGCTGGGCATGACATGGCGTGGAGTAAGCAAAGAGGAATGTGGCACACAGCCCGCCCAACCACCATCCTACCTAGAGAACTCAAAAAAAAGGGCTTGCTCTGTCTGGATTTTGTTTTTGCCCCATTCTTCATTTTGCTAGAAGGTGGATGCATTTCCCAATGTTCCTTGACTGCATTTTTTTTTACTGTGTTTTTGCTTGTTTGACTTGGCTGCCAATGAACGTGTCTTTAGAAAAAGCAGGACAGAGAAAAGGAATTCCAAAAGTTGGGAGATTTCAAAGGAGCAGTGTGTTTATTTCCTAAGAGGACTGAGCCTAGCCTTCCCTTACAAAGTTAGATCAGATCCTACAAAAGCCCAGGTAGCAATGAGAAGCATCAATTCTTTGGGATTTCTGATAAGACAAAGCAGATCCTTGATCATTTCCAACCACAAGGAGTCACCCAAGTTTAGACAGGAGAAAGTTTGGGACTTAATCAACATGCCAGAGATGATTCTCGAGGGAGACAATTCATCCATTTGCCAAAGTTCCCAGCTACAGCGGTGAGTCACCTAATCAACCACCTCTCCATCAAACAAAAAATCCATGGAACTGCAAAACTATTTTAAAAAGCCATGAATAATAATCTGCTTTATCACCACACCCACTTGCCGGCTGATTCATTCATTGAGAAGTCCTCTTGCCTCTTTCATACAAAAGACCAATTTAAAACCACATCACACCTTCCAAAACGATGATTGTCAACTTCTTCTTTGGGGCCTTGCTGTCATCCGTAACCATTGCTGCCAAAAGCTGGGAATGATTCCTGGCTATTTTGAAGTGTGTAAAATACTCAAAATATTAACTCCAGTTCCTTCCAAATAGGCTAAAATTGCTCTGGTCCAGGGGTTAGCAACCTGAAATACTCAAAGAGCCACAAAGATTCTAACCAAAAAAAAAACCATTCAATTCTGGAGCCAACCGGAAGTCCGGTTCCCCCACGCTAAGACTTTGGAGGTCTTCTAGTCCAACCCCCTGCTTAGGCAGGAAACCCTACACCACTTCAGACAAATGGCCATCCAACATCTTCTTAAAGACTTCCAGTGTTGGGACATTCACAACTTCTGGTGGTAAGCTGTTCCACTGATTAATTGTTCTAACTGTCAGGAAATTTCTCCTCAGTTCTAAGTTGCTTCTCTCCTTGATTAGTTTCCACCCATTGCTTCTTGTCCTTCCCTCAGGTGCTTCAGAGAATATAAAGTTCTTAACTACAAAATGCGGTATCGCAATATTAGGCATGGATAAGAAATCAAAGGGGACATAGAAAAACATGAAAAATACTTCTCAAAACCTTTCAAAGACACTTTCCAAAGGAAATGAGTAATCCACTTGTTATTAAGTGATAAATCATAGTGGACAGGAAAAGCCATTGTCCATTATTTATTTTTAATCATAAAACAGCCCTGTAGCTGGCACTGATTTCTAAAAGCGACCGATAAGCTCAGGGTTTGAAGGGGAATAAAGACGCCAGGCAGGGAAATAAAAGGCAATTTTCATTCAGGCCACCTTTGGATCAAGTCAGATGGAGCTGAAAAGGAAGTGGGGAGGTACAATCAAAGCAATGTTGCAAAACATACACTCTTGCTTCACTACAGTAAATGTTTTATCAATTCAGCACAATTCCAAACATTAAAGTGTGCATTGAAAGCATCACCAGTGGCTCAGCCTGCTCAAAGGACAGCGAGTTGTATAACAGCTCAATTACCAAATTCAGTGTCAGCGGCTTCGTAACATGACCTCACACACACCCAAACACACACACACACACACACACAAGTGTCTGTGAAAAAGAAATACTTGCAAGAAGTTCTTTGTTGATCTCAAGTCTTCTTTTATGCCAAGAACAGGGAAGAATCTTCGACTTAGACTAACTTTTTTATCATTGTGAATGTATACTAATCAGCATACATTACAATGAAAGTACGCTGCATACAGCTCTCAAAGGATCTCTACCTCTAATATACACTACATAAACTTGACAAAATGGATGGAGAGGGAGGGGGGGAGGGAGGGAGAGAGACTTAGACTAACTTTATGTTTACTTTGAATGTACACTAATCGGCATACATTAAAATGAAATTTTCAGTATGTTGCATAGAGCTCTCAAAGGGTCTCCACCTCTAATATAAACATAAACCTGACAAGATAAATATACATACATACATACAAACATACATACATAATGCATGTACCCACATATATTCTATGACACGGAGAAACAACACAGTCTACATCATGGAGAGCAAATCCACAAATGTCTCACAAATCAGTAGCTGGAGAAGACAACCTGATTTTGATCTGCAGAGATACACAAATCCAGAATAAAGAAAGATTATCCCCATCTTACAATTTCTGCTTTTAAACATACAAGATCCCACACAAGTTTTCTCCTTCCCACCGCTTACTGCCTGCCCATCCACAGGTAGTCCTCGATTTACGAACACAAATGGAGCCCAAAATTTAACTTGCTGAGGAAGGCAGTTGTTCAGTGAGTTTTGTCCCATTTCATGACATTTCTTGAACACCGTTGTTAAAATGAATCACTGCAGTTGTTAAAAGTTAGTTGGCTGTTCAGTGAATCTCTTATTGACTCTGCGCTTGTCAGAAGGTCGCAAAAGGGGATCATCACGTGACCCCGGGACACTGCAACCGTCATAAATATGAGTCAGTTGCCAGGCGTCTTAATTTAGATCACGTGACCAGGTGGATGCAGCAAAAGTCGTAAGTGTGAAAAATGGTCAAGAGTCACTTTTTTCAGTGCTGTTGTAACGTTGAATGGTCACAAAATAATAAAATAAAATGATAAAATAAAATGAAATAATAAAGGGCTGTAAGTCGAGGGCTACCTGTGTACAGAAAATAGGTCTCCTTTCCTCATGATAAAGATGTCCAGGATGACCCAAAATTGTTCCAATGTAGGAGAAAGGGAACCTTTTTTTCCCCCAATAGCTGCTCAAGTACATATGGAAAATGCTCAAATTTGGTGACAGTGACTATCAAGCCTAGATTCTCTTCAATGATGCACTAATAGATTACAGCTAATCCTCGACTTACAACAATTTGTTTAGTGACCATTCGAAGTTGGCCAACAGCACAGAAAAAAGGGACTTAGGGGAAAGACAGATTCGTTTTACAACCATGTTACTGACTTTGACAACTGCAGTGACTCATTTAGCGACTGTGGCAAGAAAGATTATCAAACTAGACTGCATGGGGGAAAAACAGGGGAGATCCCAGAGACTGCGCCTCCCCCCCCCTAAGGGATAGAGACTGCGCCTCCCCCACCCCTCAAGGGATAGAGACTGCGCCTCCCCCACCCCTCGAGGGGGACTGCGCCTCCCCCACCCCTCGAGGGATAGAGACTGCGCCTCCCCCACCCCTCGAGGGATAGAGACTGCGCCTCCCCCACCCCTCGAGGGATAGAGACTGCGCCTCCCCCACCCCTCGAGGGATAGAGACTGCGCCTCCCCACCCCTCGAGGGATAGAGACTGTGCCTCCCCCACCCCTCGAGGGATAGAGACTGCGCCTCCCCCACCCATCAAGGGATAGAGACTGCGCCTCCCCACCCCGAGGGATAGAGACTGTGCCTCCCCCACCCCTCAAGGGATAGAGACTGCGCCTCCCCCACCCGAGGGGGACTGTGCCTCCCCCACCCCTCGAGGGGGACTGTGCCTCCCCCACCCCTCGAGGGATAGAGACTGCGCCTCCCCCACCCCTCGAGGGATATCAAAAATCCCCACTTTTATGTCCATTTTACGAACGTGGGGTGAAAAGGAGAAAGGATGGTGGTGAGAGCATTGCTGTGGGTGAAGTCAAAAGGTTTCAGCACACCCTTCATTTCTCCAAGCAGCTGCTGGGAAGAGTGTGGGGAAACTGCCAAGGAATTCCCTGACCTACTATGCCGTAAGAGTTTCCTTGCACAAAGCTCTTTGCTTTTTAATGCTAGATAATTGATTTACACCAGGCATAAAAAAAACCTGATAGCTGCTGAGGAGGGAGAGAAAGGGAGGGAGGGAGAGGGAGATAAAAACAGATAGTTGCTGAGGAGAAAAAGAGGGAGGGAGGGAGGGAAGGAGGAGGGAGAGAAAGAGACATGGAAATCTGATAACTGCTGAAGACAGAGAGGGAGGGAAGGAGAGAGAGGGAGGGAGGGAGGGACATAAAATGATAGCTGCTGAAGAGAGAGGGAGAGCTAGAGACAGACATAAAAATTGATAGCTGCTGAGGAAAGAGTGAGAGGGAGGGAGAAAAAGAGAGGGAGAGAGAGACATAAAAACTGAGCTGCTGAGAAGAGAGAGGGAGGGAGGGAATGAGGGAGGGAGAGAAAGAGAGACATAAAAACTGATAGCTGCTGAGGAGAGAGAGAGGGAAGAAAGAGAAAGAGGGAGGGACAGAAAGACAGTTAAAATGATAGCTGCTGAGGAGAAAGAGAAGAGAGGGATGGAGGGAGGGAGGAAAAGAAAAAGTGGGAGAGAAAGAGACATAAAAACTGATTGCTGAGGAGAAAGAGAGAGAGGGATGAAGGGAGGAAAAGGAAGAGTGGGAGAGAAAGAGACATAAAACTGATTGCTGAGGAGAAAGAGAGCGAGGGATGGAGGGAGGAAAAGAAAGAGTGGGAGAGAAAGAGGGAGAGAAAGAGACATAAAAACTGATTGCTGAGGAGAAAGAGAGAGGGATGAAGGGAGGAAAAGGAAGAGTGGGAGAGAAAGAGACATAAAACTGATTGCTGAGGAGAAAGAGAGCGAGGGATGGAGGGAGGAAAAGAAAAAGAGTGGAAGAGAGGGAGGGAAAGAGAGAGACATAAAAACTGATGGCTGCTGAGGAGAGAGATGGGGGGGAGGGAGAGAAAGAGACAGAAAGACAGTCAAAAATGATAGTTGCCGTCATTATGTGGTTGTGTTTTTAATTTTGGATTATTTCATGCAATAGGACATTAAAACAATGATAGTCAAATGAGAATTGTGGGGTGTTGGTAGTAAGACATTTAAAGATTTTTGATCTAAAATGTACAATCTGATATGAACTATAAGTAATGACTGTGGAAGAGATGCACGAGAGTTATTTGTAACCAAATCGACACACTTCTACAATATGTAACGAAAGATTACTTTTTGTGTGTGTGTGTTGTGCTTATCTGCTTAACCAAAAATAAAAAATAAAAATCTTTTTAAAAAATGATAGTTGCTGAGGAGAAAGAGAGAGAGGGAGGGAGGAAGAGAAAAAGAGGGGGAGAGAGAAAGAGAGACATAAAAATAGCAGCAGAGGAGAGAGGTGAAGGGAGAGAAAGAGAGAAAAGCATAAAAAACTGATAGGAGAGAGGGAGGGAGGAGAGAGAGAGAAAGAATGTTCAGCTGAAGGAGGGGTTTTGGCTTGAAGTCCACAATTATGGACAATCCCCGTCTGGCACTGCACCGCACCGCCTTTTCCAGCGATGCACAATTTTGCAATTCAGCACCACAGCCTTGCTTTCACTTAAATGAGGTCATGAGACTGTGGTCATGCCATTGGCTCAACCCAGCCTGGCAATGTTCTGTCCATGCAGGGGGAAAGAGACATTGAGGTGGCAAGTCTAACAGGACGCCTGATATACATGTATTTAACCTAATGAATATTAAAATTTCCTGGACAGAAGGTTTGCTTTTCGAAGGTTGAGCCTCTGGCTTTCAGCAACACTGACCAAGTGTTTTGAGGGGCACCCCCTTCTTTTGTGGAACAAGTCCAAGATGCCAGTTTAATTTATCGTGTGGCATTAAGCAATGAAGCGGAGAAGCCAAATAACTCACATCTTCTAAAAACACAGGCGCCTCTCGTTTAAAGCACTATTCAGCCACTGGGAAAAGCAACTTCCAAGTGTCGGAAGGTCAGACAGGAGAAGGGACCAAAAGTGCACCCCCTCCCCTTTTCCAAAACCAAAGCTACTCTGATTAACCTTGGGACGCAGCAACTCAAGGTGGCTTGCATCTCTCTCTTCATTTAAGAGACAGGTAGAATAGCATTCCTTTTCTTTTCTTTTTTTTTTTAAGCGAACATATTTCTGCTCCCTTCCAGTTTCGTTGGCACTATAACTCCCAAAATTCTCCTAAATCAAGGCCAGGTGGTCTTCTTTTGAGACTGCAATCCCTTCACATCTGGAGAGCACCAAGTCAGGAAAAGTCTGGCTCAATAGTATTAACTGCGAGAGGGATCTTGGGAGTCCTAGAGGACAGTCATTTAAGCATGAGCCAGCTGTGTGCTGCAGCTGCCAAAAAAGCCAACGCAGTTTTAGGCTGCATAAACAGGGATAAAATCAAGATCATGTGAAGTGTTAATACCACTTTATAATGCCTTGGTAAGGCCACACTTGGAATACTTCATCCAGTTTTGGTCGCCACGATGTGAAAAAAGATGTGACACGATAACAGTCTTTCAATATTTGAGAGGATGTCACAGAGAAGAGGAGGTCAACCTATTCGTCAAAGCACCTGAAGGTGGGACAGGGAGCAATGGATGGAAACTAATGAAGGAGAGAACTAATCTACAACTAAGGAGAAATTTCCTGACATTTAGAACAATTCATCAGTGGTGCAGCTTGCCTCCCAAAGTTGTAAATGCTCCAACACTGGAGGTTTTAAATTAAGAGATTGGATATAATTTGCCTGATATGGTATAGGGTCTCCTGCTTGAGCAGGGGTTTTCCCAGGAAAAAAGAAATTGATAGCTTAAATGGTTGAAGATTTAGAATATAGAATAACAGAGTTGGAAGGGACCTTGAAGATCTCCTAGCCCAACCCCTTGCTTAGGCAGAAAACACTACACCACTTCAGACAAATGGTTATCCAACATCTTCTTAAAAACTTCTAGTGTTGGAGCATTCACAACTTCTGGAGGCAAGTTGTTCCACTGATTAATTGTTCTAACTGTCAGGAAATTTCTCCTTGGTTCCAAGTTGCTTCTCTCCTTGATTAGTTTCCACCCATTGCTTTTTGTCCTACCCTCAGGTGCTTTGGAGAATAGTTTGACTCCCTCTTCTTTGTCCATGGTGCGCTGTGAAGAACAGAATCTCTGCAAAAAAAAAAAAAAAAGGAAAAATCATAATGAATTCCCAGGATAATGCTGAGAATATTGACTACCTCTGCATCCATCTTTCCATATTATGCTTCTGAGTGATATAGACTGCTCGGCTCAGTTTAATGGACCAACAAGAAGGAACGCAATGTTTGCCCTTAGCTAGAACATACATGTTGTAGATGGATCCCTCCCCATCCCTTCTCCTCCTCCTCTAGGAATTCTCCTTTGACCAGACATTTGGAAGCCTCCTCAGAAATTCTTTCACCTCGCAGAAAGGCAGTCAACGACAAGTCAAACAAGATTTTTTTTAAGAAAAATGAACACCATACTTTGCATGTGGAGACCTTTAATAATAACAGTCCCTTTTTGGGAGAGGGGGCGGTTTAGAAATCCAAGAAATAAATAAATAAAAAACAGCTTTGAAGATAACTGCATGCCCGATTTATGAAGAAAACCTGGCAGGATAAATCTGAGCTTCCTTGTCCAAGTCATTCACCATGTGGAACAAATTGTTTTGACAATTTAATTCTTAATCATAGTTCTTCTAGATCAGAGTTGTAGGAAGTGGTGAGAGTGAGTCAGGCTGAGTCAATTAAAATAAAGCAAAGCTCAGAATACTTTTATAGTTCACCAGCTCTGCCCCAAGACCAAAATCCTAAGCAGCTGTACAGTTAACAATAACTGAACACACAAACGGAAGCATTTATCACTGGCATTCCAGCCAAATTCCATTTATACGTAACCTTCTAAGGCATTTTCAGCAACTGAATAAGAAGTCAGGCTCATTTCTATTCAAAACCAGAGTTTTCAAAAAAAAAGAAGAAGAAAGAAGTTCAACAGTATTGATTTGCAAAACCCACATTGTTTCAGGAAGGTTTGAGAAAAAATGGCTTGAATTCCTCTGTGGTTAAAAAGAGAACAAAAAATGAAGGATTATGAATTTTGTCCTGTAATTAATACTCGTGTTCCTGTTGTCCCCAAAACTGGGCTCTTGCTTGGTGTCGAAGCACCAAGGTGTGATATAGAATTATACTTTTATTTTGGTACCAAGATATAAAGAATATTGAAAAGATAACCAAGGGCCAAGATTAGAATCTTAGAGCAGTTTTTATAGTCAAGGGATGGTCGTACTCAACCCTTTGCCCTTCCCCTAATAATGCATGCATAACAGATAATATTGATTGATTATTTGCCCCCCCCCCCCCAAATCCTTAAGCTTGTTATGTTAAATAGCTAAATGTCACCCCAGGTCACAGGTATCTTGCAAAGTGTGCCAGCTATGTGGGTTTTGGGGGTTTTCTTGTAAGTGAGCAATTCTTGTTCCTAATATCCTGGCTAGTGGTTTTAAGGTGCTAACTTTTGTCTTGCTGTTAATGTGCACCGCACACCCCTTCCTATTGCAGAGCAGGATAAAAGAACAAACAGTTTTATCTGAGGCAGCTTCCCCGCAACCCCCATTCCTTCTGCAGAGAAAAGTAAGTTTAAAACTTTTGTCTAAGGCAGCAACTACCCCACCACTCCCACCTCCCTCTTCCAGTGAGAGAGACAGGAAAGGAGCAAAGCTCTTAATTATCAAGGCAAAAGAAACGAAGACAAGAGAAAATGTTTTATCAGAATTCATATTCCTTACTCTCATGTCCATTCCATCCACACCTGGTCTTATCTCCTCATCCCCAGGGCCTCCATCATCTGATCCTTCATTCCCCTGACCCCAATACTTTTTTTCAGATGACTTTGAACCTCAAAATTATTTTGCTCTGAATATCTTAAGCCAGCATGTAGCACTACAGGGAAAAAAATTCGCATCCCTTCTAGATTTTATAAAAATGGTACCACCCTTTGCATGCGATATAAGTTCTACATGGCACAGTTTCAGGCAAAGGGGCTGTATTAGGGATTTCTCACTCTCCCCTTCCCACCCACAGAGCACATTTTCACGTGAGAAAATATCCCAAATTGATCTTGTAAATCCCAAGCCCCAGAAGAATTGCTGAGCAAGAAATCCTACTCAGCCATCTTCAAATTCATATATTGTTAGACTCCTACGTTTTCCCTCTCTTCTTATTTCTATTCAAGTGGATGGGGTAAAACTAAGTTAAAAAAAGTTCATCTTGGGAAAAGTCTTCCAATATTGGAAAAAGCTAATATTTCACCTAGCATTGACAAAGGGGAAACCAGGTTTAAGAGAGATCATGGGTTTGAAATCTGAGACCAAGGACTTCACTCTTACTTGAGCCCAAAGCTTCTTTGTCTTGGCAACATGAGATGTGGCCCACCCACCCATGAATTCAGTATCAAGGATTGCCACTTTTGTGTGAAGGAATCTTTACAACTCCAATAACAGCCTATAAAGGAAGACAGGAAAGTACTCTTCCATGCTACATAGAATTTATGGGGTGATGAATGTCACCACCACTAAGTTGAGTGGTATCCCAAAATCAGTCAATTTCACATTTTCAAGAAGATCGATATTGCATTAGTAATCATGATGGACAACAAACTAGCTAAACAGAAACTATTCAACAGGATAGTCCTCTTTGCTTGAAGGACTAGGAGTGACATATTAACAGACTTCTAATATCTAAGGGGCTGCCACAAAGAAGAGAAGGTCAACCTATTCTCCAAAGCACCTCAAGGCAGGACAAGAAACAAGGAATGGAAACAAATCAAGGAGAAAAGCATCTTAGAACTAAGGAGACATTTCCTGGCAGAACAATTAACCAGTGGAATGGCTTTCCTCCAAAAGTTGTAGATGTTACATCATTGGAGATATTTAATAAGATACTTGACAGCCATTTGTCTGAAATGGTATAAGGTCTCCTGCTTGAGCAGGGGTTGGACTTGAAGATCTCCCAGGTCCCTTCCAACTATTATATTTTTGTTATCCTCCCAAATACCCAATCAGTTAAGGAAGTTTAACTTCTGGAATTACAGAAGAAAGTTATTTCTCCATAAATGTACAATGTTACAAATTTGCCACAATCTGCTCATATGCCTTGAAGCCTTTAAGGTTAAAAAAAAAAAGGACAGTCTCATCTCGTGCGCTGTTGCTTATGGTTTTTTGTGCATTTTTGGTCACTTCTACTGCAAACCCTTTGAAGGTCTGACAACCCAAATTATCACACGGTCGAATAGTTTCATGCAACTTCTCCTGGAATCACATACATCCCCACATCCAAAACAGATGCCTATTCATTTGCAGTTGAATGCAATGTGTGAGCCCAGCTGTTGATCATGGCTACGTGCATTCTAGCGCAATCAGTAAACCACGATTCAAAGAGAGCAGCCTAGAATGATCTGTCCATCTAAACAACTGGCAGCTCATATATCTGGCTGCTTCCCAGGAACTAAGGAAACAAAGCTGTGTGACTATTCTGAAGGGCAGTTGTTGTGTGCTACACTCCATCAAAGAAATTCCGCATTTGAAAGCCAACAAAAGGTTAAGCCTACAAGCGAAGATTAAATTTTTCCTGCAATGAACAGAGAACAGTGGATTAAGGATATAGCCCTGTATCAACACCCAAAAGCCAGAATCTGCTAAAAAGTTGGCTACCTTATCTCCTCTGACCATCATCATCTGATAAAAGGAACAATGGAGGTAAGATTGATGCACACAATGTTGTGTCATTGCACTCACTTCTTTTACACGCATCTGGTGATCCTACACAAACATACAAATGAGGTTTTATGATTCAAATGGAATCAGGAAAGTCGTACTAATTCTGACCTCTTGAATTATTTCACTGTTTCCATCCCAAATCCAGTGAGATTTCTGGCAAGAAGGCAAGAGCTTTTAAAAACATTATTTGGGGGATATATTTTTTTTCAGGTGTCACGGCTCACCTTTAGTAGATGTGATACTAGCTGGGGTATTTGCATCTTACATGTCTCATCCATGATGCTCCACACAATGGAACCATTTCAAAGAACAACATTGACTTTTGAGGATGGAATAAACCTGGAATTTATAAAAAGATAAAGGCTCCTCGCACATATGTGCTACTCGTTCCTGACTCTAGGGGGCGGTGCTCATCTCCATTTCAAAGCCGAAGAGCCAGCGCTGTCCAAAGACATCTTTGTGGTCATGTGACCGGCATGACTAAACGCCAAAGGCGCATGGAACACTGTTACCTTCCCACCAAAGCTGGTCCCTATTTTTCTACTTGCATTTTTACATGCTTTCGAACTGCTAGGGTGGCAGAAGCTGGTAGCAGGGGCTCACTCCGTTACATGGTGCTAGGGATTCAAACCGTCGACCTTTCTGATCAACAAGCTCAGCATCTTAGCCTCTGAGCCACCCTCTTTAGAATTTATAAAACCATCAATATTGTACCTGGTGCAGACCAGGTAATCATGTGCTACTACACCAAAGCTCTTCACACAGGACAGGGGTTGAAATCTGCCTTTAGATGATGATATTAATTCCAAAGGCTGCTTTTCAACTGGAGTAATGCAAAGAAGATAAAGTAACCTAAAATTCCAATCCTAAAGATGATTTCCGAAGTTAGCTTCGAGGCATTCAAAGCCTCGCATTCTTCTCCCTCACCTTTTATAACTGGGGCTTTGATGCAAAGGGGGAAGCATGGTTGAAATTCTTCGGCGTGTGTACACACAGGAGGAAATTGGACCAAGAGATCCGAAACGATTGTCTCTTTAATTTTTAAGTTCCCAGCAAAATGTGTCTACAAATTATAAAACGTCTAAAATATGCGATGAGATTAGATTGCAAGGGTCACGACCTTCAGGGAAACTGAAATAAGCTGCAGGCATCTAGAGAGGATTACACTGTGTTTGTTGCACAATGCCAGACTGTGGAAAGCGCACAACGATAAAAGGATGCCATTAAAACGCTGAAGCAAAAAAATTCGCTCATGGAATGTGGCAACTGGGCTGGCCTACGTGTTCATATTTAAAATAGTAAAAAAAGGTTTTTAAGTTTATTTGTATGTTTAAATAGAAGAGGGAGAGGGGAAAGGGTATGTTTCCCACTTTCTTTAAATCCCTTCTAGTTGATTTTATTGCTTTATTTAGAGTCGCTCACTTCAATTTTTTTTAGTTTCGCTGCTAAATTGTTTCTCACATTAGACTGACTCATTAATGTTAATATTTTCTATTCCAAGTATTCTTTTTAGCTAAAATTCCTTGTGTATACCTTTAAAAAAAATGTCCTAGAGAGTCTGGGCCCATAGATCCATGGTTGTATGCATCTCCTGATTTGCTTGGCGCTGGTTAATGACTGTAATAAAGATAATGATGTTTTTTTTTTCACTTTTCATTATGTGGGCTTCAAAAGAAACAGCCGCATTTATTTCAGCTGATATAATAGTCCACTGAATTATGTCCAAGCCTAAAAATAAGCGGGGGGGGGGGGGGTTCCTTCTATGTCATCTAAACTAAATCAAATATTAATTCATATTGTTATGATGTTTAAATGAATATATGAATATATTGGCTTTTAACAAGGATCCAGCTCAACCCTTTGCAATGTTATAGCATTGCAGCATAGAGAGATATCATAATCCATATTTCCCAAAAAGTGATTAAACCAAAACCTGCTCTTTTTAAAACTTTTTTACTGGAGTCTGCAACTCAAAAATCCCACAGAGAAGACTGCATGGGGGAAAGTTACCCAAATATACAACTATTAAACAAAACGAATGTTAATAAAGTACTGCATAGAATACTTTGTGAGCGTTCTGTTTAATGCACACAACGCATAACAAGAAAAGTCACAAATGGACGTGGAAACAGGCCAAAATGAATTGAATGCTGGGCAAAATTAGAAACTGAGTGAAGCTATATGGATCAATTTGTCTAAATTTAGAAGTGTGTTTATCTCTCTATCTTGAATAAATGAATTATTTAAAAATGCAGATCCCAAAAATAGGCCCCTTTTACATTTAAATCAAGTATGTGATCCTAAATAATTTAAAACACTGGTTAATTCAGAAATAATTACTGGAATTGTCTCCCCACAATACAGGTGAAACTCGAAAAATTAGAATATCGTGCAAAAGTTCATTTATTTCAGTAATGCAACTTAAAAAGTGAAACTAATATATGAGATAAGACTCATTACATGCAAAGAAAGATAGTTCAAGCCGTGATTTGTCATAATCGTGATGATTATGGCTTACAGCTCATGAAAACCCCAAATCCACCATCTCAGAAAATTAGAATATTACATGCAATCAATAAAACAATTGTACATAGAACAATATCGGACCTCTGAAAAGTATAAGCATGCATATGTACTCAGTACTTGGTTTGGGCCCCTTTTGCAGCAATTACTGCCTCAATGCAGCGTGGCATGGAAGCTATCAGCCTGTGGCACTGCTGAGGTGTTATGGAAGACCAGGATGCTTCAATAGCGGCCTTCAGCTCTTCTGCATTGTTCGGTCTCATGTCTCTCATCTTTCTCTTAGCAATGCCCCATAGATTCTCTATGGGGTTCAGGTCAGACGAGTTTGCTGGCCAATCAAGCACAGCAATCCCACGGTCATTGAACCAGGTTTTGGTGCTTTTGGCAGTGTGGGCAGCTGGAAAATGAAGTTAGCATCCCCATAAAACTCGTCTGTGGAAGGAAGCATGAAGTGCTCCAAAATCTCCTGGTAGACGGTTGCATTGACCCTGGTCTTAATGAAGCACAGTGGTCCAAAGTCCTGTTGCTCAGTGGTCCAAAGTCCTCTTTTCTGATGAGGGCAACTTTTGCCAAAAGCACCAAAAACTGGTTCAATGACCGTGGGATTACTGTGCTTGATTGGCCTCTCCATTCTTCCTCCATCCTCTGAGTCCTTGGTTTCCAAATGAGATGCAAAAGTTGCTCTCATCAGAAAAGAGGATTTTGGACCACTGAGCAACAGGACTTTGGACCACTGTGCTTCATTAAAACCAGGGTCAATGCAGCCGTCCACCAGCAGATGTAGTTGGTAAAATGGGGTAAAGTTCACAACTTGTTCTTGCTTAACAAAAAAAGGTTTGGACTCAATTGTGGCTGTACGTTGAGAACTACCTATCCAACTATGGAGATTCTCAGTCATCCAGGTCATAGTTGTCCCAAGGATGCTTTTTTTTTCTTCCAGAGGCAACTGGACTTTCTGGGTTTTTTCTTTGAAGAAGTTTTGCTTCTCATGCAAGAAGCTTTCTCTGTTCTGGAAACCAAAGAAGCAAGAACTGAAGAAGCCTTGGATGAGAAGTGAAACCTCTTCAAAGAAAAAAAGAAAGTCCAGTTGCCTCTTGAAAAAAAGCACCTTCGGGATTACCTGTACAGCTATTCCTCACACAGCTGACTGTTGTGCTATATGATGTTTAATATCAACGTTAAACTTAGTAGCTCCATAATGTGACCGATGCCAATGGGAAGGAGAGTGAACTGTAAGACGAGAAACCGTTTATCCAATAAAGTTGGTGCGGAAGGAGCTGTTGTGCTCTAAAGGCTACGTGACACACACCTAATGTTCTCCTCTCGGCTGAGGGAGTCTTCTTACTCCAAATATAAACTGCAACGTTAATCCAGGTGTTGCGAAGCAATTCCCCTCGTCCTGCACAACTGAGCACACTGCGGCTGAGTTAGGGACTGCAATTCAACCTCACCTCATCCATTGTTGTTAGTCACGACCCCATGAACAACGTTCCTCCAGGCCTTCCTGTCCTCTAACATCCTACGGAGTCTATTTAAGCTCATGGCTACTGCTTCGGTGTCTCCATCCAGCCACCTCATTCTCTGCCGTCCCCTTCTTCTTTTGCCCTCAATCTTTCCCAGCATGAGGCTCTTCTCCAGGGAGTCCTTCCTTCTCATTAGGTGGCCAAAGTCTTTGAGTTTCCTCTTCGGGATCTGGCCTTCTAAAGAGCCGTTAGGGTTGATCTCCTCTAGGACCGACCGGATGGATTGCCTTGCAGTCCAAGGGACTTGCAGGAGGTCTTCTCCAGCACCAGAGTTCAAAGGCCTCCATTCTTTGGTGCTCAGCCTTCCTGAGGGACCAACTTTCACAGCCGTATATTGCAATTGGAAAAAACATAGCCTTGACTATACGCACTCATACATTAGTGCTTGGAAAAATCAGCCTAAAATCCGACTTCTTGACCCTGTTATAAAGTACCTTCCTCACCCACCTCAAATTTAAGCCAAACCTCCTGGCAGAAGACAACACTTCTCTTGGCCATTCAGAGCCATGCGAACAGTAGTGAAGTCTGATTTGTTTTCGTCTGCCTGGGCTGCACACGTCTCGAAAATCAGGGGAAGCTAAATATTTATAGAAGGGTGACTGTTTGTTTAATTTCTCCACGGCAGCCCGCAGGGAAGAAGAGCCGAAGTGACAAGCCGAAGTGACAAGCCTCCTCAGCAAACCGGCAGAAGATGGGGGAGGATATTCCACCAAGGTTATTCTTCTCACATTCATCTTCTCTGCTTTGCTTGCGCTGAGGAAATCATCATTTCCCGAGGAGACTCCACACGGTTTTCTCAAACGGAGCTCCGGAAAGGGATATGGAAGGAAAACGCTCATTTATATCTGAAATTGACCGAGCCAACCAGACTCTCTCCATCATTCCTGCTACAATCCTCAAAAGCTCCATGAAATCACCTCCTGAAGTAGACCAGGGGGCAGGGTGGATTTGATTTAAATCGAGCCGATTGAAATCACAATTTAAATCACTAGTAAAAAGGCTTGATTTAAATCGACTCCATTTAAATCATAATTTTTAAAGAGCAACTGCCATCTCTGTCTTCTGACCTGACCTGTCCTCCCATTCAGTTTAATACAACGGCTGGTGATGCGGCAGTCACAAAACGAATCAGGGATGTGGCGAGCAGCAGGTGAGTGGGTGGCCGCTAACAGGCGCTGGCATGACGGATCTGAAATGACAGGTGCTTTTTAATATTTTTAGGTTTCACTTTCATTTTTACTGCTTGCCCTTCTTCCTCCTCACACTTAGAAGCCTGGTGGTACAGATGCATTTCTCTTCAAACAATCATACAGTAGTGCACATATTTTGCAAAACAATGGGATAAAGGACTATCTCTGAATATTGTTTTAGGATTTATCTCATGATTACAGTGAAATTGGGTGAATGCATCAATGCAGCGCAAGTTGTCTCAGTTTGCAGAGCTTGAACTCGTTGAAGGAGTTTACCAAAAAGGTAAATATTGCAGAATATGCAACCTCGCGCTACATAACGAAGCTCCATTTCAGGCTGAATAAACTAAATTATTAATGTATCTTAAATAGAAAACTATCTTTAGATAGATTTTTACTCCAAAAGCATTTTATTAAAATAAAATGGGGAAAAAAATCCGATTTAAATTTAAAAAAAAAAGATTTTTTCTGATTTAAAAAGAAAATCCATCAATTTTTATCCACCCTGACAAGGGGTCCCCAACCACAGACCGGTGACCAGAAATTGGGGCACACAAACAAGCAAAGACCCATCTGTGGGACGCAGGGAGCATGTGAAATCATGCCTCTCTCCAGTCTACAGAAAAAGCTCTCTCCACAGAATCGGTCCCTGATCCCCAGAAATAATGCTGTTAAGACGGCCCTGGTGTGTGTGTATGTGTGTGTATGTGATTCAACAAAACAAATACTACCATATGGGCATGGCTTGGTGGGCGTGGCACGGCTTGGTGGGCATGGCAGGGGAAGGATACTGTAAAATCTCCATTCCCTCCCCACTCCAAGGGAAGGTTATGGCAAGATCCCCATTCCCTCCCGATCAGCTGGGACTCAGGAGGCAGAGAATAGATGAGGGTGGGGCCAGCCAGAGGTGGTATTTACCGGTTCTCCAAACTACTCAAAATTTCCACGACCGGTTCTCCAAAACTGAACCTGCTGAATGCCACCTCTGGTGTGTGTATGTGTTTTGCCTTGGAGAAACACACCACTCCACTCCAATGAAGGAGAGATGATTCCCCACCCTCATCAAGGCCGTCATGCTTTTAACACGGATCTTCCCGCTACCGAAGGGGAAGAGCACAGCAGGAGCATTCCAGCAGTCATTTAAATGCTTCTGGTTGAGCAGCCTTGACTTTGCAGGTGTTGACTCCCTATCTTTGCATTACGGGCCCTTCACAGACCTGTTAACACTTTGCATGCACCCTGGTATGTCTAACAACCCTGGGTTTGAAATAAGAAAGAGCATTCTGGAAGACAAACATAGGCTTTGATCGACTCTGGCAAAATCTACTCTGCTAATTATGCAAGCAAACAAGAAGACACAGGAAGGACCTTGACTCAGGAGTCAGGATCGAACTGCTGACAGTCGGCAGAGTCAGCCTGCGAATACTCCACTCTAACCACTGCGCCGCCACAGCTCTTCGAAAATCAGTCATAGATTGAGAACTACCTGCCTGGTGATTTTTCAAGTTTTACGTTAAGGAAGGAAGGCAAAAGAGAGAAATAAGAGTGGGAGATAACCTACCCGCCCCCCACTCCCCTTAGAGGCCCTCCATTGTAGTTTTCTATGGTTCCTAAGAGGATAGATTAAAGCTTTAGTAAGGACCGTGTTCAAAGCAGGAGGGCTTTGACATGAAAGGAAAGGGTTGCTTTTTCCTAATGAATTTATCTTTATAATGGAACGACGTCCTATTGTATTGTTCTGAGAAGATGGCCACAAAAGCGAAGTGATTTTTTTCCCCAATCTAATCTTCCTTTGATGATGATGATGATGACAGTGTGTTTATGTGTCTGTATAGAATCCTCCTAAACTAGGAATTGTCTTCTTTTGAGTAAGGTCAGGAATTGGTTTGGGGGCTATATCGACCGAGTGCATATAGTACTCCACAACACAAAGGATTCCCCCCCACAAAAGTACCTGGCCAATACCTCCCAAGAACTTCCCAGGTGCTTTTAGAAATCCACACTACATATAATGGGATGGCTACATTTTTAGCACCGCAAACCAGTGGTGGGATTCAAAAATTTTTACTACCAGTTCTCTGGCCATGGTTTGTTGGGCATGGCGTGGCTTGGTGGGCATGGGAAGGGGAAGGATACTGCAAAATCCCCATTCCTTCCCCACACCATTTAACCTGCTTTCCAGCTCCGTTCTCCTGTTCAGGGCAACAAAAGAAGATCAGCTGGGAGGCAGCAGGGGCGGGGCCAGCCTATTTGCCGGTTCTCCGAACTATTCAAAATTTCCGCTACCGGTTCTCCAGAACCTGTCAGAACTGGCTGAATACTACCTCTGCTGCAAACTCAAAAAACACATTATGAAGGTTTCTCCTCTGTCACAACCTTGCGATTTAATGAGCCATGCAAAGGTCTAAGTTGATGGGGCAGAATCACATTTGACCCAGATTTCTACTGCTTCTCCATGGTTGTTGTTTTCCTTTTAACGTCCCCGACGCATGAATTTATTCTGCTTATAAAACGAAAGGCTCACGCACGTATAATTTGCTGTGTAAGCGATACAGGTATACAGTACATTCAAAAACAGAGTACAAAAGCACACTGGTGCTCTTATTTCGTTTACACACACACACAAACACACACACACATACAGAAAGCCCAATGACACCACTAAAAAGAGATTAAAGGGAAGAATAAACCACATGGGATGCTGGAAATAATAACAGAAGCTTTCATCAGTGAAAACAAGATTGCCCGTGATGACCGAAGCCTCTGATCTTCTAGATGGAGAAAGCCATCATTATAGAGATGGGTTTTTCCCCCCTCCCTTGTTACCTTTTTTCAAACTATAATCTGACTAAAAACACAAACGGTTGAAGCCGTCGCTTTCAAAACACTTGACTTCTCCACATCTCCCGGGATAAAGCAAGTGGGCGGTTGGTTTTTATTCTTGTGGTTGTTCTTTTTCGGAAATGTCTTGTTGGATATGACCCTCCTCCTGGTGACCACTGACTGGCATAAGATGCCAAAACCTTGGCCCAAAGTGCAGAAGCAGGAGACTCTTCTGGTCCACTCTGATGTGCACGCCAGCTAGCAAGTCTTGCCAAAAAAGAGTCTTAACCAGGAATTATCCTCCCAAGCCAACAAACCCATTCAACCTCAGTGAGTCCCAGAGGACTCTTCCTATTTTAACTCAGAATAACAGGGTTGGAGGGGACCTGGGAGGTCTTCTAGTCCAACCCTCTGTTCAAGTAGGAGACCATATAATCCCGTGATGGCAAACCTATGGCACGCGCACCACGGGTACCATGCACCTCTCTCTCTGTCGGCACATGGGCTGTCACCCTTGTTAGCTCCACCCGTGCATCGGCCAGCCAGTTGTTGGGTCTCTGCCATGGGTGCACAGGGGTGGGTGAGCCATGCATGCATGCGGGGTGTGGGGGTGTGCGGGGGCTCACACGCATGCGTGGGGACCACGCTCGTATGCACGGGGGCAGGGCGCATGTGCGGGGGCCACACAAACATTGCATTTGGGGAGGGCGTGTGAGTGTGAATTCGTGCATGTGCGCACTTTGGGCACTCGCTCTGGAAAAGCTTAGCCATTGCTATAGTCCATGAACCCCAACCTCCCAGTCCGTGAATCCGCACCGGTCTTTCACTTGGTAGAAATCGGGCTGCGGAAAGAAGAGAGGCCCCTTCCATGGGGTGCAAGCAGCACATGAAACCACAGCCCCTCCGATCCGTAGAAAAACTTCTCTCCACGGAACTGGTCCCTCGTACCCAAAAGGTTTTTTTTTGGGGGGGGGGGGAGGTGGCGGCGCTGACCTGTAGCATTCTGGACAAATGGCTCTCCAATCCCTTCTTTAAAACCTCCATTGTTGGAGCATCCATCTATTGCTTCCTGTCCTGCTCTCAGGTGCTTTGATAGATAGATTAACAGAGTTGTCAGGGACCTTGTGTTTTCCCGAAAATACGACATGTCCTGATAATAAGGTCATGCCACATTTTTCTGGTGAGCAAAAATATAAGCTCTCCCCCGCAAATAAGACCCCTGGACAACCCTCCACTTCCGACCAGGTGATTGGGTGGCTTGGTGCCTTCGGGATACTGCTAGGTTGGTGAGCGGCGCTGTGCCCAGCTGAAGAGGGGGGTTGCTGGGTGGCTGCTCTCTTGTGAGTGGGCTTCCAAAGAGCCGGGCACATCAGCCACCCGGCAAACCCTCTTTCCAGCCGTGCAGAGCACCATTCACTGACCTAGTGGTATCGCCAAGCCGCGTGAAGGCCTGTTCGCCCACCGCCCGGCTCTCACGGCTTAGCGCCTTCGAAATGCCAGTGAATGGCGCTCTGCACAGCTGGAGAAGGGGGTTGCATGAACAGCACCGCCCATCCTCACGATGTCCTGGCCCAGCTCTCTCTCATCAAACGTTCAGATATTTGGCAATGGGCTCATATTTATGATGATTTGCAATTGTCCCGGGACCATGGGATTTCCCCTTTTTGCGACCTTCTGACAAGCAAAGCCAACGGGAAAGCTAGATTCACTTAAAACCGTGTTGCTAACTTAATAACTGCAGTGATTCACTTAACAACCGTGGCAAGAAAGGTTATAGAGCTGTGATTGCGAACCTATGCCATGCGTGCCACAGGTGGCATGCGGAGCCATTTATTAGGGCATGCGAGGCGCTGCCCTGTCAGCTGGCCAGCCTGCATGTGCGCACTGTCCAGCTGACTTTGGGCTTCTTTTGAGGCCGTTTTTCGCCCTCCGGAGGCTTCAAGGAAGCCTCCGGAGCGCAAAAATCGGCCCTATGGGCAAACTGGAAGTTCGGGAATGGACTTCCAGTTTGCTTGTATGAAAGTTTTTCACCTCTGGAGCCTTCAGGGGCCCTCAGGAGGCTTCCTTGAAGGCTCCGGAGGGCAAAAACCAGAAGTCACCATTCCTGAACTTCCGGGTTCCCCATAAGTCCATTTTTCGCCCTCTGGAGCCCTCAGGGAAGCTCCTGAGGGCGCACGGGGTGGGGTGGGGAAGGCTGTTTTCGTCCTTCCCGGGCTCCTAGAAAGCTTCTGGAAAAAAACCGTGCCAAAAGTGGGGGGAACAGAAGTGAATTCACCCCCTCACATTTTGTAAATATTTAAGTATATCTTTTCATGTGGCAACACTGAAGAAATGACACTTGGCTACAATGTAAAGTAGTAAGTATACAGCTTGTATAACAGTGTAAATGTGCTGTCCCCTCAAAAGTAACACAACCCACAGCCATTCATGTCTAACCTGCTGGCAACAAAAGTGATAACATCCAAAATGCGAAGGGGTGTACTCACTTCTGTGATATACTGTAAAAGGGGGCAAAACTCGGTTTTGTCTCACTTAGCAACAGAAATTTGGGTTCAGCTGTGATCGTAAGTCAAGGACTAACTGTATAAAAACTCAAGAGTTAAGCAATCGGCCCCTGGCTCTCTTCATAGCTGAGTAAAGGACAACTCAGGATGAGTTGGCAGAGATAGAATTACCTCAACAGTTAAGAATTCAGCGGCTTCCTCAACCAGAGGGCGAATTCCGTGCTTTGTGGGTCCATGCTAAAAGTGAAAATTCCACAACAGAGGAAATGATAACGTTACAGTGATAAAAACAAATGCCAACAGCTGTACAGTACCTTCCTAATCAAAATGGCATTTCCTTACAATATTTGTAATAAAGGAGCTGGCAGCACAGGAAAAGATATATTTTCCTTAACTCTGCTTTTTTAAAAAAAATAAAATAAGCGTTCTTTAATCCAGCATCTTTCTGACTTAAGCAAGAAGGTAAGCAGAACGGGACGCATATGCAGATCTCCTTATAACTCACGTCGAATCTATTTTCATGCAATGTGAAAGGACAAAAGAAAAAAAAATCCTAACAAGGGAGGGATGACACATGGAAATGCTGACTTAAACATAGAATAATAGACTGCAGAGCAAGAGATATGCCAAAAATGAGGAAGGTCATTTCTCCTCTGATGAGCAGTTTAGAAACATGCTGGTGCTGGAGAAGACTGGAGGGCAGTCCAACTGGTCAGTCCTAGAGGAGATCAACCCTGACTGCTCTGTAGAAGGCCAGATCCTGAAGAGGAAACTCAAATACTTTGGCCATCTAATGAGAAGGAAGGACTCACTGGAGAAGAGCCTCATGCTGGGAACGATGGAGGGCAAAAGAAGAACGGGACGGCAGAGAATGGGGTGGCTGAATAGAGTCACCGAAGCAGTAGCCATGAGCTTAAATAGACTCCGTAGGATGTTAGAGGACAGGAAGGCCTGAAGGAACGTTGTCCATGGAGTTGTGATGGGTCGGACACGACTTAGCAACTAATGACAACAACAACAACAACTAGAAACATGAAATATAAACAAACAAACAATACAAAACAAAGGATTTGTAACTATTCATTGGCTACTGAAATCCACATATAATCTGAGCCTTTTGCTTCAGTGAACATCTGACACGGTTTAAAAGCTAATTTCATATTAAGGCATGGCTCATCAGGATTTTGGGACTGGACATGCAATTGGAACTTGGAGATCAGAATATGGAAGATTCACATCAAATGGTTGCCCAGCGGGTCAGTGGTGGGATTCAAACATTTTTACTACCAGTTCTGTGGGCGGGGCTTGGTGGGCATGGCATGGTGGGCGTAGCAGGGGAAGGATACTGCAAAATCTCCATTTCCTCCAGATCAGCTGGGACTCGAGAAGCAGAGGATGGATGGGAGCGGGGCTAGTCAAGAGTCATTTACTGGTTCTCTAAACTACTCAAAATTTACACTACCAGTTCTCCAGAACTGGTCAGAACCTGCTGAATACCACCTCTGCAGTAGGTGAATAAGCCATCCAGTGTCCTGTCCTGTCCTGTCCTATCCCATCCCATTTTATTCAGTCTATTCTACTGTTCTGTTCTATCCTCAACTTACAACCATTCATTCAGCGACTATTTGAAGTTACAGCAGTACTGAAAAAAGTGGCTCATGGCCATTTTCACTCTTACAACCGTCGTGGCATCCCCACGGTCGTGTGATCAAAATTCGGACGCTCTGCAACTGGCTCAAAATGACGACATGGTCCCCTTTTGCACCTCGTGACGAGCCAAGTCAATGGGGAAGGGAGATTCGCTTAACAACCATGTTCCTAACTGAACGACTGCGGTGGTAAGGACGGTGGTAAAATGGGGACCAACTCACTTCACGCCTGTCTTGCTTAGCAATGGAAAGTTCGGGGGCTCCCTTGTACGTTGAGGACGATCTGCGTTCTATTCCTATTCCGTTCCAAATGTAGATGAGTCAGCAATTTTTGTGTTGGTCAATGCAAGTTAAAAACAGGGGTGGGTTCCTGTACCAGTTGGTACCGGTTCACTTCGCTTGCACGCCCGCTGTGCATTGCTTATGCATGCGCAGCTGACTGTAAATTGTTCTGCAGAGTTAACATGCCAGAAACGGCAGAAGAGACTGGCGAACCGGTTCGGGGGCGTGGCCAGCCTAGGTCGCTGCTGGTTCTGCAACCCACGCCAAATCACCACTCCCGGTTCGGCCAAACCAGGAGCAACCCAACTCTGGTTAAAAACAAGATTCTGCTTTTTGCTACAGCCAGGGAGTGTTGTTACTCCCCATCTCGCTCTATTGGTTTTATGCCAAGTTTTTTTCCTCCTCTTTACTCATCCATGCATTTGTGTGAATGATTGAGCCTAACATATGCCCAGCTTCCTCTACGATGATCATAACGCTATAATCAATCAGGCATTTTTGAGAAGGGTAAAACTATAATGAGAAACGGGGAAAGCGATTGGGCTTCCCATCGTTCATAACGAGACAAATCTTGGCAGGTTATGAAGACCTCCTGGACAGGAGTGGCACGAAATAGCTAACACAAAGTGTACCCTCTTGAGCAGTGATTACACACTCCACGCACGTAGCTGCACAGGCAGTCATGCACACCTATCAACAGGAGGAAACAAGTGGTTACTACAGGCACGCACACTGTTTTAACAGGAGATTTCAAGGGGAATTTATACAGGGTGCAGATAAGCAAGTACGGGTATTTCTCGACTTGCAACAGTTCCATTTAACGACCGTTCAAGGTCACGACGACACTGAAAAAAGCGACTCATGACCGTTTTTCAGAGTTGCGACCTGTCTAGCATGCAATTAAAATTTGGATGCTTGGCAACTCATACTTACGACGGTGGCAGTGTCCCAGGGTCGCGTTGTCCCCTTTTCTCAACCTTCTGACAATGGGGAGGGGGGAGGGGCAGATTCACTTAATGACCCTGTATCTAGCTGAACAACTGCAGTGATTCGCTGAACAACGGGGGCGAGAAAGATCGTAGAAAGTGGGCCAAAACTCACTTAACAAATGTTTCACGCAAAAACAGAAAAAGATTTGAGCTCAGTTGTGGTTGTAAGCCAAGGACTACCCATATAAAGAATTCTCCAGTTACGACCACAATTCAGCACAAAATTTCTGTTGCTAAGTGAGACATTTGTTCGGTGAATTACGTCCCGTTTTACCATCTTTCTTGCCATAGTTGCTAAATGAATCACCGCAGTTGTTAAAGTTAGTAACATGACTGGTAAATGAATCTGATTCCCCATGGACTTTGCTTGTCAGAACGTCGCAAAAGGTGATCACGGGACAATTGCAACCGTCATAAATACAAGCCAGTTGCCAAGCATTTGAATTTTAATCACCTGACCGTCGGGATGTTGCAATGGTCTTAAGTATGAAAAACGGCCATGAACCACTTTTTTCAGTGCATTTTTTTAACTGTGATTTCTACTAAGCAAACTGTTGTAAGTTGTACCGTGCTTATGCCCCTCCCGTGGTGCAAGAAGAACCTTAGAAACAACATGGCATTCAGCCATTCTTGCTTTTTAAATTGTGGATGTGACCATGAATTTAAAATTAGATGAATTACCGGGGAAATGTTCAAGAATAGGGGAGACGTGATAAGCGTCTTCTAGGATTTGAGGGGCTGTCACAGAGAAGAGGAAGTAGACCTATCCTCCAAAGCACCAAATTGCAGGACAAAAAGTAACAGCTGGAAGCTTGTGAAAGAGCGATCCAACCTAGAACCAAAAAAGGAATTTCCTGACAATTAGAATAATTCATCAGTGGAATGGTTCGCCCCCTGGAATTGTGGGTGCTCTATTAATGGAGGCTTTAAAAAATGAATCGAACAACAATTTGGCCAGCATTGTATAAGGCAGGGGTGTCAAACTCGATTTCCTTGAGGGCCACATCAGGATTGTGTTTGACCTTGGGGTGTGTGGCTGGGGTGGGCGTGGCCAGCTCAACATCACATTGGGTGGCACCTATGATGGCCTAAGCAGGGCTGGGAGTTCCATTGTCTCCTTCCTCCCTTCTCTTTTTTTCTTCCGAGGCACCACGGGCCAGTCCTTCGCTGTTTCCAGGACAGCTACACAGGCCAGATCTAAGCACCCCATGGGCTGAGTTTGACACCCCTGGTAAGCACCCCATGGGCTGAGTTTGACACCCCTTTGGCAGGACGTTGGAGTAGAAGACCTTTCAGGTCCCTTCCAGCATCACCATCAAGATCTATCTGTTTGGGAAAAGGATATATAGGCAGCTGATATATAGGCAGCTGATAACTGTCAGACGGCCCTGGCCCCCTCTCTGCCTCCAACACAGAGCCCTCATCTGAGCCTTCCCCAGACTCCAGGACTGGCCCATGTTCCTCCCCAACCTCCTCACTGTTCGACTCTGCTGCCACAACATTGTGAATGTTCACTGCCTTGAATTTTTTTATATAGCAATAAAGGTGGAATAAATATATGTATGTATGTATGTATGTATGTATGTATGTATGTATGTATGTATGTATGTATGTATCCTGGTATGCCTAAATATGGGAGGAAGGTCACTACTCCCTCTTTCTGTCCTTCGGCTCATCACAGAAGACCATGCAGGCAGAAAACCATATTTTTATTTTTAATGTTGCCTTTTTATATTTGTGTTGTATTTGTACTGATCTATACTAGTCTCCCTTTATTTATTTATCAGTACAAATACAACACACACACACACACACACATATATATATATATGGAAATATCTGCCAGTTGCCAAGCGGCCAGCCGTAGGGATGCTGTAATGTTTGTAATTGGGAGGACTGGTTGGTCTTAAGCAACTTTTTTTTCAGTGCCGTTATAGCTTTGGACAATTGTTAAACGAATCATTGTAAATCGAGGACTCTCTCTCCTACGGCATAGATTCTGAGAAATCTTACAATGATATCTTCCATTGTTCGTTATCATAGCAGTGAATTCATTAGCAAGCCAGTGACTAGTGGTAAGTATAACATATACGTTATAAGCTTCCCCCCTCCTTCCCCCCCCCTTCTTCTTGGTTTGTAGATTTAATTTGTACTTTTAACTTTTTTTTAAATTGGTTTATTAAAAAAGAAAGGTGTTAAACATGACATAAAAAGTAGCAGCTCCATCAATGGAAGAAGGGAGGCTTATAGAAGGAAAAAAGAGATCCCACTTCATATCAAAGGCTGTTAAGAGCAGTGAAGGTCAACCCAATCCAGCAAAAGTCTATTCTGCTAGCTCAAGTCACTGAGTAACAGTCCACAGTTCACAGCACTATTTAAGACATGATGTCCAGACTTTGGGAACTGCATCTGGGCTCTAACAGAGGAGGAGGAGGAGGACAAAAAGAAAGAAGGAGTAAGAGAAGAAGAGAAAGGAGGAGGAAGAGAAGAAGGGGAAAAGGAAGAGGAAGAGGAGGAGGAAGAAGAGGAGGAAGAAGGAAGGAGGACAAAGAGAAAGGAGGAAGAGGAGGAAGAGGAGAGGAAGGAGAAGAGAATGAAGAATAAGAAGAGGAAGAGGAAGAATGAAGAGGAAGAAGAGGAGATGGAGGAAAGGGAAAGAGAAGCAGAGGAAGAGAAAGAAAAGGAAGATGAAGAGAAGGACAAAGGAAGAAGAGGAAGGAGGAGGAGGACAAAGAGAAAGGAGGAGGAAGAGGCGGAGAGGAAGGGGAAGAGGAGAGGAAGAGGACAAAGAATAAGAGAAAGAAGGAAGAGGAGGAAAAAGATGAGGAAGAAGAGGCATAGGAGAGGAAGGGGAAGAGGAGCAGAGGAAGAGGAGAAGGAGAGGAAGAGGAAGGAGGAGGAGGAAGAGAAAATGGGGAGGAGGAGGATGTTCTAAATTATGTCGGAGGAGGCCTTCTCCTTCTGAGGACTTTCTCCCTTAGCAGAGGTTAGAACATCAGAGGCATTGCATGTACATCATTCAAAGAAACTTGTTTTGTGGGAAGAGGAAGAACCTCCCACAAACCTCATGAAACTTAACATGCGGACGTACCTCAGCAAGACATTCACTGCTGCGCGGGAAGACTGGGAGACCTCTCAGATTCTAATTATTCGCCCTTTGTTGCTTTCCAGAGTGAAATCTGACCATCATCAAAAAGTTCTGTGCCGTATTCCAATCATGCTGTGAAAATAATCCATCTCTCCTTGGACGTCAAGAATCAAGGAAACCATTGAGGTGCTGTGGGGGAGTGGGAAGAACTGGCAGAAACCGTGCAGCTCCCCTTTTTCCTGGTCAAGGCATTTCATCTGCAGCAGACGCTCTCCGGGATCTCTACTCCGCTTGTTAAATCCCGCGGCCTTGGAGATCCTTGAACGAAAGGAACGAGATGCTGAAAATGCCACAGCCATGGCATTTGCCAAGGATGAGGAGGAGACCTTGAGGAAGAAGAAAAAGAAGAAACAAATAAACAGAGACTGTTACATCAAGCAGACATCCAAGAGGAGAAAAAACAAAAAGGAAGGACAAGGCTACAGATGGTCCTCGACTTTACAGCAATTCCGCTTAGCGACCGTTCAAACTGACCACGGCACTGAACAGGGCGACTTAGGGCCGTGTTTCACGGTTGACTTCTGCAGCATGGCCGTGCAATCAAAATTCAGATGTTTAGCAAGTGACTCGTGTTTACGACAGTTGCAGTGTCCTCTGGGGTCCCGCGATCCCTATTTGCGACCACCTGACAAGTGGAGTCGACGGGGAAGGCTGAATTCGCTTAACAACTGTGTTTACTAACAGACTCCCGCCGTTCACTTAACAACAGTGGCAAGACACATCATAAATGGGGCAACGCCCACTTAAGAAATTTGTCGCCTGACAACAGAAATGTCAACTGTCGTCATAAGTCGAGGACGACCAGTAGTAGTGGCACAACACTTCTTGGGCATCCCTGTAAGGAGAGAAATATAGGAATCCCAGCTGTGAGCTAAAGGGGGGGGGGGAGGCAGTGATACCTGGCTCTATTCTGAAGCTCATTAGCCTGAAGACATTGCTTCCCGTCACAGGTGAGGCAGGGAGTGGGCCTTTTGTAACCTTGACGAGCACTAGAGATAAGACAATCCAATCTTGTGTTATTTGCCTACTTCCCGCCCCACCAAGTCCCAAAATATAAAGCAACTAAATTCTCTATGCAATTCCTTTCAAGGTTACATTTTTGAATAGGGTGTGATTAAAATTCCCTTCTCCTCTCTCTCAAAACGAAAATCACCTCTGTTCCTTTTATTTATTTATTTATTTATTTATTTATTTATTTATTTATTTATTTATTTATTTATTTATTTATTATTTATTTATTTTCAGTTCAGGAAAAGTTTTTCATTCTTCAAATGATGCAGAAAAAAAAAGTTTTCAGTGTGCAATTCACTTCCTCCTGTAGCTACTGCGCACAGAACATCTGGTCAGAGCGTCTCTAAAATTTCATCCACTTCCTCAATTCTAAAACTTTGGTAAACACCAAGTTACCATACCTATTCATTCCATTTCATTTTATTTCTGAAATCTATTTTATCCAAATGCCTACTTACACACGCCTGTGCTGTTTGAGAAATTGGAAAATGATGGTGGGGTTTAAACATAAATAGGTAAAGGTTTTTTTTTAAAAAAAAAATCTGCTGTTAGTAGGGAAATCTACTGAATCCTGCCTGTGTCTCAAGTTTCCCTAAATGGTTCACTAGCTTTCCAAGAGGCATTTGCTGACTTGAGCTTGATTTAAAATAAATAAAATGGTTGGCTTGCTTTGAGGAGGGAAAATATATATAGAAACGTGTTCCACTTTGTTCCCCCCACACTGACAAGGCCGAAAGAGATGCAAAATATCAGATGCAATGGAATTAAATGCAATGGAAAAATAACAGATGGAAGCTTATCAAAGAGAGATACAAGCTAGAACTAAGAAATTTCCTGACAGCGAGAACAATGAATCCAGTGGAATGGCTTGTCTTCAGAAGTTGTAGGTGCATCAACTGGAAGCTTTTAAGAAGAGACTGGACAGCCATTTGACATGGAATGAGGCAGTGCCTGAATTTAAAAAGGAAAAAGAAAAGAAAAACAAACCATGGCATCTGACCCTCTCAAATCCTGGCAAATAGATGGGAGAAGACATGGAGGTAGTAACAGATTTTACTTTCCTGGGTTCCAAGATCACCTATGGGGACTGCAGCCATGAAATTAAAATATGTTTGCTCCTGGGGGGGAAAGTGATGGCAAATCTAGGCAGCATACTAAAAAGCAGAGACATCACCCTGCCAACAAAAGTGCATATAGTCAAGGCTATGGTTTTCCAGTTGCAATGTACGACCGTGAAGGTAGGACCATAAGAAAGGCCCGGCAGTTGAAATGAACATCAAGAAACTAGAATCAAATTTACAAAGAGGATGAGGAATGGTGAAAGGATCCACTCTATCCATCCACAATGCTCTCCCTTATGTGTCCCAACAGAAGGCAGCATCCAGAAGCTGCTGGCATGGAGAGTTGCAATGGATGACTGTGAAGGTTGGACCATAAGAAAGGCTGAGCGCCCAAGAATGGAGGCCTTCGAACTCTGGTGCTGGAGAAGACTCCTACGAGTCCCTTGGACTGCAAGGCGATCCAACCGGTCAGTCCTAGAAGAGATCAATCCTGACTGCTCTTTAGAAGGCCAGATCCTGAAGATGAAACTCAAATACTTTGGCCACCTAATGAGAAGGAAGGACTCATTGGAGAAGAGCCTAATGCTGGGAAATAATTGAGGGCAAAAGAAGGGGACGACAGAGAATGAAGTGGCTGGATGGAGTCACCGAAGCATTGGGCATGAGCTTAAATAGACTCGGTAGGATGGTAGAGGCCAGGAAGGCCTGGAGGAAATTGTCCATGGGGTTGCGATGGGTCGGACAAGACTTCGCAACTAACAACAACAACAAATATTCCAAGACCTAGTTCTCTATAGGAAAAGGGGAGGGAGGGGGAGAAAGGGAGAGGGAACATTTATTATACACCTTTATACTGACACTCTCCACAAGGCCTAATTTTCTCGTGCAGGATCTTCAACCATCCTTTTAGGCTTGTCATCAGAAATGCAAACTATCCTGCCAAAGACTTATTACTGCCTAAACTACAGAGCTTGTAGAAGCAGCCTGATAAAAGAAGACGAGAGGCGTCCAGTTTTTCCTGGATTTTTCTCATTTTCTTTTGTATTAAGCTGTCACAAACACAAAGCTCAAAAGGTTTGTCAGGCCTTGTTTCTTTGCCAGAACTCTTGATCTGGAGTTCTGCTTCCTTCCATCCTAAGTTCACAATACTGTTAAACGTATCCTGCTGAGAATTCTTGTCTTGTAAAATCTAGGTTGTATTCTTACTTCTCATGGTTTTTTGTTTCATCTTGCTGGGTTGTTTTTTTTTTATAGACGTTCCAACTTGAGTCTTTTTTGCAGCAGGATATTAACAAAAAGAAAGAAATACCAAACGAACAAATGGCTTCATGTCCGCTTGGAGGGTAATACAAGAAGCCCTCAACTTACACAAGTTTCTTCAGTGATCATTACAGCAGCAGTTTAAAAAGTGACTTATGACCATTTTTCACACTTACGACCACTGCAGTTTCCTCACGGTTACATGATCAAATTTCAGATGCTTGGCAATTGACTCATATTTATGACGGTTGCAATGTCCCAAGATCATGTGATCACCTTTTGTTACCTCTTGACAAGCAAAGTCAATGGGGAAGCCAGATTCACTCGACAACAGGAATATTCATTTAACAATTGCAGTGATTCACTTAACAACTGTGGTAAGAAAGGCCGTAGAATTGAGAAAAACTCAATTAACAACTGTCTTGCTTAGCAACAGAAACCTGGAGCATAACTGTGGTCGTAAGTCGAGGCCTACCTGTACTAACTAGTCGAGTATTTTTCAAATTTGCCAACTTTAAGATGCATGGACTGGGGAATTCTGGGACTTGATGTCAATGCAGCTTTAATTTGCCAGGTTTGAAAAAAAGCAGACTAGGCTGCCAAAGTGTTTAATGTTTTTATTCCTGATTTAGATGAAGAGTTGAAAAGATGAGCAAACGACATAAGATAAACCTGAGTCAGAAATGAGTGCAGTGGCGTAGCGTGGGGGGTGCAGGGGGGGCCGGCCGCACCGGGCGCAACATCTGGGGGGGCGCCCTGACTCGCCCCACGCCGCCCTTTGCCGGACTGTGGCCACCTCTTTCTGCGCCCGGCTCGGCCCGCGAACTAAGCTCCCCGGCCCCGGCCTGCCCAGGCCCCTCCTGCGCACCGCCTACCTCCCAGCGGAGCCGCCAAGACCTGCCGCGCCGCCCCCGCAGGAGCCGAAGGAGAGCGGCGCTGCGCTCCATCTGCCCGCCGCTGCAACGCCACTGCGTCCTCCCACTCCACCTGGAGCGCCCCGGGGAGCCGGCGCCTTCCCGAAGCCCCCGGTGCGCCTCCCACCCCCGCGGCACCTGCTTCCCTTCAGTCGAGCCTTTTCCTGCTGCCCTGCCGAGCTCCTCCTCGGGAGGAAGGCAGGAGGCCAGCATGGAGAGCCTCACTTGACTGATGTCGACCCAGGGGGCAGCTGCAGTCAGGCCGCCCTCGGGTTAGGGGGCGCAAATTACTTGCCCCGGGTGCTGACAACCCACGCTACGCCACTGAATGAGTGACACTTTAAAAGAGAAATAAAAAATATATATATCTAGGCAGTCCTTAACAGTGGGCCGAAACAAACAGCATGAAAATTAACCATAGTGTACAGTTTTACATCTGGGTGAGAGAGATAGAAGTGAAAAAAGAGGGAGAAAAAAGAAGCTTGGCAGTAGGACATAGGAGAAGGATCCGGGTACCAATATTTTCTACAAATAGAACATGAGCCAAGATGGTGATGTAGCTGCCAAAAAGGCAAATGCTACCTTGGAAAGCATGAACAAGCGCAGAAAGTCCAGAAAATGGGAAGAAATTGTTCCATTTTGCTCTTGTGAGGCCCTACTTATAAACAGTATCCATGCGGTTGAAAAGAACATCAAGAAACTGGAATCAAAACTATGAAGAGGATGAGGAATGGTGAAAGGATCCACTCTATCCATCCACGGTGCTCTCCCTTACGTGTCTCAACCAAAGACAGCATCCAGAGGCTCCTGCCATGGAGAGCTGTAATAAATTCAATGAAACTTATCATTATCATAACTAAAAGTGTGGTCTAGTGATTAAGGCACTAGACTTAGAAAGCTGGGGGTCCGTGAGTTCTAATCCTGTCTTAGCCATGAAAGCCAGCTGGGTGATTTGGGCGAATCAGCCGGAGACAGTGGAGTTTAGTCCCAATTTTAGGCATAAAAGCTGGCTGGGTAACTTTGTCTCAGCCCAACCCACTTCACAAGGTGATTGTTGTAGGGAAATTAGGGAGCCAGGTGTGTTGAATATGTTTGGGCCCCCCCTGAGTTATTTGTACAAATAATAAAGATCATATATAAACATTTTTTTTTAAAAAAATCTGGGTGACAAAAATGTGCAGGAACAATTCTAGTTAGTACTTGGGCAGGAGAGTGGGGGTTGGACTAGAGGACCTCAAAGGTTCCTTCCAGCTCTATTCAGCGGAGAATCCCAAAACGGAAGGTTAAATTGGGGAGATGAAAAAAAGCATCTTTTGGGGGGGGGGGTTCCCTAAGAGGACTAAATGGCTGCATATCCAGGAAGTCCATAGGAATCAAGCTTAGCTGGGAGATTTACTGTAGTTGCTTAATTACATTACAGAAGAAAAGGAATTACTGCATAAGAACAAACTCAATTTGCAAGCTCTGAGTCAAATGGCTTTAAAAACCATTTGACTGCTCAAGGCTTTAGCACTAAATTGTCCCAATCAAGCTGCCCCCCCCTCCTCCTCCCTTTGGCGGCCTTGATTAACTCAAAAGAAGCATCACCTGCCTTCAAGTTAGAATCAGCTGAATGCGTCTTTTCAAATATCCCCCCCCCCTTTTTTTTTCTTTCTTTCCCAAGCCTCTTCCACCCTTTTCAATTCCCAACAAGCCTCAATCTGCAAACTGCTTAAGAAAAACATCCTTTGGTGGTATGCAATGCAAATCAAACCTTGTTAACAAGTAAATTAAGAGCTACCAGGATCTTTATCTCCAGGGATCCATAAATGCAAATTGGATAAAACCAGGCTGTGCAAGGTTTTAACTCTTTCTCCTCTTTTGAATCGCCATATGTTTGTCGGTTTGATCTAATCTATGGCTGCCTGATTAGAAAAACCAGGCCAAAGGTGAATCTTTTGAGTTAGCTTGTTAAAAATGTGATTCCTAGTCTAGTATGAAGTTTGGGAGAAAACCATTATTGTTTATGGCAATGATGGCTCCTTTTTGCTACCTTAAACCCAGGGCAAGAGAGATCCAATTTAAGCCTTCCAAACCGCTGGATGTTTTACTGAATGAATAAAATTCTAAGTGGAATTTTATTCTTCCTCTCAATTGCCAGGAGTCAATTTTACTTCCTTTTTTAAAAACTCCAATACATCATGCCTTACAGTACAGGTATCAAAACATTTTTCTAATCCCACAATTGCTTAATTTCTAATGTTTTTCCTGAAAAGTACATTTAGCTATCAATTGGGGGTTTTTTTACATTACAATTTACACATTCAGTCTAATTTGAATGTCTGGAGCAGTATTTCTCAACCTGGGCCCCTTGTAAGAGGTGTGGACTTCAACTCCCAGAATTCCCCATCCAGCTACACTGTCAATAGGCCCAATGCTGGCTAGAGCCAGGGTTCCTCAGCCAATCGTGCTATCAGTAGCCAGAATCATGGCTGGGGAATTTTGGGAGTTGAAGTCCACATCTTTTTAAAAGGCAAAGATTGGTTTCAAAAGTCTTCTTCTCACGTGTGACCACAGAAGAATTCAAATTATCATTTATTTATCATAAAGCAGAGGCTCCCAATCTTTGGGGAACCAGTTCTGTGGAAAAAGTCTTTTTCACAGACCAGAGGGAAGCATGGTTTTGCGCGTTGCTTGCATCCTATGGCTGGCACAGCAGTTTCTGGCATGCCGTGTTCCAGTGCCAATCTACCAACTGGGGGTTGGGGACCTCTGGCATAGACCATATTGTAACATGGACTAACAATATAAATTAACATTTGAACTAGATTAGTAGAACCCACTAAAATATACATGTTTAAAAGATCTATGTTCAAATATCAGCCAGAATATTCTGTAGACTTTGAAGCTATCAATCTCAACAGCTTTTGTACCACCATCTCCATCCCAACCTTCCTTTGGCAAAGATTAAAAGATCTGAAGATCACAAAAGTCAGTGACCTTTACAATAAAACAACACTAAACATTGTGTTTTTATTTGTTTTTATCTATCAGTTCACCTCCTCCTTGTATATGTCGTATATATGTCTTGGTATATGTTTTGTTATATGTATGTCGATATATTTATTTCCTATGTTTTGTTGTACGCCGCCCCGAGTCCTTCGGGAGAGGGTGCGGCTAAGAAATAAATATTTTATTATTATTATTATTATTATTATTATTATTATTATTATTATTATTATTATTATTATTATTATTATTATTATTATTATTATTATTATTATTATTATTATTATTATTATTATTATTATTATTATTATTATTATTATTATTATTATTATTACTATTATCCTAATTTCAGTTTTGGAACATTTGCTACCTTGGCGATTTGTGCCTTTCAATGGGTCCTTTGATTTTGATCATACATTTTCAATACCAGTTTTTCTGTTTTCCAGAGTTTCACATAATTTGAGGAGGATACCTTTCTATAATTTTAAGGGCCTCCACTGACCTGGATATTTGTTTTTATAAACATTATTCACACACACACACACAGAGTTTACTTATTTTTTTAACATAATATGCCCTAGACGTCAGTTAGAAGGTGCAAGAAAAATAAATAAATGCTTTGTCACACAAGCAAACCTCAGTCAAGATCACCGAAATTCAATTTAATAGAGATGAGAAATCCTGGACAGAGTTATGACTAAACAATGAACCACAAGGTCCCTTTCACTTTTAGGATTTTCGCTTTCGAAGAGGTCATTTGAGTTCCTCCATTACAGCGTCTGCTTTGTTTGAACAGGGTAATTTTGCTCATCCAAGTGGTGGATCTGTCTTAAGAGCTTTCCTTACTCTGTCATGATGCAAACACCACTTTTTGAAATGTCTTAAGCTTCATGAAAGATAATCCTGAGTTCTTAACTAAATAACACTCTAAACCGCAGCTGAATTTGCCTCAACAAAACCATACGGATTTCTTGCACATAGAAAGCTAGCTTTTCTCCTAATAACTTAGCTAAGAGTCAGTCTAGTGTAGTGATGAAGGCATCAAGCTAGAAACTGGGAGACTGTGAGTTCTAGTTATGCCTCAAGCATGGAGCCAGCTGGGTGACCTTGAGCCTGTCACTCTCTCTCCACACTAGGAAGAAGGCCATGGCAAACCATTCATGAAATCTTGACAAGACAATTGCAGGGATTTGTCCAGCCAGGAGTCAAAAACAAGAAAGAAAGGAAAGGAGAGGAGAGGAGAGGAGAGGAGAGGAGAGGAGAGGAGGAAAGAAAGAAAGAAAGAAAGAAAGAAAGAAAGAAAGAAAGAAAGAAAGAAAGAAAAAAGAAAGGAAGGAAAAAAGAAAGGAAAAAAAAGGAGGGAGGGAGGGAGGGAGGAAGGAAGGCTTCAGCTAGCATCTTCTCCATCTCATGTCCCTTCAGTCTCCCTGTGGCAAAAAAGGTCATAAAATGGGGCAAAATCCATTTAACAACATTACCTTGCTTAGCAATGAAAACTGGGGGCTCGATTGTGGTCGTAAGTCAAGGACTACCTCTATAGTAAAGTGTGGTTCAGGTTCTCCCCAGCTAGCTAGGTAAATCCAATTAGTAAAAGTATCCTGGGAAAGGGCTTGTGGCCAAAATAAGATCCTCCTGCTTCTTCCTTTGCAAGCAACTTTCTGCAATGCTGAGACTGAGTGCACCCTTTTAATTGCAAACTTTATGCAACTTTGCACCCAAATTCTTCTCTCAGCAGTCCAAACGGAAGCCTGACGCAGCTGATTCAAGCCCCCATCTTCCCTGCTCCTTCCTTGTGTGGTTCGGATATAGAGTCGGCGCAAGGACAAATTGCAGCTGCAAGTAACATTTCCAGTTGCCCAAATTAGTCAGGTTTCATTCCAAACACACCTGGAGCGGGAAGCCGGCTGCTCCCAAGGTAATTCACAGGCCTGAGAAAGTCACAGAGAGATAAGGATAAATGCAAGGAAAGCAATCTGCCCCACTGAGCCTCCTTCATTCAGGATATTATCATCAACCACAGGTGCTTCTGATCTACTCCTGCATCAGAGAAGAATGACATGATTATCTCTCCTCTTCTCCCCACAAAGATAAGGGATTAGTTTAATGGTGGAAGATAAAGGATTGGTTTAATGGTCCCTGCTGGGGTCCCTTCCAGACATTACTCTGAGAAGCTGAGAATAAAACAAGGATTGGCTGATTCATCATTGCAACAGGACTCACATCAGAGTGGAGACACATTTTTTCAAAGATGCCAACTGGTTGGTGGATCTTCAAAAGAGCTGGATTGAGCCACCACAGAAGCCACTGGCTTTTGAGGGCTAGCAACTTCCAGTTGGAGCTTTAGCATCCACTTAGGAAATGGAGCTTAAATGGCAGAGGACGAAAATATTCTTGTAATTTTACTTTTGGCTGTCACAGGAAGAACAAAATATGTATGCTTGAGATGCCACTAAGGATAGGCAACACAAAGCTAAATCAAAGCACAGACTAGGTTTGTAAATGTCTATTACCTGATTTCATACAGTATTACCGGTAGTCCTCGATTTACGACCACTTACAACCACCACAATTTCTGTTACTAAGTGAAACAGTTGTTAAGTGAATTTCGCCCCATTTATGACCTTTCTTGTCATGGTTGCTAAGTGAGTCACGGCAGTTAGAGTTAGTAACATGGCTGTGAAGTGAATCTGCTTTCTCCACTGACTCAGCTTGTCAGAAAGTCGCAAAAAGAGACCGACAGGACACTGCAACCGTCGTAAATATGAGTCAGTTGCCAAGTGCCTCCATTTTGGGGGTGTGACCACGATGCTGGTCACATGACAATAAGAGTGGGGAAATTTGTCGTAAGTCACTTTTTTCCAGTCCCGTATTACTTTTTTTTATTACGAAGAAGAGGATTACACCGATACTATTAAGAGCAGAATTGTTAAGAAACAAGGCATGGAAGACGGATAATGTCATTAGCCAAAAATGTCATTAGACTAAAATTAGCACACAGCACGGAGTTGCAAACATGAGAATGTAAAACAATTTGCAGCCTAAACCGTTTGTAAACAATGATATCATTTCTGGCCAGCCCTCTTTAAAGATCAAACTTTTGTAAGGTAATACAGGCGTGTTGCACAAAGGAGTAAATGAAAATATATTGAAGATACGTTGTCTTTCTATATTTGCAGCTCTGGAATTACAGAGAGTCCTCAACTTACAACCCCAATGGAGCCTAAAATATCTGTTGCTACGTGAGACATTCAGTGAATTTTGCCTCGTTTTAGGACCCTTTTTGCAGTGGTGGGTTCCTGCTGGATCGCACCGGATCGCGCACGCTCCCTTTCAGCGCTCCACCTGGCTCGCGCGCTCCCTTTCAGCGCTCCACCTGGCTCACACGCTCCCTTTCAGCGCTACACCTGGCTCGCGCGCTCCCTTCCGGCGCTAAAGCCGTAAGTACAGTCTTGCCCCGCCCCTGGCGAAGCAACGACGCCTGCCTGCGCTCCACCAGCTCGGCTGGGAACGGAGATGTTTCCTCAGCGGAGCGGAGCGCCTGAAAAGACTTTTCAGGCACTCCGCTCCGCTGAGGAAACATCTCCGTTCCCAGCCGAGCTGGTGGAGCGCAGGCAGGCGTCGTTGCTTCGCCAGGGCCGGGCAAAACTGTACTTCCGGCTTTAGCGCCGGAAGGGAGCGCGCGAGCCAGGTGGAGCGCTGAAAGGGAGCGCGCGAGCCAGGTTGAGCGCTGAAAGGGAGCGCGCGCGATCCGGTGCGATCCGGCAGGAACCCACCACTGCCTTCTTGCCATAGTTTTTAAGTGAATTACTGCAGTTACGTTAGTAACACGGTTCTAAAGTGAATGTGGCTTTCCCTACTGACTTTTTCTGCTTGTCCGAAGATTGGAAAAAGGTGATCACATGACTCCAGGATCCTGAAACCATCATAAATATGAGTCGGTTGCCAAGTGTCTGAGTTTTGATCATATGAGTTGGGGATGCCTCAAGGGTCGTAAGTACGGGTAGTCCTCAACTCACAAGAGTTCATTTAGTGACTGTTCAAAGTTACAACGGCCCTGAAAAAAAAGTGACTTATGACCGTTTTTCACACTTATGACCATTGCAGCATCCCCATGGTCATGTGATCAAAATTCAGATGCGGGCCACAGTATTGGAAAAAAGAAAATACACCATCAGAGCTTGATACAATCAGAAAAGTGTTGGCCTGTGCAGAAGCAGATAAGCTCACTCTTGAACTTAAAAATAAAGGGGAATCAGAATATTTTGAAGTATGGAACAGATTTTATGATTGGTATAAGACAAGATGACAAGACTGGAACAAATGTATATATTGTGATTGGATAGAAGGACAGACAATGTATTAAGTAGATTAATTGTTAATGTTTGAAACTAGCTGTACATAATGTGAATGTATGGTCACTCCGACTCCGCGGTATTGCATTGTTTTAAATGTAAAAATAATAAAAATATATTTAATTTAATTTAAATATATTAATATATTTATGCGGGCCAAGTGGTTCATATTTATGGCCGTTACCGTGTGCCAAGGTCACCTTTTGTGACCCTGAGGACAAGCAATGGGGAAACCAAATTAACTTAAAAACTGGGTTACTAACTTAACTGCACTGATTCACTTAACAACCGTGGCAAGACATGTCATAAAATGGGGCAAAATCCACTTAACACATGTCTCACTTAACAACAAGAATTGTGGGCTCCATTGTGGTTGCAAGCCGAAGACTACCTGTATGAAAAAAAAATAGCCACATCTAATTTTTTTTCAGTGCCATTATAACTTTGGATGGTCATTAAACAAAAAAAAATAGCCACATCTAATTTTTTTTCAGTGCCATTATAACTTTGGATGGTCATTAAACGAAGCGTTGTAAGTCAAGGAAAAATGTGTAATAGTCCTGTGAGGTAGGCTAGGCTAATAGTGACTGCTCTAAAGCCAGCCCTGCTTCATGACTGAATCATTGTAAAGTGGGTTAAAATCTGGTATGAACCACTTCACACCGAGATCACCACCCGAGTCAAACCAATAATTCTCTAACCCAGGAGCTACCTTCTACAGGCAGTCCTCAATTTAGGACCACAATTGAGCCCAACATTTCTGTGGTAAAGTGAGTCATCTGTTAATTGAGTTTTGCTCCATTTTGCAACCTTTCTTGCCTCCGCTGTTAAATGAATCGCTGCCACTGGAAAGTTAGTAACGTGGTTAAGTGCAAGTGGTTTCCCCATTCACTTTGCTTGTCTGGGGACACTGCAGCCGTCATAAATACAAACAGGTTGCCCAGCGCAGTGTTGACAAACCTTTTAAACACCGTGTCCAAACTCTGCGCACACGCATGCCCAAACTGAAAGGTGCATGCGTGCGCGAGTGTGCATGTGCAAACTTGCGCGAATGTGTGCATGTGCAAACATGCGCATCCAGAAATGTGTGAATGTGTGCATAAGCATATGTGCAGAAATGTGTGTGTACATGGACATATGTGCATGCACAGGTATGCGCACATGCACGGAAATGCATGCATGCGCAGACATGTGCTCAGGCACACCAAAGACCAGCTCACCGGCAGGAGGTGGGGCATCCTGGCATCGCGGCAAAAGGTAAGATCTATTTCTTTTGTGAGCATCGGTTTCATCCTTTGCAGGGAAATAGAAGCTCCCCAAAGAAACACCACAGAGATCTGACTGGGGCAACGGTGTGCATGCCAACTGAGAGGGCTCTGCCTGCTACCTCTGGCACCTGTGCCATAGGTTTGCCATCACGGCCCAAGCATCTGGGTTTCGATCACGCGATGATGGAGATGCTGGAAAGTGAAAAATGGTCATAAGTCACTTTTTCCAGTTTAGTGACTTTGAACGGTCACTAAATGAACTGTTGTTAAGTCGAGACTTCCTGTATAAAGGCAGGAAACTTGGGGCCCTGCATATCATTTGGACTACAATCCTGGACTTACCAGGGGAAGCAGAGAGCCAAATCCACCTTGTCTGGCAGCAGCTCTTCTATCCTTTCCCACGGAATTTTCTAATCTTGTCTTCTTCTACTACCGTTTAAATGCCTGGGGAGATCTACCAATATTGAACTATTTGGAGAATGCAACATATGAGGTAACTAGGGACAAAACCAAGGACACAAATTGGCAGAACCGAGATAATGCTAGCATTCTTTTCTCCTTTTGAGCCCCAAACGAACGCCAGATCGAGCCAGCCTTTCACAACTTTAGCCCTGGATGAACAGACTGTGGTTTAGTTTGGGGCAGAGGAAGCGACAGTCCTGATCTGGGAAGATTAGAGATTCTTTGGGGTTTCGACTGGAAGGTGCCAAATGAACTGAATCTGAGGCTTCTCTAATCTACCCGGGAGGTGTAATTCCTTCCATTTGGCAGCTGAATCAGTAGAAATCGTTGAGGACTCATTGGCCATGCAAGACAAAACAGAAAGAGGGAGGGGGAGGCAGAGATAAGATCAGCTGTTAGTCCCAAATACCCTTGGCATGACCGTGAATTTTCTCCAGCGCAGCAAAATCTCCATGGTATTTCAACCAAGTTTGATCACTCATAATTTTACAATTGTACAAGCAGAGTTTTGCTCAGAGCCTCCAAAGGGGAATAGCTACAGTATAAAAGCCCATGTTCCACTAGACAACTCCTTGTTGTTGTTAGTCGCAAAGATGTGTCCGACCCATCGCGACCCCAGGGACAACGTTCCTCCAGGCCTTCCTGACCTCTACCATCTCCCGGAGTCCATTGAAGCTCACGCCACGTGCTTTATTGACTCCATTCCGCCACCTCTAGAGATGGTTTAATATTTGACCAAATGCAAGGCATAATTCTGATGCTAAGCCTAGGTCTGTGGTGGCAAATCTATGGCACACGTGCCATGGGTGGCACACAGAGCCCTCTCTGTGGGCACACGAGCTGCCGCCCCAGCTCACCTTCACGGCGCATGTGTGTGTGCCTCTCACCGGACAGCTGGATTTCGGGTCTCTGTCGTGCATGCGTGAGGTAGGGTGCAGGTGGGAGATGCACACACATCTGCAGGGGAGCCCGGGGGGTACAGCGTGCCCGCCAAGCCGTTTTTGGTCCCAGGAGGCTTCAAGGAGGCCTGCTAGGCCCAAAAGGGAGTGCGGCGGGGTTGCGCACACATGCATGGGGGACGTGGGGAGCCTGGGGGGGTGTCATGCAAACATGCGCAGGGGTGGGGCATGCACACATTGCATTATGGGTATGGGCACACACATGTGCATGTGCTTTTGGCATGCGACAACAAAAAGGTTAGCCATCACTTGCCACAAGTGGAACCAGAACTGTCATTGCTAAACAAGGTGGTTTTTAAGTGTAACGTGCACCACTTTATACCCCCTCCCGTTTTTGCCATGGTTGCCAAGTGAATCACATGATCACTAAGCGAATCCAGCTTCCTACCCACTGACTTTGCTGGTCAGAAGCTGGGCGCAAAGGGCATTGACATGGCCCCAGGATACTGTGACCATCATAAATGCATGCCAGTTGCCAAACACCCAAACTCTGCAAGGCAGTGGTTCAGGGAGTTTTGCCCCATTGAAGTGAATCACTACCGTTCTTAAGTTAGTAAGATGGCTCAGTGAATCTGGCTTCCTAGCTGACATTGCTGATCAGAAGGTTGCAAAAGGCACTGCATCCGTCATAAATATGAAGCGTCCAAAATTTTGACCATGTGATCCTGTGGCTCCTGCAACGGTCGCTAAGTATGAAATACGGTTGTTCTTTTCAGTGTCCTTGTAGCTTTAAACAGTCACTGTTTAAATGAATGTGTTACCATATTTTTCGGCGTATAAGATGCTGCGGAGTATAAGATGCACATTAGATTTTAGGGAGGAAAATAAGAAAAAAAAGTCTGCCTCTGCCAGCATCCATCGGTATTCATCTGGCTAGGGTCCTTAGCAAACAGCCTGGTCAGCTTCAGAACATTAGCCTGATTCAGCACGAGCAGCTGATTGGCAGGTGGATCGGCCTCCGGGAATACTCCCAATCAGCTGTTCCCAGAGATGATCTTTAGCAACAGGTTCGCTGGTTGTGAGCGCATGCATTGGGTCTCAAACGCAGCAACAAAAATGCAGCTGAACTTGGCTTGGCGCTCCAGTGAGTGCAGCAAGCGCGGCGCGGAACCAGTCTGGCAAGGCAGCAGCAGTTCTGGGGATCGCCAAAGCACATTGCCGCTGATCGCCCCCTGAAAACACGACATGCAGAGGCCAAAAGTAGGGTGTGCCGAGCAGTGGTGGGTTGCAAGTGGTACGCCCCAGTATTGGCATAACGGTGCCTGCCTGGAGCACCGGATACCATTCTGGTACAGTGCTCCGGAGGGCCCACCCACCCGCCCGAGCTCTTTACCTGTCTTTAAACTCTTCGGCAGCTCTTGCGCAATGCTCCGCCGAACAGCTGGAGCATTGCAGAGGCTTGCGGAGGCGTTGCTGGAAGGTAAGCGCATGTGCACGCTGCACACATTCATGTGGAGGACGCCGGCCCCCGCTGCAACCGTACCAGTTGCAACAGGATCCGCAACCCACCCCTGGTGCGGAAGCTGAAAATGTGATGCACAGAGGCCAAAAACGCAATGCATAGAGGCGGCAATCGGAGGCGATGTGCTCTGGCAATCCCCACAGCTTTGAATAGGTCTGAAACGGAGCGTTTGGAGGCTGGAAACCCAAGGCGCAGAGGCCAAAACCGGAAGGCACCGGGGGGGGGGGGATCTGTGACAATCCCTGCAGCCTGGAACAGGTCTAAAACGCAACGCGCGGATGCTGAAGGGTGGGGGCCGGCTGGTGGGTGGGACTACATTCGGTATATAAGATGCAATTTTTCACCCTTTTGGGGGGGGGAGGCGGAAGTGCATCTATACTCTGAAAAATATGGTAAGTCGAGGGCTGCCTGTAGGATGATGGGCTGCCTGAATGCTACTGCAGGATGATGTCACTGTTTTCTCTCCTGTGGATCCCCCCCCCTCTTTAAAAAAAAATAAACACTAGGTTTTCGGTACACAGGATGTATCCAGCAGGATGCAGCCTACAAGCTTCCTCCAGGCCCAGAGAATCTACTGGTGCCAAAGCTTGGCATTTTCGCCAAGCCCCCAAGCTCTGCCAGCAAAACCTTCATTCCCCTTCCCTTGGGTGCCCCCCACGCACCCCCTATCTCAGCCTTCCCAGATCCCCCATAGCCGGCAGTCAGTGGTGCAGCTGTCCAATATCCGAGGCCCAGCACACTTGGTGGGAACCTAGTAACTGACCTTCAGCATTCAAGCTGCCAGCAGAAAGCAGCTGGTTCCCTCCATGGCCGGCCCGCCTCTTTCCCTCAATGAGCTCATTCTTACTATTAATAGCACCAGGAAGGCTTTTTTTCCCCCTGTTCTTTCATGGGAAATGAGAGGGAAGGCGGCAACAGGCCAGGCCTCCCGGAGCAATTTTTACAGGAAATGTCAGCCGGAGCTTCCCACTCCAGCTGGGATTATTAGGAAGGGGAGGGAGGAGGCTGGCGGACGCCTTTCGTTGGCAGTCTTCTCCATCTCACTGTGTGCTAGTAACTAGGAATTGCCTTCCCAGCTAGGAATTCTCTGCTATCTTTCCCCAACCCCCCTCCCCCCGCCCCAAAAAATAACATTTCTCATCATTTATTAAACAGTGTGTCGTCTGGGTACCAGTTTTTTGTGTCGTAATAGTTAAAGCTTACCACCATATTCATTATATCTCTCTATTCTTATTTTAATACCGTTTCCCTGAAAATAAGACCTCCCTGGATAATAAACCCGATTGGACTTTTGAGTGCATGCGCTAAAATAAGCCCTCCCCCCCCCCAGAAAAATAAGCCCTCCCCCCCAAATATTTTAACAGCAACAGCCATGAAGTGACCACACTCTCGGCCTCCTGCACCTGAAAAATAATAAGACCTCCCCAAAAATAAGGCCAAGCGCTTATTTCAGGAGATCAAAAGACCCTGTCTTATTTTTGGGGAAACACGGTACTAGTACTTAAAACTTAACATAGCTATCATTATAACATTTCTCTTCTTAATTTATTTAACTTTATAAGTTACATTACTTTCATGTTTATTCTCTAACCAGTTGGTTAGGAATCCTCTGCTTTCAATAGGAAAGGAGTCAGAAAGCAAAGATAGGGATGCCTAGTAGTGCTTCCTTTACTAACAAATTCAAGAGGGAAAATACGGAGGGAAGGGCATAGAAGCAGAATCAAACTCAATTTCTTTCTTTCTTTCTTTCTTTGTACAAGCTTCACATCTTTGCAACACTTTGCCTTTTTTACATATCTGTTGTGATTCTTTTTTTTTTATTAAAAGAGTTTTGTACAAACAGATTTTCCCCCTTTTCACACACACCCCCGCCATACAATGTAAATCTCATACAAATGTTATGCCCCCCCCAACCCCCCCGCAAAAATTCACATTCATATATTATACCAAATACTTTGCCCCCTCCCCTCCCCCCTTCTTAAAGTAAATTACTCGAATTGTAGCCCCTCTTCTCCCAACAAACACAATATAAATTTCTCTTAGATTAATAATAGCACATTGATCCCATTTTCTAAGCTAATTTGACATCTATAACTCTTAATATAAATTTCTCCTAAAATAACAATGTTTCGTTAATCCCATCTTCTCATTTATTCATACATATATTACCCCGCCCTCCACCCTAACCCTCCCCCACCTCCCACACAAACCCACCCCCCTGACTTCCGCTATATACCACTCTTAACAATTCCAAACATCCCGTATATTATTTACTCTGATCAACTATCAATCTAAACATTCTTACCTAAAGGCTACATAATAACTCCTAGTCTGGTATTTATTCTGTATATAATCAATCCATTTTACCTATTCCTGTGTATAATCCTCCTGTTTCTGAGCTTTTAAGAAAGCTGAAATTTTTGCCATTTCGGCGAACCCCGCCACCTTCTGAATCCATTGATCAATTGTCGGTAAAAAATCTTTTTTCCAATGTTGCGCAATCAACAACCTAGCTGCTGTAACCATATGCAAGGCCAATTTTGTTTCCCCTTTGGTGAAATCCTTAACTATACCCAATAAAAACATTTGCGGAGTGAATTGTATTCTTTTCTTAAATACATTCTGCATAACCCACCATATTTTTATCCAAAAAGCTTTAACCTTGTTACAAGTCCACCATACATGAAAAAAGGTAGCATCTAGACACCCGCATCTCCAACATTTTGGTTGAACATTTGGGTACATGCATGATAATTTTTTAGGATCTAAATACCATCTGTAAAACATTTTATAAAAGTTCTCCCTTAAATTCTGTGACTGTGTAAATTTAACATTCTGAACCCATATTTTTTCCCACGTTTCCAACATAACCACTTCACCAAAATTCTGAGCCCATTTAATCATACAATCCTTAACCAATTCACTTTCTGAGTCTCTTTCTAACAGTACATTATATATTCTTTTAACTTGTTTTGGGCCAGTCTCTTTTATCTGCTTAATCAGTTCTTTTATCTATACAAATAAATCATTTATAACTATAACTTTATATATTTGTGCCTTTATATATTTCATACATTTTTTCATTCTATGTATAATATTCTATATATAGTCTTTACTACATGTGTCATTTTTTAAATATTTGTCTAATATCTATCCCATATTTCTATCTTTTAATCATTTTCCAGTTTTGCAGTTGTCTATTGATTTTGTTGATCTTTCTTCCTTTCTTTTTTGCTTTCCTACTTCTCCCCGCCCCCTTTCCTCTAGCTAATTATACAATAAATCCCGTACGGAGTAATATTCAGATTCTTCTTTCTCTTTTAGTTCTTTCGTGAGCCTATCCATCTCTGCACATTCCAATGTGCTTTTTATTACATTTTCTTCTGTTGGTGTATAATTATTTTTCCAATTTTGTGTGAATGTAATTCTCGCTGCCGTAATTATGTGTAGAATTAAATATCTAATATTTTTTCATAATTTCCTTTTATAATTCCTAACAAAAATGATTCAGGTTTTAGTGCAATTTGGTGTGTAGTAATCTTCTCTAGCGAATCTTTTATTTTTTTCCAATATTTTTTCGCAGATTTGCACATCCACCACATATGGTAGCATGTTCCATGTTGTTGGTTGCATTTCCAACAGATAGATGAGCATTCTGGGAACATTTTCACAATTCTTGCTGGTGGAAGATGCCATCTGTAGAACATCTTGTACATGTTCAAACTCGATTTCATTGAAGGCTGCGTTAGGGTTGTGTTTGACCTCGGGGGATGGAGGAAGGGGGGACATGACCAGCTCGATGTCACTCATATTGGGGATGCGTGTGGTGGCCCAAGCACTCTGCCAGCGACAACAAGTTCCCGAGCTCCGTTTCCACCTGTGACAGCCTCCTGCAACCCTCTGCCAGAGAAAACGGAGCTCCATTTTCGCTGGCAGAGGCACCATGGGACAGTCCTTTGCTGTTTCCAGGGCAGCCCTGCAGGCCAGATCTAAGCACCCCAGAGGCCACATCTGGCCCGCGGGTCTTGAGTTTGACACCTCTGCCATAGACAGACCTATACAAGAGGGCCAGTTTGGTCTATGTTGAATACCGAAGAGCCTGGCCAGCAGAGGGCGTTTAAAGGAAGCCCTCTGATTGGTCCAGGCGCACGCTCCAGCCGGCGGGAGAATTCAAGGGTTTCTATTGGTTTGCCGTCTGACAGCTGTGAGTATAAATAGCTGTCAGACGGCTCGCGTTGTGTTCGTTCCTGTCAGCCTGTTCTGTTAATAAACCTGTTGAACTGACAGCTGCCTCAGTCTCCTCACTACAGATTTAACAGTCTACAAGTGAAGGCACCAGCCTAGAAACCAGGAAACAGTCAGTTCTAGTTCTGCCTTAGGCGTCAAAGCCAGCTGAGTGACTTTGGGTCAATCATCAGGAGACCGAATTCTAGTTCATCTTATGCATGAAGGACATACATAAGGAGATTTTGGTTGAAACACCAGGAAAGAGTGAGCTCTTGCCCCACCTCAGGCATGAAAGCCAGCTTGGTGACTTTTAGCCAATCAGCAGGAGACAGTGAGTTCTAGTCCAACCTCAGGCATAAAAGCTGGCTTGGTGACTTCTAGGCAATCAGCAGGAGACTGTGAGTTCTAGTCCCACCTCAAGCATGCTAGCATGCTTTGTGACTTCTAGGCAATCAGCAGGAGACTATGAGTTCTAATCTCACCTCAGGCGTAAAAGCTGGCTTGGAGACTTCTAGCCAATCAGCAGGAGACTGTGAGTTCTAGTCCCACCTCAGGCATGAAAGCCGGCTTGGTGACTTCTAGCCAATCAGCAGGAGACTGTGAGTTCTAGTCCCACCTCAAGCATGCTAGCATGCTTTGTGACTTCTAGGCAATCAGCAGGAGACTATGAGTTCTAATCTCACCTCAGGCGTAAAAGCTGGCTTGGAGACTTCTAGCCAATCAGCAGGAGACTGTGAGTTCTAGTCCCACCTCAGGCATGAAAGCCGGCTTGGTGACTTCTAGCCAATCAGCAGGAGATTGTGAGTTCTAGTCCCACCTTAGGCATGAAAGCTTGCTAGGCGACTTTGGCCAGTCACCCTCTCTCAGTCCAACCCACCTCGCAGTATTGTTACTGTAAGGAAAATAGGGGGAGAAAGGAGTACTGTGTGTGTTAATCGCCTTGAATTATTTACATAACTAATAAAAGTAAAGTGGGATATAAATAAATAAAATTAAAAAAGAAAAGAAAAGCAGGACTCTTAACATGGCATTAAGCCCGAAATATGTTTATTTTTCATTCAGTAAGCCCCTAGGGTCCTTAAACCATGGATTCTGCCTTGATCCAATATAAGAAGCTCTCAACAAACCACAGTTAATGCAGCCATGGCTTTGCACAATCCTGGGAACTCAGGATAGTGTTTCTGAATTTCCGTAAATTTAAGACCTCAACTCTTACCGACTGGAGAATTCTGGGAGTTGAAGTCTTTACAGGATCTGAATCCAGAAGGCCTGCTCTACACTTACTATACTCGACTTACAACAGTTCATTTAGTGACCGTTCAAAGTTACAACGGCACCAAAAAAGTGACATGATGATTTTTCACATTTATGACCATTGCAGAATGGACCTGATTTGCATTCAGGATGCTTGACATCTGACTCATATTTATGATGGTTGCAGTGTCCCAGGCAGCATGTGATCACCTTTTGCAACCTTCTGACCAGCAATCTGTGGTGAAGCCAGATTCACTTAACGACGGCTTACTAATTTAATAACTGCAGTGATTCACTCAACAAACATGACAAGAAAAGTCCTAAAATGGGGCAAAACTCACTTAACAATGTAAGTTTTGTGCTCAACTGTGACTGTAAGTTGAGGACTCCCTGTATAGGGAAAGCCACTCTCCTAAACAGACGGCTGAAAAAATAGAAGTACTCCTCTACTTGTGACCACAACTGAGCCCAAACTCTCCATTGCTAAGCGAGGCATTTATTAAATGAGTTGTGCTCAATTTTACAACCTTTTTGCCACAGTGAAGTGAATCACTGCAGTTATTAAATGAGTCATGTGGTCATTAAATGAACCCGGCTTCCTCTATGGGCTTCTCTTCTTAGAAGCCAGCAGGGAAGATTAAAATAGTGATCACATGACCCTGGGAAAGTACAACTGTTATAAATACATGCCACTTGCTAAGCACCAAAATTTTGATCATGTGGCTGTGAGAATACTGCAACAGTGGTGTGAAAAACATTTTTTTTATTTCTATTGTTAAGTTCAAATGGTCACTAAACGAATGGTTTTAAGTCGAAAACTAACTGTATAGAAATTTTGCACATTACCATGCAGTTAATGTGCAAGTGTTATAACGTGTGGACTTCAACTCCCAATATTCCTCAGCCCGCTGGTTGAGGAATTCTGGGAGTTAAAGTCCACAAGTCATAAAATTGCCAAGGTGGGAAGCCCCTGCCTTAGGCCTCCATCAAACATTGTCCCCAACTGAACTTTTAAATGTAATCAAAGGGGAAGTAATTATATTAACTCACTGGAATTAACCACAATAGCTCTGTAATGCCGTAGCAAAAATATTTACATTAATGAGGTGTGCCAGTTTGGACACTTGTAATCTGCGCCAAAGTAAATTTTCAGCTTCAGGTCTCAAGCTATATATATATATATATAATGTCCTAGACTTGGCAACAATCCAGAAGTGATTGCCAATCAATGAGTAAAACAGTTGTACCATTTAATTTCCTATTTTGGGAAGAATTTCCTTTTCATTCAAACAACTTCCTATTTTATTTCCCTTTTCGGCAGAATCATCTCCAGAATTCTATGTCCCAAAACCATATAGGGAGCCTCCTATCTATGGAGATTTTTTATTTTTTTATTAAATTTATTTGCTACTTATCTCCCTGCAAAGAGATTCTTTCATACAAGCTTAATAAAGAGACCTTTCTTTGGTATGGCCAAGAAGCCGTGATACACATCAAATATTCATGTCAGATATATTCAGGAACCCATGCGTGCCCAAAATCTATAGATATAATAAATATAATGTACAGTATATTAACATAAAAAAAGAGAACCGACAGTGTTGACAATCTATTCTTTAATTACAAATCAAACAATGGAAGAAACAGATACTTAAAATCAAACAATCTGGGAGGATACATCAGTGTCTTGATCAAACAGAAGGCACAAGAAAGAGGACATAATTGAGTGTGTCATGTCATAAGGGTCATAAATGTGGTGACATGATCACGGGATGCTGCAAACAGCCATAAATGCAACCATGTAACTCAAGGACTATATATATGCTCCACCAGGGTTAGTTCCCCCCCCCCGTGCCCCCTAGGAACGGGATAACTAAGTCAAGATTATTGGGGGGGGGGAGCTAAAAAACAATTCACAGGTTGCAGTAATAGATATTCGGTTTACACTAATTTCAGAAGCAATATCCTAGATCAGGGGTTCCCAGCCCCAAGGCTGCAGCCCATGAGTGATCCGTCGCCTATTTGGAACTGGGCCGTGTGAGAGATGAGCCGGGCGTGCACACACACATACACATGCAGCTCTACTCACACAAATGGCGGGCCAAAACACTGTGCGGCTCCACTTGCGTGCATGCGCACTGGCCAGCCGCTCATGCAGCCCAGTTGCCCTCTCTCCAGCCAGGCCACCAAGCACAAAGGTTTGGGGACCATTGTCCTGGATATACTGCTTATGAAGGCTCCTAGTACTTTTATATCAGGGGTGTCAAACTCAAGGCCCGTGGGCCGGATCCAGCCCACAGGATGCTTAATCTGGCCTTGGAAACAGCGAAGGAATGACAAGCGGTGCCTCTGCCAGCGAAAACAGAGCTCGGGGGGGAGGGGGGCTCCATGCAGCTCTCCATTTTCACTGGCAGAGGGTTGCAGGAGGCCATCCCAGCCGAAAATGGGATCCGGAGCCTGTTTTCGCTGGCAAAGTGCTTGGGCCACCACGAGTGACGTCAAGCTGGCCCCGCCCCTCTGGTCAAACACAATCCTGATGAGGCCCTCAATGAAACCGAGTTTGACACCCCGTCTTAGATCAATACAATACAATAGTAGAGTTGGAAGGGACCTTGGAGGTCTTCTAGTCCAATCCCCTGTCTAGACAGGAAACCCTATACCGTTTCAGACAAATAGCTATCCAACATCTTCTTAAAGACTTCCAGTGTTGGGGCATTCACAACTTCTGGAGGCAAGCTGTTCCACTGATTAATTGTTCTCAATACCTATATAGTAGAACTTGACCTACAACAATTCATTCAGTGACTCTTTACAACAGCACCGGGGGGGAAAGTGACTTACGACCGTTGTTCATACAGTATTTACAAATGCTGCAGCATCCACATGTGATGTGACCAAAATCCAGACATTGGCAACTGACTTATATTTATGATCACTTTTTGTGACCTCCTGACAAGCAAAGTCCATGGGGAAACCAGTTCCATATAATAACCACATTACTAATGTAACACCTGCAATGACTCACTTAGCGACTGTGGCAAGGAAACTCGTAAGATGGGGCAAAATTCTCCTAACAAATGTTTCGTTTAGCAACAGAAATGTTGGGCTCCATTGGGGTCGTAACTCGAGGACTACCTGTATACTATAATTGTCATCACTCACCAAGACAAACATTTAACATTTTCCGGAACTTCACCCAACCTTCACAATTGTTTGCACAAACATTGTTGTTCCAAGTGTAAGCATCATCAGCTCCAGTTTAACACCTGGCCACTCACTGCATGCGCAACCAGAGGAATAAATTTCCTTGATGACATTATGGAAATGATTGGTCATGGCCCTTTATGATTTGTTTACTTTTTATTTCGACTTTCCAGACAATAATGCTGTGGTCCACATTGTGTGTTTCCAAATGTTGCTCACAGGTTTAAATTAAAGGAGGAAGTGAAGGAGGAAATGCTGTACTTAAATTAACGAGTATTATAAGGAAAACCTGAAACAATTCTGAATACAGTATTGATAATGATGTATTAAACCCACACACTAGTGATTAATTTTCAAAAGAAGAGGGCGGCTGATTAATTTGCTTAACCGATTCTCTTTAATTACTTAATTATCCAATTAATTGACCAAGTAGTAAACCTCCGACGCAAATTCATGTATATGTCATTCATAATCTCACACTGATAGTTTGTTAATTTGGCAGCTTATTATGCATTATGGAGACTAATACCAGATGTATTCCATCTGAAACCTATTTTTAACCGAAAGAGCTGAAATAATCTTCTGCTCCGCTGCAGCTAGCCACCATAAAGAGTTAGCAACTTTTTTAGCAGACAAGGTCGGTTTTCCAAAACAAAACCTGTAGATATAAGTAGTTGTCTTCTTCTCAAGCTTCTAGGAAACATTATGTGCAGGAGTGATGCTAAGATCATCTGGACTTTATGTAGAGGATGACAATTTCCCTTAAACTAGCTAACTTGCTTTCCTTAAACCTCGTTTGTTTCATCAGAATCGTAAACGATGCTTTTCAGGTTAGTTAGCATTAATATCAACCATTACCAGGGGTAGGTTCCTGCCAGTTCTAACCTCTTCTATAGAAGAGGTTCCACAAATCTACAGTACCGTTTAGAACCGGTTCCAGCTCCCTCCCCCTCCCGTCTGCACATCATCAAGATGAAGAGCGAGAGGAGGAATTCTGGGAGTTGAAGTCCACAAGTCTTAAAGCTGTCAAGTTTGAACACTCCTGGGGTCTATTTTCCTAAAGGGTTAGGGGTGCAAGAGTCTTGCTACTTGACAGCTTTAAGACTTGCACACTTCAATGCCAGAGTTCCTGAGCCAACATGACTGGAGGAGGAATTCTGGGAGTTGAAGTCCACAAGTCTTAAAGCTGTCAAGTTTGAACACCCGTGGGTTTTTTTTTTCTAAAGGGTTAGGTGTGCAAGGGTCTTGTAACTTGACAGCTTTAAGACTTGCGTGCTTCAAATGCCAGAGTTTCTGAGCCAACATTTTGGTTGCTAAGCAAGAGCGTTGTTAAGTGAGTTTCACCACATTTTACAAGTTGGCCACGCCCACCCAGTCACATGGCTGGCAAGCCACTCCCACAAAGCAGGCCACAGCTACAGAAGAGGTTCTAAAAAATTTTGAAACCCTCCACTGACCATTACTCTAAAATCAGGTTTCCAGATCCAAATTACTTAACAAATTTGCTTTATAGGAAATTAAAAGTCTTCCAGTTTCGTACACACACACACACACATCGATTTGAAGAGGAGGAAGTATACAGGCACTAACAGTGAGAACTGAACACGGAAGTATCCAGAAGCATGGCCGGTAGTGGTCAAAACTGCTGCTGGCACTCCGAGGGACAAGCCTCACTAGTAGTGGGGAAGGAAACCCGCCAGATTGCCGGACAGAGAGACCCCCCGCAACTCTCTGCTAGGGCAGGGACAGTCAGGTGGCAACAGGAGGAGAAGCAGCAATTTTTCTCCGACTCTTTCCGATGTGATGCAATTAGTGGCCACAAAATGGCCACCGCGCTCAAAGGCGGGAAACCTCTGAACTTAAAATGGCCTCCGCCTTTAAGTTAGCTGGAAAATGGCCACCGCAACAAGGAAACCAATCAGAAGGCTTCCGAAAACGCTTCCGATGCGATGGGCGGCCGGGCCCTAAACCACTGCCACTGAGCCCAGAAGTTACCAAAAATGAGGGAGCCGTCGGCATTCCAACCCCCCCCCCTCGTCGCCCTTAGCCTCCCGACAGCCGCGCGCACCCGAGCAAAGCCCGGGACACGTCGGCTCGCAGATTGATGCAGCTGACAGAGAAAGGTTCTTTTAAAAGCTCATCGATCGGAATACTAAAATAGAAATGCGAAAGAGCTAGTTTCGAGAGTCCAATCAAGGTTATTAATAGGAACCACGTTGAAACACGTCCATGGGCTTAATCTGAGGTGCCGGTGCAAGAGGCGTGGCTAAAGATCTTCAATTCAGTCCAGGGCAGTCAGACAGAATTAAACCATGCTTGGACTCTCCAAGCAGCTCACAGGAGAAGAAAACAAATTCAGGACTTCTGGTGGCACATGGCCAACTTACATCTTCGCAAAGGACAGCAGAGAAGATCATTATGACCTTGCTAACATATAGAAAAGCCCAATAAACTTGTGCAGCATGTTGTTGTTGTTTTCTTTTTCCATTCAATGTCTGATTCTCAGAGACCGCCTGGACAAGTTCCCTCAATTTTCTTGGCAAGGTTTTTCCAAAGTGGCTCGCCGTTCTCTCCTTCCCAAGGCTGGGAGAAAGTGACTGGCACCAAGGTCACCAATTGGCTTTGTGCCCAATGTGGAACTGTAACTAACTCTCACAGTCTCACAGTTTGTTGCTTGATGTCTTAACCCAGGGGTGTCAAACTCAAGGCCCACGAGCCGGATTCGGCCTGGTGGATGCACTGGAAATAGCGAAGCACCAGCCCACGGTGCCTCTGCCAGTGAAAACAGAGCTCGGGAGCCCATTTTCGCTGGCAGACCTCTCGGGCGCCCTGACATGAGTGACGTAAGCTGGCCACGCCCACCCCAGCCACACACCCCACCTCCCGAGGTCTAACACAACCCTTAAGCGGCCCTCAATGAAATAGAGTTTGACACCCTTGTCTTAACCACTACACCAGACTGGCTCTCTACTTTGTATAATCCCTTAAACAAACCACCCTGCGAAGGTAGGATAGGCAGAAAAGGACATAATGCCATGGCCGAAGCAGAGCCATTCCAAAACAATGCAGCAAATCTTCCCAAAGTGTGGAAGATTTGTTCCACACCAGGGGGAAAAAATAAATTTCATTTCACGTATCACCCTCAGTAGAAACCAGAGTAGTTATCTAATCAGAGTTCACACTCTTGACTCCAGTCGCAAAGCAAATAACTAGCCTAGACATCAAAGGAAGCCACTTCAATTTTGTTTTTTAAAAACCCAGATTAGGAGTCTTAATTCACCGTTTTGGCCAAACAGCGATCGAGATCCAGATCAGGGTGGAACAAAAGAGTTTTCGCCACTGAATCATTGTTTGCAAAGGCTCCAACGTGGTTTTTGCTTTTGCCAATCGCTTGTAGGAAATTCTTCTCCCTGCTATTTTAAGCCACTTGATTAAAAAGCAAAACAATTTTTTTTTTAAAAAAAAAGACAAGGCAGCATATTTTACTGGAAACCCCATTGTGAGACTTCTCCACATGAACAAAGATTAAAAATACACAAAAACTGACTTTACAATGGGAGAGTTAATTATCAACAAGACAATTATCTCCCAAGACATTAGGCTTGCCTCTCTTCTGGTTTTAACTTCCATCTGAATAAATGCAAAATAAGGAGTTGAAGGAGCTCCAGGGCCGGTAAAATATTTGTGGAAACAAAAAACTAAATTGGGAAAAGCACCACAGAAAGAAGTGCGATATCTTTCTGGTGATTGTGCATTTGGTACCTATTATTTTATGCTATTTTTGTGTGGATACTTCATCTCAAAGTTGCATGCAAAATAAGTACAGGTAGTCCTCGACTTACAATGGTTCGCTTAGTGACCATTTGAAGTCAAAACAGCACTGGAAAAAGTGACTTATGACCATTTTTCACTTACGGTTGTTGCAGCATCCCTGTGGTCACGTGATTTGCATTTGGATGATTGACATCTGACTCACATTTATGATGGTTGCACTCAGTGGTGGGTTTCAAATTTTTTTAGAACCTATTCCGTAGGTGTGGCCTATTTTGTGGGCGTGGCTTAGCGGTCATGTGACCGGGTGGGAGTGACCAACTTGTAAATGTGGTGAAACTCAATTAACAATGCTCTTGCTTAGGAACCAAAATTTTGGTCTCAATTGTGATCATAAGTTCTCTTCCTTTTTCTTTCTTTCTTTTTCTTTCTTCCTTCCTTCTTCCTTTCTTTCTTGTGTCTCTCTCTCCCTCTTTCTTTCCTTCCTTCCTTCCTTTCTTTCCTTCCTTCCTTTCTTTCTTTCCTTCCTTCCTTCCTTTCTTGTGTCTCTCTCTCCCTCTTCCTTTCTTCCTTCCTTCTTTTTTCTTTCTTGTGTCTCTCTCCCCCACTTACTTTCTTTCTTCATTCCTTCTTGTGCCTCTCTTTCCCTCTTTCTTTCTTTCCTTCCTTTCTCTTCCTCTGTCTTCCTTCTTTCTTTCTTTCTTTCTTTCTTTCTTTCGTCGCTCTCCCCCACTTATTTCCTCCCTCCTCCCTTCCTTCCCTCCATCCTTCTTGTGTCTCTCTCTCCAACGTTCTTTCTTTCTCTTTCCTTCTTTTTCTTTCTCTCTTTCTCTTTCTATCTTTGTCTCTCTCTCTCTCTTTCTCTCTCTCTCCCTTCCTTCCCTTCTCTCTTACTCTTTCTTTCTCACTCTCCCCCCCTCACACACACACACACATACCTTCCAGTTGGCAAAAATTTCTGTTTTGCCAGCTGGGAGACTGGCAAAGAAGCCTCGTTTTGCCTGCCGCCCGTGTCACTTCACTTGCTGCAACTCGGACAATGGGGAGGTGGGAGTAGCGCTGGGTTTGAGGAACGGATGTTCCTTCTGCTCAGCTTACGCACATGAAAGACCCCCGCAGTTCCACATCCACAGCTGATCCCTTCTTGGCCAAAAGGGCGCCTTTTCGGTCCCAGCTGGGCGTCTGGAAGAGAGTGGCCGAAGTGGCTTCTCTCTCCTCCTCCTGCAGCCGAAGGAAAAGCCCCGGGGAGACGGGCTCCACACGCTGCAGCCCGGCAGAGCAGCGTGCAGAGCTCGTCTCCCCGGGGCTTTTCCTTCGGCTGGTAGGAGGAGGAGAGAGACGGACTCCGTGCGCTGCTCTGCAGGGCTGGTAGGAGGAGGAGAGAGACGGACTCTGTGCGCTGCTCTGCAAGGCTGTCGCAGCCGATCCTCCGCTGTGCTGCAGCCGAAGGCCGAAGTGGCTTCTCTCTCCTCCTCCTGCAGCCGAAGGAAAAGCCCCGGGGAGACGGGCTCCGCGCGCTGCAGCCCGGCAGAGCAGCGTGTGGAGCCCGTCTCCCCGGGGCTTTTCCTTCGGCTGGTAGGAGGAGGAGAGAGACGGACTCCGTGCGCTGCTCTGCAAGGCTGTCGCAGCCGATCCTCCGCTGTGCTGCAGCCGAAGGCCGAAGTGGCTTCTCTCTCCTCCTCCTGCAGCCGAAGGAAAAGCCCCGGGGAGACGGGCTCCGCGCGCTGCAGCCCGGCAGAGCAGCGTGTGGAGCCCGTCTCCCCGGGGCTTTTCCTTCGGCTGGTAGGAGGAGGAGAGAGACGGACTCCGTGCGCTGCTCTGCAAGGCTGTCGCAGCCGATCCTCCGCTGACCCCTAAAGAAGAAGCGGTGGTGGATCCTCTTCTTTAGGGGTCAGCGGAAGATCGGCTGCAACAGCCTTGCAGAGCAGCGCGTGGAGCCCGTCTCCCCGAGGCTTTTCCTTCGGCTGGTAGGAGGAGGAGAGAGACGGACTCCGTGCGCTGCTCTGCAAGGCTGTCGCAGCCGATCCTCCGCTGACCCCTAAAGAAGAAGCGGTGGTGGATCCTCTTCTTTAGGGGTCAGCGGAAGATCGGCTGCGACAGCCTTGCAGAGCAGCGCACGGAGCCCGTCTCCCTGGGGCTTTTCCTTCGGCTGGTAGGAGGAGGAGAGAGACGGACTCTGCGCGCTGCTCTGCAAGGCTGTCACAGCCGATCCTCCGCTGACCCCTAAAGAAGAGGATCCAAGCAGGGGTGGTGGTAGCTCCGAGCCTTCTCGCCTTCAGACAGAGCTGATTCTGCACCTTCTACGTTGTCCTGGGCATGCGCCCACCAGCTTGCCTGTCTTGTCTTACACAAGTTGGCCAGCTGAAGCCTCCCGCCTTTCCTGAGCACCTGGCAGCTGCAAGAGGCGCGAAGGGGAGGCAGGTGGGGATTGCAACCCGAAGGCTGGCATTTTGTCTCTGCAGCGTGAACCAGCTTGGGTGCGACCGGAGAAGCTTCCTCAGTGGAGCTCCTGAAAGGGACGCAGGCTGCCACCGCTCCACTGAAGACATTTCTGAGAAGAGAAACTTCTCCGGTCGCGCCCGAGCTGGTGGAGCGCAGGTAAGCGCCGTCCTGTGAAAGGGGCGGGGCAGGAAACTTACTTCCGGGTTCATTGGCCAACCGGATCGCGCGATCCGGCTGAAACCCACCACTGGTTGCAGTGTCCCGGGATCATGTGATCACCTTTTGCGATCTTCTGACCAACAGTCAATGGTGAAACCAGATTCACTTAACAACGGGTTACTAATTTGATAACTGCAGTGATTCCCTGAACAAATGTGACAAAAAAGTCATAAAATGGGGCAAAACTGACTTAACAACGTAAGTTTTGTGCTCAACTGTGGTCATAAGTCGAGGACTATAACTGTATAGCAAAAGCTGCTCTCCTAAAACAGACAGCTGACAAAATAGTTGTCCCCGACTTACGACCACAACTGAGCCCGAAACTCTCCATTTGCTAAGCAAGGCATTTATTAAATGAGTTGTGCCCAATTTTACAAGTTATTAAATGAATCATGTGGTCATTAAATGAATCACACGGTCATTAAATGAACCCGGCTTCCTCTATGGCCTTCGCTTGTTAGAAAGCCACTTGGAAGATTAAAATAGTGATTCACTTGAACCTGAGGAAAGTACAACTGTTATAAATACCTGCCAGTTGCCAAGCACCAAAATTTAGTCCTCGACTTGCTTAGTGACCATTTGAAGCTAAAACGGCACTGAAAAAAGTTACTTATGACCATTATTCATACTTACGGCTGTTGCAGAATCCCCGTGGTCATGTGATTTGCGTTTGGATGCTTGGCAACTGAATCATATTTATGACTGCAGGGTCCCAGGATCTTTTGTGATCTTCTGACATGCCGAGTCAATGGGGGAACCAGATTCACTTAACAACAGCATTACTAATTTTAACAACTGCGGTGATTCACTTCACAAATGCGGCAAGAAAAGTCGCAAAATGGGACAAACTCACTTAACAAACGTTTCACTTAGTGACATAAATTTTGGGCTCAGCTGTGGTCGTAACTCGAGGACTACCTGTAACCGAAGGTGCCAGGGTGATAGATGGCCAAGCAAAGAACTACCGATTTCATCTAAACTCCTAGTCAAACATTCAAACCAAATGGAACACAAAGTTTCGTAAAAAAACAAAAAAGTCTAGAGAGAACTACAGAGGCCACAGCTGGTGTTCTCCAAATGTGTGATATAGATAGTCCTCGACTTACAACAGTTTCTTTAGTGACCATTCAAAAGTTTAAAAGGCATTGGAAAAAGTGATATGACTATTACCATTGTAGAATCCCCAAAATACATGATCGAAATTCAGATGCTTGGCAACTGATCCATATTTATGATGGTTGCAGTATCTCTAAGCTGTTTTACAGAGTCAGCATACATGAGGCCCCCAACAATCTGGGTCCTCATTTTACCGACGTCAGAAGGATGGAAGGGTGGGAATCGAACTCTTCGTTGTGGGCAGAATTAGTCTGCAATACTACATACATTCTAACCACTTTGCCACCACAGCTCTTTATAAATCCCAGCACTGCCCAAGGTATCAAAGATGGAAAATAAATGAAGAAATGCACTGTATAAGTACCATATTTTTCGGAGTATAAGACACACCTTTTTCCGTCAAAAAAAGAGGCTGAAAATCTGTGTGCGTCTTATACACTGAATACAGCATTTTCTGCCTCCCAAAACCCCGCCCCCTTCACCAAAATGGCTGTGCATAGCCTTTAGGAGGCTTTCAGAGTGTTCCTGGGGGCTGGGGAGGGCAGAAATGAGCAAAAAAAATGGGCCGTTTTTTGCTCTATTTTGCCCCCCCCCCCCGCCCCCAGGAGCACTCTGTAAGCCTCCTAAAGGCTATCAATGTCCTTTTTTGACAAAAACGAGCCTATTTTCACGAAAAACAGGCCGGGTTTTGCTCATTTTTGGCCCCACCCACAGGAACACTCTACAAGCCTCCTAAAGGCTATCCATGCCCTTGGGGGGGGGGCATTTTTGCAAAAAACAGACCATTTGGGGGAGGTTTGCAGAGTGCAAAAACTTTTTTTTTAATTTGCCTCTTCAAAATGTTGGTGTGTCTTATACTCTGAAAGATATGTTAGTCATCAACTTACAACAGTTCGTTTAATGACCGTTCAGTTACAACGGCATTGAAAGAAGTGACTTATGAGCAATTTCCACAGTTGTGACCTCTGCAGCATCCCCATGACCAGGGGATCAAAATTTAGATGCTAAGAAACTGATTCATACTTATAGCCGTTGCTGTGTCCCAGGTTGTGTGATCCCCTTCTGCGACCTTTTGAAAACAATTTCAATGGGGAAGCCAGGTTCACTTAACAAGCATGTTACTAACTTAACAACTGCAGTGATTCGCTTAGCAAACTGTGGCAAAAAGGTCGTAAAATGGGGCAAAACTCACTTAACAACTGCCTCACATAGCATAAATGACATTTTTAGGCACAATTGTGATTGTAATTGAACACTGCCTATAGCAGAAAAGGAATTCATAAAATTGTGAGATTTCCTACTGGGAAGAAAACAAGACAGAATTACAATTTTGAAGCTGTGGGCTTTTCCAACTGTACAGCAATGTCAATATTATAGACCACAATCAGCAGAAGAGACAAAAAGGAAGAAATGTTTCCCAATTTAAGCTTTTCCCAGCTGGCACCCTGCAGAAATGCTTTACATAGGGGCAACCCCATTGATGAAGACTGGAAAGATCCACTCTGCTTCAGCGACCATTTGCAACACATTGTATTGACCGACTCTTTAAGTATGGCTATAAGTATTACAGATGTCTTCATTTTGGTGCAGACCTTGGAATGCTCCAAAGCATCACAATTAATGCAAGGAATTTCTGGGAGAAGCAATGACAAACCAGAATCACATGGAATGTTACATAATCTGAGCCATGAATAAATTAGCCTTCATTTACCACACACACACAAATGACTTCGAAGGTTGGGACTGAAACTAGAAGCATTGTAAATGATTAGTGGAAAAAGTTTCTTTTTCTAGTCACAAGAGCACTGAAGTTCTAAATAATTGGGATTAAGTGCACAGACCCTCCTGACTAAGAAGATTATCTTCCAAGCGAGCTAAAAATGTGGAACTTCTACTAAAAGGAACCTTTCTGCTCTAATACTGGGAGGATGGTTGTTTCATGCAGTTTTGCGAGTGCCCAACCATAGAGAGGCAATCCTAAAACAGACAGTTACCTTCAACACATTGGGAGAGCAAGGCGCATTGTAACAGAATAACAAAGTAACAGAGTTGGAAGGGACCTTGGAGATTTTGTACTTCAACCCCCTGGCTCAGGCAGGAAAACCTATACCCGTGATGGCGAACCTATGGCACACGTGCCAGAAGTGGCATGCAGAGCCATCTCTCCGGGGAAGCGAGCCGTCGCTCTTCTGGGTTCCGGCATGCCGGCCAGCCGGTCTTCAAGTGGGCAGGAGAGGCGGAAACCGGCAGAGCAGCTGACCAGTGCATAACATTGCCGTCACGTGATATATTGCCGTTTTTCCCTTTGTGGAACTAGGGTGGGCAAAGCCTAAGCGTGACACATCCGGCCCACGGGCCACCAGTTTGACACCCATGTGCTAGTGTTGAACAAATGCATGCAAATATGATTTAATATACCATGGATTAAAAGAAAAAAACACCCTATACCCTTAGCACAGTGGTGTCAAACTTAATTTCATTGAAAGCTGCATCAGGGTTGTGTTTCACCTTGGGGGGCTAGGGTGGGCGTGGCCAGGGTGGGTATGGCCAGCTCGATATTTACTTGGTATCGGGCACCTGTGGTGGCCCGAGCACTCTGCCAGTGAAAACGGGCTCCTGAGCTCCAATTCAGGCTGCGTTGGCTTCCTGCAACCCTCTCTGCTAGTGAAAATGGAATCTGGGAGGGACGCATGCAGCCCTCGCGAGCTTCATTTTCAGCTGCGATGGCCTCCATTTTCAGTGGCAGAGGCACTGCGGGCCGGTCCTTTGCTGTATCCCGGGCAGCTCCACAGACCAGATCTAAGCACCCCGTGGGACAGATCCGGCCCCTGGGCCTTGAGTTTGACATCCCTGCCTTAGCACGAAGAATGAATCATCCCATTACATTCCCAAGACTGCTGGCAATTGTAATTCAGAATAAAGAATACAAAACACACAAAAAATGTGGCAATGGTTGTTAAAAGCAACAATCTGCAAAAAGAAAGTACCAAGATAGAACTGCTAAAATCTGAGGTTAATTAAGCAAAACAAAAAGGGATAGGAAGTCATCGTGCATGGTATGAAAACAAAGCTTTTTCTATAGCGGAGAGCCAAAACTGACCTGAGAGTTAAATCCGCCCCACGGCGTATATGGGCTCTGCCTAGAGGCCTACTCTGAGTTGAAAGAAATAACACGCGGCACCGAAACTACCAGCAGAACAGACACTCCTGCAATGCCATTTTTCTTCAAGTAACTACAACATGAAGTAATACGACATCCATCAAATTTAGCTTCTTAACCGAGCTTCCCGAAACTGCTAGGATGGGGTAAAAAGAATTAGGGCTACTAACAGGATAACAGCCTACATTCATCCTGATCAGAAGGAGAGGCAATTAATCTTTTCACTTGTCAGGTGGCTGCCGCTGCCACAACAATCTCAGAAGAAGACGTCCATCTGTTACGCATCTGCTTACCCTGCTTGTTAGCCGCGCAGCGCTCACCTGAGCTGTCTGATGAGACGTTAAGCCGCTTAAGAGGTTGCCTCTTTAGCCCCTGGCCAGTTCCTCCAACGTCTTGTTCGGGACATTGACACTCATCAGAGCAGCAGTCCCCAACCTCTACCATTTGGCATCCCACCTTGAGGGAGGGAGAAGGGAACTGGGTGGCGGAACGGGGCACACGCATGTAGCAGGCTGGTGCGCAGGCACCCAGCTTGACTTGCACAAGCGGTGGGCCAGGCACACATACAGGTGCCCGCCGGCCCACCGCTTCCACAAGTTAAGCTGCATGTACATGTGCACTCCAGACAGTCACTTGCACGGCCCAATTCCAAATAGTCCATTAGTGATCTGCAGCTCAGAGGTTGGGGATTCCTATAGTAATGTACACCAACAACAACAATAAATAGAAATGGAGGGATAGGATAGGATAGGATAGGATAGGATAGGATAGGATAGGATAGGAGAATAGAATAGAATAGAATAGCTGTGTTTCCCCGAAAATAAGACAGGGTTTTGTTTTCTTTTGACCCCCAAAATAAGCAGTTGGCCTTATCTTCAGGGTGGTCTTAATATTTTTGAGGCGCAGGAAACAGTAAGCATGGACACCTCATGGCTGCTGCTGTGTGGCAATATTTTTCGGGGAGGGCTTATTTTCAGGGGAGGACTTGTTTTAGCGCAATTGGGCTTATTATCCGGGGAGGTCTTATTTTGGGAGAAACAGGGTAGAATAGGAATAGGATGGAATGGAATAGAGTAGAATATCAAAGTTGGAGGTCTTCTAGCCCAACCCCCTTCTCAAGCAGAAGCTCCTACACCAGCGGTGTCAAACTCACAGCCCATGGGCCAGATGTGTCAAGTGCTGGCCACGCCCACCCCCAGTTTAACAAAGGGGGGGGTGGAGTTGCGATACTTCACGTGATGACATGTCGCGAGTTTGACACCCCCTCCCCCGCCTATGCCATCTCAGCGAGGAATCAGGCCAATAAAATGACAAGGAAGTGAATATTCCAGTCATCATTTCCACTGCTAAAATAAAACTGACGCCAAACCACCCGTTGCCACCATTATACAGGTAACCCCTGTCTTGCAACCATTCATTTAGTGACCCTTTGAACTTACAACGGAACTTTAAAATATGACTCGTGGCTGTTTTTCACACTTACAATCCTTGCAGCACCCTCATGGTCACATGATCAAACTTCAGAGGCTTGGCAACTGACATGGACTTATGACAGTTGGTCATGGAAGCCAGATTCACTTAACAACTGTGTCACTAACTTAATATCTGCAGTGATTCCCTTCACAAAATGGGGCAAAACTCACTTAACAAATTTCTCACTTAGTGGCATAAACTTTGGGTTCAATTGTGGTGGTAAGTCAAGGATTACCTGTATCTACGAGTCTTGTTGAAACAGATGATATCTCACACATGTCTTCCATTTTTTGAATATCCCAACTATCAATTCCCAGCCCGAGGGGAGCGGTGGAGCGCTCCGGCGCCCTTAGAGCCTCCTTGGCCGTCGCCCTTGCTGCAGAGGCCTCTGCAGAGCTCGCTTGCCTGTCTTTGGTGAGTCCTCACTTAGTGTCCTGGGTCTCACTCTGTGACCTAGGCTGCGTGCCGCCTTAGCGATTGCTGCACGGTCTTTCTACCCCCGCTGGGGGTTTCCTCAGCCTCTAGTGATTGATCAGGCAGCCTGGAGGCAATTTTGATCGCTTTTGCAGCAATTTAAATTTTTTCCTTTAAGTTTCTTCAGGATCTCAGGATGAACACAGCTGTCCATTGGTGGACTGAGTGGATAACTGGGTGGAGCATGGTGACCAAGGCGTGGCTAAAAGAGCTTATCTGACTCAGTCCAATCAAGAGAGGACAAGGTCAACCCATCCTGGATACTCCTCCCCTCACTATGGAGAACAATGCAGTTGTTAAGTTAGTAACAACCGTTGTTAAGTGAATCTGGCTTCCCCAGTGACTTTGCTTGTCAGAAGATTGCAAAAGGGGATCACATGACCCTGGGACACAGCAACAGTAATAAGTACAAGTCAGTTGCCAAGCATATGAATCTTGATCACATGATCATGGGAATGCTGTAAAGCTTGCAACTCTGAAAAACAGTCCTAAGTCACTTTTTTTCAGTGGTGTAACTTTGAATGGTCACTAAATGAACTGTTGTTAAGTTGAGGACTACCTATATCCTTCAGTTTGGCCTGGTAATCATTTTACTGACAGGAAGAGGAAGATCAGGATCCTGACATTTAAAAAATAGGCATATTTGCAATTGTGATCATTTTTTAATGCCAGAGATTATATAAACTCTGGAAAGATTATGTTAAGGCAGTGGTGGCAAACTTATAGAATGCGTGCCACAGGTGGCACAGGGAGCCCTCTCTGCAGGCACGCGAGTCACCGCCCCAGGTTCGCTGTACCACGCATGCGCGCGCACCTATCAGCCAGCTGGTTTTTGGGTCTCTGCTGCCGCATGCGCTAGGGCAGGGCATATGCAGGAGATGTGCGAGCATGGAGGGAGCAGGGGACACACGCACACATGCATGGGGGGAGCACGGGGGGAGCACGCCCCTCCGCCCCATTTTTGGTCCCAGGAGGCTACAGGGAGGCCTGCTAGGCCCAAAATATGGCACAGGGGAAGGGGAGGTGTCGTGCGCGCATTGCATTATGTGTGTGGGCACGCAACGACAAAAAGGTTAGCCGTCACTGCGCTAAGTCATATCCCATTCTCTCATCTTCCCGCTCCCTCCCTTCAGGGAGAATTGAGATTCCCATCGTTCTCTCGTGGTCCAGGGGCCTTTGAAACTGTCAAGAAGTTAATTCTTTCAGGGGGCTGTGCATTAGCCAAAGCAAGAAAAAAAAATAATTTTAATAATTTTAAAATAAAATAATAAAAAATCACCATTGAATAAAATAACGGGGTATGCAATTTCTCCAGCCTTCAACTGAAATGACCTCCTCCAAAGATTCACGGTTTGAGATTGCAAGGGGAACCCATTTCAAGCCAAACATTTCTGGAAGAGAACCGTGGCTAATGGAATGGGGCTTGGAACAGGCTCCAATTCCCCCACATGGAAACACATTTGGCGCGTAATCACGAGTTTCTTGGAAAAACGCTATTAGTCTGAAGCAAGCCAACACATTTGCTTGCTATCCATCTCAACACGGTATGGCCAGGAATAGAGAGGGTGTCCTAAGTATTAGATGCCTCCTACAATCCTCCTGATCCTTGAAGATGGAATAGAATAGAATAGAATTCTTTATTAGCCAAGTGTGATTGGACACACAAGGAATTTGTCTTTAGTGCATATGCTCTCCGTGTGCATAAAGAAAAATAAAATAAAAATTCACCAAGAATCATAAGATACAACACTTAGTGATAGTCATAGGTTACTAATAAGCAATCAAATCATACTAGGAAACAAATAAAACAATATAAATTGTAAACATACAAGCAACATGGTTATAGTCATAAGTGGGAAGAGAGAGGTACTTTGGAAGGATGAGAAGAATAACAGTAATACAGTCTTAGTAAATAATTTGAGTGTTGTAGGGATTAGTTGTTTAGTAGAGTGATGTCATGAGGTGGAAAAATCTGTCCTTGTGTCTAGTTGTTCTGATGTGCAGTGCCCTATAGCGTCATTTTGAGGGTAGAAGTTGAAACAATTTTTGTCCAGGATGTGAGGGGTCTGTAGATATTTTCACAGCCCTCTGATTGCTAATGTTTTCCCCAACTTGTTACCTGTAGCACCTTATCTATCTTTGTGAAGATTGGTGGACCTTCCACTCCAGTCTATTTAAAGGATCTCTCACCTCAGATGCCGTAAGGGACAGAGTCTCAAGCTTCAAAACCTCGGGGATGATCACGTGGAAGGCAACACATGTTAACTGATCTGGCCCGTGGAAAGAGCTGAGATCTTCCAAATGCAGATCTAATGTGTTATTGACACACATGAATGAAATGCCAACCAAATGGCAACACGAGGCTTAAAACTGCAGCTCCAGCTTTGCCGTGTTTTTATTTGCCTCTTCTTCATTTCACCTGTAAAATTAATCCACCCAAGGATCTCTTGCTTTTCCCCCAAAAAAATAAAATGTGTCCTGCTGGATCACACCTTTGGCCCATCTAAGAGGCAGTTTGCTCTACTGGCTAAGTAATCAGGCTACAAACCAGGAGACTGTGAGTTCTAGTCCCACCTTAGGCATGAACGTCCACTGGGTGACTTGGGCCAATCACTAGGAGACTTTGAGTTCTAGTCCCACCCTAGGTAAGAAAATCAGTTAAGTGACTGTGTACCAATCATCAGGAGACTGTGAGTTCTAGTCCCACCCTAAGTATGAAAGCCAGTGAAGTGAATGTGGACCGATCAACAGAAGACTGTAAGTTCTAATCTAACCTTAGGCATGAAAGTCGACTGGGTGACTTAGGCCAATCACTAGGAGACTGTGAATAGTAGCCCCACCTTAGGAATAGAAGCCAACTGAGTGACTTTGGGTCAATCATCAGGAGATGGTGAGTTCTAGTCCCACCTTAGGCATGAAAGCCGACTGGGTGACTTTGGGCCAGTCACTCTCTCTCAATAATTATTACTTATAAACAGTAATAAAGGCAAAATAAAATCAAAGAAATGAATGAGTAAAGTAATCTGATACTCTGTCTTCTTAGCACCAGCACCCCTCACACACATCTCCTTTGGTCGATGACTGAGTCAAAAACTGGGCATGCTCAGTAGGAGGCGTGGCCAAGGATCTGATTGACTCAGTCTCCAAAGCGGTAGAGAAGTCTACACCCACGCACTTGGATTATCCTTCCAACACAGTGGAGGACCCATGAACCTCCTCTCAGCTGTCTTTCAAAGCAGTCCCAATGCCATCAGGGCGAATAGCGATTGGCCCCCATGGTTTCCATGAAGTGGTACAACCCATTTTTGAAGCCAGCCAAGCTGATAACTAGGCCATCGTGGGGCACTGAACTCCAAATTGAAGCCCTCAATGTGCAAAATAAAAGGTTCCCTTTTGTCCATCCTGCTCCTTCCAAGATTCAATTTCTTTGGGCAAGAGAAAAACAGCTTCTCCTTGTTCCCTTTATTTACACCAGACATAATTTTGTTCACATCAATGTCTCCTCTGACTCACTTCTAGACTAAAAAAAACCTCAAATGTTGCAACCTTACCTGAAAGGGAAGGAGAGACAGTCTCTTTAATATCCTAGTTGACCTCCTCTGAACTTTCTCTGGTTCCACAATATATTTTTGTAGGTGGGACCACCAGAACTCCACACCATATTCCAGATGGAACTGCACCAATTATTTATACAGGCAGTCTTCGACTGACAGAGCCCAAAATGTGTTGCTAAGCAAGACAGTTGTTAAGCAAGTTTGGTCCCGTTTTATGTCCTTTCTTGCCACAAGTGTTAAGTGAATATACTACAGTTAAGTCAGTACATAGTTGTTAAAGTGAATCTGTCTTCCCCCATCAACTTGGCTTATCATAAAAAGTGATCACGTGACCCCAAGACATTGCAACCGTCATAAATATGAGTCAGTTGCCTAACAGTCACTAAACGAATTGTTGTCAATTGAGGGCTGTGTTAAGCATTAATAGGTGGTAGACTAGATTCCTAGGGACGCGGTGGCTCAGTAGCTAAGACGCTGAGTTTGTTGATTGAAAGATCGGCAGTTCAGCAGTTCGAATCCCTCATGTCGCAAAACGGGGTGAGCTCCCGTTACTTGTCCCGGCTTCTGCCAACCTAGCAATCCGAAAGCACGTAAAAAGTACAAGTAGAAAAATAGGGACCTTTGGTGGGAAGGTAGCAGCGTTCTGTGCGCCTTCAGTGTTTAGTCATGCTGGCCACATGACCACGGAGACGTCTTCGGACAGCACTGGCTCTTCAGCTTTGAAACGGAGATGCACTGCCCCCTAGAGTTGGGAACTATTAACACATATGTGCGAGGGGAACCTTTACCTTTAGACCAAATTACCCCAGCACTTTTCCTATCTTTGGAAAGGCAGAGGAAAACCCAGATATATTGCAAGCTTCTTGAACATTTCAGACTAGTTTCCATCATCCTTGCTATTTGGCATGAAAATTATAATATTCCCTGAGAAGGGTGGGAATTGCACCTCCACGTGGGAGAAGGCTGTTATATTTTTTACCGCCGTGGGACTCTAAAACAGAGTTTTTTGGTTGCACAGAATGACTTGACAGTATTCCAGGAATTTGTTCCAAGAGACACTAGTTTTGTGAATGCAGCATCCATTCATTCAATTTCACTAATCAAATATGAGGCCCTTCCATGAATGAAGAGAAAATGTTGGCAGATGTCTTCATCAGACACCCCATCAGAACAACTATCAGGAGACAAACAAAAACCACCAAAAAGACAATCGAAAGGAAATTAACAGACAAATGTATGCTTTTATGTGGAAAAAAAAAACACACAGGAAAGAGTTTTCCTTCGATGTTTCCTTGTGAAATAGGATTTTCCACAACCAAAGCCAAATATTTAAATAAACTGCATGTCACCCTGACACAATTATATTTTTAAAGTATGTCTCCCTTCAGGCATCGATCAAAGATGCTGCCAAATACAAGGTCACCCCCCCCCCCCCGTTAATATTTTAAATAGAAGGGAAAATAAGTACACTTAATTTTGTTTTTAAAAAATGCTTTTTTCTCCCAATAAGAAGCCCCGTTTGTTCCTTGTTATTCTGCTCAATAAACTCCTATTTCAAACTCCGGTTTCTGCTTTATTTGTTTGGTTGTGTTTTATGCCACCCTGCTTCTTGAAGAATTTCAACCACAGTGTCTCCCAACCTTGTCAACTTTGAAATATGGACTTCAACTCCCAGAATTCAGTGCTGATTGGAGGTTGAAAAAGGTTATTATAAGGTATGTTTAAATAATGGGAAGACTGGTCCTTGAATGGCGTATTGGCAGAGGTGGTATTCAGCCAGGTTCGGGTGAACCAGTAGCGGAGATTTTGAGTAGTGTGGAGAACCGGCAAATACCGCCTCTGGTTGGCCCTACCCTCCCGCCCCTGTTGTTCCGTCCTATATCCCCTTGTTTTTTAGTTCAGCTGATTTGCGCGGCAGAGCAGATTGTCGCGCCTCAGCTGTGCTAAAACACAGCTCAGCTCACCAGCGCTGACACCGCGGGTTGTCTCTCTCATGGGTGGTCCGATTGTTGTCGTCAGGGGTATCATTATGCTTTGTCAACCCTGAAAGACAGGGAAGGGCTTTTGATTGTACAGGTAGCCTTCCCTTCGTGACTTCTTGTTCAGCAACCATTCGAAGTTACAACAGTCCTCAACAAGAAGACTTATGGCCGGTCCTTGAAGTTGTGGATGTCGCAGTGTCCCCACAGTCACAGGATTGTAATTGGGGCACTTGGCAACCGGCACACAGTTACAATGGTCACAGCTTCCCACAGTCACATCATCACCACTTCCGATCTTCACTGCCAGCTTCCAATAAGTCAAGTCAATGAGAACAGCCACCACCTGATGTTGTGCTTAATGACTGCACACGATTCCTTAACAACCACAACCTGAACTGTCATTGAAGATCGCATTTAATTTCATTGTACAAGGTACAATGACAATAAAGTAAAGTAAACTAAACTAAACCTGTAGGAAAAGTTTTTAAATCCCACCATATTGGGACTTTGAACAATTTAAATAATGAAGGGCTATGCCTTATATGAACATGTGTATTAATATTATGACTAGCAATAGTGAGCTGATTAGAAGTTAGAATAGAGATAGAAATAAGAAATAGGGGAAATATTAGCAGATTTTTTTTCTCTTTTTATTTAATAGAATGAGTAATTATTTGATGGAAAAGATTAGAGGAGAAAAGATGGTATTATCAGGCATGCTTACAACATTATTGGTATTAAAATGAAATATTGAAATATTGAATAACTACATTAAAAAATAACCATGTATATTAATACTAGAATTATATAAGTTTGATTAATATAACAATTATTATGATTAGCATTATTGATCTTTGTATCAAAATAAATTATACCCAGGCACCACACTGTTCATGTACTGATATTGATGTATATTTAAAAATTAAAAAAACTAATTTTAAAAAAAAGTTGCCAAAGTTGAGAAACACAGATTTAGACAGCTACCAATCAAAGCTATGTTGCTTATGCACCAAAGACAAATTCCTTGTGTGTCCAAGCACCCTTGACCAATGAAGGATTCTATTCAATTCTATTCCATGCAGTAGGGCTGTATTGCTATTATCCTTTCTATCTTTCCTACTATCTTCTCCTATTGGTATATGATTTATCACTTGTTTGTAACTTATGATTTATGATTGTCTCTTATGATTTGTGATTTACTACTTTGTTGTTTGTATGTATACCAAGAGTTTATGCACTGGAGACAAATTCCTTGTGTGTCCAATCACTTTTGGCCAATAAAGGAAATTCCACTATTCCAATTCCAAAAAGTCACTAAGTGAGCAGTCATAAGTGGAGGACTACTCACCCATATGTCCTCATTTGCCTTACAATTTACATCCCATTTTTTCTGGATATTGCACTTGAGAGTAAAGGAAAATATTAGCAAAGTTGACCTTAACAGTGAAAGGATTCATTTCTTTCTAATGAAATAACGGGATTCAAAATCCCAAACATAAATTTTATGTAGAAGTTATGTTCCCACTCATACCACAGAGTTATTTGGGAGGATTTTCAGGATAAGTGTTGATAAAAGAATTATTATTCCATAAGGCAGCAATGGGTCATCTGTATAAGCGGTCTGTCAAAATCATGATTTGTTTTTTTGACAAAGGAGCAACTGAGTTAGCGTGCCAAAATATAATTTCAATGCCTTTTTCTCTCCTTTTCCTTTTTTTAAAAAAATTTAAATTTTAATTAATTTTAATATATTCATTCATCTTTAAGAGCACTGCAAGTGTCTGTATTTTTAAATATTTCATAATAAAATTAGGGGTGTAAATTATTAAAGCCCAAATGCAAAATGTTTTTGGATCATTCAAGAACCCTCAAACTCTGTTTCCAAGGCTATAAAATCATCAGGTAAAATAGCAAAAAGCTCTGAGGCCCTCCAACCTAGGAAAATTTGGTGTGCAATTATGACAATTATATCATTACTACAAATTGCATAAACAGAAGAATCCTCTCAGCTACCTGCAATTCTCATGACCTGTACTCTGAACATTTGTTCTTCACGTACAACAAGATGTCCGTGTCAACCATATAATCTCATGAAAGTGTCAAGTACACAATATTTCCAACAAACTTCCAGTAGGCCCGTTGGGCCTGTTTTTTGCCCTCCCCAGGCTCCAGAGGCTTTGTGCAGACATGCATCTGTGTGTGTGTGTGTGACTTTGCATTATGGGTGCTGGCACGCACGCTATCGTGCGTGCATGCTCTCATTTTGGCACCCAACAACAAAAAGGTTAGCCATCACTGCCCTATGCCTTTTGCTAGCAGCTAGAGAAATGGCTTAATACCATTGGCCAATCAATGAAATTTAGAATATTATCTACTCTAGCTCCAGGTCTAATCGAGGTCATTATTCACCCCTTGTAAGTCATTGATGGTTTAATGCATCAGTAACCCACCTTGACAATTTTAAGATTTGTGGACTTCAACTCCCAGAATTCCCCAGGAATACATGCCTTCTGGGCACAATCAAGAGCAACTTGTATTTATAGATCACTAGATGGGATACCCGTGCTTCACGATAAAACTATGCAGGAGAAATTCGGTTCACAATCCGTTGGCTTAGTAGTGATCGGTGATTCAAACACATAAGGGAATATCGTTCCCACCTCGAGTGGAAGGTGGAAGGCATAGATATTTTGGTGAGGTACTGACGTTTAGTACTGTAAAGAGCCCCAGACCACTCCTGAGTGAAGGAGTGGAACGTCTGCCACTTTGAACTGAGGTAACGGAATGTGAGGCAACTTGCAATTGGAACAGACTTCTTTTCAGGTGGGGAGGGGGAGTAGAATATCTAACTCCTTAGCATCAGAGCGTGTTAATATAAGGCAACTGGTAGTTGGAACAGAGTTCTTTTCAGGTGGGAGGGGGAGTAGAACTCTTTCGCATCAGAGCGTGTTAATGTATTAATTAATTAATGTACAAGAAATATTAATGATCTGATGGTCATTTCAAAAAAATCCTTTCTTAGCAAGCACCTAGAAGCCAAGAGGAACATACGTGCCAAATTTCAGCTTTGTAGGCTTTATGGTTCTGGAGATTTTGTGATGAGTGAGTGATAGTTGCCTTATATATATATATATATATTTGCAAATACTTCCTAGATAATTCTTGTGACAACAAGAAAGCAATATATATTTAGAATTCACTTGCTCTCATGCCATTTTGATGCTCACCCCTGCGGTAGGAAACAGGATAAGACAAGAGAATAAAGAACCAGGAGAATCAAGATCTATTGCACAATAAGCTCATAAAGACTTCTGAGTTAAGTTAAGATCAAAATGTTATCTGACAAAGTAAAGGACAAGCAAACTGGAAAATATCTTCCAAAATTCCAGGCAACCTTTAATTTAGCAAGACACAGAAAGCTATGAAACAGGAAGTCTAAGCCCAGCTATGTGGACAGGTGTCTAGGAACAGTATCACCTCTGGATACCTTACAGGAGCAGCTTATGACCCACAAACAGAATAACAGAGTTGGAAGGAACCTTGGAGGTCTTCTAGTCCAACCCCCTAGTGCTGCTAACACTCTTATATCAACACTTATGCAGGTAGTCCTTGCCTTACAACAGTTTGTTTAGTGACCATTCAAAGTTACAATAGCACTGTAAAAAGTGACTTATGTCTGTTTTTCACACCTATTGCAACATCCCCATGGTCACGTGATTAGAAGTTGGGCTCTTGGGAACTGGCTTGTATTTATGACGGTTGCCACGTCCCAGGGTCATGTGACCACCATCTGCAGCCTTCCCAAGTCGGCTTCCAACCAGCGCCGTCAACAGGGGAAGGCAAATTTGATTAATGACCACAGGATTCACTTAACAATTGCAGTGATTCATTTAACAACTGAGCAAAAAAAAAAAAAAAGTTGCAAAATGGGGCAAAACTCACGTCACTGCCTTGCTTAGCTGCAAAAGTTCGGGGCTCAATTGTGGTCACAAGTCGAGGAACGATCTGTGATTGCAAAGGCGTGGAGAGAGAAATAAGATGGGAAACAGCCCTCCTATCAGCCAAAGAGCAAAAACCCTCAAGCAGCTACATCGGCACTTCGTGCTTGTGATGAAAAGAAAATGAAACTTTGGTTTTGGTTTTGTCGATCCAATAGATTTGTTGTTATAGAAATGGGTAGTTATATACTACTAACGTGTAAAAGCAAAAAGTTGAGGCTGAAGTGTTTTTAATCTTGTACTATGCTAAAGAGCCTCGAAGGTCTACGACTTTTTTTTCTTTGTACCTTACATTTTCTTTCCTCTTCTTTTTTTTCCCCTCTTTTCCCAATTTCCCATTTCTATTTCTCTTTAAATTTATATATATATAGATAAAACGATAAAAGCCATAAAGAAAACCTCATTTGTTCCTCTCATCTGCCAACCTGGAATTAAGGAGAAACTTCCTAACAGTGAGGATAATTAACCAGTGGAACAGCTTGCCTTCAGAAGTTGTAGGGCCGGGATGGCGAACCTATGTGGCACGCAGAGCCATTTGTCAGGGCACGCAAGGCGTTGCCCTGTCAGCTGGTTGAGGCCATTTTCCGCCTTCCCCAGGCTCCAGAGGCTTTATAGGAGCCTGGGGAGGGCAGAAACAGCCCTCCTTCCCTGAAGCCCCCGGAGCGCATAAAACAGCCCTATGAGCAAACCAGAAGTGACTTCCGGTTTGCTCGTAGGGCCGGTTTTAGCCATCCTGAGCCTTCAGGAGCCTTTATAGGAACCTGGAGAGGGCGGAAGTACATTCTTGTACTTCCAGTTTGCCCATACGGCTGGTTTTTTGCACTCCGGAGGCTTCAGGGAAGCTCCTGAAGCCTCTGGTAGGCCTGGGGGGGGGGAGCTATTTTCGCCCTCTCTAGGTTCCTATAAAGCCTCTGGAGCCTGGGGAGGGTGAAAAAAACATGCAAAAATGCAGAGGAACGCTGGTCATGCGCTGGGGGTCGCACATTGCATTATGGGTGTTAGCAGGGGTTCCCTTCCAGCTCTATTCTGCTTGAACCTACATTTAGTAAGGAATACCTAAAGAATGGAGCTGGCTCATCGTGGCCATAAGTTAAGACAGTACGTCAGTGGTAGGTTCTTCTCCCCATAGCTACCGGCACGCTGCGCATGGGGCCGGGCCTCCCGGTCATACACGCATGCTGCTCATGATATATCTAGATCTAAAAGGTTCAGAAAACTGCAGACAATGGTATTCCATGTGGCATTCTATGGAAAATAAGGTTGGATTTTAAAGAAGCAAGATGGTAAGAATATTGAAGATCGTGAGTTTTGGTGTGGAGAAGACGTCTGGAAAAAAACATGGACAACCAAAAAAACCAAACCAAAGGTTCATGGTACAAATCAACAGAGCTCTCACTTGAGGCACAAATGACAACTCTCAAATTATTTTACTTTCAACATGTTACCCAAAGACCCAGCTTCTCTAGAGAAGCTTCTAATGCTGGGCAAAATGGCAGGAAAGATGAAAAGACAACCAGCAACAAGGTAGATGGACTTGCTTATCAACGATGGATATGTCATTGGAAGACCGGCTAGAGACAGACCATTATGGAGGAAATCATTACACTAAGAGTTGTTGTAAGAGTCAACACCAACTTGATGACTCAATCAACAATGGATCATTTAGAACCCCAACATACTTTAAACTTGACCAATTTTGTAAAGAACATTCATTTATAAAGAGCAGAAACTACAGTATTTTTTGGAGTATAAGACACACCTTTCCCTCAAAAAAAGAGGCTGAAAATCTGGGTGCATCTTATACACTGAATACAACATTTTTGCCTCCCAAAACCCGCCCCTTCACCAAAATGGCTGCGCATAGCCTTTAGGAGGCTTTCCGAGTGCTCCTGGGGACTCAAGAGGGCAGAAATGAGCAAAAAACGGGTCATATTTTGCTCAATTTTGCCCCCCACCCGGAATACTCTATAAGCCTCCTAAAGGGTATGCATGGCCTTTTTTGACACAAAATGGGCCGTTTTTTGCTTGGTTTTGCCCCACCCCTACCCCCCAGGAGCACTCGACAAGCCTCCTAAAGGCTATTCATGCCCTTTTTTTGGGGGGGGGGGGAAACGGGCCCATTTTTGGGAGGTCTGCAGAGTGCAAAAACTTTTTTTTTAATTTGCCTCTTCAAAACCTTGGTGCGTCTTATACTCTGAAAAATACGGCAAGTCAACTAGAGGCATTCTTATAAACAGGACAAAACAAGCTCTCCTCAACAATGGTGATCCAAGAACAGAAAATCGCTAGTATCCGAGTGTCCAGATACTTCGCTGGCTCAGTGATGGCACCAGGAATATCACCTGAGAAGTGTCTTGGGCTCTTCCTTGCCACCCAGGTTAAGAAAAAGTGATGATAGTTTCCGGCACTCCCTTTTACATCACCTTATCTTTATTGCCCTACGTGTTTATTTACTTATGACTTTGCATACAGCTACCGAAATCTCTCCGTGGTTTACAGTAAGTTTCATTAGCACCATTCTATTGAATCTACCCTTACACGTCCTTTTCAAGGAGCCCTTTCTGAAAATCAAAAAATGAGTAATAAGATTTTGATTTTAAAAGAAGGAAATCAACAATCTCCATGTCCTTGTGTATAAGTTGTGTAACTTCTTAAAATAAATATAAATATATGCCATACTTTTGGGAGTATAAGACGCACTCCCCCCCTAAAAGAGGGTGGAAATGTCGGTGAGTCTTATACACCGAATGCGGCCATTTTTGGCTTCCCCAAATCCCACCCCAACGTGTCCCATTTTCGCCAAAAACTGGCCTGTTTTTCGTAAAAACAGGGTGCGCAGAAGGTTTGAGAGGCCTGCAGAGGGCTCCTGGGGGCTGGGGAAGGCAAAAATGGAGGTGCATGGGGGGGTTTCGAGGCCAAAAATGGTCCCGCTTTTCATAAAAACAGTCGTGTTTTTCTCAAAAACAGGATGTGTAGAAGGTTGCTCCTGGGGGCCAAGAAGGGCAAAAACTATTTTTTTCTTGTTTTCATCTTCGAAATCTTAGTGCGTCTTATACTCCGGTGTTGTCTTTTTGTCAGAAAAATGTGGCAAATATATATTAAAAATTACCCACTTATTTCTGTGGAACTGTCTTTGTACAAATTACTTTTGTGGTTTTCGTGGTCAAACGCAGTTTATACATTTTGTTTCTGAAATAAATAAGCAACAGTTGATCTGCAGCCCCCCAAATTTCAACTAGCCTTGGTTATTAGCCACCTTAATTGAATCCTAAAAAAGTGCACATAGTCCCTGACTTACAACAGTTCATTTAGTGACTGTTCAAAGTTCCAATGGCACTGAAAAAAGTGACAATTTTTCTCATTTACGACCATGGTCACCTAATTAAAATTTGGATGCACGTTAACTGGTTCCTGTTTATGACAATTGCAATTGTTCCAGGGGTCATGTGATCCCCTTTTGCGACTTTCTGACAAGCAAAATCAATGGGGAAGCCAGATTCATTTAACAACCATGTTACTAACTTAACCACTGCAGTGAATCACTTAACAACTTCGGCAAGGAAGGTTGTAAAATGGGGCAAAATTCATCAAGCAACTATTCCATTTAGCAACAGAAATGTTGTGCTCAATTTTGATGGTAAATCGAGGACTACCTGTAATAGAATTTAGTCCTCTTGGAGGATATGTTTTCATTGCTTTCTTCCATGACATCTAATTAGATCAGTGTTTCTCAACTTTGGCAACTCGAAGATGTCCGGACTTCAACTCCCAGAATTCCCCAGACAGAAACACTGAATTAGATAGTCCCAGGGTGGATTTGATTTAAATCACAATTTAAATTATGATTTAAATAATTAGTAAAAAGGCTTGATTTAAATCAACTTGACTTAAATCATAATTTTTAAAGAGAAACTATCATCTCTGTCCCGGGAATTCGGGAATTTGCCAACATACATCTCCTCCTCTGACCCGCTGTTGAATCACCGACAGTCCCAGTCACTTTAGTGGGATGGCTGGTGATGCAGCAGTGACCCAACCAGGTGAGGGATGTGGGGGGCAGCAGGTGAGTGGATGCCCACTAACAGATCCATGATGGATCTGCCCACTAACAGATCCATGAGTGGATGCCCACTAACAGATCCATGATGGATCTGAAATGACAGGCGCTCTTTAAATGCAAGGACTCACTCTTGCTGGTAGTTAGAATCTTTAATATTATAATTTGCAAACAAAATGAAGGTTTCCTATTTAGAGTGCATATTATCTCAGCTTGCAGAATTTCGATTCCTTGAATGAGTTTACCAAAAATGTAAATATTGCAGAATATAGAGCCCAGTGCTACATAACTGAGCTCCATTTCATGCTGAATAGACTAAATTCTTAATGTATCTTAAATCGAAGCTATCTTTAGACAGAATTTTACTCCAAAAGAATTTTATTAAAATGAATTTGATAAAAATCAAAACAATCTGATAAAAATCAAAACAATCTGATTTTTAAAAAATTAAATCATTGATTTTTATCCACCCTGGATAGTCCTCTACTTACACCCATTTGTTTAACGACTGTTTGAAGTTACAATGGCACTGAAAAGTGACTTACAACCAATCTTCGCACTTAAAAACCGTTGAAGGCCATGTGATTAAAATTCGGGAACTTGCCAACGTACATGCATTTTAGGAAGGTTGCAGCATCTTTCAAGAGACATGTGATCACCATTTGCGACCTTCCCAGCCAACTTCCAACAGGTCAATGTGGGAAACTAGGTTCCCTTAACCACCATGTGATTCACTTAAGAATCATTGCAATAATCCACTCGTTATTATGATTCACTGAACAAACATTGCAAAAACGAAAGATCATAAAATTGAGCACAGATCACTTAACAACTGCCTTACTTAGCAATGGAATTTTTGTTCCCCAATTATGGTCGTAAACCGAGGACTGCCCGTAGTTCATAATTAAAACAAACTTAACAAAAAAAGTTGGACCATAAGGAAGGCTGAGCGCCAAAGAATTGAGGCCTTTGAACTATGGTGCTGGAGAAGACTCCTGCAAGGCGATCCAACCAGTCAGTCCTAGAGGAGATCAACCCTGACTGCTCTTTAGAAGGCCAGATCATGAAGATGAAACTCAAGTACTTTGGCCACCTAATGAGAAGGAAGGACTCACTGGAGAAGAGCCTAATGGTGGGAAAGACTGAGGGCAAAAGGAGAAAAACAGAGAACGAGGTGGCTGGATGGAGTCACCGAAGCAGTAGGCACAAGCTTAAATGGACTCGGGAGGATGGTAGAGGACAGGAAGGTCTGGAGGAACATTGCCCATGGGGTTGCAACGGGTCGGACAAGACTTTGGTAAACAAGTATATAATCCTTTCCTGAGCTTCTCCTGCTGGAAGAGGAAGGGAGGTCAAACGGAGATCTGTCTTTCAAATCTTAACAACAGTAGAGAGAAAAGCTTTAGCAGACCAAAACTGGCAACACAGGGGTGTCAGATTAAATCTAAAAAAAAAAAAAAAACCAGCCCTGAGCCTGATCTATTTCTATATTTTACACAAGCCATGAAAATCTTTCTGACACATGGACATCCTGCTTTGCATTAAAAGGATACAATCGTTTTAAGTGAGAATGTGAAAAGAGGACGCGCTCTCCAAAGGAGTCCTTTTTTTCTACACAAATAACGTGCATCTTTCCCGGTTAAAAAAACTCTGGGACAAAAAAGGCACATATGCACAATCCTGGGGGAAACGGCTTTTTCCAATTAAAAGGAAAGTTGGTTACAAAAGGGTTTCTTCCACAAAATCAGCCTTTCCGAAGAAAGATGCAAACAGGCCTAGCTTCAAATTCCTATTTTACTGCGATATTTTGAATCCCTTTCTCCAATCTGATCAGATACAGGGAAATTGAGACTACGATTCCCAGAATCCCCCTTAACCAAACGAGCTAGGAACTTTGGAAACTCCAAGTCTCTTAACATGTCTAAAGGCATCACCTTTACAAGAAAGCCAGCCTTAAAAAAAATAATTTATAATTCAAAAGGAGGCCATATATGAAAGCAGTGCAGTATTCTGAGCTCCAGGAAAAGAAGTCCTGGTTAGACAATGAAATAAAATAACAAACAGAACAGGAAGACTACATTTTGTGAAATATTGCAGCCAGAAATAGCTACCATGTCCCTTGCCACTTTGGTTACAGGCTACAGTTTTTTAAAAGACAAATAATATTGCATTTTATATTAGGGCTATCAAAGAATAGTCATCTCCTGGCTATGATCATTTATTTTTAGTGCAAGCTAGGAGTAGTTTTAAAATATTGCTTCAGAAATCACATATACCCCCCACAGGGCAATATTACAGATTATGAATGTATAAGCAACTCTCCTATAAAAATACAAATCGTGCAACTCTGCATGAAATAAGCTATTTGAAGAACTCCACAAATAAGGCCGTGGAAAATGTTAACCTCCGTTGGGACGATTTATTTAAACCTTCTGCAGGCCTGTTAAAAACAAGGAGGACCAAAAACTCAGCATAATTAGCATTAATGACTTCTAACAAAAAAAAAATATCCCTGCATCAAAATAATGGTAATGCAATTGGTTTTATACACTTCAATGGGAATTAACTGTAATATTGATATGACTTATGATTCTTCATTCTTATGAACAAATATCCAGTTAGAAACCGTATCGTATTTATTTCATATTTGTTGGGAGGGGAAGCAACTGCTCCAAAGTAAGTGGCAGTTTATCAACTGCATCATAAATTAAATTGTTTTCCACCAAATAATCCGCCCCAGAAGATGCACATTTCAAGACGGGATTATCTGAAACACAATAAAAGGAAATGTTGGTGTCACTGGAGTTTCAGAATGACACAGTGCAAGTCAGAAATAAGGGCCAATGCAAACATGTCTCAACTTGTCAATTTGAGCCTGGTGCTATCATATTCAGGACGCAATTTTATTTTGATTTTAACAATGCCTGTTCTTTTTCCATGTGTACTTACTACTCTTTGCAACCAAAGCACAAATATTCCTCCTCAGTGGGAGGAGGGTTGGATCTTCCACGGACATGCACTTCTGCACACCACGGACATGCACTTCTGCACAAACGTTTCTGCCCACTCTATCCACGACCCTGCTGTCCTTCTTTAGGATGGGACAACCAACCCATTTACTACTCTTGATGTGCATTTACTACTCTTTTGCAACCAAAGCAAAAATATTCTCCCTCGGTGGGAAGGTTGGATCTTCCAGGGACATGCACTTCTGCACAAACATTTTGGCCCACCCTATCCAGGGGCCTGCTTTGGTTCTTTAGGATGGGACTACTAAACCTTGCACCTTTCCCCCCCAAAAAACACCTTGACTTGGCCATCCCAAAGGGGTTTGTTGCAGGGAAATGTAGCAGGGCTTGAAAAAGGGGAAGGGGAGGCAATGTTGACTTTTGCAGAGGGAAACATTTTGGGCAGGGGGTTTAGAGAAATATAATCAGTTGCAAGAGGCAGAAGGGAGGGGGGATCACCTTACAGCGATCCAGGGGGAAGAAAAGTGCCTTTTCTTGATTTAAGGATGGTCGGATCCCCCACAGGAGAGAGGGAGAGAGGGGGGGAGAGAGGGAGGCGAGAGGAAGAGAGAGGGAGGGAGAGAGAGAGACCCCAATTCGGGTTCAGAGAACTAGAGTGGGGGAGACGTCGAGGGGGGAAAACCGGCCACCTCCCAGCAGACAACGGCAAGCCACGATCCAAGCCAGGATTCTCGGGCTCATCCAAGCCTGCCCTTTGGCACCAGCGGCGGCGAAACCCTGGGCGAACCCGACCCCCGGATTCGACGCGAACCTTGCCTTCCCAGACGGCGAGGACGAGCAAGCCTCAAAAGAAAATCCAAGCGTGCCACGATGCCAAGGCGTCAACGAAGGGGGTTTTTTGGGAGGAGGGGGATCCCTCATTTGGGGGGGCTGGGAGATGGGGAAAAATAAGGCCAGTTTTGGGGGGTGGGATGGGTTTTGGGGGAAGGGGAGAAGCCAAAGAGTTGGAATGGGCCAGGAGATCCGACGACCCTCTTTCCATCCCCTCTCCCTCCATTGTAAGGGAGGGGGGTGGGCTGTATTTCTCCGGGACCCTCTTAAAAACGGATCTGATTATTGGGGGGGGGGGGTGAAGCTCTGCAGGCCGATGGGGGCTGCCTATGCAAAGAGACCGACCCACGTCCACCCCTAACAGCAGCAGCAGCGCGCGTGGATCGGCGGGTGGACCGCCGCCAGGGGATCACCGTCCGCTCCTCCCTCCACCCACCCCGCAAAACCCCCACGCGAGGCGATGGCTGATGGAAGGGCACCTGTAAACTTCGAGCCAACTCCCGAGGCTCCGAGGACTCGCGAAGGAAAGGCGTTGGAGACAAAGGCAAAGGGAGCAAGTGGGAAAGGGACGATCGCCGCCTCCCCCACCCCACCCCCACCTCCCTCTCCTCCCCCATCCCACCCCACGCGCCTTCTTCATCTGTTCTACCCACCCCCCTCCACTCCGATCTCGCGGACTTACCCACGCATCCTTCCCTTCCTTCCTTCCCCAGGCCCGTCCAAGTTCCCCCTTTCCCCAGTTTGGGGGAAGCCTTTGCAAAAGTTCTTCGCCGCCTCGATCGGGGCTCGTTTGTTTTTTTGTTGTTTTTTTTCCCGTTTCCAAAAAAAAATAATCAAGAAGCGTCCACGGCCATGAAGGAGAAGAATTAGAATTAAAAAAATAAAAATAAAGCAACCCCTGGGAGGATAAAGGGCCGCCACCAGGCCGCACTTCTGCGGCGAGCGAGGAAGGCTCGGCTGGCTGCTTGTTTCCCATGTGCTCGCCGGAGCACGCGCTCGCCTCAATGGAACGTTGTGCTGGCTGGAGCGCTGTGACGTCACGCCCCCCCCCCCCCAGCAGCTGATCCTGCCTCGCAGCCTTGCAACGACGGCGACGGCGGTCTTGCAAGGGAAACTTGCGCGGCTCCGATGGGGGACGTGCAGTTTGCAGCCCCGAGTCCCCCTCGCATCTTTCCCAAGACGCGGTGGAAATTGAGGGGGCGGAAGCGAGGAGGAGGAGAAAGGGGGAAGAGCGCGAGGCACAAGTGCCGGAGATGACCCAACTTTATTTCTCCCCCCCCCCAACACCCGTGTCTTAACGGAGCTGCTCCTCTACCCCTCGGATAACGGCTTTAGCCGGCCTGGGGTCGTTCCTTCACACATACAGCTTGCTTTTTCAATATTCCAAACTAATCTGGGTATGTGTGTGTGTATGCACACACATACACGTATATGCACACAGACACACACACACACACACACATATACACATACATAAACAGAGACAGAGACCAACACTTGGCCTTATTTTTGGGGAGGTCTTACAATTTGTGAGGTGCAGGAGGAGGCGAGTGTGGTCACCTCATGGCTGCTGCTGTGGTGCAGTATTTTCAGAGATGGAGATGGCTATTTTCGGGGGGGGGGGGTATTTTAGTGCATGCGCTCAAAAGCCTGATTGGGTTTATTATCCGGTGAGGTTTTATTTTCGGAGAAACAGTGTGTGTGTGTATCTTTGTATATATATACATACACACACACACACACACACACATATATATATATATACACATAGACATATACCAGTGGTGGATTGCAGGCGGTATACCCCAGTACGGGCGTACCGGTGCCTGCCCGGAGCACCGGGTACCGCTCCGGTACGGTGCTCAGGAGGGCCCACCCGTGCTCCTTACCTGTCTTTAAAGTCTTCGGCATTTCCACGCACGGCACATACAGTGCTTGCGCGATGCTCTGCCGAGCAGCTGGAGCATTGCGGAGGTGTCGCTGGACGGTAAGACTCATGCACGCACTGCCCACGTCTATGTGGACGCCGCCGGGCCCGTTCCAGGATCCAGAACCCACCACTGACATATACATACATACACATGCACACACACAGACACACACATATACATATATACACACACACACACACACACATGCATACCCACCCACACATATATATACACACATACATATACATACACACATACACATGCAGACAAGAGTAGCTTCTGGGTTGTGAGTGGTGAGGGTGTGCTCAGTGCATGTGGGGGGGAGGGAGACGGAGTGACTGCAATGACCATGTTCCTGGCAATTTTTCAGCCAGACCTTGCAAGTTCTATCTTCAAGGAAGAGCAAGAGGTGGAGATATGAAAGCTTGGCTGGTCCCAAAATAGCTGCGCGGGGGGGGGGGGGGGAGGTGGGAGGATGGGGTAATGGGGGTGGTGGTATAGGAGACAGCTAAGGAGAGAAAGTGCGTGCCTATATATCAGCCTAGGATACTGCTCTTGATGGGTTCACCTGCAGCCTTCATCTCTTTTTGCTCCACCGCATTGAAACACCATATTGAATCATGTAATGTCTGTGGGTGTATGCATAATTTTGTATTTATTTGTTTGTTTAGTCATGTTTATGGAGTGTATATTAGAGGTGGAGACCCTTTGAGAGCCATATGCAATGAAATTTCATTGTCATATATACCGATTAGTGTCCATTCAAAGTGACAATAAAGTTATTCGAAGTCTAAACATCGTATATCTCTGATGGCGTGATTGATGATGATGACATATATCCATTCAGTTGCGCCCAACTCTTGGCTATTCTATGGGCCAAGTCACTCCACTTCTCCCAATCTTGCTTCTTCTGACCTAGGCTTCCCAAGAGCATGAAGCAAACTCCTAGTCCTGACGGAAACTCCTTTTATTAATTTGCTGTGAATTCTGCTCATTCACATCCAGCAAAGTCTTTCAAGGGAGGATTTACAGTCACAAACCATATCTGCCTTGGAGAGCTGACAGACTGATATCTGCAAAACTTGGCAAGGAGCCTCAGAGAGTCACGAACTAATTAAGCAAACTAATTGTCTCCTGCAAACACCACTCCCCTTTTGCTCCTCTTTTATTTCCTCTGGGAGGGGCCATTTATCGTCCACCTGTGGCCTTACTCCCAAGTCGACCCCTGTTCTTTAGCTGTTCCCTTCATCTGGCAACTCTGCGCATGGACACACTGGGAACAGGCTGCAGCTGTTCTTCTGCCCCACTGATGTCTGATTCTGAAGGCAGCTGATAACTGTCAGACGGCCCTGGCCCCCTCTCTGCCTCCAACATAGAGCCCTCATCAGAGGCTTCCCCAGACTCCAGGACTGGCCCATGTTCCTCCCCAACCTCCTCACTGTCCGAATCTGCTGCCAGCTCCTCTGGCCGCTGGCAGGCCACAACACTTGCATTATTTCTTCGAGTTATATGCTGTGTCAGATTTGATGGTGTCCAGCCACCGTGTTCATTGGTGGCCTGGTTTCCTTTTATCTCCAAATACTTCCAAGCATAATTGCTTTCTCCAGTGAATTCCCTTACATGATATGGCAAAGATAAGTGAAACACATTTTTGTGATTTTTTTCCTTCCAGTGGCATGTCTGATCTTATGCATTCATGTACCTGCTTGTTATTCACCTTTGCTGCCCAAGGAATACACAGGACCACACATTAAATTATTTCATTTACAAGTTGTCCTCGGCTTACAACATTTAGTAACTTTTCCAAGTTTTCATGGCACTGAAAAAGGTGGTTTATGACCGTTTTTCACACTTATGACCATTGCGTTATCCCCATGGTCACGTGATCGAAATTCAGATGCTCGGTAACTGTTTCATATTTATGACGGTCACCGTGACCCAGGGTCAATGTGATCGCCTTTTGCTTCCTTCTGGTAAGCAAAGCCAATAGAGGAAGGCAGGTTCACTCAACAACCATGTTACTAACTGAACAACTTCATTGATTCACTTAACAACTTTGGCAAAGAAGGTCATAAGGGGAGCAAAAATCACTTAACAAACGTTCTGCTTAGCAACAGACGTTTGGGGCTCAATTGTGGCCGTAATTCGAGGACTACATGCAAAAGCACCACCACATATCCCATGCTTATCCTTCTGGAAGATTAGCTTCATTTCATGGGGGAATTGTTGCACTTTGCACACTGACCTAGTCCAAAGTCTGCTGCTGAGGCAATTGCTTTGGTTCCAATATTCTAAGGCCAATCATGGTTCAGAAAAGAAGGATGGCCTTCTGTTAAGTGAGACTATCAATAAAACCATTTAACCCAGTTGATTGGACTGGCGGTGGTTTCAGGCCAGACCTAGCAACCTTTAGAAAGTATGACTGAAGAAAAAAACACCAGGCATTACATTGATTTATGACGATATGGATTTTTCTGCTTGCAGAACATCAAAATACCTTGCGGTGATCCTGATGAATTTGTATGTTTTTCTTTAGTTCCACTAGTGATTTTAACCCCAGTTTGGCACACCCAAGATTGTAAACTGCTGTTGAGTCCATCAACAATGGGAGATATATACCAGTCTAGTAAATAAATTATATGTAAATCCTCAAGTATTCAGTAAGGCTTTTGATAAGGTAGACCATAACCTACTACTACATAAAGTAGAAGAATGTGGGTTGGACAGCATCACCACCAGATGGATTTGTAACTGGCTGACCAACCGCACTCAACGTGTAGTCCTCAATGGAACTGCATCTACATGGAGGGAAGTATGCAGTGGAGTACCCCAAGGCTCTGTTTTAGGCCCAGTACTCTTCAACATCTTCATCAATGATTTGGATGAGGAAATAAATGGGGAACTCATCAAATTTGCAGATGACACCAAGCTGGCAGGAATAGCCAACACTCCAGAAGATAGGCTTAAGATACAGAAGGATCTTGACAAACTTGAACATTGGGCACTATCTAATAAAATGAAATTCAATGGTGAAAAGAGTAAGGTTCTACATTTAGGCAACAAAAACGGAATGCACAGGTACAGTATAGATGATACCTTGCTCAGTAGTAGTAACTGTGAAAGGGATCTTGGAGTCCTAGTGGACAAGCATTTAAATATGAGCCAGCAGTGTGCAGCAGCTGCCAAAAAAGCCAACACAGTTCTAGGCTGCATCAACAGAGGGATAGAATCAAGATCACGTGAAGTGTTAATACCACTTTATAATGCCACACTTGGAATACTGCATTCAGTTCTGGTCGCCACAATGTAAAAAAGATGTGGAGACTCTAGAAAGAGTGCAGAGAAGAGCAACCAAGATGATTAGGGGACTGGAGGCTAAAACATATGAAGAACGGTTGCAGGAACTGGATATGTTTAGCTTAAGAGAAAGAAGGACCAGGGGAGACATGATAGCAGTGTTCCAATATCTCAGGGGTTGCCACAAAAAAGAGGGAGTCAAACTATTGTCCAAGGCACCTGAGGGTAGAACAAGAAGCAATGGATGGAAACTAATCAAGGAGAGAAGCAACTTAGAACTGAGGAGAAATTTCCTGACAGTTAGAACAATTAATCAGTGGAACAGCTTGCTTCCAGAAGTTGTGAATGCCCCAACACTGGAAGTCTTTAAGAAGATGTTGGATAGCTATCTGTCTGAAACGGTATAGGGTTTCCTGCCTAGGCAGGGGGTTGGACTAGAAGACCTCCAAGGTCCCTTCCAACTCTACTATTATATTGTATTAAGTTACAAGGTCATTTGGGCCAGGATTTCCATTGCTATTTAGCCTATTGTTAAGGGCATCACTCCTGATATTTGCAATCTTTTTTTGCCAGAAATCCATGAAATCCAGATTGGGAATCTAAATTCTGGGAACTCAATTCCATAAGCCTTAAAGCTGCCAAGATTGAGAAGTGCTGCTCTGGAAGAATCTTAGAACGGGGTCCCCAACCCCCAGTTCCATAGACCAGCACCGGGCCACTGCATGCCAGAAACCAGACCAGGCAAACAAGCAAAACCCCATCCACGGGATGCAGGCAGCATGCAATACCATGCCCTGTCCGGTCTTAGGCGTAGACGTAGGTAGGGCGTAGGTGTAGGCTACTTCAACTGACTGCTAACTTCAGTTCAGCAGTTCAAATCTCACCAGGCTCAAGGTTGACCCAGCCTTCCATCTTTCCGAGGTGGGTAAAATGAGGACCCAGATTGTTGAGGGCAAGAGGCTGACTCTGTAAACCGCTTAGAGAGGGCTGGAAAGTACTGTGAAGCGGTATACAATATAAGTCTAAGTGCTATTGCTATTGTACTGGTAAATGGATGCCCACAACAGGTGTTATTTTATGAAAGGCCTACAGTGCTTATTATAATCAGTTAGGTAAGGCCTCCTTCACATTAATTGACATCTTCAACTCAAATTGGAACCGATCACTCTTTAGAGACCAATTCTCGTGGGCTCTTTAAGTGATACTTTCTTGATGTTGGGGATTTGAGGAGGCCAAAGAACCACTGGGAGATCAGGCATTGGATCTACCTGGTCCAATGGGACAGGCTTCCCTGCCTAGATGTATTATTGAGACTCATCAGTCCACCTCCCTCAGATCATTTCCAATATTTATATAAAATTATAACTCCAGAATTGAGACTAGCCTTATCCTTAACCCAGGGGTGAGTTCTGGCTGCCTCTACTGCTGGTTCACTCAGGGATGCATCCTGCCCCCACATGCGCAGTGCATCAAAAATTGCTCTGCGCATGCTCAGAAGGCAAAAACAAGATGGTGGCGCCTATGGTACCGCTGAGAGAACCAGGTTGGGGCTGTGGCAGGCCTGGGTCACTGCCGGTTCCAGCAACCCAGGCCGCCAAGTTATTACCAGTTTGGCTGAACCAATCCAAACCAGTAGAAATCCACCTCTGCCTTAACCCATCTTAACATGTTACATCAACCAGGAAGGTGAAATTTAAGAACATTTCTGATGTGGCTAGTCTTTGCCTTCCAGGGTTTGAAATCTCAAGTAGGTTTATACTACATGGTCCATTTTACTGTAGTCCTCGACTCACAATAGTTTCATTTAGTGACGGTTTGAAGTTACAACGGCATCAGAGGTGGTATTCAGCCAATACACTCAGAAAGAGAAACAACAGTGGAACGGGCACAGTGGAACGGTGGAACGGGCACGCAATTTGGGCGTCCTCCTTGATGCCCGGCTGGCTATGGAAGATCATGTGGCAGCCGTGGCGAGGGGGACATTCCACCAGGTTCGCCTGGTGCGCCAATTGCGACCCCTTTTGGACCGGGAGGCCCTGCACACAGTCACTCACGCGCTGGTGACGTCTCGCCTGGACTACTGTAATGCTTTCTACATGGGGCTCCCCTTGAGGTGCACCCGGAGACTGCAGTTGGTCCAGAATGCAGCCGCGCGGGTAATTATGGGGAGATCGAGGTTCTCCCATATAACACCGCTCCTGCGCGAGCTGCACTGGCTTCCTGTGGCCTACCGGGTGCGCTTCAAGGTGTTAGTTACCATCTTCAAAGCGCTCCATGGCATAGGGCCTAGTTACCTGCGGGATCGTGTCCTGCCCCATACATCCCTGCGACCCATTCGCTCACACAGAGAGGGTCTCCTCCGGGTGCCGTCCTCTAGAGATTGTCAGAGGGCGGTGCCCAGGAGTAGGTCCTTCTCTGTGGCGGGCCCTACCCTTTGGAACGACCTCCCCCCAGACATTAGAACAACAACCGATCTCCGCTCCTTCCGCAGTAAACTGAAGACCCACCTGTTTCGGCTAGCCGGCCTGGCATAATTCGACAACTTTTCCACCCCTAGGTCATTTTTAATTGTCAATTTTAGTTTTTAAACTATTAATGTTATTTATTGTAATTATTCATTTATTTTTTACATCCTCTGACACTGTGCTAACTGTTGCTTGTGTACGTCGCCCCGAGTCCCTGTGGGGAGAGGGGGCGACTAATAAGTTTAAATAAATAAATAAATAAATAAATAAATAAATAAATAAATAAATAAATAAATAAATAAATAAATAAATAAATAAACAGATGGGGTGGGAATTAGATCTGGTTTATAGAGTGAATTCAGCATATGCTAGAACACATAATGTACCCAGGGAGGTACATATTAAATTTCTCAGAAAAACCACAAGAGATGAAATTCTGAGTGCACAAAGGGGGCAAGCTATGAAATACCAAGATAGGGAAATAACCATTCTGAAGCAGATCCCCAAGAAAGTGAGGGAGAAAAGGAAAAATTATTCGCAATTAGCGAAGAAACTATACCAGAAGGGGGTGTGGTTCAGATGGTTGATGCCTGAAGGTATGTTAATATTCTGGGAGGACACAAGAGTTAGAATTAATACACCCATAGAGGCGCAGGCCTTTATGGAAAAAAATAAAGTACTCCTAGATAAACCAGATGATCCAACAACAGACACACAGGACACGGGAGGGGCCGGAGCTCTGCTGGCGGGGGGAGAAGGGGCAATACCGAGAAAACTCAGATCACAAAAATGAGTAAGAAATCTGCTTGACATAAATTGATTGAAATTATTAACTGAATTTATATGCTGACTATATACTGCTATTGAGTACTGAATTTTTTGTAAATGTACACTATGAGTATGGAGGGAGGGGACACCTGCCACACACTGCAACTGCCAAAATTTGTAACCTTTCCATTACCCCTTTCCTTTTTTATTTCTTAAAAAACCAATAAAACTTTGTTTTAAAAAAAAAAGAGGTGGTATTCAGCCAGTTCTCTCCGGTTCGGGCGAACCGGGAGTGACAGCTGTGAGAGGCACCGCCCACCTGCCCCGGCATAATGTGCGAGCGCTGCACATGCTCAAAGGGTGGTGCGTCTGTGCAGTTGCCACACATAGGTTGCTTCTCTCCTTGATTAGTTTCCATCTATTGCTTCTTGTCCTGTCCTCAGGTGCCTTGGAGAATAGCTTGACTTCCTCTTCTTTGTGGCAGCCCCTGAGATATCAGAACATTGCTAACATGTCTCCCTTGGTCTTTCCTTTCATTAAACTAGACATGCCCAGTTCCTGCAACCGTTCTTCATATGTTTTAGCCTCCAGTCCCCTAATCATCTTTGTTGCTCTTCTCTGCACTCTTTCTAGAGTCTCAGCATCTAACTGACTTTTTTTAAACTTTGTACTTTTTCATCAAGCAGACAGTGGCACAGAGGATATCTCCAACCACAATCTCACTGAGATCCATGCGTAATCCTGGGAAATAACAACGGGTGGATTCCTGCAGCCCAGTGCCTTATATAGTGGTAAATCCAGTCCCCCAACTATAGGTAGTCCTTTATGACTTACGACCAGAATAGGGACCAGAATTTCCATTTGCTAAGCAAAGTGGTTGTTAAGTGAGCTGCATTTAATTTTGCAACCTTCTTTTTTTTTTTGCAATGGTTGTTAAGTGGATAGCCTCTCTGTTAAATGGAATTTAAGTTGTTTGTCCTTTCAAGGAGACAAATCACACACACACACAACCAGTGCCGGATTGCCATTTATGATGGAAAATCTTAATGCCAAAAGCAAGCGGAGATGACTGAACAGAAACATTTCAATCGTATGTATTCATTTTTCCCTTTGTGGGTTGGAATTGAGTGTTTTACAGATGGTTATTTTCCTCTTTTTGTATCCCTACAAAACCTTCCCACTCAAGTAGAATAGTAGGCCAGTGTTTCTCAAACAAGTCAACTTTTAAGATGTGTGAACTTCAACTTCTAGAATTTTGAGAATTGAAGTCCACCCATGTTACAGCTGACCCATTTGAAAAACACTGAGACAGGCTGATGGGAATCCATGCCTAAAGATATTTAGAATAACAGAGTTGGAAAGGACCTTGGAGGTCTTCTAGTCCAAACCCCTGCCTAGGCAGGAAACCCTACACCACTACAGACAAATGGCTATCCAATCTCTTCTTAAAAACTTCCAGTGATGCAGCCTTTATAACCTCTAGAGGCAACTTGTTCCACTGATTAATTGTTCTAATTGTCAGGAAATGTTTCCTTAGTTGCTTCTCTCCTTGATTAGTTTCCACTCATTGCTTCTTGTCCTGCCTTTCGGTGCTTTGGAGAATAGCTTGACTCCCTCTTCTTTGTGGCAGCCCCTGAGATATTGGAACACTGTTATCATGTCTCCCCTAGTCCTTCTTTTCATTAAACTTACCCATTTCATCAAATTTACCCATGTAGCAGGGCTGTATTGCTATTATGCTGCTCATCTTTCTTATCTTCTCATCTTTTCTACTACCTTCTCCCATTGGTATCTTATTATTTATGATTGTGTGATTTATGACCTGTGACGTATCATTTCATTGTTTGTAGGCACACTGAGAGCTTATGCACTGGAAACAAATTCCATGTGTATCTACAGTAATCACACTTGTCCAATAAAGGAATTCCAATTCCAGTTTCCAAGTCGGAATTGGAATTTAGCTGTCTTCAGTCTTAAGAAGATATAAGATAGAATTAGTTATTGGCCAAGTGTGATTGGACACACAAGGAATTTGTCTTTGGTGCATATGCTCTGAGTGTACATAAAAAGGGCAAGATAAATTTGTCAAGAATCATAAGGTACAGCACTTAATGATAGTCATAGGGTACAAATAAACAATCAGGAAACAATCAATATCAATATAAATCATAGGAATACAAGCAACAAAGTTACAGTCCTGCAGTCCTAAGTGGGAGGAGATGGGTGATAGGAACGATGAGAAGACTAATAATAATAGTAATGCAGCCTTAGTGAATAGTTTGACAGTGGTGAGAGAATTATTTGTTTAGCAGAGTGATGTCATTCGGGGAAAAACTGTACTTGTGTCTAGTTGTCTTGGTGTGCAGTGCTCTATAGCCTGGTTTTGAGGGTAGGAGTTGAAACAGTTTATGTCCAGGATGCAAGGAGTCTGTAAATATTTTCATGGCTCTCTTTTTGACTAGTGCAGTATACAGGTCCTCAATGGAAGGCAGGTTGGAAGCAATTGTTTTTTCTGCAGTTCTAATTGCCCTCTGAAGTCTGTGCCTGTCCTGTTGGGTTGCAAAGCCAAACTAGACAGTTATGGAGGTGCAGATGACAGACTCAAGAACTTGGGAATATCACTTTCTATCCCTCTGGCAGTGAAGACACATCTGAGTCCCGGTGATTCCATTTCCCTTGGTAACTTGATGTTGGAAGAGAAGTAACAAGAGTGTCACCTTTATACTGTTCCTTTTTAATCCCACCCAGAGCTGTCAGCTAGGCTTTGCAAGCATGATTCAGCACAAATCCAGTTTTATTTATCAAGAGGCATCAAGCATGGATTCCCCCCCACCCACCCCTTTTGTCCTTCACCTTTGCCATAAAAATATCTCAGCCAAGTTCTTGTTGTTTAGGTCATGGTTATTGCTAGAAGGTCTGAGCCTCCCACTTTTCTCTTCGGTTCCCATTCTATTGTCCTTTTCCACCGTATTCCACCCCAAATATTGATTTGGGGCAGAGTACTAGAAAAGGCACCACTGTGGTTTTTGTGGTCCTCTGAATTCCTGCAACGTTAAGAAAGAAAGTGGGGAGAAAGAAGGGGAAAACAAAACAAAGCTAAAAAGAAGAACCCAAACATTGAGACTACAGTCCAGGAATGAACTAAAATAGTCGACAAGCAGCCAAAGTTCCTGGAATAACAAGATAGCATGGGGTTTTTTCCCCCCCATCCTGGCTATTGAATTAAGCTCCCTTCATTTCCCCAGAAGCAGCAAAAGATTGGGCTTGTGTTCCTTGCATGAACCTGACTCCTGAGTCATTCCCTTTAATTGTGGTTTACAAGGACAACATAGACGCCTAACATTAAAAGCCTTTGTGGAGCAAACATTTATCCCAAATACACTGGGGTGTGTTTGTTTTCTGCAGCTCTCTCCCACACTGGGGAGTTGTTGAAGGAAGTTTCAACCTGGACTTGATGACAGGCTGGGAATGCGGCCTTCTGCTGTGTGATTAGATGCCTGCACACATTAACACCAGATGTAATTCGGTTAAAATGAAAGAATCGTCAAGAAGGAAATTAAAAAGAAGGCCCAGTGGTTTGCCTTGGTTTAATTTTGCAGGAGGGAAGCATGTGTGCCTCCGAGGCATAGCTCGAGTCTTTGGAGATGGTGAGGTTGAGCAAAGTTCTGCATATCAGACGACTGGGAATGAGAGGGAAGGAAGGAGCAGGAGAAGGAGGAGAAAGAGGAGGAGGAAGGGAAATGGAAGTAGGCAGAAAAAGAGGAGGGAAAGAGGAGAGAAACCGGAAGTGGAAAGAGAGGAGGAAGAGGAAGAGGGGTGAGTAGAAGCCGGTGAGGCGCCCTCGATATAAGTGGCATCGAGTTGGCCATGCCCACCGAGTCACATGATCACCTAGCCACGCCCACCCAGCCAGTCATTAGGCAGATCCTATTAGTGGTCTGCGGGATTTAAAATTGTGAATTGAGTGGTCCCTGAGGTCCGAAAGGTTGGTGACCCCTGATCTTGAGAATCATTGAGGCCACTTGAAGGTTTATCTGTATTCTCAGAGTCACCTAAAAGGGTGTGGAATCTTCTTGACATTGATGAAAGGACTGCATTGTAAACAGGAGAAAAATGCTATGGTATCTCCCCCTCTGTTGAGGAAAGCCTGTTCAAATTTAATATAGATGGCCTCTTTGACCCCTCTTTCAAAGCAGTTGACCTCTCTGTCCAGCATGTGAACTTTGCTGTCTTCAAAAGAGTGACTCTTGTCTTTCAGATGCAGATGGGTTGCTGAATGAATTGTCCAGATGAGTTTGTTCTCCTTTGTTGTGTCCATTCTGAGGATAGAGATGAATTAGAACTGAAGAAGCTTTTTGGATGGGAAGCGAGATGTTTTCAAAGAAAACGCCAAGAAAGTCCAATTGCCTTTTTGGGGGGAGAGGGGGAAGCATCTTTGGGACATCCCTTGCTCAGTGCAAGAATCTGAATTAAAGCATCGTGCCTTACTAACTGGGGTCCTGTCAATTCAACCCCAGATGAGAAAATAACAGAGTTGGAAGGGACCTTACAGGTCATCTAGTCCAACCCCTTGCTCAAGCAGGAGGCCCTACACCATTTCTGACAAATGACAGTCCAATCTCTTCTTGAAAGTCTCAAGTGATGAAGCTCCCACAACTTCTGAAGGCAAGCTGTTTCATTGATTGATTGTTCTCATTGTCAGAAAGTTCCTCCTTATTTATAGATTGCATCTCTCCTTGGTCAGTTTCCATCCATTATTCCTTGTCTGGCCTTCAGGTGCTTTGGAAAATAGCTTGACACCCTCCTCTCTGTGGCAGCCCCTCAAATATTGGAAGACTGCTAACATGTCTCCCCTGGTCCTTCTCTTCACTAGACTAGACATGCCTAGTTCTTGCAACCGTTCTTCATCAGTTTTAGCCTCCAATCCCCTAATCATCTTGGTTGCTCTTCTCTGCACTTTTTCTAGAGTCTCAACATATTTTTATAGTGTGGTGACCAAAATTGGATGCCATACTCTACATGTGGTCTTACTAAGGTTTTATAGAGTGATATTAGTACCTCACTTGATCTTGATTGTATTATAGATTTTGTGTCCTCCCCTTGAGATCAGTTTTTCTCAACCTTGGCAACTTTAACATATAAGGATTTCAACTTCCCAGAATTCTTGGAGAATTCTGGGAGTTGAAGTCCACCCAGTTGAAACCCACAAATTTTAAAGTTGCCAACGTTGAGAAAGACTGGTCTATAATCACCAGGATTCTTCTTCCAATGTTCTCAGTGTAAACATCTCAGACCTTATCATGTCTCCTGGCAGGACCTAGTTTCTAACTGCCCTTCACTACACCTGTTTGATTTTCTTTAAATTCTTCTTAAAACTTAGAATCTCAAATTGGACATGGCATAACAAGGTTCTTGCATAATCTTGCAGAATAAACTGGAGAAACAATTTCCCATCACTTAGAATGAAATGAAACCCTTTGAAGTTCATATCTTTAAACCTGACAGCTAAAATGCAATAATTATAATGATGAAGATGATGAAAACAGCATCCATTTTGAAGCTGTGAGCTACAAGGTATTTTTAGATTTTGGATTTAGTTTTCCTCTCTTCCAATGCAATGAAATGAATGTCTCTGAGGTGAAGGAAAGAAATTTATTAGCCAAGTTTGCCTATCAGTAATTTGGACTATTGAGTCACTAAAGGACTTAATACAGGGGTGTCAAACTCAAGGGTCGTGTGCCAGAGGTGGTATTCAGCAGGTTCTGACCAATTCTGGAGAACCAGTAGTGGAAATTTTGAGTAGTTCAGAGAACCAGCAAATACCACCTCTGGCTGGCCCCACCCCCATCTATTCTCTGCCTCCTGAGTCCCAGCTAATTGGGAGGGAATGGGGATTTTGCAGTAACCTTCCCCTGCCATGCCCACCAAGCCATGCCCACAGAACCGCTAGTAAATTATTTTGAATCCCATCATTGCCATGGGCCAGATCCATCCCACAGGATACTTAAATCTAGCCCACAGGCCAGCGTGAAAATGAACGGCCTGCGGTGCCTCTGCCAGCAAAAACGGAGGGCTATGAAAACAAACTAAAAACAAAAGGAGAAATGTTTCCCTTTTTGCATTTGAACATGCAAGAAAGGACAGGAAAGGGGAGAGGGGAAGACAAAGAAAAAAGAAGGGAAGATGGGAAGAGAGCAAAGAAGGAAATATAAGGAAAGAGAAAGGAAGAAGAAAGGAGAATTAAGAGGGAAGGAAAGAGAAGAAGAAGGAAGGAAGGAAGGAAGGAAGGAAGGAAGGAAGGAAGGAAGGAAGGAAGGAAGGAAGGAAGGAAAATTATAATGAGAATGAGTGAGGGTCTCAAAGAAGTCCTGCCTTAGCACTTGGCCACCACAGGTGCCCCCAACATGAGTGACATTGAGCTGGCCACACCCACCAAAGCCACGCCCATGCCCACCCCACCCTCCAAGGTCAAACACAACCCTGATGTGGCCCTCAATGAAATCCAGTTTGACACCCCTGTCTTAGGCTATCAACAGGAAAGATACAGCCATCAAGTTCAGCTTCCAGGATTTGAAGTGAAAGCATCCTTAGTGGATGGCTGTCCAGCAGCTCCTTAAAAGCACCCAGCAAAGGAACCTGTTGTTGTTTAAAATAATAGGTGGGCAAATTGTTTTGGTTATTAGGATTTCTCTTCTTTACACCAGTGTACACACTGCTGTCCTGTAAATTGAAACCATTCTTCTGTATCATCCATGGAGATTCTCAATCATCCAGGTCACAGTTGTCCCAAATATACCATATTTTTTGGAGTATAAGACACACCCTTTTCCCGCAAAAAAGAGGCTGAAAATATGGGTGTGTCTTATACACTGAATACAGCACTTTTTGCCTCCTGAAACCCCGTCCCCTTAACCAAAATGGCTGTGCATAGCTTTTAGGAGGCTCTCAGAGTGCTCCTGAGGGCTGGGGAGGGCAGAAATAAGCAAAAACCTATTATTTGCTCGTTCCTGCCTGCGCCCCAGAAGCACTCTACAAGCCTCCTAAAGTCTATTAATGCTCTTTTTTTAAGGAAAAAAATGGGCCTGTTTTCACAAAAAATGGGCCACTTTTGAGAGGTCTGCAGAGTGCAAAACCTTTTTTTAAAAAAATTTGCCTCTTCAAAATCTTGGTGCATCTTATACTCCGAAAAATCCGGTACTTTTCAAAAGGCAATTGGACTTTCTTGGGTTTTTTCCCCCCTCTGGAAAACGTTTCATTTCTCACCGAAGAAGTTTCTTCAGCTTCTTCTTCAGAGAACTGAACAAGCTTCTTTAATGAGAAGTGAAACATTTTTAAGGAAAAAAACCCCACCAAAGTTCAGTTGCCTTTTGGAAAAGCATTTTGGGATGATCGTTCTGTATATTGCAAGCTAAGGTGGTAAAGAACCTTAGTTTTCTTAATATGACAGTTCTCAAGGATTTGAATCTGTTATCCCACACCTTATTTTTCAGTTCTCAAGTCTAAATATAGCTTCTTCATTCCCTCACGCACGTTTCTAGTCCCCAATCATGTGTCTTGTTCTTCTTTAAAGTTATTCCACTTTCTCTCAATCTTTCTTGAAACATGGTGCCTAGAAGTGCAAAACTTGATGTCCTTCAGCTATGTGGAACCAAAGTATCCATCAGCCACACTTGTCCCAAAAGTGCCTCTTTTTTTAAAAAAAAACAGGAGTTTCTGGGGTTTCCCTTCTCATCCAAGAAGCTTCTTCAGTTCTGAGAAGGTACCTCCTCTTACAATACTAGACAATATATTATCAACAATAGAGATCTTCAAGTTTCTAGGTTCTATCATATCCCAAGTCTTAAAATGGACACCTAACATCAAAAATGTAATCAAAAAAGCACAACAAAGTATGTTCTTTCTGCGCCAACTCAGGAAGCTCAAACTGCCCAAGGAGCTGCTGATTCTGATCTTCAGAGGAATTATTGAGTCTGTCATCTACACCTCCATAACTGTCTGGTTTGGCTCTGCAACCCAACAAGACAGACACAGACTTCAGAGAAGAATTAGAACTGCAGAAAAAGCAATTGCTACCAACCTGCCTTCCATTGAGGACCTGCATACTGCACGAGTCCAAAAGAGGGCTGTGAAAATATGTACAGACCCCTCACATCCTGGACATAAATTGTTTCAACTCCTACCCTCAAAAATGACGCACACCAGAACAACTAGACACAAGGAGAGTTTTTCCCCAAATGACATCACTCTGCTAAACAACAAATCCCCACAACACTGTCAAATTATCTACTGTATTACTATTATTCTTCTCTTCCTTCCTAATACCTATCTCTTTCCTACTACCCATCTCTTTCCACTTAGGACTAGAACCATGTTGCTTGCATCTTTAAAATTTATATTTTATTTGTTTCCTGGTATACTTTGATTGCTTATTAGTAACCTATAACTACTATTAAGTGTTGTATCTTATGATTCTTGATAAGTGTATTCTATTTTATTTTTCTTTATGTACACTGAGAGCATATGCACCAAAGACAAATTCCTTGTGTGTCCAATCATACATGGCCAATAACGAATTCTATTCTGTTCTGTTCTGTTCTGTTCTACTCTGTTCTGTTCTACTCTACTCTACTCTACTCCTACTCTACTCTACTCTACTCTACTCTACTCTACTCTACTCAGTGGTAGGTTGCAGGTAGTACGCCCCGGTACAGGCGTACTGGAGCCTGCCCGGAGCACCGGGTACCGTTTCAGTATGGTGCTCTGGAGGGCCCACCCACCCACCCGAGCTCTTTACTGTGTTCTAAAGCTTTTGATACTTCCGCATACACGCATGGCACATACAGCGCCTGCGTGATGCTCTGCCAAGCAGCTGGAGCATCACAGAGGCTTGTGGAAGCATTGGTTGCAGCTACAACGCATGTGCGTGCCATGCTCATCCATGTGGGTGATGCCGGTTGGAACGGAATCCAGAACCCACCACTGACTCGACTCGACTCTACATTCTATTCTATTCTATTCTATTCTATTCTATTCTATTCTACATTCTCTTCTACTCTACTCTACATTCTCTTCTACTCTACTCTACTCTATTCTACTCTACATTCCATTCCATTCCGTTCTATTCTATTCTATTCTATTCTATTCTATTCTATTCTATTCTACATTCTCTTCTACTCTACTCTACATTCTCTTCTACTCTACTCTACTCTACATTCTCTTCTACTCTACTCTACTCTATTCTACTCTACATTCCATTCCATTCCGTTCTATTCTATTCTATTCTATTCTATTCTCTGAGAAGCTTCTTGGATGAGAAGCGAAACGTCTTCAAAGAAAACAAACAAACAAACAAGAACGTCCAGTTGCCTCTTGATAAAGCACCTTTGGGACAACCATGACCTGGATGAGATGAGAATCTCCATAGACATCAGCCACAACGATCCATACTAGCAAAACCATGTTGAGGAGGGCTAGTCTTGAATTTTCTGTTTCTATCTCTGAATCAGGAAAGAATCAAAGAAAACGAATAAAGGGCTCTTCAAAGGGTAGACGCGGCTGCTTGTTTCGCACTGTGTTCTTCTTCCTTGGGAGCAGTCCAGCTCTTTCAAACAAGCTGAACCCCTGGGAAGCCCTCGGATTTTGAAAAATCAATAACTGCTCTTGGTTTCTCCCTTTAGAAGGCTGAAAGCAAACACATCCATACAATGAAACAGTTTTGCACTCAAAAAGAGGTCGAACTATAAGTGTTGTAGGCTTTCTTTTTTCCTTGCTTCCCTCATCTGCAGTTTCCTGGTAAAAGGGTAATACAATCATGTTTGCACCGAGGAAAACGGGGAGGTTGATTTCAAGACTTGCAAGCCAGTTCGAAATGATGGACACTGGTAGGCAAATCATATAAATCTTGAGGAGGGGGGGGGGGGGAGTGCTGGCTTTGTTTCAGTGAGTGGAATGATGGGTTGTGTGGTTGTATCATGATTGGTAGATTGGTGCTGATTGGTGCTGGCTGTGTTAACCTCCTCCCTTACATCAAAGGCACCACAGATAAAATCACCAAAATTCTCCACAAACACAATATCAAGACAGCCTTCAACACTGACCAAAAAAGAGCCAACATCTTAAGAAACCCCAAAGACAAAATCCAGTTAGAAAACCAAGGAGTCTACGAAATGCCATGCAAAATCTGCCCTGCAACATACATAGGACAAACGAACAGGAGAATAAATGCACGCATCGCAGAACACAAAAACGCAGTAAGAAAAAAACTTCCTCCCTTTTCCAGCACCTTAAAGCTACAGGACAAGAAATTAATTTTGAAGGAACCAAGTTAATCTCCAAAACTGAATACTTCAAGAGAATAATTATGGAAGCTAATGAAATAGAGAAACACTCCCACAACATGAATAAACGTGACGATACCTCCCGCCTACCAGACATCTGGAAACCAGCCCTAGTCAACAAATGAGCCCCACCCACCACCCAGGCCGTTACAACATGAAACAACGGACACACAGCCAGCACCAATCTACCAATCATGATACAACCACACAACCAATCATTCCACTTACTGAAACAAAGCCAGCACTCCACACACCCCACCAAGATTTATAGAAAGACAGCAGCTCTGACCACGCTTTAAGCCCAAAACCCAGCCTGAAGATGGCGAGTGAGACCTCGCCGAAACGTTGCCAAGACAATGTCAATCTTACATGGGAAAAGACCCGAATACAACAAGACAACAAGACCAGCACACCTACACCCGTGAAAATCTATGAATATATATATTCATATATTCATATATACAACCAGGGGTTGTAACACAAAAACATACATATATATATATATATATATATATATATATATATATATATATATATATATATATATATATATATATATATATATATATATATATATATATATATTCATAGATTTTCACGGGTGTAGGTGTGCTGATATATATAGAAATATATATATATTTCTCGCTAAGAAAGGTTTTTTCGAAATGACCATCAGATCATTAGTATTTCTTATACAGTAATGAACACTCTCTGATGCTAAGGAGTTCTACTCCCCCTCCCCACCTGAAAAGAACTCTGTTCCAACTGCCAGTTGCCTCATTCCGCTACCTCAGCTACTTGCCTTAGCTGTTACAATGTAATAAGGGTTAACTGGAGAGGCAGTTTCTGTAAGCAGGGCAATAAAGATGAGGCTAGAAACAACACCATAATGTTTCCTTCCTGCCTTCCTTACAGGATTAGCCCTGTAAAGTGGAAAAAACCAAAATAAGATTTCTTCCAACAACCGGTTCTCCGAACTGCTTAGAAAGTTAACAACCGGTTCTCCCAAATAGGTGCGAACTGGCTGAATCCCACCACTGGATGGCTACAAGCGGTTAAGGGGTTCCTCTCCTGGGGAATCACCATCTAGACATGTTCAAAGAATCTGAGAGCAAACAGGGAACATGAGCTCCTGCAGAGTTATCGTTGATGGTATGGTCCAAAGAAGAGGTAGAACTGTAATCCAGAGTTGGGGGTGTGTGTGTGTGTTAAGGACAGACATGTCTGTAGGCACAAATAACTCTGCCTGGAAAATAAGCTAATCCTATAGGGAAGAAAATGCCTGTACATTCCAAAAAACAACCCGCCCTGATACAGCTTATCCATAAAAATACTTTGGAGAGCATTGCTGAAAGATTGCAGAAATGCTTTTGAAAGCTGCTCTATTTTATTGCACCAATGGAATATACAGTGTTTTAGAAGAAATCAAGAGGTTTGCAATACCCCAGAATAATGAAGCTGTTTTGCTAGGCAGATAAATTATCTCAGTCACTTTAATCTGTTCTTGCCAATTGTTTACTCCATTTGAAATGTGTTTGGTTTATATGGAGTTTCTTGCCTGCCTTCAGGTACCTGGGCTTACAGAAATCATTTTTGGGGTGAAGGAAACGATTCAGAGATCTCTTACTATTTTTAATACAACATTTGTTTGGGGAGCTCTGCATAAACGTAGCTTCAATTTTTTTGTCCAGCCGCATACTCAGGAAGGATACCCTGTAATCAATTCCCTTTTACTCATAAAATGTAAAGATAGCTGTGGCAGCTCTTCAAAACTCTGTATTTCTGATGAGAGGAAACCGATTACATCTCCCTCTTTAAAAAGGGTGAAAAAAGTTATAATTCTTGCACATATAAACTGGAACCTCAGAATCCCAAAGGTGCTTTTTTTCAGGAGGTAACTGAACTTTCTTGTTTTTTCTTTGAAGACATTTTCGCCTCTCATCCAAGAAGCTTCTTCAGCTCTGACAGGACAGTGGGGAATGGAAGGACTTATATTCCTTGCAGACAGCTGGTCATTTACATCCTTTTAGAGGGTCCTTGAAACACTTGGAGGTTTATCTGTGTCTTCAGGGTCAGCTGAGTGGGGCTCCTCGTTCCTGCAGTCTGCAGTTTTTTTCTCTGGAAATCCATTCCTACTCCCACACCTTTCAAAAGGTGTTAATCCCAAATTATATAGCTAAAAGACTACAGGAACCAGGGGCACTACTCAGCTGACCCTGAGGACATATATAAACCTCCAAATGCTTCAACGACACCCCCCCCCCCCCCAAAAGGATGCAAATGATCAGCTGTCCGCGAGGAATATAAATCCTTTCGTTCCCCACTATCCTGTCAGAGCTGAAGAAGCTTCTTGGATGAGAAGTGAAACGTCTTCAAAAGAAAAACAACAACAGAAAGTCCAGTTGCCTCCTGAAAAAGCACCTTTGGGACAATCATGACTTGAATGACTGAGAATCTCTACAGACTTTGATCCTCAAGAGTTACAAAGTTGATTGTAATTAGGAGTGAATGAATTGGTGGCCTTCTAAATATTTCCTGATGCCCTGGCTAAGAATGATGGGAATGAAGTCCTAACGCATAGGATGCCAGCATGGAAGTCCCTTGGAACGTAACTGAGACAGCGCATGCTTCAAATGACCTAAAATAGCCAGCCTGGATTGGAGCAAAAACGCTTGCCCCGTTAATCCAGAATGCAAACATCCAATCAGTGAGTCTGTTCAAGTCTATGCGCTAAGCTAAAGCACATTTTGCAACTGAAGGTCTTCTATGGGCCTTAGTCCAGGTGATTCCTAAACTGGTTTGTGGCCCAATGCATGACAGTATAAGCTGCCTGGGAAACATAACAAAACCCCGTGGCAAGTAAGAGTTCTAATTTATGTCATCAGGGTTGGTGTGGAAGAAAGTGAGTGAAATTGACACGAGACGGTCACGCCTTGGCAAGCCTGCCCCTTTAGAACAGGAGAATCAACACACCTACATCAGGTATGGCTTGCATCACTCCATCTATCATTCTGCTGTTTGATGGCATCACGCCAGAAGCTGACAAATCTGCAGCTGTTAGAAAGTTGATAGTTATAACTAGATGTATAGAACTAAAAGAAATCGGACTTCTGTAAAGTATGGAATAAAATGTACAAATGGCTAGAAAACAGAAGCCAAGACAGAAAATAGAGAATACAAATATATGGAGATATAAGTAATAAATACTATTATTAGTGTTAATACTACGTTTGTTAAATTATAGGACAAGGTCATAGTGAGAGGAAGGCAATGCAGAAGGGAGAATTATAAAAGCTAAGAAGGAAAGCCGACAGAGAAAGCTGTAAAATTACTGTATATTGTTATGTATGTTCTGTGTTTTGTTTTGTCTTATTGTGTTTTTTTTCTTTGCTGTGTCTTCCTTATTGTTTTTAAAGATTAAAACATTTAATAAAAATTATTTTAAAAAGTTATAACTAGATGTGTCAACATTATATAATGCTAACCCATAACCTCCATATTTTAAAGCTTCTTTTCCTTGCCTTGCAGTTGCGGAACTCCACAAACTTTCTTCAGCCCTTTGTATGTTTCCAAAGTTTCCAAAGAGCAATCTTCGTTAGCAAGCACCATCCCTAACTATGGAAATAATGTATGAAAAGCTAAAACGATCACATCCTACATTCCAAGTTTGTGAAGTCGAGTTTTTGGAATTGTTCAAGGCCATGGATTATATGCAGCTCGTTGTAAGTTTATTCTAACCCTGATTTAGCTAAATCACCGTATCTGAAGATTGAATGGTGGCAGGCAAACGTCTATGGAGATCCAGGCCCTGGTTGTCCTAAAGATGCTTTTTTCAAGAGACAACTGGACTTTCTGATTTTTTCTTTGAAGACTTTTCGCTTCTCGTTCCTTCACACCCATTTGCACCTCTCAGGTGACCCTGAAGCCACAGATAAACCTCCAGGTGGCCTTAACAAGAAGAATGCTAATGACCAGCTGTCTGCAAGGAATATAATTCCTTCCATTCCCCACCACCCAAAGCTGAAGAAGCTTCTTAGATGAAAAACGGAAGTCCAGCTTGCCTCTTGAAAAAGCACCTTTGGGACATGTCAGGCAAAGCTGTCTGAAGATTGAATTATGGCAACTGGGCTATATTTTTGTTGTTCATTTGAGACATTTCGCTGCTCACCCAAGCAGTTTCATCAATCAAATCAAGTTGGTTAGGCAGACTCATTGGAATGTACCACCTCTTGCCACGCCAACCTCAGGGGTTTCCTCCCCAAAAGGCATTGCAATTATGTGGATGAAGACTCTTTTGACTGAAGAGTCTTCAAAGACAAAACATGTGGTGTGTTTTGGACAGGGCATCAACTTTCATGCTTACAAGGCAGGATTCATACTTTTGCAAACTCCCAAGTCACATAACCAGAGGCAGGAAGTGCACAATATTTGTATTAGCAGGGGGACAGTGGGGGAGCCTCTACCCATAACTAGAGATATCAAATCAGGAGGGGGTACACAGCGGTCTTCTTTCAGAATAATTATCTGGTTATTTAATAGCCCAACCCATAAATATCCGTACCATTCTGTTTTAGAACTGTGATGGAAGAACCTATGGCACACGGAGCCATTTTGCCTGGAACGCGCATCGCCCTTTCCTCTTCTGGGTTTGTGGTGCACATGTGCACATGATTTGGCTGGCTTTCGTGCAACAAACTGGCGGCATGCATCAGCCAGCTGATGGTCACACGTGTGCCAGTAACTGGAAGACTAGATGGCTGGTGTGCATGCTGGAAACCGTAAGTTCATTTCACTCCATGCACATGCCCCCCTTTGCAGCTCCCTTTCCAGGTTACGCGGGTGACAACTGCGCACACGCACACTTTTCAGCACAGTGCCAAAAAGGTTCGCCACCACTGTTTTAGGATCTTTCAACACACTCAAAACCACTTAAGAAACTTAAGAAAACACACCGTACATAGCCAGTTACAATTTTACGGGAAATAGTTTATTTTATCTATAAACACAAAATAAAATCAGTTCTTTCTTTAAAAAAAATGACAAAAAAGGTACTTAAATAAGAATGATCTGTGAGAGATGTTATGGCACCAAAAAATTCAAGACAATTTATAAAGTCATTGGCCACAACCATTTGAGTATGATCTGCTGAGGGGTCTTATTTTTTTTTTAACCTTTTCTATAAAGATTTTTTTTTATTAAAGATATGTACATATCATTAGGCTGTGTAAATATTTACAGGAACTTTGACAGCAGTTCAGCCTGTCCAAAATCGCTTTTTAAGAGAAAAAAAAATGCTTTAAATACAAAAAAGAAAGTGGAAAAACTTCATTACCCCCCCCACCCTTCCAATACACCCTCCCCCGCCCCTTTGCAAGCATAAGCTTGCACCCCAAAATTTTCATTAGTTCTTAAGATGCAGGACGGCTGTTTGGCATGCATTCGCAAAGAGTTCTGTGGTTTTACAAAATGGAGTCCATTATGACATTTACGTGAGGCTGAATGTCTTATGAGAAGCGCTAAACGTTTTCCACACGTTTATGTCAGGTTGATATTTCACCCTTCTAGGTCTACTTCTCTCCCCAATGTTTATAGGCTTTAATAATATTAATAGCAACACTTAAATTGTTTGTTTGTCTTTTAAATACAAGAGTTCCTCAACTGTTGAAGTTTGTTTTTGAGTTGTTCGTGTCGTTTCCTCAGGTGCTCCTTTTCCGCTAAGAGTCTATGCTCCTCGGATTGGATCGAGAGGACATATTCGGTGGCCTTTTTAAGGATGACAACTTTAGGAGCTTTTTCGTTGTTCGCGACTTCGGGGATCTGGTCACGCAGTGCAAAGAAACTCAGTTTTAGCTCATTCCGCCTCTGCCGCTCCAGGACGTTGTGCGTTCGCCTTTTGTCGTTTTCTTCCGAGTCCGAGGTGCGCGGACTTGAACATTTGCGGTTGTTACTGATCTGTTTCAAAACCCGACCATTGTCCAACTTCAGCCTTTTGGTGGAGCTGTATTCGTGGCGCGTGGAAGGAGGGGCAGCATAATTGTGTTGGTGGATCGGGACATGGCAACGTTTGAGGACCAGAGGGCTGTGAGGGGGCTTACTGTGCCCGCCAGATGTGTGTCCAGCGGACTCGGATTTCTTGACTGAAGGTTGCCTTTTTTCTACAGTAACCACATCAATTTCCTCTTCCTCCTCTTGTTCTTCTTCTTCTTCCTCTTCTGAAAAAAGTAAAAGATGATAGAGAGATAAAGTTAATTTTTTTTTAAAAAAAATTCTCCTAGAAAAAAAATGGCACGTTGGGATTAGCCTCCCTTAATCTGTCTGTCTTTGGCCAACTTGGAAACAGGGGGGGGGGGGGGCGGCGCAGGAACTGTAGACAAACACACAAAGCTTGTAAAAAAATGAGACTTCTCTCTAAAAAGGGGCAGAACTTTTAAAAAAAAAGTTTATTATGCAATTGAGGATGCAACTCCACACATCTCCACCAAGATGACAATTCCAAAGAAGTATTAACTGAATCCTGGCCATCTCTCGGATGTTGAAATTGCAGAATTGCATAACTGTGTGAGCCTCTGAGCCAAGGAAGTCAAGTTTCTAGGCTATTTAAAACAAGGATGATATCTGTCTCCGGGGGCCATCCTTCTCCACCCAAATGCCAGCTTTTCTTTCCCCTCCTCAACCACTGGTGAAGACAACCAAGTCATACTCCGAAGGTAGCGAGACTAAAAATTCCCATGATCCCTTCATTCCTAAGGCTGCTTAGGAGATGAGTTCAACATTTGGGCCTAAGGCTGTCCTAGGTTGTCCACCCACAGCCAAAGAGTGTGGAATGTGAGAAAGTGAGAAGAAGAAAAAGAACACCTTGGCACCACACCCAGCTCTTCGTGTAAGTTTTAATGGCCAGGAGCAATCCCTATTTAAACCTACTCTGGGAATCCTGCAATCCTATTATTCAGGCATGTAACAAAAGCAGCCTGGAAAAAAGAGGGTGCCTGCCCCCCCCCCCCAAATGATCCTCCAAGACCTTTTTCTCTCTTCTCACCACTTGTATGTGTCAACCAGAGCAGGGGGCCTCTAACCTTGGCAGCTTTTGAGCCTGCAGGACTTCAACTCCCAGAATTCCCCAGCCAGCTTTGCTATGGGAAACTATGGGGAATTCTGAGAGCTGAAGTCCTCCAGGCTCAAAAGTTGCCAAGGTTGGAGACCCCTGGAACCGCCCGATTAAAGCCCAGCTAGTAGATTTAAAGTTCCCGCTCTGTAGCTCTTGCGCTGACCCGATAAGACCCAATTGAAAAAAAGTATTTTTTGGCTTTGATCTGCCTGGGGCCAGTTTTTCTAGGAAATGCAATTCCTAGGAAGCCCGGCCCTTCGTGTCGCTAACGTGGCAGCGTAATAAGAGTACACACATATGCTGGGAGGGAGAGGGAGGTGCTGCACAATCGAAGTATTTGGGGCAGGGGGGAAGAGAAAGAGCAGACGCGGTCTCAAATGTTCAGCCTAGCCAACATGTGATGTCAGGGATAAGCAGGACATTCCATTTGGCTTTTGTTATCGCGGGGGGGTGGGTGGGTGGGTTACGCAAGTCAAACTTTCTAGAAGTGAACGTTTCAGCTTTCGCTCTCTATCTCCCTTCGAGAGGAAAAGGTGTTCAAACACCCAATTCCCCCCCCACCTCAAAAAAAAGGGGGGGCAGCCAGTTCCTAATAATCCCTGTCTGAAACTTCCACACACCCCTTTTTTTGGGGTGGCATTATTAGAAGCCCCAAATGAAAACAGAACCAATTTAAATCCTTAGTGAGGACCCCCTGAAACTCTCAGGGGGACACAAGAAAATCCCGGCATAATCTCACTCCCCCTTCGCAGCCTCGCTGAGCCTCTCTGTACAATGGGAATATTTCATTCCCGCCATCTGGAAGAGGAGGAAGCTGGGGTGATTCACTGTTGAAGGAGCCACTCCAAGCTGCTTCAAGGCAAATAAAGCCAGGTACACCTGAAAACAGGGCCAGGCGGAAGCGGTTCGAGGCCAAGTTTCGACCTTGAGTTTCAAAAAAAAAAAAAAAAAAAAAAAAAGCCCACCCACCCCCATATCTTAGTTGGCCAGTTAAAACCTGGCTCAGAAGTGCCACTGTGAAGGTATGACTTTTCAGCTGGCGCTTGAGAAAGCGGTTATGTGCGCCCATAAGAATTCACACACCGCTGTGCATTTTGGTAGTTTGCTGGAACAGTACCCAATGAATTACTCCAGCACGCAGTTATCATAATACTAAGTGTAGTATTTCCAGTTTGACAACTTCCTAACCTCACCTACAAGTCCATGCTTTGCAAATGCCCAGGGGCCCTGTTCTAAGCACCCCTGGGACTGCTGGCTCCTTTCACCCTTCTTCACCCAAATCCCACCTTCTATAGTGGGCACGCCCCTCCTTCCCCACCCGTACCCCCAAGTGTGCGAAAGAGGCCCTAACAGAGAAGCCCACCGCTCACCTGAATCACTGCTGGTGGTTGGGGGCGTATCTTGGCCGAGCAAGGAAACCGGGCACGGGTCAGGCGAGGCAGACGCTTCTACAGCTTTGGGGGTCTTCTCCCCCAAAGGGTAAGGAAAGACCACCGAGGGGTCAATGCACTCGGCCGCAGAGGCTCCCAGGTCTTGCAGGTAGGAGCTGCTGCTGCTACTGCTGGGAGAAGAGGCAGAGCTGTGCAAGGAAGACGACGGGAGGCCGCTAGAGCTGCTGTTCCCACTGCGGAGGGACAGCGGGGTCCCCGCCCCGTCCCGACGCGCCGCCTGGTAGGAAGCAAGTTTCTCCGAGACCACCTTCTGGAGCTTGGCTGCCGCCGAGCCCCCGCTCCACATGCAGTCCTGGATGATGATGGACTTGACGAAGGCGTCGTCGTCTGGATCGCAGATGAAGCTCTGGTTGACCACCTCGCTGCCCAGCAGCTCCGTCACCATCTCCAGCTGGTCGGCATGGGAAGGGAAGCTGCTGGACCGGCGGCTGGGCGAGAGAGGCGGTGTGGGCAGCAGCTCAAATTTCTTCCAGATGTCTTCGGACGGGGCGGGCGGCTGGAGCTCACAGCCCCGGTGGTGGCCCGAGAGATAGAAGTTCTCCTCCTCATCTTCATAGTAGAAGTAGGGCTGGATGGAGTCGTAGTCGTAATCGTACGCCCGGCTGGGATAACTCAAGCTCGGGACAGTTAGGGGCATGGCGCTGGAGGTTGCCTGGCAAGAAAGGGGGAAGATGTTAATGGGCAAGTCGCTACCTCGGCCAACTCTACTCCTAATAGAAAAAAACAACAACAGATGTCCCGCACGGAGAAAACTCGCGTGGCAACTACTCCGGAATTACTACCTCGCTTGGGATGCGCGTTCAACCCACTTCAGAATTTGGGAGCAATTCGGGTTAATTAAAGCGGGGGTGGGGGCGGGGGACTACTCCGGGAGGCAACACAAGGCGTCGGACTTACGAGGGGTCGGAGCGCAGCGCAGGATCCGAGCACAAGAACCCACCCAGACGTCCCCCCCCCCCGCGGCCAGCTGGCCAACGCCGCCTGCACAGGTGAGCCGGGAATCCGACCGCTCCTCCGTCGAGGCGCGGCACAGCTTTTTTTTTTCCACGGGTGGCTTTGGCTACTCCCCCCTTCCTTCCTTCCCCGGGAGGCGCCACCCAGATTCAGCCCAACTCCACGGCTTTCGTGCCCCGGCGCTGCTCCCGGGCGCCACCTTAAAAAGAAAGGCAGGCGGGCGGGCACCTTTCCAGCAGCGCCTGTCCGGGATTTAACTCCGGGTTCCCGCCGCCCCGGCGGTAGTTCGCGCTCCGAGCCGGACTTTTCGCGGCGCGCGGGGGAAACCTCCCCTTCGCTTCCCCTTTCTCCACCCCGCCTCTCCGCCAAGTCACTTCGGCTCCGCTGAGCCCGCAACCTCTGGTAGTAAAGAGTATTCCGCGCAACGCCCCGTCCTTCCCCTTCCAAACGGACCTCGCCACCCACCCACCTTCCCCGGCCACGGAACGCCGGTTGCATGCAGGCAAGCGCCCGGCAAAAAACAAACAAAAAGATTCCAAAGCGGGGAGAACCCGGCACGAAGCGCCAAAGCGGTTGGGGAAAGTCTTCCAAGCAGCGGCCCAGAGGGTTTTCTTTTGCAAAGAGCCCCGCTGGAGAGGAGGCTCGGCAAGCGGCGTTTAGGAAGAGCCGGCCGCCGCTTGTCTTTCGCCCGGGAGAGGGGTCGATTCGCCCCGGGCCGGGAGATCGGAGCGACCGAGCAAGCAAAGCGAAGGAAAGCAAGCATTAAGACTTGCCCGAACGGCAAAGCTTGGACAGACGCTTCCAAAACTTACCGGTTCTTTTTTTCAGAATCCCGGCCAAGACTTGAGGCTGGAAAAATCCCAAGATCGGTGCAAAAAAATGAATAAGAATAGGACAATCCAAGTCTTTGCAAAAAAAAAAAAAAAAAAGCAAGACCACCCCGCCGAGGGGGGCGGCTGAGAAGGAAAGGCGCGCAGTTGCACCGTCTGTTCCTCCCGGCGTCTCTTTAAACGGTGCTGGAAGGCGAAGCAGCAGCGAGGATATTGTAAGTCCACAGCGCGGGCAGCGGCGTCTCCGAGCTCCGAATTCCCAGGCTGGAGAGTCAAAAAAGCCTTTCTTTCCCCCCCTTTTCCGAAAGCGCCGGCTCGGGAACGAAAGCCAAGGGGCGGGGAGGGTGGGGGGAGTGGAGTGGGGCTTCGTGCACGCGCGGATCCCCTACGCTGGTATTTATTTACGATGCCCCAGCTTGGAGGGCGGCAATAGCAGCGGCGGCGGCTGCAGCAGTTCCTCCTCCTCCTTCGGTGGAAGCTCCGCTCCCTCCCCCCGTGTCGCCTCTGAGCTGCAGGACTCCGCCGCTTTGCTTTATAAGCCCTTGGCCGCTGCTCCGCCTTCCGTTTTCCCGCCAACCGGCCTCCCCTCCCCTCCTCCCCTCGACCCCTCCCTCTTCCCCCTTTTGCAAGGGAACAGCCTGGGTAGCGAGAAGCTGGAAGCAAAGCAAGGCGGGCGGATAGAGGGAGAAAGAGAAAAAAAGGGAATAATAATAACACAAAAATCCACGCACAGACACACTCGCGCGGGGAAAGGAGGGACGGGGAGGGAAGGCTGGCTCCCTCCCCCCCCTTTGTCTCTCTTTCTTTCAATTCTTTCTCCCCTCCCCTTCCAAACAAGCGGGGAGGGGGCGACCTTGCAAAAGGGGAGGGGGCTTTTCCAAGGGGCGCTGCCGCAGCGAGAGAGACAGAGAGAGGGAAAGCGGGGGAGGGGGGAGATACTGCTGGCTCCGGTTCTGCACTGCGATCCGCCTTGCACGGCTCGCGTAGTCCACGGGGGTTGGGGGAGAAGGGAGTCTTCAGCAGAGCAAGCAAGGGGAAAAAGACACGCGTGTGCGTGGAGGTGCACCGGGCGTGGGGATGGGTGAGTGGGCGGGGGGCTTTTGCAGAGTGACTGCTGCTGCGGCGGCGGCACGACGCGGCTGCTTTCCCCAGGTTTGCAAACGGCTGCGAGGAAGGGGTAAAATTTCCGCCCGAGTTCCTTCCAGCGGCTCCCCCCGCTTTTCAGATGAGGGGAAGGTCGCGCAAAAAAGGAAGGAGAAGGAAGGAAGAAAGAAAGAAAAAGTCAACCCTGTTTACTTTATTTCCCCCCCCCCAAACGGGGGGTGGGCGATTTGGGAGAATTGCACCCCCTCTCCCCCGTTTTTGCAATGCTTAGCCGACACGCACCAACTCAATTTTAAAGCTACCGCGCCGGGTTTATCTATCTATGGGGGGGGAGGGCTTTCTTTCCCAATTGAAATCAATGGGGTTTAGTTCGGAATGGTGCAAAAACCCCGGAATGTGCGGGATGCGGAAAGGAAGCGAGGTTCAGGAAGCAGACCTTTGCGGGTTTTTTAAAAAGGGGAATGCAGAAGAAGCGACGTTCCCACGACCTCCGCGCACTTTTCAAACTGCTAGAGGTGGGTAGGTGCGTGGGCGAAAAACACGCCTTTCCCGGGGGCTCGTCCCGCCTTCGGGAGGGAAAGTTGGGCGCCGTTGACTTCGCGAAGGAACCTTTTTGCGAGTCAAGAGCGAAATGGAACCCAAAGCAAAGCACCTGCTCGTGGGAACGCGCAACCCCGTGTTTGTCCTTTCAGGGCAAGGGTTCCGGGGACGGTGTTTCAAACCCGGGCGTCTCGGATCGGGAGAAGCTGCCTTGGCCCCCGGGGGCTCTTGAGAAGGCGACGCAAAGGGAAACAGCTTTGGAGGTGAACGAGTTCAAAGTTTAATTACAGACGCAACTCTTGCGATGTCTGCGCGGGGAGGGAAGAGGGATTGGAGCGGGGATAATCCGCGCTACTTCCTCCCCCTTTCTTTAGAGGCGAAGGGATTAAAATTGTAGGTCCCGGGAAGTCGGCGCTACTGAGCTCGCTGGGGAGGGAATGAAATTGAAGCACCGGCTTTGCTAAATCCTTAGTAGCCAAAAGGCTGCTTGGTTTCACACGATCACTCTAAACACGTGTAACGATCATTACTTCTTTTTTTTTTAAACAGGACTTTGCCTACACCCGTTTAAACGTGGTGGATGGCTTAGCAGTTCCGGGACGAAGAGCCCCTCAGAGACCTCCAGCAGCCTTTCGCCTTCAGTTTGCTACGTCGTGTGAATGCGACGCCGGCTTCTCCCCGCGGCACGCTTGCAAAAAGCCGCCTTCGCATTTCCAAAAAAAAAACCCAAAACCCAACTGATTGCAGCCGCGCCAAAAACCCTCTTCCTCCGAGGCGGCGTTACTATTGTGCAGATATATATATATATATATGCGTATATGACAAAATGGATCGATCCAAGATCGAATGGAATCTTGCAGCCCACCGGCGACTCGATTTAAGCCCGACACTCGCCCTAAAGCAAAGGCGATCGCCTGCCAATGGCAGGCGAGTCGATTTCCCTGGAAATGGCCCCCCTACCCACCCCCCCAAAGGGAAGCGAGAGCCCCTACGTCGATTACAGTTGCAACTTCGAGGAGGGATTTTAAGGTTTAAAGCGCTTTGCAAAAAAAAAAAAAAAAGGCGATCGCGGCCGCCGGGCAAGAGGGGTTCGCCTTGCGATGGCACCGCGACGCCCACCCACGCGCGACCCTCCTGCGAACGGGGCTCCCCGCTTTCCCCACCCCGCTTTTTCTCCCTTCCCAGCTGAACGCGGGGCGTGTTATCAACTGTTGCTCCTTTGTGCAAAGGGTTACAATCGCTTTCGCCCAGAGGGGTGGGGTTTGCACGGCGCCCGATTAGCCAGCCGGAGGAAGACTTAAGCTTGGGAAGCCGGCAGCTCATTGACGGGGGGGGGGGGGGGGGAGGGCACGCCGCGCGATTTTCCCCAGTCAATGGTCGTGTTCGCGCTCCTTAAAGCCCCGCCCGCCAGCCCGACTTTCCCGCAAACAATCGTCCCCCCCCCGCGTGTGCATGTTTTTCTTTTTTTCACGCGTGGGTGCGTTGCTTTCCCTGCAGAGAGCTTTGGCTGGAAAAGCAACGTGGGGGAAGGAAAGCTTCCTTGCAGTGGATTCCCACAGGATCCCCTTTGCGGGGAGGGGAAAGCAAGCAAGCTACGGGTGCCACCCACGCCCTGGGTGGAAAAAGAGAAAGAAGCCGCAGCGTTGGAAGATTTGCGCAAGGCTGCGCCGAAGGCTGGCCGGGGAAAATGAAGTAATCGCGCCCTCTAGTGGCGGCCCGCTCAAGAAAGCCAAGCAAGGGGTGTGGCGTCTCACCGGTTGTCTGGATGCTGAGATAGGACAGGCGGGGGGGGGGGTGTCTTCCAACTAGACCCCCCCCCCCCCTTTAAAAGAAATATATTTTATTCTACTGTTTGGACTAGGGGACATGGCAGCTTCTGAAAACTAGTGTTTTTTCTTTTTCCTTTTGCAAACCTTTCAGCTCCAGCATCTCCCATCCTTGCAGAAAGTTTCCTAAAGAAAAATAGTGGGTGTGCAACAAACCCATCAAGCGTCTCTTTCTCGGCATTTTGACTTGATTTAAATCATTTAAGAACTTTTCTTGTTTGTGCAAATTCTCTTTGAGACAATTCATCGTTTTGAGGGGAGGGGGCAAAGATTTGGGGCGAAAATGCTGTTTTGCGCATTTGTGCTAGTAAACGCTGTTTGCACCAAAGGTTGAAGTGTGCCAGGCAGCCACCAAAACGGCAACGTTTTCCTGACACAAACAAACACACTGCTTTCTTTCCTCTTACACGTTTACCCCCCGCGTTGCGTTATTCTTCTAGTTGTGCAGCCCGCCTCCCACTTAAAGTTTATACAGGGAGTCCTTCGACTTATGACTGGAACGGGGGCTTCCCGGCATTGCTTCTAAGTCGCGAGGGTTGTAAAATGGTGAGAGGCCTGATTTTATGACCAGTTGTGCTGGGGTCGTTAAGTGAACCAGTGGTTTGCTGTGGGCGTGGTTTGGCTGAAAAGAGGCTCAGGTTTCCAAGCTCACAAAGTTTGGTCAAATGAAGTCAGGATGGGGGGGGGGGCGGCACTCAATCCTCAGAACACACGACAGTGGGGTTGTAAGTAGCAGAACAGAAACAGAAAAACAGAATCGGGAGGGACCTTGGAGGTCTTCTAGTCCAGAGGTCACCAATCTTTCGAACCACTAAATTCATAATTTTAAATCCTGCGAACCACTAATACGATCTGCCTAAAGACCAGCTGGGTGGGCGTGGCTAGGTGATCATGTGACTGAGTGGGCGTGGCCAGTTCCATGTCATGTCAAGCGGCGCCTTGCCAGCCACTCCTCGCCACTCCTTGGCCGGGTTCCTTAGGGCCCCAACAGGAAGCAGTTGCTGGAGCTAAGCAGCCACCACGAGAAAGAGTTGGCAAAACAGCTCAGTTTAAATTTGATCTGACCAAGAAGGAAACTCAGCAGAAGCACCTCACTGAGGACTACGAGCATAGGCTGTCCAAACAGAGGGAAGACCTGCGGGAGTGCAAGGCCAGGTACCGATGCCTGGAGGCTCAGCGGGCTGAGATGGTCAGCCAGTTCCAGGCCACGATGCAGTCCCACTGGAACAAGGCCCTCCGGCTCTTTACCACCAGCGGCACTTCCCTCCAGCCTTCGCCCAAAGCTTCACACCAGGTGACTGAAGCAGACCCCAAGTCGGAATTTCTCCCCCTCTCTGCCCCACACAAAAAGACCCCAAAGGGAGAGACTCTCTGCAGCCACACAAGCATTCATTGTACGTATCCGGGCCAGGGGCCATAGTTTGAGGACCCCTGATTTAGTGCAATATAAAAAATGCAAATAATTTTTCTACGGACCACTAATCCAACCCTCTGCTCAAGCAGGAAATAACCTACAGCCATTCCAAATGGCAAGTCCAATTTCTTCTTAAAAACCTCCAACGATGGAGCACCCACAATTTCTGGAGGCAAGTCGTTCCACTGATTAATTTCTCCTTCGTTCTAGGTTGCTTCTCTCCTTGACTAGATTTCACCCGTTGTTTCTTGTCTTGCCTTCTAGCTCCATCGTAACTTGGGACAGTCACTAAGTGGCCAGGCGTATGTCAAGGATTCTCTCTCCCTGCAATAGCTATTCCTGTTTTTATGCGTCAGAAAAGTCAAGGAACCTCTGTAATGCTAGGAATAAAGCCAGGCATATTATGCTGTGCTGGAGCATATGAAGAATCCTCAGCTCTAGGATAGCCTTCAACTTGGCTAAATCTGCTGTACACAACCTCAAAAAGAATACATTTCTATCATCTATCTATCTATCTATATCTATCTATCTATCTATCTATCATCTTCTCTATCTATCATCTATCTATCTATCTATCTATCATCCATCCATCTATCTATCTATTTATAATCTATTCTATCTATCTATCTATCTATCTATCTATCTATCTATCTATCTATCTATCTATCATCCATCCATCTATCTATCTATTTATAATCTATCTATCCTATCTATCTATCTATCTATCTATCTATCTATCTATCTATCTATCTATCTATCATCCATCCATCTATCTATTTATAATCTATTCTATCTATCTATCTATCTATCTATCTATCTATCTATCTATCTATCATCCATCCATCTATCTATCTATCTATTTATAATCTATCCTATCCTATCCTATCTATCTATCTATCTATCTATCTATCTATCTATCTATCTATCTATCTATCTATCTATCATCCATCTATCTATTTATCTATCTATCCTATCTATCTATCTATCTATCTATCTATCTATCTATCTATCTATCTATCTATCTATCATCCATCTATCTATCTATTTATCATCTATCTATCTATCTATCTATCTATCTATCTATCTATCCTATCTATCTATCTATCTATCTATCTATCTATCTATCTATCTATCTATCTATCATCCATCTATCTATCTATCATCTATCTATCTATCATCCATCTATCTATCTATCTATCTATCATCTATCTATCTATGTATCTATCTATCTATCTATCTATCTATCTATCTATCATCCATCTATCTATTTATCTATCTATCATCCATCTATCTATTTATCTATCTATCTATCTATCTATCTATCTATCTATCTATCTATCTATCTATCATCCATCTATCTATTTATCTATCCTATCTATCTATCTATCTATCTATCTATCTATCTATCTATCTATCTATCATCCATCTATCTATCTATTTACCATCTATCTATCATCTATCTATCTATCTATCTATCTATCTATCTATCTATCTATCTATCTATCTATCTATCTATCCTATCTATCTATCTATCTATCTATCTATAATCCATCTATCTATTTATCTATCTATCTATCATCTATCTATGTATCTATCTATCTATCTATCTATCTATCTATCTATCTATCATCCATCTATCTATTTATCTATCTATCATCCATCTATCTATTTATCTATCTATCTATCTATCTATCTATCTATCTATCTATCTATCTATCATCCATCTATCTATCTATCTATCTATCTATCTATCTATCTATCTATCTATCATCCATCTATCTATTTATCTATCTATCATCTATCTATCTATCTATCTATCTATCTATCTATCTATCTATCTATCTATCTATCATCTATCTACTCACCTTTTGGTCTGCCCTGATATCCAGGGGACACTGGATATCCAGATGGAGAAAATGTTTCCCATGTTCGTAAAAGAGTAACAGAGTTGGAGGGGACCTTGGAGGTCATCTAGACCAAGCCCCTGCTCACGCAGGAGATCTGTACTAGGCATTCAAACCGCCCCACTGCCAACGTTTCTGATTGACAAGCTCAGTGTCTTAGCCACTGAGCCACCTAGTCGATACCTAGAGAATACGTGGTTCGTGAATGTCGGCCTTACGAATGGGGATCTAAAATTTAGTCCAAATGGCACTAAGATTTAGTGGCGTTTGGGCCACTAAATCTCAAGCCAGGCTTGGCAACTCTGGGTCAGACTCTGGCTTTATGCATTTTTTATTTTACCTTTTACAGCTGCTTTCTTTTGTTTCTTCTCAACAACAACCTTGCGAGGTAGGCTGGATGAAGCGGAAAAGCAACAGGGGCCAAAATCACACAGAGTTTCTGCCCGGATTGTTCTCAATGTACAATTGAGTCCGAACGTGTGTGCTGCTAAGGGAGACATTTGTTAAGTGCGCTTTGCCCTGTTTTACGACCTTGCTTGCCACAGTTGTTAAGTGAATCACTGCTGCTGATAAGTTAGCCACCCGGTTGTTAAGTGAACCTGACTTCCCCATTGACCTTTTGCTTTGTCAAAAAGGTCACAAAAAGTGGCCTCAGGACACCTCAACGGTCATAAATATGAACCAGTTGCCAAGCATCTGAATTTTGATCAGGTGACTGTGGGGAATGATACAAAGCAGGGGTGTCCAAACTTGGGAACTTTAAGACTTGTGGACTTCAACTCCCAGAATTCCCCAGCCAGCCATGCTGGCTGGGGAATTCTGGGAGTTGAAGTCCACAAGTCTTAAAGTTCCCCAGTTTGGACACCCCTGCTACAAAGGTAACTGTGAAAAAATGGTCCTAAGTCCCTTTTTTCCAATGCCGTAATACGATTCAGTTGAGAAGCGTCTTGACTTTTGATCACACGTCTATGGAGATGCTCCAATGGTCCTAAGTGTGAGAAATGGTCACAAGTCACTTTTCTTCAGTGCGGTTGTAACTTTGAATGGTCATTAATGAGCCGTTGTAAGTCGAGGACTCCCAGCAGCTGGGAATGAGTGAAGATCTGGGTCTGCCATTGTCATTCAGACATTTTAAAAATCGGGCTCCTCCTTTTCAAGACGAAGCTTCCAATAAGTTTTTATGCTGAATATCCAATTGGGAACATTTTTGCTTTTTATATTTTGCCTTTAAAAAAAAAAAAAGTTGGCAATTCCGTATCAAACTCTTAACTAGACTCAAGTTCATTTGGAAGGAGACCTATTGATTCCAGCCTGCTTTGGAGTTCATCTTGGTTTATTTCTTGTTTTATAGCCCCGGTGGGTTTGCAAAATAATAACATTTAACATCTCTGTAATTTTTCTTTTTCTTTTTTCCCCTTTGGAAAGGAAAGTTGTCTTTAAAAAAAACAACCCATCATTACTTACATAGTAAAAGTAGCAATAAAATATATATTTAGCACACAAGAGTTTATTAGAATAAATGTTCCTTTCCTCAGAAGAATCAGACATTGTTGTTTTTTTTCTTTGTCTAAACCCCTGCCCCCCATTTCCTTTAATCTTTTTCAAAAGCATTCTGAATTATTTTTGTCTGCCTTACTAATTTCAGGGCCAGGTTACCAATTAACCACCTCCTTTTCTTACAGAAATCACCTCCTTTTCTTACAGAAGTCTTAAAGTTGCCAAGTTTGGACACCCCTGGCTTAGATGGACTCCAGAGGATGGTAGAGGGCAGGAAGGCCCAGAGGAAAGGTTCACAATGGGTTGGACACAACTTCGCAACTAACAACAACAACAACACAGGCGATGAATCTCACTGGACAGGAGGAAATTCAACAGATGCGGTTTCTCTCTTTTTTTCTTCACATTGCTAGTCAAAAAAAAAAAAAAGGCAAAACGATAGCCACAGCTATAGAACCGAACCCACGGCTATCATTTCTGTAAAAAAAAAAAGGGGTGGAGCTTTGCTGACATGGTTAAAGTCACCATCTTGATTTTTTTTGATCTCTCTGCCCCCTGAGTAAAGGTTAAAAGGTATCTGTCCCCCTGGCACATATGTGCTAGTCGTTCCCGACTCTAGGGGGCGGTGCTCATCTCCATTTCAAAGCCGAAGAGCCAGCGCTGTCCGAAGACGTCTCCGTGGTCATGTGACCGGCATGACTAAATGCTTAAGGCGCACGGAACGCTGTTACCTTCCCATCAAGTGTGGTTCCTATTCTTTCTACTTGCATTTTTAACATGCTTTCGGACTGCTAGGTTGGCAGAAGCTGGGACAAGTAACAGGAGCTCATTCCGTTACGCGGCGCTAGGGGTTTGAACCACCAAACTACCGACCTCTCTAACCGACAAGCTCAGTGTCTTAGTCACTGAGCCACGGTGTTCCTGTCTGCCCCTGAATAGTTTATCCTTAAAATGTGGGTAGTTGTGACTTCCAGTTTGTTCCCAATCTCAATTTCAGGTTTAGGTTTTAAACCTTACAGCCTTCCAGCGTCCACTTCTTTTCGGATGTAGGTTTGCGTGTAAAGAATAATAAACGTAATACTTTGTAGGTGGAGCTAATAAAGCAGGAGTCGGTAAAATCCCTCCATGTTCATGAGGACTAGTCACTTAATCCAAAAGGTGTTTTTAAAAATTGGGAGTGCTTTAAAGAAACAAGATAGGCTCCGACCCTGCCCCATTTAGTCAAAGTACAACCCACATCACCCCACGCCTGAAACACCAATTGTGCAGGTAGTCCTCAACTTACGACAGTTCATTTAGTGCCCTCTCAAGGTTACGACGGCACTGAAAAAAGTGACCTAACGACCGTTTTTCACACGACCCTTGCAGCATCCCCATGGTCTCGTGATCAAAATTCAGATGCTTGGACACCAGCTCATATTTATGACGGTTGCCGTGTCCTGGGGACATGCGATCCGGTTTTGCGACCGGAGAAGCAACAGCAATGGGGAAGCCAGGTTCACTTAACAACCATGCTACTAACTTGACAAATGCAGCCATTCACTTAACAACTGTGGCAAGAAAAGTCGTAAAATGGAGCAAACTCACTTAACAAATGCTTCACTTAGCAACATAAATTTGGGGCTTCATTGTGGTCGCAACTCGAGGACTATCTGTATCGAGGGGTGCAAGTTATTGTATTTTTACATTTAAAAAATATACTGAATATTCACTCATTATTACATATGCTTGTTAGTACATTTTCCAGAGGTTCTTCTCCAACTTGGTTCAATATGTTGCATCTCTCCTGTATCCTTTGGGCCCTGCTGGCTGGGAAGGATGGGAGTTGTAATCCAGGGCTGTTTAAAAAAAAAAACACCTAAGAATTTGTGAAGGAAAGAGAAAAAATTTCCAGTTCTCCTTTCTGGCTTCCTGTTTAGGAAATGTTTTGTAACTTGGAGATAAGGCTCCCCAGGCATTCTGCCTTTCTTATCCATGCCTCATCCTCTGTCTAGCTGTCCCTTCCTTTTCTTCTAAGGTTTTTATCTTAGTCCTTTGTGTGGCAGACATGGTGGATAAGATTTTGCATGATAATTAAAACCATTTAAAAAAACAACAATGGCTGGCTGGGGAATTTTTGGAGTTGAAGTCCAGGCATCTTAGAGACACTGAGGTTGAAAGCCACTGCATTAGAATAAGAAGTTTGTGAAAGGTAACAACTCTGAATGATCCAGCAAGCCTCCCTCGCCCCCTCCCCAACAGAAATGCAAAGGAACACCCTTGGCTTGTAGTTAGGAGCTGTTGTAACCAAGTTGGTTTGTCAGAACAGTTGTCAATCTTCAGAAGATGTCACAATGCAGTCTAAGTGCATCCCCTATTATGCCATCAGCCCTTCCCTGATAATAGAATAGAATAATAAAGTGAAGAGTGGAATGGAAGAGAAATAGAAGAGAAGAGAAATAGAAGAGAAATAGAATCAAATAAAATAGAATAGAAAAGAATAGAATAGAATAATAAAGAGAAGAATGGAATGGATGAGAAAGAAGAGAAGAGAAACAGAAGAGAAATAGAATCGAATAAAATAGAAAAGAAAAGAATAGAATAATAAAGAGAAGAATGGAATGGAAAAGAAATAGAAGAGAAGAGAAATAGAATCGAATAAAATAGAATCGAATAGAATAATAAAGAGAAGAATGGAATGGAAGAGAAATAGAAGAGAAGGGAAATAGAAGAGAAGAGAATAAAAAGAAGAGAAATAGAAGAGAAGAGAAATGGAATAGAATAGAATAAACTTTATTGTCACTTTGAATATACACTAATAGGCATACATTAAAATGACATTTCATTGCACACAGCTCTCAAAAGGTCACCACCTCCAATATACACTATATAAGGTAAAGGTAAAGGTTCTCCTCGCACATATGTGCTAGTCGTTCCTGACTCTAGGGGGCGATGCTCATCTCCATTTCAAAGCCGAAGAGCCAGCGCTGTCCGAAGATGTTTCCATGTGGCCGGCATGACTAAATGCCGAAGGCGCACGGAATGCTGTTACCTTCCCACCAAAGTGGGTCTCTATTTTTCTACTTGCATTTCTTTAACCTGCTTTCGAACTGCTAGGTTGGCAGAAGCTGGGACAAGTCACGGGAGCCCACTGGCGCTAGAGATTCGAACTGCCCAACTGCCAACCTTTCTGATCGACAAACTCAGTGTCTTAGCCACTGAGCCACCATGTCCCTCATACGCTACATAAACATGACTAAATAAATAAATACATACATACATAATTATACATATACCCACATATATTAGATGGCACAACGAACCAACACAGCCTAGTCCGGATGTATACATGTACATGATGAGAAAAAACGAATCTTGCGAGTTTATACTCTTAGCACGTGCAAAGTGTCCTTACACTGTGTGTGTTTGTGTGTGTGTGTGTGTGTGTGTGTGTGTGTGTGTGTGTTTAATTCCCCCCCCTTCCCGGGAGTTTCAATGCAAGCCCTTCCCTGGTTTGATCTTTCTGGAGGTTTACCTTTAATTTTTAATTCCCTCCTGCCCCCTGTTTGCGTTCCATTTTATTTCTTGTATTTTTTTATCCTTCGTGAGCCGTTTAGGGCAGAGGCCTCCAACCTTGGCAACGTTAAGCTTGGAGGACTTCAACTCCCAGAATTCCCCAGCCAGCTGGCTGGGGAATTCTGGGAGTTGAAGTCCTCCAAGCTTAACATTGCCAAGGTTGGAGACCCCTGGTTTTTGGAGACTTGTGCCAAGAAGAAAGCAACGATCTTGAGTACATTAAAAAGCAATAAATCAGTTCTTCCCGATAAACTGCTGCTTCAATTTACTTAAAAAGGGAAAGAACAATAATGCAAGTTAGGGATGACTTGATTTCACATCTGGTTTTATGTTTGTTTTTTCTTTCTTTCTGTTTCCTTGCTTTGCTTTTTTGTTTGTTTGTTTGTTTTCCCCTGTAAAATCAGTGTTGGGAATCACACATTTCTCAGTGTTGAATGCTGAGAGCTGGTGACCAGCAAGCGAGCCACCTCCTCACCCCGTTTTCTGAAGTGTGCAGAAATTGTGGAACAAGAAGGAAAGAAAAAATAGGTCCCCCTTTTTTTGTGGGGAAAACAACCTCAAAAGTTACTGAGAAAAGTACTCATTTGTATGACCCTATTTATGTTACTCTGTTTGGGGATATAAAGTCATTTCTTTACTTTTTAAAATACATTCCAGGCAGTCCTCAAAGTATGACCCAAAATTTCTGCTCCTAAGCCAGACAGTTATTAAGCAAATTTTGTCCCATTTTATGACATTTCTTGCCACAATTGTCACTGCATGTCTATGGAGATTCTCAGTCATACAGGTCAGTGGTGGGATTCAATTTTTTTTACTACTGGTTCTCTGGGCGTGGCATGGCTTGGTGGGCGTGGCAAGGGAAGGATACTGTAAAATCTCCATTCCCTGCTCACTCCAGGGGAAGGATACTGCAAAATCCCCATTCCCTCCCGATCAGCTGGGACTCAGGAGGCAGAGAATAGATGGGAGCAGGGCCAGTTAGAGGTGATATTTACTGGTTCTCCGAACTACTCAAAATTTCTGCTACCGGTTCTCCAGAACTGGTCAGAACTTGCTAAATGCCACCTCTGATCCAGGTCATGGTTGTCCCAAAGGTGTTTTTTTTCAAGAGGCAACTGGACTTTCTGGTTCGTTTCCTTTGAAGAGGTTTTGCTTCTCATCCAAAAAGCTTCTTCAGCGCCGATTGGATGGTGGGGAAGAGCTGAAGAAGCTTCTTGGATGAGAAGCGAAACCTCTTCAAAGGAAACGAACCAGCAAGTCCAGTTTTTTCCTCTTGAAAAAAAACACTTTGGGGACAATTGTCACTATTATTAAGTTAATAACTTAAGTTATTGAGTTGGTAACACGGTTGTTAATTGAATCTGACCTCCCCATTGACTTGGCTGGTCAGGTCACAAAAAGGGGATGATATGTCCTGCAACTGTCGTAAATGTGAATCAGTTACCAAGCATCTAAATTTTGATCATGTGACCGTGGGGAATGCTGCAATGGTCATAAGTGTGAGAAAATGGTCATAAGTCAGTTTTTTCAGTGCTGTTTAACTTTGCTCACTAAATGAACTATTGTAAGTTCGGGTCTACGTATGTATGTGTGTATGTATGTGTGTGTGTGTGTGTATGTGTGTATATATATATATATATATATATATATATATATATATATATATATATATATATATATATATATATATGCTGGTTTTGTTGTATTCGGGTCTTTTCCCATGTAAGGTTGAGATTGTCTTTGCAACGTTTCGGCAGGATCTCACCTGCCATCTTCAAGCGTGGGCTTAAAATGCCTTGTTTTACTCATTGATATATATATATATGCCTTGTTTATATGCCTTGTTTTATATATATATATATATATATATATATATATATATATATATATATATATATATATATATATATATATATATATATATATATATATATATATATATATATATATATATATATATATATATATATATATATATATATGCCTTGTTTATATATATATGCCTTGTTTATATATATATGCCTTGTTTATATATATATGCCTTGTTTATATATATATGCCTTGTTTATATATATATGCCTTGTTTTACTCATTGAACTAGTTGCTATAGAGAATGGAAAAGTGTAATTTGTTCATAAAGGTAAAGGGTCCCCTCGCACATATGTGCTAGTCGTTCCTGACTCTAGGGGGCGGTGCTCATCTCCATTTCAAAGCCGAAGAGCCAGCGCTGTCCGAAGACGTCTCCGTGGTCATGTGGCCGGCATGACTCAACCCTGAAGGTGCACGGAACGGTGTTACCTTCCCACCCAAGATGGTTCCTATTTTTTCTACTTGCATTTTTACATGCTTTCGAACTGCTAGGTTGACAGGAGCTGGGACAAGTAACAGGAGCTCACTCCGTTACGCGGCGCTAGGGATTCGAACCGTCGAACTACCGACCTTTTTGATCGACAAGCTCAGCGTCTTAGCCACTGAGCCACCCTGTTTGTTCATATCATCGCTCTAATTCTATTGGTGACTGTTGCAGTTGGCATTCTAAGCTGCTGAAGGTTAAGGAATCAGGGAAGGGTCTTTCTTCATTTCTATAGACGGAAAGAGGAAGTCAAAAAGTTAATAGAAGAAAGAAACATCAGTATTGTAGCAAAATAAACCAAGTCATATATTTTGGACATTGGGTGTTCCTTGATGATGGACAGAAAGCTCTCATTTTCAGGGGTAAAAAAAACACCAAAAAGAGAGAAGGGGAAGGAAATTAAATTTAGAATATATAATTTGGCCAAGTAGACAAATTTTCTGGGTCTGAAGATTTATTAGCATTTTTGTTTCTGAACTTTTATTATTTTCATGGACTTCCTCCTTTGCTATCTTAAGACAAACTTTGCTATTCTTTGGCATGCTAGTTCCTTTCTTGAATTGGGATGGCTCTTCCCAGAATTCAATAACTTTTGACATTTTGTGAATGATTTGTAAATATCTTAGGAAATATTCCATCCCTTCCCCCCCCCCCTCCTCTGTTTTTCCTCTTCCCCTCTGCCCGACCAGGTCCTGGGGCAAGAACGCGTTGCTCTTACTAGAGCTGCAAATTAAATGCTGATGGCTTTTTAGAAATTAGAAAAAGGAGCCACATGTTACTGCTTATTGCTGTAAAACATCCTTGGAATTTATCAGAAAATAGTTTATAGGAGTAAAGTTGGCTATAATGGGGATAATGAGGAACTCCTTTCTCGCTCCCTCCCTCCCTTTCTTCTCTCTTTCTTCCCTCTCTTTAAACTTCCTTCCTTCCTAGCACTCTTCTCTTTTTCATCTTTCCCTCTCTTCCTTTTATCCCTTCTTTCTTCCTATCCCTTCCTTTTTTCCTTCCTTCCTTCCTTCCTTCCTTCCTTCCTTCCTTCCTTCCCTTCCTATTTCTTAAATTGTTTTTCTCTCCTCCCTCCCTCCTCTCTTTTATCCTGCTCTCCTCCCTCCCTTTCACCTCCCCTCCCTCCCTCCCTTCCTTCTGTCCACCTCCCTCCATCTTTCTTTCTTTCTTTCTTTCTTTCTTTCTTTCTTTCATCCTCCTCTCCCTTCCTCCTCTTTCTTTCATCCTCTCTCTCCTTCCTTCCTTCCTTTCCCTCCTTCTTTCCTTCCTTCCTCCCTCATCTCTTTTATCCTGCTCTCCTCCCTCCCTTTCACCCTCCCTCCCTTCCTTCTTTCAACCTCTCACTCTCCCACCCACCCTCCCTCTTTCTCTCTCTCTTCCTTCCTTCCTTTCATTCCTTCTTTCCTCCCTTTCTTTCTTTCTTTCTTCTTTCTTTCTTTCTTTCTTTCTTTCTTTCTTTCTTTCTTTCATCCTCCTCTCCCTTCCTCCTTCTCTTTCTTTCATCCTCTCCTTCCTTCCTTCCTTTCCCTCCTTCTTTCCTCCCTCCCTCCCTCATCTCTTTTATCCTGCTCTCCTCCCTCCCTTTCACCCTCTCTCCCTTTCTTTCTTTCTTTCTTTCTTTCTTTCTTTCTTTCTTTCTTTCTTTCTTTCTTTCTTTTCTTTCTTTTTCTTTCATCCTCCTCTCTCTCTCCTTCCTTCCTTCCTTTCCTTCCTTCCTTCCTTCTTCCCTCCCCGTCCCTCTCTCTTTCATCCACCTCTCTCCCCTTCCTTCCTTCCTTCCTTCCTTCCTTCCTTCCTTCCTTCCTTCCTTCCCTCCTTCCTTTCCTTCTTTTCCCTTCCTTCTTCCCTTTCCTCCCTTCCTTCCTCTTTCTTTCATCCATCTCTCTCTCCTCCCTCCCTCCCTCCCTCCCTTCTTTTGTGGGCAGAGTCCTGGCTGCAAAGGCTCCACCTGGCAACAGCCGCCGCCTTATTTTGTCTGTCTCCCCCATTCAGTCATATAAAGAGCTATAAAGAAAGACAAGGGCAGACTAACCTCTAAATAAAAGATGAGGTAATTTTGGAGGCACATTAGAGTTTTTATGTGTATTGTGGCTTCACGTTGGTTCTTTTTCTTCGGCTTTTGAGATATATACAGGCCCGTGGAGGGCTGCTCTATCTCCAAGCCAGGAGCTGTCACCCAGCATTTTCCAGTTTATGGCAATTCCCTCATAAAATGTGAGCATTTGAGAGTCAAATAGCCAAGAAAATGCCATGCTTAGCAGTGCAGGTGGGGAGATAACAAGAGAGAGGAGAGGTGTGTTCCCCCCGTTTCCTTTAAAGCTGTTGTGGCTCTCACTAGAGCATTATTTTTTATTGTGCTGTAAAATGCTTTCTGAATAAAGATGATCAAACTGTTGTCTATGGGCATGGGTAGTAAATACACACACACACACGGACACGCACACGTTTTTCTCTCGCCTTAGAAGAGATGACTTTAGAAGACATCACTGGAAAATTAAAAATGGCCTCAGGAGCAATAAGAGGAAAAGGTGGGCTGTAAATCAGAATTTCTCCACTTGTGGCTCTCCAGCGGTGCTAAACTTCAACCTCCCCCCCAAATCCCCAGGCAGCTCCTGCGTGAGAGATTTTAGGAATAACCCATATTGAAGTTTTGGGAGTGAAATGGAGTGAAGTGAAAGGACATAACATGGGACAAAACATCACTTAACAAGTGTATCGCTTAGAACAGAAATGTTGGGGTCAATTATTGTCATAAGACAAGGACTATCTGTATATTATTATTATTATTATTATTATTATTATTATTATTATTATTATTATTATTGCATCAACAGAATTGTATCACAGCGGCCAGTTGTTTCGCCGGATTTGGCATTAATTACTAGTCGGGCCCCACCCAGGGGCCTAGGACTTCGTAACGTATTTTCGTAATATGTGTGCGGATCCAAGCAGTGCAGCCTTTTGCATTTGACTGATGGTGATTTTGTCAATTTTTAACTGTTTTAAATGTAATTCCAGTGCTTTTGGAATAGCACCCAGTGTGCCAATTACCACTGGAATTACCACTGCTGGTTTGTGCCATAATCGTTGGATTTCGATTTTTAAGTCCTGGTATTTTGCGATTTTTTCATATTCCTTCTCGGTGACCCTGCTGAGGGTCACCTGGTATTGCGATGTCTCTGATTGTAACCTTATTTTTCTCAACCAGTGTGATGTCTGGTGTATTATGCGCCAGTATTTTATCCGTTTGTATGCGAAAATCCCACAAGATCTTGACCATCTGACCCTCAATGACTTTTTCAGGCTTATGTTCCCACCAGTTTGTTGCTGTTTTAATATTATAATTTTTGCACAAATTCCAGTGGATCATTTGTGCCACTGAATTGTGCCGCATTTTATAGTCAGTCTGCACGATTTTTTTACAGCAGCTGAGTATGTGGTCAACAGTTTCATCAACCTCTTTGCAAAGTCTACATTTGGCATCATCAGAGGCTTTTTCGATTTTGGCCTTAATGGCATTTGTGCGGATAGCTTGTTCTTGCGCAGCCAGGATTAGTGACTCTGTTTCTTTATTATTATTATTATTATTATTATTATTATTATTATTATTATTATTATTATTATTATTATTATTATTATTATTATTATTTCTTTTATTCATTAAACATAAAACTCAGTCAAGTGAACATTCAAAAATGCATCACAAATACCAGTGACTGGTGCTAATGGTTGATACAGTTTGCTGCCAGCGTCCTGGGTATCAACCAAGTAGCTTCTTAAAATATACGATGTTCCGAGTAGCACAGCTTTTTGCAGTTCTGCAGGTGTTATTGTGGGAAACTGCAATTTGTTGATGTATCTTATAAAAAAACATGATTTCTTTTTCCACAGTCGCTCAACTTCAATTTGCAAGTCCCGGTATTTTGTGATTTTTTCTTGCTGTTTATCTTCAATTCCTGCATCTCCAGGTGTTGCAATGTCAATGAACCATACTTTTTTCTTTTCAACTATTGTTATGTCAGGTGTGTTGTGGGCCAAGTGCCTGTCAGTCTGGATTCTGAAGTCCCACAAGATCTTGCCTTTCTCATTCTCTAAAACCTTCTCAACCTGATGGTCCCAGTGGTTTTTGCTGTACTCAAATCCAAACTTTTGGCACAATTTCCAGTGAATGATCTTAGCAACGCGGTCATGGCGTTGTAGGTAGTCAGTTTGTGAAATTTTGCTGCACCCATTGATCAAGTGGTCGACTGTCTCATCATCATCATCATCATCATCATCATCATCATCATCATCATCATTATATACTTTATTCATTAAACATGAAACTCAGCCAACTGAACATTTAAAGATGCATCACAAATACCAGTGACTGGTGCTAATGGTTGATAGGGGTTGCTGCCAGCGTCCTAGGTATCAACCAAGTACCTTCTTAAAATATAAGATGTTCCGAGTAGTGCAGTTTTTTGCAGTTCCGCTGGTGTTATTGAAGGAAGCTGCAATTTGTTGATGTATCTTGTAAAATTCTTGGACATGGTGCCAAGTGCCGCCTATTATTATTATTATTATTATTATTATTATTATTATTATTATTATTATTATTATTATTATTATTTTATTATTATTTCATCATCAATTTATATAGCCACCCATCTCAGTCAATGACTCTGGAGGATTACCACTCTTTTAAAGGTCATCGGTTGATAAGTCCTGATCTGCCAATAATTTATTCATTTATTTATTGTTTATTTATTTATACTTATACTGTATATCACACTGATATTCCCCCTACAGTGATACGAAAGCTCTTAAGCTTTCAGTCAACTGGAATGAATTTGTTTGACAAAAACCAAGCAATTCAATCAAGGGTTTAGAGTAGACATTGCAACAGGGCTTGGGTAAATGAGCCAAAGATTGCTTGTTGCCTCCTGTCATTATCATTCCAATTAGTTGTCCCCTTGATTAGATTAAAAAGAAGTTTCTTCTGAGGGAATGCTGATATTCAGAATGGGGTGGGCTCCCAGTCTTATCACACTGGAAGTTTTAAAGAAGAGATTGTCTGAAATGGTGTAGGGTTTCCTGCTTGAGCAGGGGGTTGGGCTAGAAGATCTCCAAGGTCCCCTCCAACTCTGTTACTTTATTCCATTCTGTTACAACTGTTTTTCACACTTAAGACCATTGCGGCATCCAGACGGTCATATGATCAAAATTGGACACTTGGCAACTGATTCATATTTATGACATTGTCTGCAAAGGGGTACTAAACGTCTAAGTAACGGCTAAAAGGATCTGATAAGCAGCAAACCTGAATAAATAGAATTCAGGCTTTGTTCTCCCTCCATCCCCAAAGTCTTCCCGTATAATCCCATTTCTATAAAGGTATAACTGCTGAAAAACTCTACCCTGGCCTTCAGATTAAACCCAGGGTTGTAAGGAATTGCGTTTATCTCCTAGATCAGTGTTTCCCAACCTTGGCGACTTTAAGTCCTGTGGACTTCAACTCCCAGAATCCCCCAGCCAGCATAGCTGGCTGGGGAATTCTGGGAGTTGAAGTCCACAGGACTTAAAGTCACCAAGGTTGGGAAACACTGTCCTAGATAACTTTGAAATGCAAGCTATACTTAAGCTATCGTAGAGGAAGCAGCGCTGTCCTTGAGTGGGGCAAACCCAACATGCAATTTTCTCGTTAACCTTGCGCGGCCTATAAAATAAAGGATAAATGTTTCAAAGAGAATAAAAAGACGAAAAAAGCAAACAGTCTCTCTCCAAACAGAGGAGATTGGGATTATCATCTTCCAGCCATCTTCTGTATGCTAGAAAGGTTCCCAACCTTTCGGACCTCAGGAACCACTAAATTCATAATTTTAAATTCCACGGACCACGAATATGATCTGCCTAATGACCGGCTGGGTGGGCGTAGCTAGGTGGTCATATGACTGGGTGAGCATGGCCAACTCAATGTCACTCACACCACACCAGCCTCTACTCGCCCCTCCCCTGCCAGCCACTCCTTGCTTGCCTGCCTGGGCTCCTTAGGGCCCCAACAGGAAGCAGTTGCTGGAGTTAAGCAGCCAGCACGAGAAAGAGTTGGCAAAACAGCTCAGTTTAAATTTGATCTGACCAAGAAGGAGACTCAGCAGAAGCACCTCACTGAGGACTACGAGCATAGGCTTTCCAAGCAGAGAGAAGACCTGCGGGAGTGCAAGGACAGGTACCAGCTCCTGGAGCTCAGTGGGCTGAGATGGTCAGCCAGTTCCAGGCCATGATGCAGTCCCACTGGAACGAGGCCCTCCATCTCTTTGCCACCAGCAGCACTTCCCTCCAGCCTTCTCCCAAAACCCCGCATGAGGAGACCCTAGGTTGGAATTTCTGCCCCCTCTGACCCGCACAAAAAGACCCTTAAAGGGGAGACTCTCTGCAGCAACACAAATGTTCATTGCAAGTATCCAATCCAGGGGCATAGTTTGAAGACCCCTGATTTAGTGCAATATAAAAAATGCAAACAATTTTTCTGCGGACCTCCAAGATTTTCTCACGTGCCACCAGTTGGTGACCGCTGCTCTATACTAGGGGGTCTTTAAATGAGTTGGACTTCATTTCCCAGAATTCCTAGCTGGCATTGACTTTGGAAATTGAAATCCAGCTTTCCTGGAGGGGATTAAGCAAGGGAAGGCTGATGAAAAGGTTCTTTATATAGTCATAGCAGTAAAAGGGCCTCTAAAATATGTTAAATGACATTTTATATTTCCACCAGCCTACATGTCTTTAAGCAGCTGTTTTCGTGGTTTGAAAATCACAGTAGGGCAGGCCCAGAAACCAGGCAACCTACCAAGATAAATTTATATTTATATGTCTTTCCCTCTGAAATATAACAAGGCACTTGGCTCGACAACAATAAATTGTGCCATAAAAAAATTACAAAGCAATAAATGCCACTCAAGTTAAAATTAAAAACACACACTAAAAACAGCAGCCCAGAAAAATAGGGTCGTTTTTCTTTTTCTTTTTTTAAAATAAAAGCTGCAAGGAAAGAGGAAAAAGATCAGAAATCAGATAGCGGGAGAAACAATCAAATAATCATTTTATGTCATCCAAAGGATTTCCTAGAGAGAAAAGTTTCCTTAATGTCTTCATGCCTAGAGGTCTCTCTGGAAAAAACTGCAGAATTAGCACAAGAAAGTAAAAAGGTTTAATTCTAAATGTAGCATCCTTTTATTATCTTCTCACAGGACACCCAGCTGGGAGAGAAGGCAAATACCAGACTTTTATCAGTCTTTTGAAACATGCTGGAAAAATAATAGGCATCAAGTCCTCGTGATATGAAGCTCTGAAACATATGCTTGTTTGATCTGGTGCAAACAATAATCAGAAAATGTATTTGAGAGCAATTTTGCAATCATTTTGGTACTTTACACATCGGGAGATCTGGTTAGACTACCGTTCTGTACAGCTATGTTATTTTCGAGGCTATTTTAAGGGTGAGAGCAAATACATTAGCCATTATTGATCACTGCATCTCTGTATTGGGTATGATTGGATTATGCAATTGATCCCATATTGGAGATCCAAAGAACTTTAAGCCAATCTTACAGATGCTTAGCCCAGTGAATTTAGGTAATGGGTAATATCTAATCCAAAGAGATGAGTGGGTGAGTTTTTCAGAGGTTGGATATCTTGTTATCATCAAAATCAAGAGAGATTTTAACAGATTAACAAGAGCTGGAAGGGACCTAATAGGTCATCTAGTCCAATCCCTCCCAAGGAGAAGACCCTACATCATTTCAGACAAATGGCAGTCCAGTCTCTTCTTGAAAGCTTCCAGTGATGAAGCTACCACAACTTCCGAAGGCAACTTCTGTTCCATTGGTTGGTTGATCTCCCTGTCAGAAAATTTCTCCTTATTTCCAGGTTGAATCTCTCCTTGTTCAATTTCCACCCCTTATTCCTTGTCTGGCCTTCAGGTGCTTTGGAGAATAGCTTGACCTCCTTCATCCTCCGTGGCAGCCCTTCAAATATTGGAAGACAGCTCTCATGTCTCCCCTGGTCCTTCTCTTCACTAGACTAGCCATGCCCAGTTCCTGCAACCGTTCATCATGTTTTAGCCTCCAGTCCCCTGATCATCCTGGTTGCTCTTGCATTCTTTCTAGACTCTCAACATTTTTGTAATAGTGTGGTGACCAAAACTGGATGCAGTATTCTAGATGTGGTCTTACTAAGGCTTTATAGAGTGGTATTAGTATCTCACTTGAACTTGATTGTATTCCTTGTTAATGCAATTTAGGATTGCATTGGCTTTTTTTTTTGGCTACTGCCGTACACTGCTGGCTCCTATTTAGCTGGTTGTCCACTAAGATTCCAAGATCCCTCTCACAGTTACTGCTATTAAGCCTGGTTTCGCTAATCTATATGAGTACTTTTGGTTTTTCTTGCCTAAGTGTAAGACTTTACTTTCCTCTATGCTGAATTTCATTTTGTTAGATAGGACCCAGTGTTCAAGTCTGTCAAGATCAGTGGTGGATTGTGTACTGGAGCCTGCCCGGAGCACCAGGTACCGTTCTGGTATTGGAGCATTCATTACTTTTGGATGCAAGCTGTTCCACTGATTAATTGTTCTAACTGTCAGGACATTTCTCCTCTGTTCTAAATTGCTTCTCTCCTTGATTAGTTTCCACCCATTGCTTCTTGTTCTACCCTCAGGTGCCTTGGAGAATAGTTTGACTCCCTCTTCTTTGTGGCAACCCCTGAGATATTGGAACACTGCTATCATGTCTCCCCTAGTCTTTCTTTCTATTAAATTAGACATACCCAGTTCCTGCAACCGTTCTTCATATGTCTTAGCCTCCAGTCCCCTAATCATCTTTGTTGCTCTTCTCTGCTCTCTTTCTAGAGGCTCCACATCTCTTTTTTATATTGTGGTGACCCCAACTGGACGTAGTATTCCAAGTGTGGTCTTACTAAGGCTTTGTAAAGTAGTACTAATACTTCAGGTGATCTTGATTCTGTTCCTTTTGTAATGCAGTTTAGGATTACATTGACTTTTTTTGGCTGCTGCTGCACAGTGTTATTATCTCAAGGGATAATAAATACTCCTCCCGAGAGGCTTAACTATGAACAGTTCACTGTCAAGGGAGAATCCTGTTCCTGCGAATGGTTAGATCATTCCTAGTCCAAAGAAATGTGTAGGAAGGTGTCCGAAGTGGGTTATTAGAATCACACCAACCAGGATGGTATAAGACAGATTTAAGAGAATATTTGTAGCCCAGGGTTGGACTGCTGACTCCTTGGCATTCCCGGAGCTTGGTGGTTTTCTTGCAAGATGTTGCACTTGTTGTTGTTAGTTGCTACGTCGTGTTTGACCCATTGCGACCCATGGAACACTGTTCCTCCAGGCCTTCTTGTCCTCTACCACCCCCCACAGTCCATTTAAACTCAAGCCGATTATTTCAGTGATTCCATCCAGCCACCTCGTTCTCTGTCGTCTTCTGTAGGAGGTTAAAATCTACCCCTCTCCTAGAAAAATGAAATATCCTGGGAAATATTGAAAAAGCAGAATATTATATTTCCCTGGATCAGAAATGGAAAAAAAAAAACATATTTTGGGGCAGGAAACAGATTCACTCTTAATAGCCCCCACCTTTGTCAATGGGCCATTAAAAAAGCCTGGGCCAGTCTATTCTACATAACAAAGGCCTCCCCCTTTCAGCTCCAGGGTGATGGGATTAAGGCATGACAGTATTAGCCCTTTACCCATTTTACCACAGGGCACCTTGGAAAAAGCAATGCTCAACCAAACTTGGATTCAAAACACAGCCTACAGAGTTGCCCCTGCATGTCCCCATGGGAATCTGACAACCAATCAGAGTACAAGATCAAGACCAAAGGTCAGAGAGGGCATAAAACCAGGGACTTTCAGCATCTCGGTCTCTTTTTCTTCTTCGCCCAACATCTGGAAGCATGTGATCCCCCTTTTCTGTTCAGGAGCTCCAAGGCATGTGGTCCTGTCCACCATTAAACCATCTTTCCAAGCAGCCTCCATGTTTCCGGTGTCTTTTTCCCCACTTGGAACTGAACCCAGAAGGACATTTCTTCCAACACTTCTTTTCCCCTCCATCATTCCCAGCATTACACTCTTCTCCAGGGAGTCCTTCCTTCTCATTAGGTGGCCAAAGTATTTTAGTTTTCTCTTCAGGATCTCGCCTTCCAAAGAGCAATCAGGGTGGATCTCCTCTAGGACTGACCAGTTGGACTTTCTTGCGAGTCCAAGGATATTTGGACTTTGGATGTTTCATTACCAAACTACATAATATACCAGTGCACTGATGATGTTACCTAGATTGGTAATGAAACGTCTGCAAGAAAAGCACCAAGCTCAGAGAGCACCAATGACCCCCCCCCCAGGAGAGGGAGTTGGCTAAAAAAAAGAGGATATAATAGGATAATTACAACACAATACAATAGCAGAGTTGGAAGGGACCTTGGAGGTCTTCTAGTCCAACCCCCTGCCTAGGCAGGAAACCCTATACCGTTTCAGACAAATGGCTATCCAACATCTTCTTAAGGACTTCCAGTGTTGGGACATTCACAACTTCTGGAGGCAAGCTGTTCCACTGATTAATTGTTCTAACTGTCAGGAAATTTCTCCTCAGTTCTAAGTTGCTTCTCTCCTTGATTAGTTTCCACCCATTGCTTCTTGTTCAACCCTCAGGTGCCTTGGAGAATAGTTTGACTCCCTCTTCTTTGTGGCAGCCCCTGAGATATTGGAACAATGCTATCATGTCTCCCCTAGTCCTTCTTTCTCTTAAGCTAGACATACCCAGTTCCTGCAACCGTTCTTCATATGTTTTAGCCTCCAGTCCCCTAATCATCTTTGTTGCTCTTCTCTGCACTCTTTCTAGAGTCTCCACATCTTTTCTACATCGTGGCGACCAAAACTGAATGCAGTATTCCAAGTGTGGCCTTACCAAGGCATTATAAAGTGGTATTAACACTTCACGTGATTTTGATTCTATCCCTCTGTTTATGTAGCCTAGAACTGTGTTGGCTTTTTTGGCAGCTGCTGCACACGGCTGGCTCATATTTGAACATTGAACTGGACATTGAAACCGGAATTCGAAAAGGATCTGCTTTTAAAATGTAAAAATCACAAAATAGTCCTTGACTTATAACTTCATTTAGTGACTGTTGAAAGTTACAACTGCACTGAAAAAAGTGACATACGAACATTTTTCACACTTATGACCATTGCACCCTCCCCACGGTCATGCGATTTACATCCAGGTGCTTGACAACTGTCTCATATTTATGACGGTTGCAGTGTCCCAGGGTCACGTGATCCACTTTTGCGACCTTCTGACAAAGCAAGAGTCAATGGGCGAACCCAGATTCACTTAACAACCGTGTTACTAACATAACAACAGCAGTGGCAATATCCTTGGGGTTGATTCACTTAGCGACTGTGGCAAGAAAGGTTGTAAAATGGGGCAAAGGTGACAGGACAATTTTCTCATTTAGCAACCTAAACTCTGGCCTCAACTGTGGTTGTCAAGGACTGCCTATATTGCAGCATCTCTCACTTCTATTACGCCTCACCCTTGCTTCTTCACCTAAGTTTTAGGGAGTCTTAATTTGGGCCTATTCCCCCCACCAATCCTTCATGTGCTCTTGGGCGTAGCTGGGATTTTCTTGCAAGTCCTATGGAACATGTGAAAGAAATGTAAAGCGCATTGGTTGTCTACTTGGATATGCACTGGGCATCTGTCTGGTGCATCAAATTTCTGAAAGGCAATTGTGCAAAATGCGATCATCAAGTTGTTGCAAAGGGTTTACAAAGAATAAACCTTCCTTTTCTCCATTCGCTCTTCTCATTTTGAATACGATGTGTGTGTATGTGAGAGAGAGCATGTCCACATACATGCGCAGCCTGGACCTGTTAGTTGCTAGGAGACTGAGATTGCAGAACTGGAAAGCTCACAATGCAGCCAACCTTAGAAAAACACAAGGATGTGTGCTATGGAAAGAATCAAGAAGGGAAATAAATGGTGCAAGCTTTGTATTTTGTAATAGAATAGAATAGGATAGAATAGGATAGAATAGAATAGAATAGAATAGAATAGAATAGAATAGAATAGAATAGAATTCCTTATTGGCCAAGTGTGATTGGACAGACAAGGAATTAGTGTTTGGTGCATATGCTCTCAATATACATAAAGAAAAATTAAATAGAATACATTAATCAAGAATCATAAGATACAACACTTAGTGATAGTCATAGGTTACTAATAAGCAATCAAATTATACTAGGTAACAAATAAAACATTTTACATTTTAGAGATACAAGCAACATGGTTATAGTCATAAGTGGAAAGAGATAGGCACTAGGAAAGTATAGGTACGAGGAAGGAAGAGAAGAATAATAGTAATACAGTTTTAGTAGTTAATTTGACAGTGTTGTAGGGATTAGTTGTTTAGCAGAATGATGGCATTCGGGGGAAAACTGTCCTTGGGTCTAGTTTGGTGTGCAGTGCCCTACAGCGTCGTTTTGAGGGTAGAAGTTGAAACAATTTATGTCCAGGATGTCAGGGGTCTGTAGATATTTTCACAGCCCTCTAATAAATTAACAACCCCTAATAAATTAAGCTGTTTAAATAAGCCACTTATAATGTTGTTTAAGTATCCCTAGACTTTCCAAGCATCTAATATATGCATTTGTCCATGTACTTCACCCCTCCACCTGCTAAGAGCTAACACAACTGCTCTGCTCTGCAGGGTTGTTGTATGATTTGCAACAGTCATACAACAACCCTGCAGAGCAGACCAGGTTTGTTAGCTCTTACCAGATGGAGAGGTGAAGTACAGAGATACTGCCAACTTATTGCCTGATTTACCTATCTGGCACTTTCCAGATAGGACTTCTTGACCTCACAGAATGTTCTACTTTTTATCAGGGGAGATGTCATTCAGATCTAAGTTAGCTTAATTCAGGAACATAGGCTTTGGTCAATGTTTTCAGAAGTGACAATTAACCAAACCATAAGCAGCCCACCAAACAAGCACTTTGGGATTAGTCAATAATGTTCCTTCCAGTTGTTCATGCCAGATGAAATTCTGGGAATTGCAGGCCAATTTATTCCAGTTGGCCCTCAACCATAGGAATTCCCTGAGTGATGGGGGCAGGAACTACCGCTCACCCCAATGTATCTCAAAGGAAAATGAGGAACCAGCTGGTCTGGCGGAGTCCTTATATATTATGTTTGAAAAGTGCTGGAGAGCTGATGTTTTCCTGGACTTCAAAAATGGAAGAAAAGACAAATATAGTCTAATCAGTTTGACATTACTGATTGGGAAGATTCTAGAGCAGATCACAAAGAAACTGATTTTCAAACACCTTAAAAACGAGGTCAGCAGGGTCCTGTTGCCAGACTAGACTTAATTAAATTTTTGAACTGAATAACTTCCTTAATAGATTGTGGGAAGGCTGCAGACGTAATATATCTTGCTTCAGCAAAACATTTGATAAAGTACATCACACTTTAGTGATTAGAAAGCTAGTTAAGTGTGGCTAGAAGGCCATAACAATCAAACCAGTCTCTGTTTACTCCAGTTTTCTAAATAAAAGGTGTTTTGTCCTTAAGTGACTCTTTTGATGTGTTCGTCTCACTAAAATTGCTATCTGTCAAAGACCTTTTGATAGATTTGCTTGGTTCCTCTTATGATAGGGATACCTGATACTAATAATAAGCAATAGTATCTTGCAGATAATAATGAGAAAGAAACAATGTTAATAATCAAACAGTCCTAAAAGAAAAATGTTCTTCTCTATTTTAGTATGAAACTTATAACTGCCTCCATAGCTGGCAAGGAAGTTGGCAAACAGAATTATATTATATATTATATTATAACAGGGAAGGGGAGGGGAGGGGAGGCAGATAGAATGAAGGGAGGGAGGAAGGAAGGAAGGGAAAAGGAAGGAATGAAGAAGGGGAAAGGAAGGAAGGGGAAGGAAAGGGAAGGGAAGGGAGGGAGGAAGGAAGGAAGGAAGGAAGGAAGGAAGGGGAAGGCAAGGCAAGGCAAGGCATGGCAGATGGAATGAAGGGAGGAAGGAAGGGGAAGGAAAGGGAAGGGAAGGAGGGAGGAAGAAAGGGGAAGGGGAGGGAGGAAAGGAAAATGGAAGGAAGGAAGGAAGGAAGGAAGGAAGGAAGGGGAAGGAAAGGGGGGAGGAGGAAAAGGAAAGGAAAGGAAAGGGATGGAGGCAGTTGACTGAGTAAATATAAAATGGGAATGACATGGATTTAATCTTACATCTATTACTACACCTGTACCACGTGGTGTACACCTACACACATAACTCCATCGTAATCATACTGTAAAACCAAAGTGATCTGAAAGGCGGCTCTTTGAATACTTGTTACTTAGCAAATATAGGTGCGAAGTACAGTTTAGGTGGCCTTGAAACCCACCTCCATTCACAGGGAGCTGAGATTCTTCCCCTTCTCCTCCCACCCTTTAATTTTCCAAAGGGTTATGTAGCTGATGGCCTCCTGTTAATCTGTGATGTTTTAAAAGTAACAACGTATAAGTGAGCAAAGGCAATTAAAGCTTGGGGTAATGATCAACGCTGGGAAATGATTGGCATGGATTAAAGAGAATTTAAAGAGTAATTGCTTGCAAACCAGCTGCACAAGACTGAATGTTAAATACTTTGAAATTAGATGGGAAAGAAAGAAAGAAAGAAAGAAAGAAAGAAAGAAAGAAAGAAAGAAAGAAAGAAAGAAAGAAAGAAAGAAAGAAAGAAAGAAAACAGTACAATACAAGTTGTTCCACTGATTAATTGTTCTAACTGTCAGGAAATTTCTCCTCAGTTCTAAGTTGCTTCTCTCCTTGATTAGTTTCCACCCATTGCTTCTTGTTCTACACTCAAGTACCTTGGAGAATAGTTTGATTCCTTCTTCTTTGTGGCAACCCCTGAGATATTGGAACACTGCTATCATGTCTCTCCTAGTCCTTCTTTTCATTAAACTAGGCATACCCAGTTTCTGAAACCGTTCTTCATATGTTTTAGTCTCCAGTCCCCCAATCATCTTTGTTGCTCTTCTCTGCACTCTTTCTAGAGTTTCCACATCTTTTCTTCATTGTGGCAACCAAAACTGAATGCAGTCTTCCAAGTGTGGCCAAAAGAAAGAAAGAAAGAAAGAGAGAGAGAGAGAGAGAGAGAGAGAGAGAGAGAGAGAGAGAGGGAGGAGGAGGAGGAGGAGGAGGAGAGAATGAATGAATGAATGAACAAAGGAAGAAAGGAAGGCAGGAAGGAAGAAGTTTTTCTCCCAAATCCATCCTTCCCCCCATTCTTCCTTCCTTCCTTTCAAAATAATTTCGATGTTCTACTTTTAATCTTTCTTTAAAGCTAATAAACACTTGTTTTCCTGGCTTTAAAGAAATATTAAAAGTAGAAATGATTGGGCTGATTCAATATCTGTTGGGTGGGTTACTTTTTTTTTTAGTGCAGCTGTGGCAATTTTTTAAAAATGTGTCATGTCATTGGACACATGAATTGCCTGCCATTTTGACTTTTTCTATCATTGCAAGGCCAGGTGCCTAGGAAGCATTCTCTTCTGATGTATTCCTTTGGGATTGAATAGAAGTATGGGAAAACAGAGGGGCCACGATTTTTTTGAACAAATAATTTTTATTCAACACTTTTTAAACATTAAAACCATAGTTACACTTTTACAGCTTTCCGTTATGGGTATATTTTTCTTCTAATTTCCTATTCTAAGGCCTATTGTTTTATACATAGACCTCCTTATTTCATAATTACTCATTTATATAATATATACAATGTTTACACCTCTGTTACTCTCTAAATATCTACCATTTCCTTTTGTTATACTTTCTATATATTCATTATGCATTAATTTTACATCTCTTTTCTAGCCAATTATATCACCTATTCCATGTCTTATAATGCTCTATTTCCTCTCTATTCCTTAGTTCTGTTGGAAGAAATGTCCTTCTGGGTTCAGTTCCCAGTGGGGAAAAAGAGACTGGAAAGATGGAGGCTGCTTGGAAAGATGGTTTTAATGGTGGACAGGATCACATGGCTTGAGTCCTGAACAGAAAAGGGGATCACATGCTTCAATGTTGGGTGAGGAAGAAGAGAAGGGGCGAGGAAGGGGCTTGCTGGGCTTTTTATAATCTGTTCAGCCCCACCTCTTTGTTTTCTGTTTCTGTGTAAGAAATGCATTCTGATTGGTTGTCAGACTCCCATGGGGCAATGCAGGGGCAACTCTCTAGGCTGTGTTTTGAGTCCAAATTTGAGTTTCCAGGTGCCCTGTGGTGAGATTCCACACTTGGAATACTGCATTCAGTTCTGGTCCCCACGATGTAAAAAAGATGTGGAGACTCTAGAAAGAGTGCAGAGAAGAGCAACAAAGGTGATTAGGGGACTGGAGACTAAAACATATGAAGAACGGTTGCAGGAACTGGGTATGTTTAGCTTAAGAGAAAGAAGGACTAGGGGAGATATGATAGCAGTGCTCCAATATCTCAGGGGTTGCCACAAAGAAGAGGGAGTCAAACTATTCTCCAAGGCACCTGAGGACAGAACAAGAAGCAATGGGTGGAAACTAATCAAGGAGAGAAGCAACTTAGAACTGAGGAGAAATTTCCTGACAATTAGAACAATTAATCAGTGGAACAGCTTGCCTCCAGAAGTTGTGAATGCCCCAGCACTGGAAGTCTTTAAGAAGATGTTGGATAGCCATTTGTCTGGAACGGTATAGGGTTTCCTGCCTAGGCAGGGGGTTGGACTAGAAGACCTCCAAGGTCCCTTCCAACTCTACTATTGTATTGTATTGTACATGGTAAAATAGTTGTAATTGAGATGGGTAAAGGGCTAATACTATCATGCCTTAATCCCATCACTCTGGAGCTGAAAGGGGGAGGACTTTGTTATGTAGAATAGACTGGCTTGGGCATTTTAATGGCCCATTAAGGAAAGTGGGGGCTATTAAGAGTGAGTCTGTTTCCTGCCTAAAAACACCTTTCTCCATTTCTGATCCAGGGAAATATAATATTCTGCCTTGTTAATATTTCCTACGATGTTTCATTCTTCTAGGAGAGGAGTGGGTGCTAACTTCCTACAGTTCCATTGTTAATTTATCCATTTCTGTGCATTCTAGCACCTTTTTTTATGATCTCTGTGTTTGAGGGGATTCTCTTCTGATGTTTTCCTTTGGGATTGCATAGAAGTGTGGGAAAACCGAGAGGCCACAATTTACTAGAGAGGTGATTGTACAAAGAACAACAGGAACTTTCCCCATCCACCCAACCATAATCTTGGCCATTCTCATCACTCAAAGACACGATCGCTGAGAACCTCACTAACTGGTTGGCCCCAATCCTGGTGGCATTCCATAAAAGCTTGAAAACGTGGTGGTTTTCCCAGGTATGGGGGTCAGAAGGTTAATTGATACTGTGGGATCGATGTCTTCTTTACTGCTGATTCGTCTTGTCCTCAATTGCCACGATTATAATTTAGTTGTATCTGAGTCCTTTGTCAGCCTTCCAAAACACATTTCTCTTTTTTCAAGAAATTTATAAAAAGAAGAGTGCCTTTCCTTGGATTGAATGACAGCCTTGAACAAACAAAACATGGAGAGGACTTTATTTTCCTAGCATTATCTGCAGCTTCGCCTCATCAAAACCTACCCCGAACTCTTTCTAGAAGTCCAAACTTTTTACTTTACAAAAAAAAATCTCTCCCTAAAAGCATTCGCTCTTCAGATGCTGATGTCCTTCTGATGCTTTCGTCTGTGGTCACGGTTGCCCCAAAGGTGCTTTTTTTCAAGAGGCAATTGAGCTCTTTAGCTGAAGAAGCTTCTTGGGATGAGAAGCAAAATGTCTTCAAAGAAAAACAAGGAAGTCCACTTGCCTCTTGAAAAAAGCATATTTTCTTACACTCCCTTACTATCATATTTTAGCCGGAAGAAATACTGATGTGTCACTAGTATCACTTTACAATGGCTTGGTAAGACCACATTTGAAGTATCGCATCCGGTTTTGGTCACCACGACATAAAAATGAGGTTGAGATTCTAGAAAGAGTGCAGAGAAGAGCAACAGAGATGATTAGAGGGCTGGAGGATGAAACATATGAAGAACGGTTGCAGGAACTGGGTATGTCTACTTTAATGAAAAGAAGGACTAGGGGAGACATGATAGCAGTGTTCCAATATCTCAGGGGTTGCCACAAAGAAGAGGGAGTCAAACTATTCTCCAAAGCACCTGAAGGCAGGACAAGAAGCAATGGGTGGAAACTAATCAAGGAGAGAAGCAATTTAGAACTAAGGAGGAATTTCCTAACAGTTAGAGCAATTAATTAGTGGAACAACTTGCTTCCAGAACTTGTGAATGCTCCAACATTGGAAGTTTTAAAGAAGAGATTGGACAAACCATTTGTCTGAAATGGTGTAGGGTTTCCTGCCCGAGCAGGTGGTTAGACTAGAAGACCTCCAAGATACCTTCCATCTCTGTTATTCTGTTACTTGTTTCTTTTAGAAGAGTAATATCTCTTCCTCCTAGGTTCTTCTGGATTGTACTTAACAATGGGTATAGACAGGCGTGGAATTCAGCAGGTTCTGACAGGTTCTGGAGAACCGGTAGCGGAAATTTTGAGTAATTCGGAGAACCGGAAATACTACTCCTGGCTGGCCACAGAGTGAGGTGGGAATGGAGATTTTGCAATATCTTTCCTCCGGGAGTGGGGAGGGAATGGGGATTTTGCAGTTTCCTTCCCATCCCACCAAGCCATGCCCACAGAACCGGTAGTAAAAAAAATGAATTTCACCATTGGGTGTAGATAATCATCTACCTACTGTTGGCCGATCCTGTCCAAGAATGTTTCCTTTCTGGAAGCACAATAGAGAACCATAGAATTGAAGATGCTTCTTGGATGAGAAGCGAAAGATTGTCCAAGATTTTTTTTATAAAAAACAACACCCAAGAAAGTCCAGTTGCCTTTTGGAAAAGCACCTCTTGTACGGAACCACAGGTTAAATTTTTCCCCAAGTGACTGTAAAATCTTTTTGGGGGATGGCTTCAGTGTGACTCTAAGCGTATTCATCTGTTTTTGACAGAAGCCCTGGTGACGGAGAAGTCTCCCCGCTGAGCTAGGATGCTATTAATACTGTCTTCCTTTTCACTGCATCTCTGAGTCGGATGCCTCAGCCTCTGTCGCCGCCTTTTATTGTGAATGGACTTCCTGCTGAGGGTGTTAAAAGGGAGAGGAAAACATTACTACGAAGGTCTCTCCAGGAACCTTGGAAGAGCTTCCGTCAGTCACGGTGTTGGAATGGTCAGTAAGACGCAGGTTGGGCCAGGATGACAGCGGCTCTCTCTCAGATTTCTTTGAAGGGGCTCAGACCCCAAAATTCCAGAGCTGGACTTCATTTCCCCTTTACCAACCTTCCTTTAATGGAAAAGGATTTTAGAAGTGCCTAGATCAAGAGGATCATTCCTGCTGAATCTTTTGCACGGGACCTCCCATTGTGTAATCCATTGCAATGCAGGAGGAAAGATGGGAAGATCCCATCTTTCTTTCTTTCTTTCTTTCTTTCTTTCTTTCTTTCTTTCTTTCTTTCTTTTTCTTTCTCTTTTTCCTTCTTTCCCTCTTCCTCCTCCCTCCCTCCTTCTTCCTTCCTTCCTTCCCTCTCTCTCCCTCCATCTTCTTTCTTTCTTTCCCTTCCTTCCCTCTCCCTCCATCCCTCCATCTTTCTTTCTTTCTTTCCTTCCTTCTTTCCTTCCTTCCTTCTCTTTCTCCTTCCTTCCTTCCTTCCCTCTTCCTCCTCCCTCCCGCCATCCTTCTTCCTTCCTTCCCTCTCCCTCCCTCCATCTTCTTTCTTTCTTTCCCTTCCTTCCTCCCTCACTCCCTCCATCTTTCTTTCCTTCCTTCCTTCCTTCCTTCCTTCCTTCCTTCCTTCCTTCCTTCCTTCCTTCCTTCCTTCCTTCCTTCCTTCCTTCCCTCCTTCCTTCCACATCATTTTAAAATACAGAAAAAACTCTGGGTGTATATAGATAAAAGATGACTGCAGAAGAGTAAGAGGCAACCTAGATAGCATATGTGAGAGAAAGAGGGTGAGAATGACTCTGTAGAAGAAGGAATGGTAGAACCCAGAGGCGGAGTTAAAAGAGGGATCAGCCTAAAATTCCTACATAGCCACAAAGAAAGTCCACTCCCCTTGAAGGCCTTTGACCCTTATCTAACTCTAAGCAGGTGCTGATTCTTAGTTGAGGAGATTCCGAAGCATAGACTTTGATCAATACATCAGTTGCATTGCCTCTTTGCGTGTGGACCTGGTGTGTTGATTGTGCTTGACAGACTCCACCCTAATAGATCACAGAGGATATTATAGATGCAAACAGGAGAGTCGTTAGCCTGGTAAGCTTTTGTCTGTAGCTGTGCTGGGGGTTCGCAGGGGTCTGGGAGAACCTCTAGCTAAGATTCTGTGCAGTTCAGAGAACCCCCAAATCCCACTCCTGGCTGGCCCCACCCACCCCTCCCCTCCCAGGAGTCCCCACACGGTCCGTTTTGGATACAGGTAAGTGGGAAGGCATGCGTGGAGGCTCAGAGAGGGCAACAATGGGCCTACTGGAAGTTCGGGGAGCTGGAAACAGACCTGGGGAGACCATTTTTGCCCTCCTGGAGGCTCAAGGAAAGCATTGGAAGCCCAGGGAAGGTAAAAACGCCCCCTGCCATGGTTCAGGAGGCTGATTAGGCCACACCCACCCAGCAGCCGGGCAGAGAACCCCTTGCTAAGATTTTTGAAGCCCACCCTTGTGTGAAACACTAAAGAATTCCGTTTGGAAAGAATCTCATTCTTGATTTTAGACCTGACACCCATGTCATGCAGCCCATGTTGACAGAGTTCAGCCTGGGACAACGTACTGTTTTCGGACCAACAATTTCTTCATTCTTTTTCTTTTTTAAAAAAGCCAGACCTTTCTTGCCCCATTCTTCTATTCTGCAGGCTTTTTTCCCCAGGACTTAGCTTGCCTGTTTCTATACACCATCTGTATCCATAGATTTAGGATGCTTTACCCCACAGTTGAAATGTTAGCAAGACACACTCTCTCTCTCCCTTCCTCCCTCTCTCCCCATGTCTTCGTGCATACGCACAGCAGCTTTGTATTTGTCCCCCCCATTGCACAAAGGGCCACTGAGTGTAGAAAACACCGTGATTATCTAGACCAGTGATCACTTTGTATCAGTGGTGGGATATGACGGGTACGCCACGGTACAGGTGTACCGGTGCCTGCTGGGAGCACCAGGTACCCTTCCGGTACGGTGCTCCGGAGTGCCCACCCGCCCGCCATCCTTACCTTATTTGAGCCAATCGGGGCTTCCCTGCATGCGCATGGAGCATACGGCACCTGTGCGATGCTCCTCCAAGCAGCTGGAACGTCACAGAGCATTGCGGGCAGTAAGTACTAATGTGCGCGCTGCGAGCATGCTGCACAGATGCATGTGGTGGACGCCAGGCTCCGTTGCACCGTACCATCCCTGTGATTGTACGCCGCCCCGAGTCCTTCGGGAGAGGGTTGCGGCTAATCAAATAAAAATTTGATTGATTGATTGACCAGTTGCACCGGGATCCAGAACCCACCAACGCTTTGTATAAGACACACCTTGTACCCCCTAAAAGAGGCTGAAAATTTGAGTGCGTCGTATACTCCAAATGTAGCCCTGCCCCCTCCCCGGCGGCCCCCACCCTTCAGCCTCTGTGCATTCTCTTCCTAGCTGCAGAGATTGCCATAGACAACGACTTGCATTTTTAGGCTCCGCGCCTCACATTTTCAGCCTCCGAACGTTGCATTTTAGTCCCGCTCAAGGCTGCTGGGATCGCCAGAGCACACGGCTGCCAATTGCCGCCTCTGCGTGTTGCATTTTTGGGCAGTGATTTGGAGGCTGAAACAATGAGGCACGGAGCCCAAAATGGCAACTTGGTACCGCGGCTGCCTTTTCTGATCTCTTCCGCGCTTTGCCTGCTTTACTAATTGCAGCTCCTGGTGACGATCAGCTGTGCTTTGGAAGCTGCTTTTCAGCCCCAACAAGGCGTGTGTGTGCTCACTCACAACCAGCGAATGAATGTGTTAAAGCTGTGCTGAAGGGCTCTAGCCAGATGAACACCTGGTAGGCAGAATTTCTTTTTCTTATTTACCTCCCCAAACATCTTATACGTCTTATACTCTGGATCATTTTATACTCCGAAAAATGCTATCTATACCAGTTTCCTATCCACACCACCCCAGCAGTGATGGGTTTCGCGCCCTCTTGCTTTGCTCGCTTGTGTGTGCGCCCGCTGCGCATGCGCAGTTGACTGAAAACTGTTCTGTGCATGCGCAGAAATATGCCGACGACGGTAGAAGAATCCGGGGAACTGGTTCAGGGGCAGTTTGCTGTTTCCAGCGACCCAGGCTGCCATACTGCTATCGGTTTGGCTGAACCAGTCCGAACCGTACAAACCCACCACTGCACCCCAGTCCTTTGAGGGAAGAAGGAGAGAAACCAAATTAGAGCTGCTGTCAATGGGCAGAGTTAGCCTCCAATGCTGCATTCCAACCACTAGGCCACTGTGGCTCTTCCTATGAAGATCTTCTTCCTAGCATGACCTATGTTACGTCACAGCTTCTTGAGCTGCACTGGCTGCTGGTCTGTTTCCAGGTGAAATTCCAGATGGTTCCTCATCATTTTAGCTATTGTCTATCCACTGCAGGAGGAAGGCCGTTTCCAACCAATATGGTCTTGCTCTCTTTCTTTTGCCAGTGGGCCCCACAATACTTGCTGAGGTTGTTGATCTATCCTGTTTTAGGTCTCTTTCTTGGACACTTTTTTTTTAATATCAAGTATCACATTGGAGGGGGTTGATGAATTAAGAGGCAATCCCACAACCTCTCTCCCCCCATCCCATTCATCCTGTCCCCTTCCTCCCCATCTTTTAACTATATCTTGATTGGGATTTCTATTTTTAGTCTTTTAACTATATTTATTTGTTAGGTTTTTAATGTTTCAATGCTGGAAGCTGCCCTGAATTGTTACTACAAGATGGGTGGAAATTCAGTTCAGTTCAGTATGGTACGGTACATTACGGTACATTATGGTACAATACAATACAATACAATACAATACAATACAATACAATACAATACATTACAATACAATACAATACAATACAATACAATACATTACAATACAATAATGCAATACAATACAATAATGCAATGCAATGCAATACAATACAATACAATACAATACAATACAATACATTACAATACAATACAATACAATACAATACAATACAATAATGCAATGCAATACAATACAATACAATAATGCAATGCAATGCAATGCAATGCAATACAATACAATAATGCAATACAATACAATACAATAATGCAATGCAATACAATACAATACAATAATGCAATGCAATGCAATACAATAATGCAATGCAATGCAATGCAATACAATAATGCAATACAATACAATACAATAATGCAATGCAATACAATAATGCAATGCATTACAATACAATAATGCAGTACAATACAATACAATACAATAATGCAATACAATACAATAATGCAATGCAATGCAATACAATACAATAATGCAATACAATACAATACAATAATGCAATGCAATACAATACAATAATGCAATGCAATACAATACAACACAATACTGCAATACAATACAATAATGCAATGCAATGCAATGCAATACAATACAATACTGCAATACAATAATGCAATGCAATACAATACAATACAATAATGCAATGCAATGCAATGCAATACAATACAATACAATACTGCAATACAATACAATAATGCAATGCAATACAATACAATAATGCAATGCAATTCAATGCAATGCAAGACAATAATGCAATGCAATGCAATACAATACAATAATGCAATTCAATACAACAATGCAATGCAATAAGGCAATACAATACAATACAATAATGCCATGCCATGCCATGCCATACAACCAGGGATGTGATTTTGGCCGGTTCAGACCGGTTCGAGCAAATCGGTAGCTCTGACAATCAGGTTCACCTGCCCCTGTGCTTTACTTAACAATATCCTCTTAGCTGATTCACCTGGCAGAGCGGGTTGCAGTGCCTCAGCTGTGTTACTTCCTGGAAGTAACATGGAAGGCAAGTTATGTTAAAACTGGTGATGCGCACAGAGTGCCTGTCAGGTGCAAGTGTGCGCAGAACACATGTGCACATGTTAAGCACGCGATCGCTGGACGTTGTTAAATTGGTACGATCCCAAAACTGAATACAACAATGCAATGCAATGCCAAGCAACGCAACACAATGCCTAAATCAGTATTTCTCAACCTTGGCAGCATTAAGATGGATAGATTTCAACTCCATGCTGGTTGGAGAATTCTGGGAGTTGAAGTCCACCCATCTTAAAGTTGCAAAGGTTGAGAAAGACAGCCCTAAATATTAACTATAGGATGTTGGCTGATTCTGTTGCCTTCATTTTTGTAGATTCCTGGTCCCGATATCAAATGTTTCATCCATGAAGAAGGCAAGATTCATTCTCTCTCTCTTTCTCTCCCTCACTCCCCCTCTCTCTGTCTCTCTCCCTCCCTCTCTCTTTCTTTCCTTTTTCCCCTCCCTTTGAGCCCCACATCCTGCTACAGTCCTCTGCCTGCTGAGCCACAGATAGTAATTGGTTATTGATGGCCTATTTCTATGCTAATGCTGCTCAATAAAACAGAAATGGTGTAATTAATGCTTTTGCTGCACCCAAAGGTAAGCAAAGCTCTGAAAGGTCAATGGATTTCATTCCATCCATTATTAAATAAAGAGAAAAGAGGGGTGTGGCACTCCATAGCATTGTAGACTATTTCTCTCTTTTCATCTGTTATTGCTCACGCCTAGCGTGGCCTTGACATTTTCATTGGAGGGGAGATTTCAGTTCTCTCGTTCTCTACACAAAGGCGTTGCGAATTAGCATCAGGCTACGTGGGAATTAAGGGACACGTTAGCTCAGTGGCTAAGACGCTGAGCTTGTTGATTAGAAAGTCAGCAGTTTGGCGGTTCGAATCCCTAGCGCCGCGTAATGGAGTGAGCTGCCGTTCCTTGTCCCAGCTTCTGCCAACCTAGCAGTTCGAAAGCATGTAAAAAATGCAAGTAGGAAAATAGGGACCAGCTTTGGTGGGAAGGTAACAGCGTTCCCTGCGCCTTTGGTGTTGAGTCATGCCGGCCACATGACCACGGAGACATCTTTGGACAGCACTGGCTCATTGGGTTTGAAATGGAGATGAGCACTGCCCCACTAGAGTCAGGAATGACTAGCTAGCACATGCAGGAACAACTCTGTAGAATGTCCTGAGTCCCAAGCTTGGTTGACTCTTGCGGGGTGATGATGTAATGAAAGAGCTTTGGGATTCCTATTACGTCTCTGCCTGAAAGAGGCAAATCTTTGTTATGCAGAATAGACTGGCTCAGGCCTTAATGGCCCATTGACACAGGTGAGTGGGGGGTTGAGTTTCTGCCTCTCTTTTAAGGGAAGTATTCTGTCCTTTTAATATTTCCCAAAACATCTCATTTTCCTAGGAGAGGGGTGAGTGCTAACATCCTATGTGCTGTGCAAATCTGGGCAAAAGCCCAGATTTATGGTGCCACATAATATGCAATGCCAAAAAAGAGAGGCTTACTTCAGAAATGAGATGAAAGGTTATTGAGATTATTTTTCCGTGTAAGGCATGCAGCCAGTGGCGTAGCGTGGGGGGGTGCAGGGGGGGCCGGCCGCACCGGGCGCAACATCTGGGGGGGCGCCCTGACTCGCCCTGCGCCGCCCTTTGCCGGACTGTGGCCGTCTCTTTCCTCCCGAGGAGGAGCTCGAAGGGCACCTGAAGGGAAGCAGGTGCCGCGGGGGTGGGAGGCGCACCGGGGGCTTCGGGAAGGCGCCGGCTTCCCGGGGCGCTCCAGGCGGAGCCGAAGGAGAGCGGCGCTGCGCTGCGCTCCGTCTGCCCGCCGCTGCAACGCCACCGCGTCCTCCCGCTCCGCCTGGAGCGCCCCGGGAAGCCGGCGCCTTCCCGAAGCCCCCGGTGCGCCTCCCACCCCCGCGGCACCTGCTTCCCTTCAGTCGAGCCTTTTCCCGCTGCCCTTCGAGCTCCTCCTCGGGAGGAAGGCAGGAGGCCAGCATGGAGAGCCTCACTTGACTGATGCCGACCCAGGGGCAGCTGCAGTCGGGCTGCCCTCGCTTTAGGGGGCGCAAATTACTTGCCTTGCCCCGGGTGCTGACAACCCACGCTACGCCACTGCATGCAGCCCCAATAAAGACTAGTGCCTATAAACATCCTAGCAACCATTTCTCATGTGTGTATGTTTATAACAGCCCTGTGAAAAACTAAGACAGGAACCCCAGTTCTCTCGGCACATGTATTGCCATTTATTTATTTATTAGATTTTTTTCCCCACCATTGCAATCGGACAACTCTCCGCAGAGTACCGAAATGTGAAGCTTCCGGCTTCGAATCCAGCATATATAATACAAGTGATTAAAATTGTCAGTCGTGATTAAGCTACCACTGCAATTATGCAGCTCTTGGTGGTATATAAAACATCCAGACCACAATGAATGAGTAATATAATTAAAATCAAGTCAATATTTACCCAAACTGGAGCAAGATAGAAGGAATTGCTAGGGTGTTCTCTTAATTAGTTAAGCAAATCTGTCTTAATCTGCTCCTGGATGCCCCACCCTATCAGGGCAAGGCTGATTTCCACAAAAAAGTTTATTCTCAAGTGTGTTTCTCTAATGGACAAATATCTGGATTCGGTTGTTACAAGCAACTCCCCCCCACCCCCCAGGATATTGGCAGAGGTAGCCCTCGATTTACAATTATTTCTTTAGTTATCATTCGAACTTACAGCAGCATTGAAACAAGTGACTTACGACTACATTTGCAATCACTGCAGTATCTTCACAGTCATGGCATCAAAATTTGGATAAATTTGAAACCCATAGAAGATTCCATAATGGAATGTTTGTTGAGAACATAGACCAAGTCCCTCTTTCTTTCTTTCTTTCTTTCTTTCTTTCTTTCTTTCTTTCTTTCTTTCTTTCTTTCTTTCTTTCTTTCTTTCTTTCTTTCTTTCTTCCTTCCTTCCTTCCTTCCTTCCTTCCTTCCTTCCTCCTTTCCTTTCCTTTCCTTTCCTTTCTGTCTTCCTTTCTTCCTTCTCTCCTTCCTGTCTTCCTTCCTTCCTTCCTTCCTTCCTTCCTTCTTTCCTTTCCTTTCCTTTCCTTTCCTTTCTGTCTTCCTTTCTTCCTTCTCTCCTTCCTGTCTTCCTTCCTTCCTTCCCTCCCTCCCTCCTTCCTTCCTCCCTCCCTCCTTTCCTTCCTTCCTTCCTTCCTTCCTTCCTTCCTTCCTGTCCCTCCTTCCTTTCTCCTTTCCTTCCTTCTTTCCTTCCTTCCTCCTTCCTTCCTTCCTACCTTACTTTCTCCCTCCCTCCTTCCTTCCTCCTCCCTCCCTCCCTCCCTCCATCTCACTGTCCCAAGTGTTATTTCCAAAGACTAACTAGCTTCACAGAGTCAAGGTATAGAATTTTTTGTCATGGTTGTTAAATGAATCAGGACAGCTATTAAGAGAATCACACAGTCGTTAAGCAAATCCAGTTTGCCTCCATTGAGTTTGCTTGTCAGAAGTCGGCTGGGAAGATTACTCATGGTGATTACATATCCCACCACATGATGCAAGCAATGTAAATACATGTTGGTTGTAAAGTACTCAAATTTTGACCATGTGACTGTAGGGATGCAGCAATCCTTGTGAAGGGCAAGGACTGCTCATAAGTCACTTTTTAAGTGTCATTTTAACTTCATACGGTCATTAAACCAATAGTTGGAAGTTAAGGACCGCCTGTAACAGTGGCCGAATGTTATTGCATCTCATCCCATATTGGGGACAGTAATAGAGGGACGGTAGGCACACTGGTGCATTTACACACAGCCCCTTTACAGACCTCTTAGGAATGGGGTGAGGTCCACAGTAGGCAGTTTAAGGTTAAAGTTATGGGGATTTGAGGATGTAACAACAGAGTCAGGTAGAGCATTCCAGGCGTTGACCACTCTGTTGCTGAAGGCGTGTTTTCTGCAATCGAGTTTGGAGCGGTTTACCTTGAGTTTGTATCGATTGTTTGCCCGTGTGTTATTGTGGTTGAAGCTGAAGAGGTTGTTGACAGGCAAGACATTGTAGCAGACAATTTTGTGTACTATGCTTAGATCGGACCACGGGCAGAGCAGTTCCAGATTGACCAAGCTCAAAATTTCGAGCCTGGTGGCGTAAGGGATTCTATTGTGAGCAGAGGAGTGGAGGACTCTTCTCGTGAAATACCTCTGGACTCGCTCAGTTGTATTAATGTCCGATAAGCAGTGTGGATTCCAGGCAGACGAGCTGTATTCGAGGATTGGTCTGGCAAAGGTTTTGTATGCCCTAGTTAGCAATACAATGTTACCGGAGAAGAAGCTTCGTAAAATTAGTTTAACAACTCTTAATGCCTTTTTTTGGCAATGCTGTTACAGTGAGCTCTGGGGCTTAGATTGTTTGAGATGAGTACTCCTAGGTCCTTGACAGAGATAATGCCTAAAGTTAGTCTTCCAAGGCAAGATTTTATTCACTGGCAAGGCAGGCCTAATTCTGGCACAAAATGATCTCGTTGAAGATCAACCCATATCCTTATCATTGCACGAACTATCAGTAGATCCCACTTCACTGGAGATCTCTGTGCCAAAGAGTTCCTTCCTCTGAAAATAGGAATTTTACAGAAAAGAGCAACAAGCCTATAGCTGGATGAATCCCTGTCAGAGAGAAGAATCTAATTGCAAATCTCTAAGAAAGGAGGAAAATAAATCTATTTTTTTAAAAAAATCAGCAGGAACTAAGCAAACTGGAATTTTGCATGCAGGCTTAAGCCCTTTGAAAGAGGAGGGGGAATAATTTTGCCCAGGGAGAAGAAAATGTGTTTTGCCTTCTGCTTATCATTTCCCTATAAGAGAGTCATTCAACCTGTATGTATGTATGTATGTATGTATGTATGTATGTATGTATGTATGTGTATATATATATACTGTATATTGGTTCCTTTGGGTCATCCTTGATATGTCCCTGCAGTTTTCTTGGTAAGATTTCAGAAGCAGTTTGTCCTTTCGAAGCTGACTGGCCAAGGTCACCCAGTTGGTTTTGTGCTTAAAGTGGAACTAGAACTCCCAGTCGCCTGGTTTCTAGCCTGATGCTTTAACCATAATACCAGACTAGCTCTTATTCCGCTCATTGATAGATCATTTCAAAGCTCCCTTCTGCATCTTCTTGGCTTTATTTTTCTATGTTATAGCACACAATCTATGTATTGAGGAGGGATCTTTCCTGTTGGTGTTGTTAGTAGCAAAGTCATGTTTGATCCATTGCAACCCCATGGACAACGTTCCTCCAGGCCTTCCTGTCCTCTACCGTCCTCTGTCCTCTGGAGTTCACGCTTGCTGCTTTGGTGACTCCATCCAGCCACCTCCTTCTCTGTCGTCCCCTTCTTCTCCTGCCCTCAATCTTTCCAGCATTAGGCTCTTCTCCAGTGAGTCCTTCCTTCTCATTAGGTGGCCAAAGTATTTGAGTTTCATCTTCAGGATCTGGCCTTCTAAAGAGCAGTCAGGGTTGATCTCCTCTAGGACTGACCGCTTTGATCCCCTTGCAGTCCAAGGGACTCGCAGAGTCTTCTCCAGCACCAGAGTTCAAAGATCTTTCCTGTTACCACCAACCTAAACTATTCTGCTCATTGCCATTTGTTCTTGACCTTCTATAGCAGTGGTGAACCTTTTTCTTACGGTGTGCCAAAATTGCACGTACGCACGACTCCTCCCGAGGCTCCGGGGGCTTTCCTGAAGCCTGGGGAGGGCGTAAATGGCCTTCCCAGGCCCTCCGGAATGGCAAAAAATCAGCTGGCCAATGCGTGCATGCGCGCTGGAGCTGACGGCTGGGGTGCCACCAAATATGGCTCCATGTGCCACCTGTGGCATGTGTGCCATAGGTTCACCATCACGTTTCTCTAAGGTGTTGGAGGAAATGTCCTTCTGGGTTCGGCTCCAAGTAGGGAAAAAAGACACTGGAGACATGGAGGCTGCTTGGAAAGATGGTTTTAATGGTGGACAGGATCGCAAGGCTTGAGTTCCTGAACAGAAAAGGTGATCACATGCTTCAATGTTGGGGAGAAGAAGAGAAGGGCCAATGGAGGGGCTTGCTAGGCTTTTTATAACCTGTTCGGTCCCACCTATCTGTTTCCTGTTCCTGTGTAAGAAATGTATTCTGATTGGTTGTCAGACTCACATGGGCCCATGCAGGGGCAACTCTCTAGGCTGAGTCCAGGTTTGGTTGAATTCTAAGAGATCTCAGATGCCATGTGGTCAGTTGAGTAAAGTGCCAATATTATCATGCTTTAATCCCATCCCCCTGGAGCTGAAGGGGAGAACTCATTATTATGTAAAGGGACTGACTTGGCCACCTTAATGGCCCATTGACAAAGTGGGTGGAGGCAGGAAACTACAGGGAGCTATTCTCAATTTAAAACATGTTTCTTCCATTTCACATCAAGGGAAATATAATATTCTGCCTTTTCAATATTTCCTAGGATATTTCATTTTTCTGGGAGAGGCCTGGGTGATAACTTCCTACAAAGGTATGGACATCAGTTAGCTGGCTTTTGGCAAGCCTCTTTCTGTCTTGTCTGTTTAGGCAGATAAATAAAAGACTTAAAAACTACATTTCCAGAGCAACGGGGACCGAACTGTTTGTGAGTCTTTGGAAAAAGTGCAGAGATGGATAGGCTCACGAAAGAATTAAAAGAGAAAGAAGAATGTGAATATTACTCCGTATGGGATTTATGGTATAATTGGCTATAGGAAAAGGGAGGTGGATTTGAAAAGCAAAAAAGAAAGGAAGAAAGATCAACACATTTAAAAACAACTACAAAACCGGAAAACGATTAAAAGATAGATATACGAAATGGACTGTAGCGAATAAATAATAGGAAATGGATACAAAACGACTCAAATGTAATAAAGGTGGCTATACATAGAATATATAGAATGTTATATATAGAATGAAGAAAAAAGATGTATGAAATAATATAAATTCACGTAGATATAAAGTTATAGTTATACAAGGCTTATATGTACAGATTAAAAAATCACAACAGATACGTAAAAGAAGTGCAATGTGTTGCAAAGATGTGAAGTTTGCATAAACAAAATAAAACGTGTTTTTTTTTTTAAAAAAAGGGAAAAAGTGCAGAGAAGCGCAACTAAGACGATTAAAGACCTGGAGGCTAAAACATATGAAGAACGGTTGCAGAAACTGAGTATGACTAGTCTAGAGAAAAGAAGGACTAGGGGGTGACATGATAGCAGTGTTCCAGGATTTAGGCAGCTGCCACCAAAGAAGACAGAGTCAAGAAGGGATGGGCTGTTACGAGTTCACCCAGGTTTGGGAGAACCCGTAGCCAACATTATGGCCGGTTCGGAGAACATCCAAATCCCACACCTGGCTGGCCCCGTCCACCCCTCCCTGCCCATCCCTCCCATCCCACATTTCCACTCCCAGGAGTCTCCACACGGCCCATTTTAGATGTGAGGTAAGTGCAGGGCTCGGGGAGGGGGGAAAACGGGCCTCCCGGAAGTTTGGGAAAGCCAGGAACGGGCCCATTTCCAGCCTCTGGAGGAACTCCAGAGCCTGGGGAAGCAGTTTTCGCCCTCCCACAGGCTCGAGGAAAGCCTCCAGAGCCTGTGGAAGGCGAAAACGTCCCGCCCCTACAATGGCGCAGGAGGCCAACTAGGCCATACCCACCATGGCCACGCCCACTCAGCAACTGGGTAGAGAATCTGTTGCTGAAATTTTTGAAACCTGCTCCTGGGGTCAAGCTATTCCCCAAAGCGCCAGAAGGCAAGACAAGATACAATGGATGGAAACTAATCAAGGAGAGAACCAATCTAGAACTAAGGAGACATTTCCTGACAGAACAATTAATCAGTGGAATGGCTTGCCTCCAGAAGTTGTGGGTGCTCTACAACTGGAGGTTTTCAAGAAGAGACTGGACAACTGTTTGTCTGAAATGGTACCATATAGGGTCTCCTGCTTGAGCAGGGGGGTTAGACTAGAAGACCTCCAAGGTCCCTTCCTGCTCTGTTCTGACTGAGAGTCCAGTTTATTCAGGCTGTCGAAGAATAAGGTAGTCAGCAGAAGGAGAAGAGGACAGAAGCTGTAACAAGTCAAGATCGGTTTAACACGGACAACGTTGTCAGCAATATTCCATGCAAGATTGACTGATTAGCTGCATAAACCTCATTATCTATCAGCTAAATGGCTTTATATCTAATTTATTATCTCGGGAAGAGAAAGGCCAAGAAGGCAGCCTTTCGCTGCCTAGGAATCAATTCCCATTTGTTGGTACATTTTTCTTTAGTTGTAATTCAAGTTAGGATGCAGTTTCATTCGTCATCCTATAATAGGACAATTACGGCTTAATTTTGGTCAAACTGGCCTGTCTTTTTCCTCCTTCTGTATTTTGTTTCTTAGAGAATGAAAGAGGAAGAGTTTTTTTTCCACTTGAGATAGTCTATCCTGGCCGATCCAAAACATTTTGAAGGGCAAAGTGACTGCATGACATAGCATTTGCCAATATTTGACTTTGTGTCTTAGTCGAGGAAGAAAGGGAGGGAGGAAGGAAAGGAGGAGAGAAAGAAAGAAGGAAAGAAAGAAGGATGGTGTTTAATAAAAGATAGGGTGGTAAAAGAAATTTTTTTTGCTGACATACAGATTAAGGATAGAATAGAATAGAATACAATAGCAGAGTTGGAAGGGACCATGGAGGTCTTCTAGTCCAAACCCCTGCTTAGCACAGGAAACCCCACACCACTTCAGACAAATGGTTATCCAACATCTTAAACACTTCCAGTGTTGGAGCATTTACAACTTCTGGAGGCAAATTGCTCCACTGATTAATTGTTCTCACTGTCAGTTAGATGGATGAAGGAAGAGGAAGGAAGGAGGGAGAGAGGAAAGAGGGAAAGAAAGGAGGGACAGAGGAAGGAAAGAAGGAGGGAAGAATGGAAGGGATGAAGAAAGGGAGAGAGGGAGAGAGGGAAGGAAGGAAAGAAGGAAGGTTTCAAACATTTACTAAAATTTTAAAAAAGACATGAATACAATTCATTTCTACTAGCAAAAATCTAGTAAGAAGAGAGAGATGCCATCCATCACTCCTCAGCACTGGGTTTCAGTCACATTCATATTATTATGCTCTTTTCTTACACTCATATTAAAAAAAAACCCATAGAATTGGTGTAAGGACACCATGAATTTTTAAAAAATCATCACAAGCTCCATTCTGCAAGGCTTTCCACAAACTGATTTATTAATTGCTGACAATCTCCGGGCAATCCTTAAAATAACAAGGCTGTTTAATAAAAGCTAGGGTTAAAAAGGAATGCGGTGGCTCAGTGGCTAAGACGCCGAGCTTGTCGATCAGAATAGTTGGCAGTTCTGTAGTTCGAATCCTGAGCACCGCATAACGGGGTGAGCTCCCATTACTTGTCCCAGCTTCTGCTAACCTAGCAGTTCGAAAGCATGTAAAAATGCAAGTAGAAAAATAGGGACTACTTTGGTGGGAAGGTAACGGTGTTCCATGCACCTTCGACGTTTAGTCATGCCGGCCACATGACCACGGAGACATCTTCAGACAGTGCTGGCTCTTTGACTTTGAAATGGAGATGAACACCGTCCCCTTGAGTCGGGAACGATTAGCACATACCTGCGAGGGGAACCTTTACCTTTAGGGTTAAAAAAAATCCCCTTTCTTTTGCTGAAATGTGCACTGAGGAACTACGGCACTGGTCTCCTGCCTCAGTTTGGGATTTAAACATTGTGATAAAGTATTGCCAAAATGAAATTAAGACTAGGGCTACACTCCAACTTGCGCAAATATAATTTCCCTTTTATTGGGCAAGGAAGTTTAAAGCAGCCTTATCATGTTAAAAAACATTCCATATGAGGATCCTGTTGGATGTACTTGACATACTATTCGTTAATCACTTTTTTTATCATTTTGTTATTAGCGTTATTTTTACAATGTTTTTAGATGTTTGTAAAGCTTTAAAGTCACTTTAAAATCTGCTTATCAAAATGCTATGAAGTCCGTGGGTTGTTATAAATAAAAAAATATTGTATTGAGAAGGCAGAAAGTCACCTTTCCATCGAGCCAAAGAATGGAGAGATTTTCCCCTCAAATCAGACTAATGATACTGGTTTCAGTGTTGACTATTATTTTCCACAACAATATAGGAAACCTGAAGAGAAATTACTATTTTCCCCAGCTTCTTTCCCCAGGGGAAATGAAATTTCCTCATTTCATCCATTTCACTCCCTACCAATAATGGAACAATTTGCTTTTTATAAGCTGGCTGTTCTTGAAACTTTCTGAAAAATCCTCCTTTACGCAGCGATCTGTCAAAAGATCATCAGTCAGCAAACTGATTTTTAAAAATATAGATGTTATTTTGTAACCATAGTCAGGAATAGTTTTGTCTAGCAGTATTAAATAATAGTCATTTTGGCTCTGCTCCCACTATAATGCCAAGAATGCATGCATCTGTCTCTATTTACAGGTTCCACAGCTGTAAGAAATCCACTTCTACCATAGAATAACAGAATTGGAAGGGATCTTGGAGGTCTTCTAGTCCAACCCTCTGTTCAGGCAGGAAACCCTACACCATTTCAGATGAATGGTTGTCCAATCTCTTCTTAAAATCTTCCAGTGTTGTAGCATTCACAACTTCTGGAGATAAGTGATTCTACTGGTTAATTGATCTAACTGTCAGGAAATTTCTCCTTAGTTCTAGGTTGCTTCTCTCCTTGATTAGTTTCCACCCATTGCTTCTTGTCCTGCCTTCAGGTGCTTTGGAGAATAGCTTGACTCCCTCTTCTTTGTGGCAGCCTCTGAGATATTGGAATACTGCTATCGTGTCTCCCCTAGTCCTTCTTTTCATTAAACTAGATTTTCCTGCATCCATTCTATGTATGTTTTAGCCTCCAGTCCCCTAATCATTTTTGTTGCTCTTCTCTGCACTTTCTAGAGTCTCTACATTTTTTTAATATTGCGATGACCAAATCTGGGTGCAGTATTCCAAGGGTGTAATTCCTTACCTAGGAATTATAAAGTGGTAATAATACTTCATGTGATCATCTATGATCCCCTTGCTCGTTCCAAGAGAAGATGCACCTGATGTTCTCTAAAAGACAGAGAGATGTCTCCAAAAGGCATAAGGTCAAACTGAGGAGAAGATTTTCATTCAATTAATCAATTAAATTTTTAACAGCTGTTGCAAATCTTTTAGAAAAGTTCAGGCTTTCACTGACCCTCCCTCCCTCCCTCCCTCCCTCCCTTCCTTTCTTCATCCCTCCCTCCCTCCCTCCCAACCAGGAATTCTGGGAATTGAAGTCCACAAATCATAATGTTGCTAAGTTTAGAGAACCCTGTTATATATGATCGACAGTAAGACTTCTGTATGCTCAACAGTGGACAGGTTTAATGACAACTACAATGAACAAATGGACGGAATTAGCAATGTTGGTGAAAACATGTTGTAAAATGGATGGAATTAGCAACGTTGACTAAAACTGACAGCTCTGATCAGAAAAAAAGACATTGAGAACATTTAATATTATTTCGAATCTTCTTTGGGTCTTTTTGCAAAAAGCAGAAAAAAAAGGAATTCATGACATATTGGATTTGATGACTAGCAATACTTACAGATCATTTTTTTAAAGTGTGGTTGTTATTTTGTAACCATAGAGTAAAAATACGGTGTTGAACATAAGTTTTAAAAAAGTCACTATTCATTCTTTCTTATATTTCAGTTTCTTCTTTTAATATTCTGTTGCACTTCTGCCTGCTCTTTCTCTTGTTATCCTTTTCTATTCTCTTTCTTGAGCATTAGTTTTTTATTCACTTTGGTTTTTAAAACAATTAATACAATTATTTTTTTAAAAACCCAGCAGTTCATGTTAAACAAAGTGATTGAGGATGTTTTCTTGCCAGCTGGTAAAATTTGGTTGGGCACCACCGTGGCAGAAAAACGGCACATTTGATTATCCTTTTCTGCCAGATCTACAATGGGTGCAGAGGTGGTATTCAGCCAGTTCTGACCAGTTCTGGAGAACCGGTAACAGAAATTTTGAGTAGTTCGGAGAACCAGCAAATACCACCTCTGGCTGGCCCCACCCCCATGTCTTCTCTGCCTCCCGAGTCCCAGCTGATCGGCTAGGTCTTCTTCTGTTGCCCTGAACAGGAGAATGGAGCTGGAAAGCAGGTTAGTGGGGTGGGGAGGGAATGGTGATTTTACAGGATCCTTGCCCTGGAGTGGGCTGGAAATGGAGATTTTACAGTATCCTTCCCCTGCCATGCCCACCAAGCCACGCCACACACACCAAGCCACTCCAAGCCCACAGAACCGGTAGTAAACTTTTTTGAATCCCACCACTGAATGGGTGGAGAGCACTTTAAGTGGATTGCGAGGAAGAGCTTTGAGCCAAGCACAAACAATAGGATGATTGAAGAAATTCACTGAGTAATGCTGGCATGCTCTATTTTAAAAGATACTCAAGCCTGAAAGTCACGACATGCATGTTTTAGATGTTAATAATAATAGCAATAATTTCAGTGAGCTCAGAACAATGATTAAAATTTCAGGGCAGGAGAAGCTAATAAAAGAAGATGAAGATAGATTTTTTTTTAGAAAAAGGAGTTGCTAGAAGTACAATCACAGCAGAAGACAATGTGGGTATGCAGAAAGCTTTCATGAAGATCTAAGTACATCTAGGTAGTCCTTAATTTGCAATGGTTCAAAATTATGATGGATCCCCACTAAGGTACTTACAACCAAGTACTGAAGTTCTGACAGCTGTCTCTGATTTGTGGCCCTGTGACTGGATGTCGGTTGCTAGGGAACCGACTTGCAATTACCCTTGTTAGCACCATTCTAACCAGTCATGTGACCACATTTTACAAAAAAAAAAAAACTTTTGCCCAAACCCAGCATTTACTCCTGTTTTTTGGCAAACACATCTCAAGGTCAGGTCAGGTCAGGTCAGGTAAGGTAAGGGTAGGGGAAGGAAAGGAAAGAAAAGGAGGGTAGGCAAGGAGAAGGAAATGAAATGAAATTAAAGGTGGATAGGGTAGGAAAGGGAAGGAAAGGAAAAAGGAAGGGAAAAGAAAGGAACGGAAGAGAAGGAGAAGGGAAGGGAAAGGAAAGGAACGGAAGGAAGGAACAGAAGGAAAGGGAAGGATGGGAAGGAAGAAAGGAAAGGAAGAGAAGGGAAAGGAAAAAGGAAGGAAAAAGGAAGAAAAGGGAAAGGGGAGGGAGGGAAGTGAGCACCTGTCTACCCTAGACGAGTTCAAATCACCAGGACTGGATGGATTACACCCCAGTGTTCTGAAGGAACTGGCAGACGAGATCTCAGAACCACTGAATTATATCTTTCAGAGATCCTGGAACACCGGGGAACTGCCAGAGGACTGGAAAAGAGCTGATGTGGTTCCCATCTTCAAAAAAGGGAAAAAAATAGATCCAGGAAACTACAGACCTATCAGCCTGACCTTAATACCAGGAAAGATTCTGGAAAAGATAATCAAGCAACGAATTAGCGAACACCTAGAAATAAACAAAGTAATAGCCAAAAGCCTAAATGGGTTTGTCAAAAACAGATCATGCCAGACTAATCTTACTGCATTCTTTGACAAAGTGACAAAATTAGTGGACCAGAGGAATGCCGTCGATATAGTTTACTTGGACTTCAGTAAGGCTTTTGATAAGGTAGACCATAACCTACTACTAGATAAAGTAGAAGAATGTGGGTTGGACAGCATCACCACCAGATGGATTCATAACTGGCTGACCAACTGCAGTCAACGTGTAGTCCTCAATGGAACTGCATCTACATGGAGGGAATAAATGGGGAACTCATCAAATTTGCAGATGACACCAAGCTGGCAGGAATAGCCAACACTCCAGAAGATAGGCTAAAGGTACAGAAGGATCTTGACAAACTTGAACATTGGGCACTATCTAACAAAATGAAATTCAATGGTGAAAAGAGTAAGGTTCTACATTTAGGCAACAAAAATGGAATGTATAGGTACAGTATAGGTGGTACCTTGCTCAGTAGTAGTAACTGTGAAAGGGATCTTGGAGTCCTAGTGGACAAGCATTTAAATATGAACCAGCAGTGTGTAGCAGCTGCCAAAAAAGCCAACACAGTTCTAGGCTGCATCAACAGAGGGATAGAATCAAGATCACGTGAAGTGTTGATGCCACTTTATAATGCCTTGGTGAGGCCACACTTGGAATACTGCATTCAGTTCTGGTCACCACGATGTAAAAAAGATGTGGAGACTCTAGAAAGAGTGCAGAGAAGAGCAACAAAGATGATTAGGGGACTGGAGACTAAAACATATGAAGAACGGTTGCAGGAACTGGGTATGTTTAGCTTAAGAGAAAGAAGGACTAGGGGAGACATGATAGCAGTGTTCCACTATCTCAGGAGTTGCCACAAAGAAGAGGGAGTCAAACTATTTTCCAAGGCACCTGAGGGTAGAACAAGAAGCAATGGGTGGAAACTAATCAAGGAGAGAAGCAACTTAGAACTGAGGAGAAATTTCCTGACAATTAGAATAATTAATCAGTGGAACAGCTTGCCTCCAGAAGTTGTGAATGCCCCAACACTGGAAGTCTTTAAGAAGATGTTGGATAGCCATTTGCCTGAAATGGTATAGGGTTTCCTGCCTAGGCAGGGGGTTGGACTAGAAGACCTCCAAGATCCCTTCCAACTCTACTATTGTATTGTATTGTATTGTATTGTATTGTATTGTATTGTATTGTATTGTATTGTATTGTATTGTATTGTATTGTATTGTATTGTATTGAAGGAAAAGGAAGGAAAGGAAAGGAAAGGAAAAGGAAAAAGGAAGATAAGATGATATGAGATAGATAAGGTAAGATAAGATATATAAGATAAGATAAATTAATATAAGTTAGATAAGATAAGCTTTATTGTCATGTTTTTATTGTGAGCCCATTGGTCAACTTAAAAATGAAATTCTGTTGCCTGCTCTCAAGAGAAAGTATATATATATGCCTGCTCTCAAGAGAAAGTATATATATATACCCAAACACATACATAACACACATATGAACATGCTATATACATAAATATATACCTGCACCTATATCTAAATCTATGTGTGTGTGTGCACACATATATTAATCATTGTTCATTTTGAAAACATAGTGGAAAGTGGAAACAATAGGTTTGCTTTACAACGCGGCATTTGCTTTACAACTGTGATGTTCACTTAACAACCGCTGCAGAAAAGGTCAAAATATGGGATCAGTCACTGAGTGATCCGCTCTGCAAATCTCACAAACCTACGACCATAGATGCTAAGAACCTCTGAAAAGAGCTTCTTCAAATATGCTTAAAAATTAGCCAAAAATCACATGCGCCGATATCAGATTGGGCATCTTGGCTTGGTCATAATACTTGTGAAATAGATCTTGGAGCCATTCATTGTAATTGACATGAGTCAGCTGTTGGGCGAACTCTAATGGACAAAGGAGCCTTTTTACAAAATCAATTTAGAAAATTACATCAATTCGGCCCAACGCCTCAAACAGAAATGTCAGATTGAATCAAACTGGATTTTCCAGATTTTCCAAGTTGAACGATCACATCAAATGAAATCTGCGGTCGGAATCCAGCTGTCAATTTGAATGAGATCAGAATCCTTCCCCACAGATAGGTCTTCGACCTACAACCATTCATTTCGAAGTTGTATTGAAAAAAAAAACCCAGTGACTTATGACCATTTTTCACGCTTACGACTGTTGCAAGCAGCCCCCGTGGTCACGTGATGCTTGGCTCGTGGCTCACGTTAAGGATGGCTGCCGTGTCCTGGGTTCATGTGATCCCCATTTGGGATCTTCCGACAAGCAAAGTCAATGGGGAAAACCAGATTCACAGAAATAGCTGCGTTACTAACCTAATCACTGTAATGATTCACTTAACAACGGTGGCAAGAAAGGTCGTAAAATGGAGACAAATTCACTTAACAACAGAAATGTGGTGTTCAATTTGTAGTCATAAGTTGAGGACGATTGGTACAATCTTATCCACCACGTTTGTTTGCGGCCTTTGGTCGAAGTTCGGATGATTTGATGGATGTGAGCTTCCTTGTACTGGAAGGCATTAACTACAATTAGAGGTGCCTTCTCCCAGGCATGGAAGCCATTTTTTTACATTCAGGCCAGTAGTGGGTTTTGGCTCTCGTTGCAACCGATACGCTGCAATGGGAGCCGGGCGTTCACCATGGGCATGTGCACCCACCGCTTGCGACGCTCCAGCTGCTCGACTGAGCATCGCGCAGGCGCCGTACTCTGCTTGTGTGTGCGTAGATGGCCCGTTTCCTTCAAATATAGGTAATGAATGAGGTAATGGGCGGGTGGGCCCTCCAAAGCACCGTTCCGGTACGGTGGCTGCTGTTTCTGGCAGGCACCGGTACCGGCATACTGGGGTGTACTGCTTGCAACCCACCACTGATTCAGGCCTTCAGGCCTGCCACATTTTTCTGCTGTGGAAAATGGAAGGGGGGATTATATGGAGTATGGGAGATATATAGTCTAAATAACATCCCTTTCTCAGAGAGTCAAGGACATCTTGCCCTGCAGCTGTGATGGTGTGACTGGGAGGCATCTCCAGTTTGGATGGTGCCTGATTGGGCCATGTGATGGTAAGTGAGCACCTGTCTACCCTAGACGAGTTCAAATCACCAGGACCGGATGGATTACACCCCAGGGTTCTGAAGGAACTGGCAGATGAGATCTCAGAACCACTGAACTATATCTTTCAGAGATCCTGGAGCACCGGGGAACTGCCAGAGGACTGGAAAAGAGCTGATGTGGTTCCCATCTTCAAAAAAGGGAAAAAAATAGATCCAGGAAACTACAGACCTATCAGCCTGACCTTAATACCAGGAAAGATTCTGGAAAAGATAATCAAGCAACGAATTAGCGAACACCTAGAAATAAACAAAGTAATAGCCAAAAGCCTAAATGGGTTTGTCAAAAACAGATCATGCCAGACTAATCTTACTGCATTCTTTGACAAAGTGACAAAATTAGTGGACCAGAGGAATGCCGTCGATATAGTTTACTTGGACTTCAGTAAGGCTTTTGATAAGGTAGACCATAACCTACTACTAGATAAAGTAGAAGAATGTGGGTTGGACAGCATCACCACCAGATGGATTCATAACTGGCTGACCAACTGCAGTCAACGTGTAGTCCTCAATGGAACTGCATCTACATGGAGGGAATAAATGGGGAACTCATCAAATTTGCAGATGACACCAAGCTGGCAGGAATAGCCAACACTCCAGAAGACAGGCTTAAGATATAGAAGGATCTTGACAAACTTGAACATTGGGCACTATCTAATAAAATGAAATTCAATGGTGAAAAGAGTAAGGTTCTACATTTAGGCAACAAAAATGGAATGCACAGTACAGTGTAGATGGTACCTTGCTCAGTAGTAGTAACTGTGAGCGGGATCTTGGAGTCCTAGTGGACAACTATTTAAATATGAGCCAGCAGTGTGCAGCAGCTGCCAAAAAAGCCAACACAGTTCTAGGCTGCATCAACAGAGGGATAGAATCAAGATCACGTGAAGTGTTAATACCCCTTTATAATGCCTTGGTAAGGTCACACTTGGAATACTGCATTCAGTTTTGGTCGCCACGATGTAGAAAAGATGTGAATACTCTAGAAAGAGTGCAGAGAAGAGCAACAAAGATGATTAGGGGACTGGAGACTAAAACATATGAAGAACGGTTGCAGGAACTGGGTATGTTTAGCTTAATGAAAAGAAGGAGTAGGGGAGACATGATAGCAGTGTTCCAATATCTCAGGGGTTGCCACAAAGAAGAGGGAGTCAAACTATTCTCCAAGGCACCTGAGGGTAGAACAAGAAGCAATGGGTGGAAACTAATCAAGGAGAGAAGCAACTTAGAACTGAGGAGAAATATCCTGACAGTTAGAACAATTAATCAGTGGAACAGAAGTTGCCTCCAGAAGTTGTGAATGTCCAAACACTGGAAGTCTTTAAGAAGATGTTGGATAGCCATTTGTCTGGAACGGTATAGGGTTTCCTGCCTAGGCAGGGGGTTGGACTAGAAGATTATTCCTAATCCTGGAAAATCAGAAGATTTGTAGAATTGCTTGCTTTATGAGGTCAGAGTTGCCTCTTCTGTGGTCATTCAACAAAACAGCGAAGAACGGCCATTTTTTGCAGTTTTTGGAGAGAAGATTACTATATAAGGATGGTACCCAAAATAAAATTCAAGTTCCTGCCCAGCACCTACATGTCCATCACATGGCCCAATCAGGCACCATCCAAAACTGGAGATGCCTCCCAGTCACCTCATTGCAGCTGCAGCGCAAGATGGCCTTGGCTTTCTGAGAAAGAATGTTATTATGACTACATATCACCCACACTCTGTACAATCCCCTCTCCCATTCTCCCACGGTAGAAAATGAGGCAGGCCTGAAGTCCCAAAGGCAAAAGATGGTTTCTAGGCTGACAGTTCCATGTTCAACTCCTAGGACAGGGGTGTCCAAACTTGGGAACTTTAAGACTTGTGGACTTCAGACAGTTATTGTCAAGAACTGTAGAAGTGGAGTCCTTGCTGCTCTCTGTTTTCTTGCAGATGTTTCATTCCCCAACTAAGTAACATCTTGTAGAATTAATCCACACATCGAATGAGAATCCAGGCTGGGAAAGCTGTACTAGAAAATGTTTGAGGTTTCTCCCAGTTATATGATTCTTGGAATGAACAATGGCAGGCTGCAGGAAACTGTAAATTAATTAATGGTTCCCTTCCTTGGGTTAACTAGATAAGAGATTTATGCTCGGCACCTTTGAAGAGATAGTGATAGGGGAAAAAAAGGGAAGTAAAGAAACAGAGATATTTTATCTTCCTAGACCTTATCTACCTAAGACACACGGCTAATCTTGAAAAAACAAAACAAACATTAACCCTCCTCTCCTTTGAACAGTTCTTGGAAATCTGGGATTGTGGTCTGAGATAACACCTATCAGCATAATTTTCCTTTCATTTTCTGTTGGCCACATTGGCGATAAAGTTGGAACAGGAAGCTCGTGGTTTTGGGTAACTGAAAAGAAAGGAGAAGGATGTCTTTAAAACAAAAGAATCAACATCTCCCTTGGTTTGCAGAAGAAATAGGACACTTCCAAACATCCATGGTCAAAACAGATGTTGAGACTCTAGAAAGAGAGCAGAGAAGAGCAACTAAGATGATTAGGGGAGTGGAGGCCAAAACATATGAAGAACGGTTGCAGGAACTGGGTATGTCTAGTTTAATGAAAAGAAGGACTAGGGGAAACATGATAGCAGTGTTCCAATATCTCAGGGGTTGTCACAAAGAACCTGAAGGTAGAACAAGAAGCAATGGGTGGAAACTAATCAAGGAGAGAAGCAACCTAGAACTAAGGAGAAATTTCCTGACAGTTAGAACAATTAATCAGTGGAACAATTTGCTTCCAGAAGTAGTGAATGCTCCAACGCTTGACGTTTTTAAGAAGATGCTGCATAACCACTTGTCTGAAGTGGTGTAGGGTTTCCTGCCTAAGTAGGGGGTTGGACTAGAAGACCTCCAAGGTCCCTTCCAACTCTTGTCATTCTATTCCATTCGATTCTAACCCAGATGTTTGCCCAATGTCTGGATGGATCCTGCAGCCCCATGAACCAAATGGTGTTATGTTTTCCAGCAGCTGACTCAATATCCTTCTAACCCAGCTGTGGGACCTCTCTGAAGCTACTTTTCAACTGGAAATTTTGGAGTCTTCTGGAATACAATACAATAGTAGAGTTGGAAGGGACCTTGGAGGTCTTCTAGTCCAAACCCCTACCTAGGCAGGAAACCCTATACCGTTTCAGACAAATGGCTATCCAACATCTTCTTAAAGACTTCCAGTGTTGGGGTATTCACAACTTCTGGAGGCAAGCTGTTCCACTGATTAATTGTTCTAACTGTCAGGAAATTTCTCCTCAGTTCTAAGTTGTTTCTCTCCTTGATTAGTTTCCACCCATTGCTTCTTGTTCTACCCTCAGGTGCCTTGGAAAATAGTTTGACTCCCTCTTCTTTGTGGCAACCCCTGAGATATTGGAACACTGATATTGGAACACTGATATTGGAACACTGATATTGGAACACTGATATTGGAATATGGGGCAGGAGTCATGTTCTACTGGATGGAGTTCTTGCTTCATCTCTTTTCCTGGCTCATGAGTTTTGGCCCCCTTAACATAACATAAAACATAGATTTTAGCCCAGTGGTGAAATTCAATTATTTTTTTTACAACCGGTTCTGTGGGTATGGTTTAGTGGGCGTGGCTTGGTGGGAGTGACAGGGGAAGGATACTGCGAAATCTCCATTCCCACCCCAGCCAGAGGTGGCATTTGTTGGTTCTCCAAACTACTCCAAACTTCTGCTACTGGTTCTCCAGAACCTGTCAGAACCTGCTGGATTTCACCCCTGGTTTAGCCCTTTTAACCTGTTGGCTTCCTAGTTTTGTAGCCCTCCCTTAGCAGCCACGGTGAAATTGACCAACACCTGTAATTTCCAGATGTTCTTAAGGAGTGACTCAGTCCTGTACCACCTTCCAGGTCCTCGTGCCCCCATTTTTTGAGAGTATAGAATGAAAGTGGCTAGATTTTTGATGCTGAAGGATTTAGAAGATCTGCACACATGTGTGCAGCACGCATCAGGCATGTCAGGCGCATGCACGAGCGAAGCAAGCGTACGGGCATGCAAAGGGCACGCTTAATGAACCAGTTGTTAAACCAGTAGGATCCCACCCCTGGCCTGTACCTACCCAGTTTAGGAAGTTAGCACCCACCCCTCTCCTAGAAGAATGAAATAGCCTAGGAAATATGGAAAAGGCAGAATATTATATTTCCCTGGATAAGAAATGGAGAAACATGTTTTAAGGAAGGAAACAGACTCACTCTGAATAGCCTCCACCTTTGTCAATGGGTCATTAAAAAAGCCTGGGTCAGTCTATTCTACATAACAAAGGCCTCCCCCTTTCAGCTCCAGGGTGATGGGATTAAGGCATGATAGTTTTAGCCCTTTACCCATTTTACCACAGGACACCTTGGAAGAAGCAATGCTCAACCAAACTTGGACTCAAAACGCAGCCTACAGAGTTGCCCTTGCATGGGAGTCTGACAACCAATGGGAGTCTGACAACCAATCAGAATACAAGATCAAGACCAAAGGCCAGAGAGAACATAAAACTAGGGACTTTCAGCCTCTCGGTCTCTTTTTCTTCTTCGCCCAACATCTGGAAGCATGTAACCTCCCATTTTCTGTTCAGAAGCTCCAAGCCATTTGATCCTGTCCACCATTAAACCATCTTTCCAAGCAGCCTCCATGTTTCCAGTGTCTTTTCCCCCACTTGGAGCTGAACCCAGAAATACATTTTTTGCAACACCAGGAAGCTGGAGAGGGAAAGTTCCATCATCAAGACAATTTCCCCAAAGCTGAGACATTTCAAAATGGTTAAGACCTACTTAGAATTGTGGGAAAGATGGACCTTGTAGTCCTAATTAGTGATCATCAGCTAGTACTACAGGGCTGGCCTAAGAATTCACATAGATTGAGGATTTTTAGTTGCACGCAGGTGGTCCTGTATTCATTTAGTGACCATTTGAAATTACAATGGCACTGAAAAAACCCGATGTAGGACTGTTTCTCGTACTCTTGAACATTGCAGCATCCCCATCAAAATTGGGCGCTTGACACTGGTTCATATTTATGACGGTTGCAGTGTCCTGGGATGATGGGATTAGCTTCTGACAAGCAAGATCAATGGGGGAAGTCAGATTTAGTGAACAACTGTGTTACTAACTTAACAACTGCAATGATTCACTTAACAACTCTAGCATGAAAGGTCACAAAATGGGGCAAAACTCAACAGCTATAGTATCCAGACACATAAACCACTTCATTGTGCTTTACAGCTCTCTCTAAGCAGTTTAAAGCCAGCTGGGTGACTTTGGGCCAATCACCAGAAAACTGAGGGTTCTAGTCCCACTTTAGGCACGAAAACCAGCTGGGTAACTTTGGGCCAGTTATTCCTTCTCATCCCAATTCATCTCACAGGGTTGTTATTGTGGGGAAAAGAGGAGGAAGGAGTGTTTGGTAAGTTTGTGGCCTTGAGTTATTTATACAAATCTTAAAGCCAGGATGAAAATAAATAAAAAAATAAAACAAATCGATAAAGAATATTTGCAGTTTGCAATATTCCCTCAGAAATTGCATGGACTCAATTTCATCCCAGCTGTACAAGGCCTCCTAGATAGTATTGTCAAGTATAGTCAAGGCTATGGTTTTCCCAGTTGCAATGTATGGCTGTGAAAGTTGAACCATATGGAAGACTGAGCGCCAAAGAATGGAGGCCTTTGAACTGTGGTGCTGGAGAAGACTCCTGCGAGTCCCTTGGACTGCAAGGTGATCCAGCCGGTCAGTCCTAGAGGAGATCAACCCTGACTGCTCTTTAGAAGGCCAGATCCTGAAGAGGAAACTCAAGTACTTTTATCACCTGATGAGAAGGAAGGACTCCCTGGAGAAGAGCCTAATGCTGGGAAAGATGGAGGGCAGGAGAAGAAAGGAACGACAGAGAAGGAGGTGGCTAGATGGAGTCACCGAAGCAATAGATGTGAGCTTAAATGGACTCTGGGGGATGGTAGTGGACAGGAAGACCTGCAGGAACATTGTCCATATGGTTGTGATGGGTCAGAAATGACTTTGCAACTAACAATAAAGATGCCACCAGATCTGCTGAAGGCCATGGCATTCCCCTTAGGACAAAATGCCAGATTTTTAAAGGCAGCTATTAGGATTATGGGAGAAATCTTTCTGCAACGTTCTTCTCCTTCGTTTATCTTGCAACTCATCAGGAGTCCATGTCAGCCATTGCAGCCTAGAAATCCCAGGGGCAGCTGCTGTTCTTATCAGGAAGGCTATTGATCATGTTTGCATTTGAAGGGATGAAAGGAAGCGGCTTGTTTGTAGCTCGGGGTTCAGCAGTTTCACCAAAGTGAAAGTGATGAAAACCTGAAAGGCTACTGGAGCTGCAATCAAAGAAACCAGGCTAAGTAGGTGTTAAAAGTTTATTTTACAGGAAATAAAACAATAACTTTTTTTGCAATTGTCACCCACCCAATTAATCAATGCGAAAGCGAAAGTTGTAAAACCGATTCTTTTAACCGCCAGTCTTGGACTGCAAACAACTCTAAAGGTAAAGATTCCCCTTGCAAATGTGTTCTAGTTGTTCCCGACTGTAGGGGGCGGTGCTCATCTCCCTTTCAAAGCCGAAGAGCCAGCACTGTCTGAAGACGTCTCTGTGGTCATGTGGCTGGTATGACTAAACACTGAAGATGGACGGAATGCTGTTACTTTACCATCAAAGGTGGTCCCTATTTTTCTACTTGCATTTTTACATGCTTTCAAACTGCTAGGTTGTCAGAAGCTGGGACAAGTAACGGGAGCTCACACCATTACGCAGTGCTAGGGATTCGAACTGCTGACTTTTCTGATCGACAAGCTGGGCGTCTTAGCCACTGAGCCACCCCATCCCGCAAACAACTCTACTAATAAAATAAAAGCTGGATAATCATAAAGCAGAATCCAGGATCTAAGTCTGCCTGTTGATTTGAATCAAAAGCTTCTAGTTAACTCTGGAAGATCCTGAAATAAGTTTTGGTGTCTTCTAGGGGAAATTATAGCAGATGTGGATCTTTGTGACATGATCTCAGAAAGCAGAGTTTGTAAATTTAAATGGGGTATTTTCCAAGCGGTGCTCTAGCAAAAAGGGCGAAAACTCTCCCCCCACATGTGGAGGCGGTGGTGGGGGTCGTGTCTACATGCGCAGGGGTTTGAGCGTGCATGCCAGGTGGGGGGGCGCACTGCATTGTGGGTGTGGGACATGCCCGTGCGTCAGTGGTGGGTTCCTCCCGGATCGCACCGGATCGCGCGCGCTCCCTTTCAGCGCTCCACCTGGCTTGCGCGCTCCCTTTCAGCGCTCCACCTGGCTTGCGCGCTCCCTTTCAGCGCTCCACCTGGCTTGCGCGCTCCCTTCCGGCGCTGAAACCGGAAGTACAGTTTTGCCCGGCCCTGGCGAAGCAACGACGCCTGCCTGCGCTCCACCAGCTCGGCTGGGAACGGAGATGTTTCCTCAGCGGAGCGGAGCGCCTGAAAAGCCACATACCGTTCCCCTCCACCATCTCCATCCCGTCTCCCTCTCTTCTTCAGGCAAAACCAAATGGCAAGATTATTTTTCTCCAGGAATTTGACGTGTGCCACTTTGTGACTGCAATCCTTGGTGGGTTATTAACTCTGCACCTCAAGAGGCTGCCACTGAACAGGGGAGTGGATGTGTTAATTAATCAGCTGAAATATGCACATCCTTTTTTTTTTGACTCCACATTGCACAGAGTGATGTGAATTTTGATTTCGTTTAAACCCCCGGGGAGGGATGGCGAAAGTCTGCAGCATGTACGCATTGGAAGGTGGCTTAAAGTCTTCCATCCACAGGCCACAAAAAATGGGAACACTTAAGCCGGTATTAGAGATTTGGTGGACAGACTGAGAAATTACAACCACACTTCAGTATTTATTTACTATAAACAATGTGTTAAACAGAGCTGATAAAAAGCTGTTACAATGACTTGGATGTTCCAGTATACAGATAATCCTCCATTTGCGGTTACAACAGAGACCAGAAAATTGGTGCAGTCATTAAGTGAGACATCATAGAACTTCATTCAATTTTGTGATCTATTTTGTCACAATTGTTAAGTGAATCACCCAGGGTGCTTAAGTGAGACATCTGGTGACTTCTTGTCAGAAGCCAGCTGGGTTTCATGCCTAAAGTGGGACTAGAACTCACAGTCTCCTGGTGATTGGCCCATAGTCACTTAGCTGTCTTTCATGCTTAAGGTGGGACTAGAACTCACAGTCTCCTGGTGATTGGCCCAAAGTCACTTAGCTGTCTTTCATGCTTAAGGTGGGACTAGAACTTACAGTCTCCTGGTGATTGGCCCAAAGTCACCTAGATGTCTTTCATGCTTAAGATGGGACTAGAACTCACAGTCTCTTTGTGATTGGCCCAAAGTCACGCAGCTGGCTTTCATGCCTAAGGCGGGACTAGAACTCACAGTCTCCTGGTTGTTATATTCCTTTCCTCCCCGACTTCCGACCGGGGATTCCCCCTGTTGTCAGCCAGCAACAGCCATGCGACGAGGATGGGATTCTCCTGAGGCGACGACCCTGACGGAACCCGACCTCTTCACACAGCCGCTTGAGTTTAGCTCCCCGAGCCGCACAACTTCAAGCCGCTATGTCTTCGCTTCCTCCGTTCACTCCCTTCGGAACCGAAGGAGAAGGATGGACGGGCTTTTTGGAGCGCTTCGAGTGTTTCCTGCGAGCCAACGGAAAAAGGGGTATCCCGATGGAGGAGAAGTGCAGCTTCTTCCTCAGTAGCTGCGGAACCCCGATGTTCAACGCCGCCCGGGCGTTGGCAGCCCCTTTGCCAGTCCACGATCTCGACTGGGATACGCTGATGGGCCGGCGCCTGCGGACCACCTTAGATAGGTTGCACCCAACCTATTCTGAGGCACAGCCGAGCAACCTGGGGCCCCCTCCCCGCTCCTTCCGTGAGGGCGATCCAGTTTGGGCAAGGGCTTTCTCCGGGGATCTTAAGTGGGTGCCTGCCACCGTCACTTCTGTAACCGGCCCCTGCTCTTACAGGGTCCGGACCGCCGACGGTGCAGACTGGCGCCGCCACGTGGATCAGTTAAGGCGTCGCGAACCTTCGGATCCACACAACAACCCCGCAAGGTCGGCCTCGACCATTCCACCAGAGGCCCTGGGGTTGGCGCCGCACCCGATTCCCCCGCCGTGGCCGTTGCCCAGGCTGCAAGAAGTTTCAACAGAGACTGTTCCAGGCGCCTTCTGCCTTCCACAGCCACCCATCGTCCCAGCCCCCGTTGGGCTACCAGTTCCGCCGTTGCAACCAGTATTGGCCTTCCCTAAATCAGGCCAGCCTGTCCCTCAAAACAATTCAAACTTTCCTGACTCAAGCCCGCCAGCGGCCGCGCCACCCCGGCCCTGCCTACCTGCTCCTGAGTCTCCGCCTCCGGCTGGGATGGGCCTTCAAGATGGCGCCCGGAGCTCCACTCCCTCCAGGGAGGAGCTCCCACGGACACCACCTCCTCCGACGATCTGCCCAGTTCTGAGGCGTTCTGGGCGTGTCCGACGCCGCCCAGCCTATCTTAGCGACTACGCATGCTCCACTGTTACGCATGCATCCTCGCTAGGGGGGAAGGAGTGTTATATTCCTTTCCTCCCCGACTTCCGACCGGGGATTCCCCCTGTTGTCAGCCAGCAACAGCCATGCTGCGCCTTATCCAATCAGGCGCGGCATGGCTGAAGGCGGGCTGATCTGCGTTCCTGATTGGTTCCTTGGCCTGACAGCTCTTCGTATAAATAGCTGTCAGGCTAAGGAATGGGCGATTCTCTCCTGTATTGCTTGCTGTTGTTAATCGTTAATAAAATAGAGTTGGACGTTCCTCAGTCTGTCAAGCCTCGTCTTTCCCCACACTTCTTCACTGGTGATTGGCACAAAGTCACCCAGCTTGTTTTCATGCCTAATTGAAGTGGAACTAGAACTTACAGTCTCCTGGTTTCACCAGTAGGCCAAACTGGCTCTCACATTTCCCCTCACAGCAACAACCAATGTTGGGTTGGATTAAAACCGAGAGAATGATTGGCTGAAAGACTTCCAGGAAGCTTCAGTGGCTGTGGGCTGACTTGAACCCAAATCTCCCAGGTCCTCAAGTACTTCCCTACATGGGCTCTGTTTTTAGACTTCAACGTCCATCAGATGGCCAATGAGAAGGGACTAGCGGGATTGTAATTCAAAGATGTGATAGGCCACATTTTAATAAGGGAACAAGGGAAAGTTGTTTTTATCATTGGCAATCATGGCCAATATTGTTTGCTACAACTTTTTCAATGAAATGCCTTTTTCAGAAGACTAAGCTGCAACATAGAACAGAGATAAAGACAGAGACCAAATTCCCAATTCACATCCCCATTGCAGTCATTCATGTTCACGTTCTCCTTCCTTCCTTAATGAGGAAAGACAATTGATTTATGATTTATCTATTTAAAACACACATTCAGCATCGTCCAGAGAAATTTCCTAGGGTGGCTTGCAATGTTTATAAGAAAATAGACAAAACAAATACATACATAAATAAATAAACATCTGAAAACCACGGATTTCAAAATGCAAAGGCTGAAACGAAGGCTCAGACATCGGCAAAGAAACAAAACAGAGACGCCGTAACGCAGCACCAAGGAAATTAATTTTAAAAGCTCCACTGCCACTTACAGATGTTATAATATTGGTGGATTAGCATATCAAAAGGTCTCTGGGAAGAAAGTTGGCTTGGCCTCATGCTGGCATGATCGTGAAGTAGCTGCTGGGCATGCTTCGGTAGGAATAATATTCAAAAATATTCAGTAGGAAAAATATTTAAAAATATTCTGTAGGGGGAAAAAATTCAGGCGACCTAGTGGTGAAGCTAATCGCCTCCTATTTGGAAAGTTGAGTTCAACCATTGGTAGTAGCAGATATTTCTCTTCCCGGGTGCAAAGAAAAAAATATTGTTAGAATATTCATGACTGGGAAAGACATGGTAGCAAGGTCAGCCAATGAATAGGCATAACAACTCAGTCAGCCAATGGGAGCTTAAACAGATCTGTGCTGAGAATCGAAACTCAAACTACTCTGTCTGCTCTAAACTCTGAAATGAAACTAACTGTTCTCTCCTGCTAATGCTTGTAACTTCTACCAAGTTGAAAGAATCTACTATTGGTATTCTACATTTATTCATCTGTTATTATGTATATAAAGAAGGAATCAGCTGAATCAGTTATCTGTGTGTGGATTATTCTGCAACAAATTCTGACAAATATCTGCTGTGAACTCCACGTGGCATTAGGAAGGGAATTCGGCCAGTAAATGCTCAGTTCCATCCAGTTGACCTGACTCTACCCCAAATTTGTTATGAGATAAGAGTCATAAAAGGGGAGTATCATGATCATTTGAGATGATCTAAAGCAGCATTCCTCAACCTTGGGACCTTGAAGGTGTGTGGACTTCAACTCCCAGAATCTTTAGGCTGCGGATTCACTACAAAACAAAAAAGATTTGAGACGCTAGAAACAATGCAGAGAAGAGCAACACAGATGATTAGGGGGCTGGAGGGTAAAACACTTGAAGAAAGGGTATATCTAGTCCAGTGAAAAGAAGAACTAGTGGTGACATGATAGCAGTCCTCCAATATCTAAAGGGTTGCCACAAAGGAGGAATTAACCTATTTTCCAAAGCACCTAAAGGCAGGATAAGAAGTAAAGGATGGAAACTTAGCAAGGAGAGATCCAAGCTAGAACTAAGGAGATTTTTTTCTGACAGTTATAATAACGAATCAGTGGAAACGTCTTGCCTTCAGACTTTGTGGGGGCTCCATTACTGGAGGTTTTTAAGAAGAGATTGGGCTGCAATTTGTTCAGAATGCTATAGGGTCTCCTGTTTGAGCAGGATTTGGACTAGAAGACCTCCAAAGTCTCTTCCAACTCTGTTAGTTTGTTAAAAATTTGAAATGTACATACTTAGGTAAAGGTAAATACGTGCAAGTTGTTCCCGACTCTAGGGGGCGGTGTTCATCTCCATTTCAAAGCGAAAGAGCCAGCACTGTCCAAAGACGTCTCCATGGTCATGTGGCTGACATGACTAAACACCAAAGGAGCACGGAAAGGAGGTCTCTATTTTTCTACTTGAATTTTTACATGCTTTTGAACTGCTAGGTTGGGAGAAGCTGGGACAGTAACAGGAGCTCACCCTGTTATGCGGCACTAGGGATTTGAACCTTTCAATCGACAAGCTTCAACCATTGGATCTGGTTGCTGAATGAGGCATCCTACGTATTAATAATATGTAAAGTGATTTTTAGATTTCTACAATGGACTGAATCAAAATCACAGCAAAGATGACATGCTAAACCATAAAATAATTAGCTACAATTAAAACTGACCAAAATATGAAAATGCAGTTCTTAGTTCTCGGGTAGAGTTGGTTAGGCATGGTGTGTGAATACAGGCAATGGCACTAACAGGATCAATGCTATATACAATTTTAAACAGCTAACATTTTGTAAAATACCAATAGGAGAGAATATTTATAGCTTAAGGTTGAACTGTGTGGTCCTTGGTGCTCTCTGAGTTTGGTTGTTTTCTTGCAGACTTCTCATTACCTAACTAGGTAGCATCATCAGTGCTAGCAAGAACCTCACCATTTTATAGAATCCCAGCCTCAATACTGATTTTCTTTCAAATCCTGTGCTTAATTCTACCTTTCAATTCTGTAAAGAAAATACAGGGGTGGGGGGAACTTGAGCAACGATACCTTAAACTTGCCTGGGGAAAAAGAAGGCAATAAAATTCTGTATCAACTTGCCAAAATATAATATTGATCAATCTTCCCCCTCCCCAAATTCTCCTCTGTCCAACAGCACCCATCTATCACTGGAAAGTGATAGAACATCTATCTAAATAGAACATCTATTTAAATCCGTTCATACCCATCTCCTTCTCCAAATACTTCGTGCCAAAAGATGGGAAGGGGAAAGATTTATTTTCTAATCATACAACGTGAACTATGTAATACCATCTAAAACAGGGGTGTCAAGCTCAGGTCCTGTGGGACAGACCGGCCCATAGGGTGTTTAGATCTGGCTCATGGGGCTACCATGGAAACAGTGAAGGACTGGCCAGTCCAGAAGAGAACTGCATTCAGTTCTGGTCGCCATGATGTAGAAAAGATGTGGAGACTCTAGAAAGAGTGCAGAGAAGAGCAACAAAGATGATTAGGGGACTGGAGACTAAAACATATGAAGAACGGTTGCAGGAACTGGGTATGTCTAGTTTAATAGAAAGAAGGACTAGGGGAGACATGATAGCAGTGTTCCAATATCTCAGGGGTTGCCACAAAGAAGAGGGAGTCAAACTATTCTCCAAGGCTCCTGAGGGCAGGACAAGAAGCAATGGGTGGAAACTAATCAAGGAGAGAAGCAACTAAGAACTGAGGAGAAACTTCCTGACAGTTAGAACAATGAATCAGTGGAACAGAAATTGCCTCCAGAAGTTGTGAATGCCCCAACACTGGAAGTCTTTAAGAGGATGTTGGATAGCCATCTGTCTGAAACGGTATAGGGTTTCCTGCCGAGGCAGGGGTTGGACTAGAAGACCTCCAAGGTCCCTTCCAACTCTACTATTGTATTGTATTGTATTGGCCCACGGTGGCTCTGCCAGCAAAAACGGAGCTCGGGAGGGCCACGGACGGCCCTCTGATTTTGCTGGCAGAGTGCTGCAGGAGGCCATTGCAGCCAAAAATGGAGCTCGGGAGCCCGTTTTTGCTGGCAGAGAGCTTGGACCATCACAAGTGGCTCCAACACAAGTGATATTGAGCTGGCATACCCACCCTGGCCATGCCCACCCCAACCCCCTGAGGTCAAACACAAACCTGGTGCGGCCCTCAATGAAAGCGAGTTTGACACCCCTGATCTAAAACCTTCCATGGAAATAATAGTTGTTTAAGAGTATCTGGAATTGCTCCGCTCGTTAGTTCACCCTAAGTCACATCATTGTGATTTTTGACCTTGTTTCGATATTATTGAGACACTATCTCGAGTGTCCTTTGGTTTTGTTTCAGGTTCAAGTAAGGACAGACATTCATTCAGGACCATAAACAAAGACTCACCTTTGTCAAATATACCAAGGCTTGACAGGTGGATGCTTTTTTTTTTTTTTTTTACTGCTCTACCAGTAGTATCCCTGATCAGACTCACCCATTCCCACCTACGCGTTTCCGGTCATAATGTTGTACAACAAAGGCAGTTTATGTCTTTGACAAGTCCTGACATTGTGAAATCTTAAGTGCTTGATTGGTTGGGTGCAGAGCAGAGTGGAAGAGAGAAAGATATGGCACAATTGCTCCACCCTGACCCCACTGAACCAAACAATGCCCAGGTTTTATGTCCTAGAAATGGAAAGTTCACGGACTGGTGATAAGGCTGTACAAACCACCTCGTTTCAGAGAAGTACAATCAAGTTATAAGCCTTGAAGTTTAGAAATTTTTTCAACTCTTGCCTAATCCAAGGCTCGCTTGGATAGATTTCAGGGCATGCTTACATTATCCATATTTAGGGAGACCTTATCTCAGGTGATAGAAGGAATTGTGTGGACAGAGTTGAGGAGATAGAAACAATGATGTTTTCTTGATGATGGACAAAAGGATCCATAAGATTACATGTCAGAAAATTAAGGTAATGGCCATGATTTGAAGTCCTCTCTCTCATGCATTGCTGATACAACACACATGGAAAGGAGTAGAGCTTGAGCATTCTTCTGTAACCACCCTCTTGTATCTTTGATGTCTCTGTAGCGGGATTACTGCCGGTTCGGTGTGTGCACAATTTGAGTGACACTGTTCTAGTACAGTATTACCCAACCATAGCCATTTGAAGATGTGTTGATTCAACTCTCAGAATACTCCAGTCAACATTGCTGCCTTCTGGGAATTTAAATAGGAGCCAGCAGTGTGCAGCAGCTGCCAAAAAAGACAACACAGTCCTAGGCTACATCAGCAGAGGGAGAGAATCAAGATGACGTGAAGTGTTAATACCACTTTATAATGCCTTGGTAAGGCCACACTGGGAATACTGCATTCAGTTTTGGTTGCCACGATGTAGAAAAGATGTGGAGACTCTAGAAAGAGTGCAGAGAAGAGGAACAAAGGTGATTAGGGGACAGGAGACTAAAACATATGAAGAACGGTTGCAGGAACTGGGTATGTCTAGTTTAATGAAAAGAAGGAGTAGGGGAGACATGATAGTAGTGTTCCAATATCTCAGGGGTCAAAGAAGAGGGAGTCAAACTATTCTCCAAGGCACCTGAGGGTAGAACAAGAAGCAATGGGTGGAAACTGATCAAGGAGAGAAGCAACTTAGAGCTGAGGGGAAACTTCCTGACGGTTAGAACAATTTATCAGTGGAACAGCTTGCCTCCAGAAGTTGTGAATGCCCCAACACTGGAAGTCTTTAAGAAGATGTTGGATAGCCATTTGTCTGGAACGGTATAGGGTTTCCTGCCTAGGCAGGGGGTTGGACTAGAAGACCTCCAAGGTCCCTTCCAACTCTGCTATTGTATTGTATTGAATTGAAGTCCACGCATCTTAAAATGGCCAAGATTGGGGAAAACCTTTTACATAGCCAGTTCAGGGTTAGGGTACATGGTGTCCAACTGGTACAGGGGTATCAAACTCGATTTCATTGAGGACCACATCATGGTTGTGGTTAACCCCAGGGGGCCAGAGTGGGCATGGCCAGTTCGACGTCACTCGTGTCAGGGGGCGCCTGTGGTGGCCCGAGTGCTCTGCCAGAGAAAATGGGCTCCTGAGCTTCGTTTTCAGCTGCGATGGCCTCCTGCAACCCTCTGCCAGCGAAAATGGAGCTCAGGAGGGCTGCGTGAAGCCCTCCCGTGCTCCATTTTTGCTGGCAGAAGCACAAGAGCCAGTCCTTCACTGTTTCCAGGGCAACACCACAGGCCAGATATAAGCACCCCGCAGACTGGATACAGCCACCGGCCTTGAGTTTGACACCCCTGATCCAGAGGTGGGTTCCTACTGGTTTGGATGGGTTCGGCTGAATAGGTTGTAACTTGGCAGTCTGGGTTGTTGGAACCAGCAGCCACACCCCCGAACCAGTTCTTTCAGCAATCACCATTTCATTTTTGGCTACTTTGCATGCGCAGAAGCATTTTTTAGTATTGCGCATGCGTGCATAGCACACATCAAGTGTGCAAGCGTGCGGGGCGTGTCCCTCAGCGAACTGGCAGTAGCAGCAGCTGGAAACCCCCCGCCCCTGATTTAGTACATAGCCAATTTACCCAGTAGCTGGTGATATATTGTCTTCAATCGAATAGACAATAGCAAAACACAGATTCCCCTGTTTTCCCCCTTGGGCACTGGGTCACATTGAGGAAATGAACCAAAGTCTGATTTAGGACAAAGAAAGGATCAGCAATCTGTGACCTTGAGCTACTTTCAGTTCCCTCAGACTTTAACAGTCTCCTAGAAATCTTCCAACCGTGAGGATTAAATATAGCTTGCATAATTTGCTGACTTCTTTTTTTTTCATACAAATCATGCACGAGCAATCTAAACAGTGTTTCTCAGCTTTAGCAACTTTAAGATGCGTGGACCTCAACTCCCAGAATTTCTCAGCCAGTTGACTTGACTGAGGAATTCTGGGAATTGAGGTCCACATTTCTTAAATTTGTTGAGAAATACTGCTGTAAAGTAAACCACAAACAAGGCAGGGAAGGATACCCAGTGTAGCTTTGAAAGGACTTCCCATCTCCTTTACTACTTCTGGCCATCAAATCTATCTATCTCTATCTCTATCTCTATCTCTATCTCTATCTCTATCTCTATCTCTATCTCTATCTCTATCTCTATCTCTATCTCTATCTCTATCTCTATCTCTATCTCTATCTCTATCTCTATCTCTATCTCTATCTCTATCTCTATCTCTATCTCTATCTCTATCTCTATCTCTATCTCTATCTCTCTATCTATCCATCCATCCATCCATCCATCCATCCATCCATCCATCCATCCATCCATCCATCCATCCATCTATCTATCTATCTATCTATCTATCGTATATCTATATCTATCTATCTATCTATCTATCTATCTATCTATCTATCTATCTATCTATCTATCTATCTATCTATCTATCTATCTATCAATCATCTATCTATCTATCTATCTATCTATCTATCTATCTATCTATCTATCTATCTATCTGAAATTTGGCACGTATGTTTCTCTTGGCTTCTAGGTGCTCGCTAAGAAAGGATTTTTTGAAATGACTATCAGATCCTAGGAGGTGTCCAACTCTAGAAGCAACTAAATGACTTGATGGTTCCAGATGAATGGAGACAATTGACCCATAATTTGTAACAGTTATAGTTTGGATATATTTGGCGGGCATCAGGTTGGGAACGGAAGCTGTACATGCTCAAACATTGCCATGGAGATTAGCAATTTACCAAAAGCTGAAGAGATAACAGTAGCTTAGGAATGCTTCACATGTGTATGTCAAGCAGCTGTATACAAATATTTGTAAATAAATTTACAAATAAATTCCATGTGTGCAGATGCTACAAGTTTCCTCTGGCTTCTTGTCCAAAGGAAATTATATCCTACTATCTGATAACCTGGCACTGCCCGGGTATTTATTTATCCCAACCCTCCTTCCATGAATGTCGCCGCAATTCTAATGTTGGATTTCACTCTTACCAGAGGGAGCCCCCTTGTGGAGTATTGTGAAGCCATTACCATGGCAATTCCACAGCGCTGTACAGTAGAAGTCATTTTAAGGCACAACAGGCTGTATCTTAACAGACCCTCCCCAAGGGGTGTTAGGGGTATATTACTCCCACAGTATTTGTTTCCAGAGAGTAAGTCATCTGTGTACCAAGTTTGGTTGAAATTGCTCGAGGCGTTCCAGAATTATGCTGGAACACACACACACACACACACACACACACACACACACCGATAGATCAATCGATAGATAGATAGATAGATAGATAGATAGATAGATAGATAGATAGATAGATAGATAGATAGATAGATAGATAGGCTGATTACCAAGGCATCAGATAACTGCAGGAATTTTTTAAAATTTTGAAATGACATTGAACGCTGACATTTTATTCCTGAAAGATTTAAAAATGAAGGAAACTCCGTAGGGACTGGGTGGGCTTGTAGTTTGTATTCACTGGGCTGGAATAATATCCAGTTCTCTTTCTCTTCCAGTTAAATGTCATTGTGCCAAGAATGGCTAAAGGCATCATGACTCTTGCATGACTCTCTTCGCATTCTGTGATTTGGGATCCGTGGCTTAATTTAATCTGCTTGTCAAAGTGTCCACGGAGCTTCGCTTTTCCTTGATAATGTTACCCCCGTTTTGCTGAAAACATTCCTTCGAGGAAGTGCTGATTCGCCTAATTCTGGAATGTAGCCCATTGGAAAAAAAAAATTGGGTGGGCTGACAATGTGGCCTTTATATCCCTGGAAATAGAAAGCAGGGTTAAATAAAACCATAGATCGGACACAGAGCTTACTTTGAGCTGTATCATTTCCTCCTGACGTTTTTCTTGGAGATGACATCAGTATGATTGAATAATAGGATAATATTTCTTTACGGGCTGCGTAACGCAATTAAATGCATTAACGAAGACGGTTGACATTTGGAGCTAATCTATTCATCAGATCCACGGACAGAAAAGAAAATGTTTAGCTATGTGCCTAACATCTCATATGAATTAGCTAGGCGTTTGGCTATCGTTGCTTGCTAGGGCTAACCTAAACAGTGCGATTTGCTGAGAATTCGGAGAATGAAGTCCTAACACGGAAACCTCACCCATTAAATCTTTTGATATGATTTTTCAATCTCCTATTTCCTGGGAGATTGACTTACTGTAAGAATTCTTTTTTCTTCTAACAAAGGCTTTTAAGAATTAAGGCTGGAATATTATCAGCTGTGACCGTTATATACACATTTTGTTACCACCTGTTTGCCCCGCATGTGCTCGCTCGCTCAGCCTTCCGCGTATGCGCTTTTCTTCGCACGGGCACCTTCTGTGTATGAGCCCAGCCTCAAAAAGTGCCTAAATAGGATGGCATAGAGCCGGAGCGAGTGGGCAGGCTCACCTGCGATTTCTGCTACTGGTTCAGTGTGAACCAGTCCAAATCGGCGGAATGCCACCTCGGGTTATATAGTCATCTGCAAATGTGAATACAGGTAGTCCTTGACTTACAACAGCATGTTTAGTGACCGGCACTGAAAAAAAGGAAACTTATGACTATTTTTCACACTTATGACCATTGCAACATCCTCACGGTCACATGATTTACACTTGGATGCTTCACAAGTGTTTCATATCTATGACAGTTGCAGTGTCTTTTGCAACCTTCTGACAAGTCAATGCGGAAACACAGCCGGGTTACTAATTTTATATCTGCAGTGATTCACTTAACAAACATGGCAAGAAAAGTCATAAAATGGGGTAAAAACAAATGTATCACTTAGCAGCATAAATTTTGGCCTCAATTGTCATGGTAGGTTAAGGACTATCTGTATGGGGTCTAGATGGGCAGAGATCTTCTTTCAGTGTGAACTGGAAACCTTGCTCTGAACTTTTATATTGACCATCTGCCATAAGAATATTATTTATTACAATGATATTGCCATCATAGATGCCCAGTGATATTACACCCCGTATGATGCCATTGCAAATATTGCTTGCCCACTTGATCTTCTATTCCCTCCTATCCCCCCTATACACATGATTTAGTGGTGGGTTTCTATTACTTTTACTACTGGTTCGCATGTGTAGAAGTGTCCGGGAGAGTGGGCGGAACCTCCTGCCACTGCTACTACCGTTTGGCCCGATCTGGGCTGAACCGACAGCAACCCACCTCTGACATGATTGTACATAGTTTACACATTGAGTTGCATTCAGGCAGTTAGCTGTCCTGCTTTAGTTTTCAATTATATACTCAAACATGGTTGCCATGGAGATTAGCAATTTACTCAAAGCGGAAGTAACTAAGCAATGTAAAACGAAACAGTTTTGGACAGTAGGTTGCCTGAATTTATTTATTTATTTATTACTTGAACTTATTAGTCGCCCCCTCTCCCCACAGGGACTCGGGGCGACGTACAAAAGTATTATATAGCGTACAGAGGAGGTAAAAATAAATAAATAAGTTACAATACCTAAAAAAGTTAAAACCCCAGTGAAATTAACCCTTAAAACTAAAATTACCAATTAAAAATGCCCTGGGCTGGAGAGGTTGTAGTATTATGCCAGGTCAGCTAGTCGAAACAGGTAGGTTTTCAGCTTCATACGGAAGGAGCGAAGGTCGGTTGTTGCCCTGATGTCTGGGGGGAGGTTGTTGCCCTGATGTCCAAAGGGTGGGGCCCACTACAGAGAAGGCCCTACTTCTGGGCGCCGCCCTCTGGCACTCTCTGGAGGACGGCACCCGGAGTAGTCCCTCTCTGTGTGAGCGGACGGGTCGCAGGGATGTATGGGGCAGGACGCGATCCCGCAGGTAACTAGGCCCTGTGCCATGGAGCGCTTTGAAGGTGGTAACCAGCACCTTGAAGCGCACCCGGTAGGCCACAGGAAGCCAGTGCAGCTCGCGCAGGATGGGTGTTATATGGGAGAACCTCGATCTCCCCATAATTACCCGCGCGGCTGCATTCTGGACCAACTGCAGTCTCCGGGTGCACCTCAAGGGGAGCCCCATGTAGAGAGCGTTACAGTAGTCCAGGCGAGACGTCACCAGCGCGTGAGTGACTGTGCGCAAGGCCTCCCGGTCCAAAAGGGGCCGCAATTGGCGCACCAGGCGAACCTGGTGGAACGCCCCCCTTGCCACGGCTGCCACGTGATCTTCCATAGACAGCCGGGCATCAAGGAGGACGCCCAAATTGCGCGCCCCTTCCACCGGGGCTAATTGGTCGTCCCCGATGGCCAGCGATGGCATATGCTGGTTGAACCGGGAAGCCGGAAGCCACAGCCACTCTGTCTTGGAGGGGTTGAGCCTGAGCCAGTTGTCATCCATCCAGACCCGTACGGCTTCCAGACACCAGGACATCACTTCAACAGCCTCGTTGGGGTGGTTTGGGGTGGAAATGTACAGCTGAGTGTCATCAGCGTATAGATGGTATCCCAAAACCACGGATGATCTCGCCCAGCGGCTTCATATATATGTTGAACAGGAGAGGCGAGAGGATCGACCCCTGTGGGACCCCACAGATAAGGGGCCTCGCGGTCGACCTCTCCTCTCCTGCTTTTAACAAGCGGTGCATAAGAATAGTCCAAGTTTAGTCCAGAGTTCCAAGATCCAGGTCAGGGTTGTCAGCCAGTACAGAAGTCAGAATTTTCACAAGCAGAAATTCTGTGTATGAACATCATATAAGAATCAGAGATCAGATAGTTGATGCTGACAAAGGATCATAGGTCAGAGCTGCCTCTTAAATCACAGCCAGCTGAGTTTCACTGATCAAGAATTTTACTCTCGTACTTGGTAAGGGGCCTCATAGAATTACTCTGCTCTTCTCTCTACTCACCAGATGTGGTGGCTAGAATGCCTTGCATAATCCTTATGGACTTCTCCAGCTGTCCAGGAGGTAACTGGCTTTGATCAGCGCCAGGTAATTATTGGCTTTGTATCTCATGAGACTGACATTCCTCAGGTCTTGCTGGAACAGCTTCTTCATGTTCAGAGTCAGTGTCTAATTCCTGGGTCATGACAGTTAAAAACCACTAGGGTTAAAAACCAAGCATCTTGACATATTCAGAGGAAATATCCTTAGCTCTTATTGATCTATGCCTTTCCTAATCAGACACCCTTCTGATGTGGATGAAGAGACTGTAATTTTGAGGGTATTGAACGGGGAGTGACTGTATTACAAAGCTTACAGGGATATGGCAATTTGCATGGATATAGTAAGAAACATGGTGTTGGAGAAGACTCCTGCGAATCCCTTGGACTGCAAGGTGATTAAACCGGTCAGTCCTAGAGAGATCAACCTTGACTGCTCTTTAGAAGGCCAGGTCCTGAAGAGGTAACTCAAATACTTTGGCCACCTAATGAGAAGGAAGGACTCACTGGAGAAGAGCCTAATGCTGGGAAAGATTGAGGACAAAAGAACGGTTGCAGGAACTAGGTATGTCTAGCTTAAGAGAAAGAAGGACTAGGGGAGACATGATAGCAGTGTTCCAATATCTCAGGGGTTGCCACAAAGAAGAGGGAGTCAAGCTATTCTCCAAGACACCTGAGGATAGAACAAGAAGCAATGGGTGGAAACTAATCAAGGAGAGAAGCAACTTAGAACTGAGGAGAAACTTCCTGACAGTTAGAACAATTAATCAGTGGAACAGCTTGCCTCCAGAAGTTGTGAATGCCCCAACACTAGAAGTCTTTAAGAAGATGTTGGATAGCCATTTGTTTGGAATGGTATAGGGTTTCCTGCCTAGGCAGGGGGTTGGACTAGAAGACCTTCAAGGTCCCTTCCAACTCTACTATTGTATTGTATTGTATAAAACAAGAAGGGGACGACAGAGAATGAGGTGACTGGTTGGAGTCACCAAAGCAGTAGGTGTGAGCTTAAATTGACTCTGGGGGATGGTAGAGAACAGAAAGGCCTGGAGGAACTTTGTCCATGGGGTCACGATGGGTTGTACACAACTTTGTAGCTAACAACAACAACAACAGCAGTAAGAAACATATTGTATAAATATATCCATGCATGCTTCAACTTAAAAGAGTATACTTTCTCTGCTCACAAAAGATGTGAGGCTGAAGGAAACAGATCATGTTAGATCTTAACATAATCACAACATGTGAATGGCTGGAATTCTCACAAGATGATCAATTGTAACCGTTCAACCCCATTTTAGCCCAAACGTGGATGTTTCATGAACTAACATGCAAACCAGGAAGTTGCTAATCAGAATCCCACTTTCATCATGAGTTCCTTCCAGCTGATTCAAATCACAAGCCCGACAAGCTCAGCCCATACAAAATTTATAATTATTATTTTTGAACCAAAGCTATTTCCTCTTCGTTTGCTCTTCCTGTGTGACATTCTTTCCGAGGGTTTCTCGGTGCCGCTCTCACTTTGGCTGTTGAGAATTTACCCAAATATTGAGCTATTCACATTTTAATTGTTACTCAGTTTTTCTACCGTGGTTGGGGATGTTGCAGGTGTTGAAAGTTTACGCAATCATTAAGAGTGTTGGAAACCACCATTTCAATCTTTCCACTGATTCTTAAGCAATGATGCACCTTATCACCCTTTCTGCTTAGAATAGAATCCTTGTACAAACCCATTTCAGGGATTATGTTCATTTAAAGAAACATGCATTTCTACCAAGTGAATTTATAATCTATTGGACTTATTTCCAGGAGGAATTTGAGACAAAAACAAAATAAGGTTTTCTTCTTTTCTTATTCTTTTCTTTTTGAGAGAACGACCAAGGGACCAGATTCTTGTGTAGAGGCATGAACAATAAAATAGCTTAACTGGAGCTTAATGTGTGGCCCCAATTCTTTATGTCTGACACCATCCAAACCAATAGGATTGGGGTTTTAGGCAGCACACTGGCCATAGATTTATAGATCTTAGGAATTAAATAATAAAAAACATCTCATTTAAAACACGTTCCTTGCACTCAGTATTCTCTTCAGCAGGGAAATTCACCATTGAGGTCACGGGAGGATTTTCTCCTACGGATTTAAGCAGTTTCAGATTGGGAAAGAGGGAGGCCCTCACAAGCCATAAAGAACAATCCCTGAATTATGTGCTAAGGATCTCAAAATGTGCTCATTGTTCTATACCTCTACTCTACATTTTCATAAAACCACACACTAGGTAAAACCTTGGAGGGGATCCAATTCAAGACATGCAGGGCGTGGCTGCAGCTGCCTGACAGCTGCTTGTCTAGCTTCTATTTCAATACAGATAGCAAAAGAAAACTGGTCACCTCCCAGCAAACAGCTGTAACAGTGAGGAAGTATCTCAGAAGGTTCACGGATTATCTAGTCTTCTGCTGCTTATACCCTTCGCTTCTAGACTTACACTCTTCTGGACTATACAGGGCAGGAGAGATTATTATTATTATTTATTATTATTTATTTGTGCTTCTAGACCGCCCCCTCTCCCAGAAGGGACTCGGGGCGGTGTACAGTCCATAGAGAATATCACAAAAATACAATAAAAAATTAAATATTAAATATGTACAGTTTGGAGGAGGTTAAAATGCAATTAAAAGAACTGTACAAAGCTGAATAAATATAATTTTTTAAAATCCCTAAAACAGACACAACAGATTAAAAACCCTAAAATAACCAGATAATAATACATTTGCCAGGAGGGACAGTTGTAATTATGCCAGGCCTGCTAATCGGAACAGGTGAGTCTTCAATTTTTGCCGGAAGGAGCGGAGGTCAGAAGTGGTTCTAATGTCGGGGGGGAGGTCATTCCAGAGGGTTGGGCCCATCACAGAGAAGGCCCTACTCCTTGGTGTCGCCCGTTGGCATTGCCTAGTGGACGGCACCAGGAGAAGTCCCTCCCTGTGTGAGCGAATTGGCCGCAGGGATGTATGTGGGAGGATGCGATCCCGCAAGTAACTAGGTCCCGTGCCATGGAGCGCTTTAAAGATGGTAATCAGCACCTTGAAACGCACCCGAAAAACCACAGGCAGCCAGTGCAGCTCGCGCAGGAGAGGTGTTATGTGGGAGTACCTCGTACTCCCCATCACAGCCCGCGCGGCTGCGTTCTGAACCAACTGCAGTCTCCGGGCGCGTCCCAAGGGCAGCCCCATGTAGAGAGCAGGCATATACCAGGTTTAACTTGGCTCTGGGTTACACTGTCTTCTGCTCAGCATTCCTTTAGACAATAAATAGACCGTAAGAAGAGTAGAGGGCCTCCACAATATGAAAGATATTTATAAAAAGGAAATAGCTCAGTGAGTGTCTGAGGATGATTGGATCTACTGGTTAAATAGATGTTGTAAAGATAATTCTTGATTTACAAGCCACGGTGGTGCAGTGGTTGGAGTGCAGTACTGCAGGCTACTTCTGCTGACTGCCGGCTGCCTGCACTTTGGCAGATCGAATCTCACCAGGCTGAAGGTTGACTCAGCCTTCCATCCTTCCGAGGTGGGTAAAATGAGGACCCAGATTGTTGACGGTGATAGGCTGACTCTGTAAACCGCTTAGAGAGGGCTGTAAAAAGCACTCTGAAGCGGTATATAAGTCTAAGTGCTATTGCTTATGATAGCTATTGAGCCCCAAATGTCTGTTGTTAAGTGAGACAGTTGTTAAGTGAGTTATGCCCCCATTTTATGACCTTTCTTGCCACAGTTGGTAAATGAATCACTGCAGTTAGTGACATGGTGATTAAGTGAATCCCCATTGACCTGGCTTGCCAGAAGTTCGCAAAAGGGGATCGATCACATGACCTTGAGACACAGCAACGGTCATAAGTATGAACCAGTTTCTGAGAGTCCGATTTTTGATCACATGATTGTGGCGATGCTGCACTGGTCATAAGTGTGAAAAATGGTCATACGTAACTTTTTCCAGTGCCGCCCCCCCCCCACAGCTCATTTTTGCTCCCAGGAGTCTGCAAGGAGGCCTACTAGGCCCAAAATGAGGCAGGGGGATCGTGCGAGGGTTGAGGGAGCACGTTGTGTGTGTGTGTCACGTGCGCATTGCATTATGGGGATGGGTGAACATTTTGGCATGCGACAACAAAAAGGTTAGCCATTACTGACCTATGCTGTGCCTGTGCATTTTGTTTTTCTTGCCTAAATGTAGAACCTTACTCTTTTCCCCATTGAATTTCATTTTATTAGATAGTGCCCAATGTTCAAGTTTGTCAAGATCCTTCTGTATCTTAAGCCTATCTTCTGGAGTGTTGGCTATTCCTGCCAGCTTGGTGTCATCTGCAAATTTGATGAGTTCCTCATTTATTCCCTCATCCAAATCATTGATGAAGATGTTGAAGAGTACTGGGCCCAAAACAGAGCCTTGGGTTACTCCACTGCATACCTCCCTCCACGTAGATGCCAGTTGCGAATCCATTGGGTGGTGATGCTGTCTAACCCACATTTTCCTATCATATCAAGTAATACCCTGTTTTCCCAAAAATAAGACCTCCCCAGATAATAAGCCCAATCGGGCTTTTGAGCGCCTATGCTAAAATGAGCCCTCCCCTGAAAATAAGCCCTGCCAAAAATATTTAAATGCATGCTCAGCGGGTTCTCACCATTTCCTCTGGTTGGTTGCCACGCAAACAACATGAGCTGAAGTGAGGCCGGAGGGGGGGGAAAGGGAGGGGGGAACATGCCCCATGCACCCCACACGCCCTTACCTAACTGCCGCTCCTGCCACCCTAGCCACCGCGCTCCTTCTGTCACGCTAATGGCCACCACAAAAAGGGCGGCAGGCCCAGCAACGCGCAACCCAGAAGCAGCCATGAGGTGACCACGTTCACCACCTCCTGCCCCTCAAAAATAATAAGACCTTCCCCAAAATAAGGCCAAGTGTTTATTTCGGGAGGGGGGGTTGTCAAAAGAAAATAAGACCTTGTTTTATTCATGGTTCTATTTATGAATTAATTCTCACAGATGGAAGAGCATTTTAGTGAAGGTCTTTCTTTGCCTTGCCCACCCCAAAGAGTCCAGAGGGCTACAGACCAGAATCTTAATCGTTCTGATGCATTTCATTTAGGTCTCTCTCATCTCCCTCGTGATTCTACGCTGGCTGATCGGTAGCCATGCACTCTTTTCCACAGTCCGGCCCACGCTGGTTTCGTTTCAGACATGTCTCGTGGACAAACAGAAGCTCCTTGTTTAGCCATGAATAAAAGGATAGTACTATTGCTTTTCCACAGCCAGATTTTTTTGCAATCCATAATTAGATCCTGCCAGGCTGCCAAGACGTACGGCCTCAGCAGAGAAACCTGACTCCGCAAGTGAATTGAAGCTAAATATAGTTCGCACACAGTTTTCGGTTTTTTTAAAAAAACAACAACAACAACACTGTACACATCAAAGTAAAGAGTTTCTGGACACCATCCTTGCCTGTTGTGACTGAATCACACAAGAATGTGATTATCATAACCTACATTTTTCATTATAAGCTTTACAAGCAGCGAGCTGGCTGCACTGCTATTCCTGGGGGCGGTTTGCAGGAAGAAATTGGTTCCAAACTAGGGGTAGAGTAATATGTGCTTTTTCAGTGGATAATATCTTAGTGCATGGCCATGAAGTGCTTCTTGTGTAGCTTTCTTGCTTGTACAAGCTGATTTTTTGTCCTATTTAATTCTGACCGGCACGAAACATCTGGGCATATTAAAGGAGGTTTGCTCTGTTTGCCTAGCTCAGGAGTGGAGAACCCTTGGCCCTTTGATGACTTGTGGACTTCATCTCCCAGAATTCCTGAGCCAGCTGGCTTTGGAATTCTGGGAGTTGAAGTCCGCAAGTCATGAAAGTCTCAGGTTCCCCACTCCTGTTTTAGCTACTGTGAGACTGGCTTTCATAGTCAACCTGGAATCCCAAAGAGGCAGATACCTATGGAGATTTTCCGTCATCCAGGTCATGGTTGTCCCAAAGGTGCTTTTTCAAGAGGCAACTGGACTTTCTGGTTTTTCTTTGAAGACGTTTCGCTTCTCATCCAAGAAGCTTCTTCAGCTCTGAAGTTGGAGCTGTGCTTTCTGCAGGATGTTTTCTGCCCTGTCCCTTCACTGTTGAGCACAGTTACAGGCTGTTGGGTCTGTGCTATCTGCTGATTTTACTATATTATACTACCTCGTTTCTCCGAAAATAAGACCTCCCCAGATAATAAGCCTAATTGAGTGCATGTGCTAAAATAATCCCTCCCCCAATAATAAGCCCTCCCCAAAAATATCGCAACACAGCAGCAGCAATGAGGTGACTATGCTTACCGCCTCCCGCACCTCGAAAAAGAAGACCAAGTGCTTATTTCAGGGGGGTCAAAAGAAAATAAGACCCTGTCTTATTTTCAGGGAAACACGGTATATTAATTTATTTGATTGTTTTTATTAAATTTTGTGGTTTAAATGTGGTTTTATACTCTGTAAGCTGCCTTGCATTGCCATGGGCAAATAGGTGGCAATATTAAATGAATGAATGAATGAATGAATGCATGAATGAATGAATGCGTGAATGAATAGGCAGAGAATCACATAAACCAGATTCAGATCCAGTTCTGCTACTTCAGAGAAGCAGCTCCTCAGGGTTATCACTCCATCACACTCCGGACACTGACTCATCCAGAGATGGTCTGAATAAGCAAACTGATGGTAGAAGAGCTTCTGAAAGGAGAGAAATCGCCCACACTTCACAGAGACCACCTCTTCTTCTGTAAATATAGAATCATAGGGCTGGCAAGGGGCCTTGGAGTTCTTTTAATCAGAGATAGGATTCACTTACTGTTACTACCGGTTCGCCCAGCACTGGAAATGTGAGCATGCACGCATGTGTGCAGCATTACAAAACAAGGCAATTCACTCGCGCACGCCATCCATGCATCCATGCAACATCAAAACCACAGTGATATAGGACAGGATTGTGCCCAGGCGGGTGGGCAGGGGTGGGTCACCCGCAGGTCGCCACTACCAGTTCACCCAAACCAGTCCGAACTGTCTGAATACTACCTCTGCTTCTAATCCAGACCCCTTGGAACCATATCAGTTCTTCTCCAGTCCTCTGGTAGTCCTCCTGTGCTACAGGAACTTTTGAAAGATGACATTCAGTGGCTCCAAAATTACACCTGCCAGCTCCTTTAGATTCCATGGGATGTAATCCATCTGGTCCCAGTGATTTGTATTCATGCAGGATGGATAGGAATTATCTTACTAATTCCTTGCCTATTTAGACATATTCTTGTTCTATATAGGGATGCGGTGGATCAGTGGCTAAGATGCTGAACTTGTCAATCAGAAGGTCAGCAGTTCAGTAGTTCGAATCCCTAGTGCCGCATAATGGAGTGAGCTCCCGTTACTTGTCTCAGTTTCTGCCAACCCAACAGTTCGAAAGCACGTAAAAAATGCAAGTAGAAAAATAAGGACCACCTTTGGTGGGAAGGTGACAGCATTCTGTGCGCCTTTGGTGTTTAGTCATGCCGGCCACATGACCACAGAGATGGATGGGATTTGAAGGATTTCCGAATTGGCCATAAGGTTAGCTATGGGTTCTCCCGAACCCGGCCGAATCCGTAGCAGCCCACCCAAGGGTGGGTTGCTGCCGGCATTACTACTTGTTTGTTTTGCACGTGCTTTGCTTGTGTGCGCACCCACTGCGCATTGCTTGAGCAGGCGCAGTTGCCCGTAGATTGTTCTGTGTATTCGCAGAACATTATAAAATGACTAAAAAACATGCCGGCAATGGCATGTGTGACCGGGGAACCAGTTCAAGGGCATGGCCAGCCTGCCATCCCTACCGGTTCAGTAACTGCATCCCAATTTCCACTACTGGCTCACCCGAACTGGTGCAAACTGGTAGCAACCCACCTCTGAGCCCACCCATGCTTGTCCTCCTGTTGGCTCTGCAACCAACATTGCCTCTGCTCACTAGAGATCCTCAATGATTGTAGGACTTGCTTTTGCTGGCCTAGGTGAGTACCCAGATCCACTTCAAAACATTTCCCTCCTTAAATCTGTAACACTGTCACACGTTAATGTGAGGATGCCCTCTACTAGTTCCCAGAAGAAAGCAAGGACAAATCACTTCTGTATGGTTGCCAACAAAATGATGGGTACGTACTATAAGCTGGAGTCATCAAAAACCAAGTTCAGCTCAACAGTAAACTTACCTTGACACTGGTTAGGCCTCCTGATCCATCTCCTTGGTATAATTTACACATCAACACTCAAGATGATGCATTTGGGTGAAAAAAATTCAATTAAACTGTGCAACGGCTTATTATACCACCTTGATTTGTACTGGACCATCTTCACATGTGCCAAACAAGGTGCAGTTAAAAACCTAGGAGATACAATACAATACAATAGCAGAGTTGGAAGGGACCTTGGAGGTCTTCTAGTCCATCCCCCTGCTTAGGCAGGAAACCCTATATCATTTCAGACAAATGGCTATCCAACATCTTCATAAAGACTTCCAGTGTTGGAGCATTTAAAACTTCTGGAGGCAAGCTGCTCCACTGATTAATAGTTCTAACTGTCAGGAAATTTCTCCGCGGTTCTAAGTTGCTTCTCTCCTTGATTAGTTTCCACCCATTGCTTCTTGTCCTGCCCTCAGGTGCTTTGGAGAATAGCTTGACTCCCTCTTCTTTGTGATAACCCCTGAGATATTGGAACATGTCTCCCTTAGTCCTTCTTTCTATTAAACTAGACATACCCAGTTCCTGCAACCGTTCTTCATATGTTTTAGCTTCCAGTCCTCTAATCATCTTTGTCGCTCTTCTCTGCACTCTTTCTAGAGTCCCCACATCTTTTCTAATGATATGTTTGGGCAACATGCTGCTTTGAGCTCCTGAAAGAAAGGTGAGGAATAAATCTAGCAAAAGATAAACATCCTAGTGTGAGCTTTTTTTTTTTTGGCAAGCTTGCAAGCTATTTGTTTAGTTTAGGGTTTGGTGTTTTGCAAGAATAAAAAAAAAGGGCTAATCCAATAAGAAGAGCATCCAAAGTTCTGATTAGCACCCTTAGTGAAGGGCCAAAAATGGATGGAAACTAATCAAGGAGAGAAGCAACCCGGAACTAAGGAGAAACATCCTAAGAGTGAGGACAATTAATCAGTGGAACAGCTTGCCTCCAGAAGTTGTGAATGCCCCAACACTGGAGGCATTTAAGAACAGACTGCCCCCAACAACAATCTGGGTCCTCATTTTACCGACCTTGGAAGGATGGAAGGCTGAGTCAACCTTGAACCGGTTAGGATCGAACTGCTGGCAGCCGGCAGAATTAGCCTGCAATGCTGCATTCTAACCACTGCTCCACCACGAATCATGAGTTCGGCAGTTCAAATCTCACCAGGCTCAAGGTTGACACAGCCTTCCATCCTTCAGAGGTGGGTAAAATGAGGACCGATTGTTGGGGGCAAGAGGCTGACTCTGTAAACCGCTTAGAGAGGACGGTAAAGCACTATGAAGTGGTATATAAGCCTAAGTGCTATTGTTATTGCTATAGTCCTTAACATTTATTTAGCAACAATTTGAAGTCACAATATTATAAACAAAAAATGACTTACTGTATGACACAGCATCCCCATGGTCATGTGATCAAAATTTGGGGGCTTGGCACCCAGCATATATTTAAGATGGTTGCAGTGTCCCGGGGTCAAGCAATCACCATTTGTGACTTTCCCATCTGCCTTCCAGTGAACAAAGTCAATGGGGGAGATTGGATTTGCTTAGCAACTGCATGATTCACTTTACAACTGCGGCAAAATTTTGAAAAATCAGACACAGCTCACTTAATAACTACCTTGCTTATCAACAGAAATTCCCAGCTCTGGTTATAAGTCAAGGACCATCTATATTAGAGTTTGAAAGAGACCACATAGGTACTCCTCAACTCATAACTGCAACTGAGCCCCAAATTTCTACTGCTAGATAGTTATGAAGTGAGTTTTGCTCCCTTATACGACCTTTCTTTCCACAGTTGTTGAGTGAAACTGTCACGCCCCCATTGGAGCCTGAATCTGTGGAGGAAGAAGAGCCAGAAATGGAGCCTACGGAGAGGGGACGGCTTCAATGGCTTTGTTGGAACAGGGGCAGGATGACCAAGAGAGGCGAAGCATTGAACAAGAGAGACAGAGCTCAGGCGATGAGCAAGGATCACCCACTCCTGTTCCTTGAGCATGGAGAGTGGAGAGAAGGTGAGAACAGCGCAGGCTGATTCAGCTACTGAGGAGGAGAGCACCCTATCCCTCTCCACACCTGGGGACTGAGACTTAAGGAGATGCTGTGGAGAGGGGCATTTGTTGGGAACAAACCAGGGGTGGGTTGCTGCCAGCATTACTGCCGGTTCAGTGTGTGTGTGCAATTTTGCATGCGTGTGCCAGACGCAGGCTCTGTGTGCGTGTGCAGTTGCCCATATATAGGTCTGTGCATGCACAGAACATAAAAAAATGAAAAAAACCCCCACCATGCCATGACAACTGGGGAACCGGTTAGGAGGCGTGGCAGGCCAGGGTTGCTGCCAGTTCCGGCAACTGAGGCGGCAAACCACTACCAGTTTGGCAGAACTGGGTCGAACTGTTAGGAACCTGCCTCTGGAACAAACACTGAATTCATGGAGTGCTGAGTGCCATTGCCGTTGACTTGCCCTGCTGGATTTCTTGCTTTGCAGCCGCTGTGCTCACAGCATTGAGTTGGACTACTTGCAGCCAGAGGCTGCTGGGGATGTGTTTGTGTTTGTGTGTGTGTGTGTGTGTGTGTGTGTGTGTGTGTGTGTGAGAAAGAGAGAGAGAGAGAGATCACTTTGCTCTGGGATTTGCCAGAAATGTGGGAGCATTTGGGAAACTTTGGAGCAATAAAGTGGGGAGGGGGTTTGCACTGTCAGCTGCCTGTGTTGCCTCTGTGCCATGCCCCCCCTCCCAGTCATCACAGAATCACTGTTAAGTTAGTCACAAGGTAGTTAAGGGAATCTGGCTTCTCACGAAACAAACAAAACGTTAAAAAAGTTATGGTATTTATGTGGTCACTTTCCAAGCACATCTACATGATGTTAAAGTCAGCAAAAATCTTTACAACCCCCAAAGCATGGCACAACTTTTGAGCACCCTTATTGTTTGGAAATTGAAAGTTGAAAATTTTTACACGCCATGTAAATGGGTTTTTCAGGCTGCAAAAGGTAATCACGTGGCCCCAGGAACACAGCAACCTTCATAAATAGGAGCCAGTTGCCAAGCCTCCAAATTTTGATCACGTGACTGAGGGGCTGCTACAATGGTTGTAAGTAATAGTGGGATTCAATTTTTTTTACTACTGGTTTGTGGGCGTGGCTTGTTGGGTGTGGCTTGTTGGGCATGGCAGAGGAAGGTTACTGCAAAAGCCACATTCCCTCCTGATTAGCTGAGACTCAGGAGGCAGAGAATAGATAGGGGCGTGGCCAGCCAGAGGTGGTATCTACCGGTTCTCCGAACTACTCAAAATTTCCACTACTGGTTCTCCAGGACTGGTCAGAACCTGCTGAACACCCCCTCTGGTAGTAAGTGTGAAAAATGGTCATAGGTTACTTTTTCAGTGTTGTTGTAACTTTGAATGGTCACTAAATGAAAAGTTGCAAATGGGGGGCTACCTCTGCTGCCTCTTCTGTTTCCTTCTGATATGCATCTTGATGTACTAAAAAATAAACCTTTTTTTTTAAAAAAGTTTGATTTTTTAAAATTTATATTATTTTCCATTTCCACCAAACAGTGTGTGATCTGGGTTCAATTATCTGAACAGTCCTAATCCACATATTCGTTGTAATATTCATCACACTAATATTAATAATGTAACTATATAATAGTATAATAGCAATAATACATAACGTCATCATCTTTAAATTCTGTCCACATTAACATTTCCTCTTTTTATATCTCCTCCTTTGTAACTTCTGTTTCTAGTGTCTAGCCATTGATAGAATACATCCCACATCAAAAAAATATTCAGTCTCCCCTTCATCCTTAATAATAAGTGTTCGTCTGTCCATTTCTGCGCATTCTAATATTTTCGTAATTACTTTGTCATCTGACGGAATCTCATCATTTTTCCATTGTTTTGCAAATACAATTCTGACTGCAGTTAGTATATGTAAAACCAGATAAATAATCTTTTTATCATATTTTTCTGATCAGATGCCCAACAAAAATGTTTCTGGTTTCAAGTCTATATGCTGCTTTATCATTTTTTTTCAACCAACTATATATTTTCATCCAATTTGTTTTAGCTTTTGGGCAAGTCCACCACATATGATAGTATGAACCCAATGGTTGATTACACTTTCAACATTTAGCAGATCTATCTTTAGACATTTTAGCCAATCTTGCCGGTGCAAAATGCCATCTATAAAACATTTTATAATGACTAAAATAGACCTTAAACTAACTGGTGCGATGAATTTTTTAATTTTTTAAATTTAATTAGCACTTCTAGACCGCCCCCTCTCCCAAAGGGACTCGGGGTGGTGTACAGTCCATATCAAAACATCATACATAATAACAATTAAAAATTATTAAATGGATAAATACATAAATAAGAGGAGGATAAAATAGACAGAACTGTAATTGCTAAATAAATAATTTAAAATATACAAAATTTAAAACCCCAGTGTCCAATAAAATTAAGTCCCCTAAGAAACCAGTAGGAAACATATATGCCAGGAGGTAGACGTTAAGAATTATGCCAGACCAGCCAGTCGGAACAGGTGTGTCTTCAGTTTCTGCCGGAAGGAGCGGAAGTCAGTGGTGGTTCTAATGTCGGGGGGGAGGTCATTCCAGAGGGTTGGGCCCATCACAGAGAAGGCCCTACTCCTTGGTGTCGCCCGTTGGCATTGCCTAGTGGACGGCACCAGGAGAAGCCCCTCCCTGTGAGAGCGAATTGGCCGCAGGGATGTATGTGGGAGGATGCGATCCCGCAGGTAACTAGGCCCTATGCCATGGAGTGCTTTAAAGATGGTGGTCAAAACCTTGAAACGCACCCGAAAGACCACAGGTAGCCAGTGCAGCTCGCGCAGGAGCGGTGTTACGTGGGAGTACCTAGTACTCCCCATGACTGCCCGCACGGCTGCGTTCTGGACTAGCTGCAGTCTTCGTGCGCGTCCCAAGGGAAGCCCCATGTAGACAGCATTACAGTAGTCCAGGCGAGACGTCACCAGTGCATGAGTGACCGTGCGTAGGGCATCCCGGTCCAGCAGGGGGCACAATTGGCGCACCAGGCGGACCTGGTGGAATGCCCCCCTAGCCACGGCTGCCACATGGCTGCCACATGGTCATCTAGGAGGACGCCCAAATTGTGCGCCCGTTCCACAGGGGGCAGTTGTTCGCCCCCTATGGCCAGCGTTGGAGTCAGCTGACTGAACCGAGGTGCCGGTAGCCACAGCCACTCAGTCTTGGAGGGGTTGAGTTTGAGTCTGTTGTCCCCCATCCAGACCCCGACGGCTTCCAAACACCGGGACATCACTTCGACAGCCTCGCTGGGGTGATTTGGGGTTGAAACGTACAGCTGAGTATCATCAGCGTACAGATGGTATTCAACCCCAAAACCACGGATGATCTCTCCCAGCGGCTTCACATATGTGTTGAACAGGAGGGGCGAGAGGACCGACCCCTGTGGCACCCCACAAGTGAGTGACCTCTGCCCCCCTGTCAACACACATTGCGACCGGTCGGAGAGGTAGGAGCCGAACCACCGTAAAACGGTGCCTCCGACTCCCATCCCCTCCAGCCGGCGCAATAGGATACCATGGTCGATGGTATCAAAAGCCGCTGAGAGGTCTAATAGGACCAGGATAGAGGAACAACCTCTATCTCTGGCCCTCCAGAGATCATCAACCAGCGCGACCAAGGCTGTCTCTGTGCTGTGCCCGGGTCGGAAGCCGGACTGGCGTGGGTCTAGATATTCGGATTCGTCAAGGTGTCGTGGAAATTGCTGTGCCACCACATTCTCAACAACCTTCGCTAAAAAGGGAAGGTTGGAGACTGGACGATAATTAGCCAGCTCCATTGGGTCCAGTGAAGGCCTCTTGAGCAAGGGCCTCACCACCGCCTCTTTCAAGGCAGTTGGTAGGAAGCCCACACCCAATGAGGCGTTCACCAGGCCCAGAAGCCATCCTCGTGTCACCTCCCACGATGCCAGTACCAGCCAGGAGGGACACGGGTCCATTGAACATGTGGTGGGTCGCAGCCGTCCACGCAACCTGTCCAAATCCTCGGGGGCAACAGAGTCAAACTCCTCCCAGAATGGTCTCACAAGACTCACTGTTGACGGCTCGTCCGGCCCACTGGAGGGGGCCCATCCGCTCCGGATCTGAGCGACTTTGTCCTGCAGATATTCCCCAAACTCCTCTGCTCTACCCTGCAAGGGTGCCCCCCGTGTCCCCTGTGACAGGAGAGAGCGGGTCACCCTAAACAGGGCAGCAGGGCGGTTATCCGCGGATGCAATAAGAGCGGCACAGTGTCTACGTTTGGCCGCTCTCAATGCCACAAGGTAGGTCCGTAAATAGGCTCTTACCTGTGTTCGGTCAGACTCGGAGCGTGAGGATCTCCACCTGCTCTCTAGACGCCTCCTATGGCGCTTCATCACCCTCAGCTCCTCGGTGTACCAAGGAGCTCGGGTGGATCACTGCCGTAGGAGAGGTCGCAAAGGCGCAAACCGGTCCAAGGCCCCAGCCACCGCCGTATTCCAGGCGGCCACTAGGTCCTCTGACAGAGCGCGGGTCAGGGCTACAGGTAGTGGCCCAAGTTCCATCTGGAACCTATCCGGTTCCATCAGGTGCTTGGGGCGGTACCAGCTTGGACAGGGTGGCTCCGCCTCCTCGCGGTGGGGGGTAGCGGAAGGGAAGTCGAGCCGGAGACATGAGTGATCTGACCATGACAGGGGAGTAATGACTAAGTCCCCTATTCCCAGATCACTCGTCCACTGTTCAGATACAGTATGAAGTATCACAGTATGAAGTATCACCAAGGTTATAAAAATGCATGCTGGTTAAAGAGACGACAACTTTCTTGCTCTCTTTATCTGTCCTGCATCCCACTTTAAAAGATGCATCTTTTGTAATTCTCTCAGACTGCTGTGAATCCTGTACAAGCATTTTGTATGTGCTTTTCAAACTTTTCACACTTATTCATCCTAAAGCATATCATCTCAGTCTGATATTACTTGGCTCGTATCATTAACGGCCAAAGAAAAATAGAGGAAAATGTGACACGATTTTGCTCCTGCATATCCTAAAAGTGAATGGTTGGAAAGAGTTGATTACCTCTTTCATTATTCTTCCTTCATACCAGCCCTTAAACAATTTTGTCCTGTTCATTATTATTTTTTCCATGGAATTCTCCCTGCTGTAAGAGATCCAAGGCCTGTCCATCACTTTGAGTTACAAAATGGCTCAACTTAGCCAAAATTCCATATTAAATCAGAGTTTCGTCAGATATTCCGACTGAAGTAATTCCCCGTCTTATTCCGAGAATCCCACATCTGCCAGATCCATAGGAGAATTGATATAAAACATAGGGGCGGCATTTATTTTCATGCAAGTAGACATTTTCAGCTCTGCTTTGGCTAATAGAATTGGAGTAACCTAATTGTTATGGAGGAAAATGACATTTGGAAACATTGTCATATCCTAACTGTGCTGTGTTTTATTCTTTAAGGAGTCCCTTCTTAGTGTGTCCCAGACATATTACAATTTTTTAAAAATGAAAATTAGTCCATCAGTTACCAAGCCTCAGTTACTTGATAACATTGGCAAAGTTCTTAAATAAGAATCAGGGCTGTGAACTTTATTCTAGTTAAGCAATATATTACTCGGCTAAAGCTGGGCTTAACTTACACTGATGGGTATATTTTAATTGGTGGAGTTATAACACCCAACACAGCCGTACAATAGAGTTTGGAACTGACTTAATATCAACAACATTTTCTGCTTTTACCTTCAGGAGAGGCTGTTTCCAGTTGTCTTTACAATTACTCAGATAAATATTTCAGTCATAGGGCGGGGAAGGGACCTTGGAGGTCTTCTAGTCCATTGGTCACCAACTGGTGGTCTGTGGACCACTGATGGTAAGTTGGTCCACAGAAAAAATATTTGCATTTTTTATATTGCACAAAATCAGGGGTCCTCAAACTACGGCCCCTGGGAAGGATACGTGCAATGAACGTTTGTGTTGCTGCAGAGAGTGTCCCCCTTTGGGGTCTTTTTATGGGGGTCAGAGGAGGGAAGCAATTCCGACTTGGGGTCTGCTTCAGCCACCTGGTGCAGGGCTTTGGGTGAAGGCTGGAGGGAAGAGCTGGAGGGCCTTGTTCCAGTGGGAACTGACCGACCATCTCAGCCTGCTGAGCCTCCAGGCACCAGTATCTGGCCTTGCACTCCCACAGGTCTTCCCTCTGATAGGAAAACCTATGCTCGTAGTCCTCAGTGAGGTGCTTTTGCTGAGCCTTTTTCTCGGTGAGATCCAATTTGAACTGAGCCAGCTGTTTTGCCAACTCTTAGCTCCAGCAACTGCTTCCTGTGGGAGCCCTAAGGAGTCCGGGCAGGCAGGCGAGGAGTGGTGAGCAGCGGCTGGCAAGGTGCCCCTCGACGTGAGTGTCATCAAGTTGGCTACACCCACCCAGTCACATGACCACCTTGCCACACCCACCCAGCTGGTCATTTGGCAGATCCTATTAGTGGTCCGCGGGATTTAAAATTATGAATTTAGTGGTCCCTGAGGTTCGAAAAGTTGGTGACCCCTATTGTCATCCAACCCCCTCCCCAAGACAGGAGTCTGTATATCATCCCAAATAAATGGATATCTAATCTTTTCTGATAACCTGAAACTTCTTTCAAGCGATGGCCCAAATGCATTCCTTCAGATTGTACACAAATAGAGTAAAAGAGTTAAAGAAAAATAAAAACAAATGAGAAAGTCAGAAATATTTCTCTCTTCTAATTTTCCCCCAGCTGGCTTAGAAGTATCAGATTTCAAAAAATGAAAACAAAGCATCCCAATGTTGGAACACGCTGACATTAGAAAATGATGTCTTTAATTAAATAAAGCCTTATTAACAAAGAACTCCTCCAAAAAAATAACAGAATAGCAGAGTTGGACGGGAACCTGAAGGTCTTCTAGTCCAACCCCCTGCTCAGACAGGAAACCTATATCGTTTCAGACGAATGGTTGTCCAATCTCTTCTTAAAATCTTCCAATGTTGAATCACTCAAAACTTTTTGGAGGTGAATCGTTCCACTGATTAATTGTTCTCACTGACAGAAAATTTATGCTTTTTATTCAGTCACGGGTAGATACTGAACCTTCATGGCTAATGTAGCCTGGGGTACAAGAATGATTAAATATTTTTTTCTGTTCTTTTTCAAATAGGAGACAACTGGACATGAGACTATGGGTCTCTTTGGAGTCTAAATGTGAATGATGATGATGATAGGACTAGACGAAAAAGAGTTGGAAGCGGCCTTGGAGGCCTTCTAGTCCAACCCCCTGCTTAGCCAAGAAACCCTACACCCATTCAGACAAATGGTTATCCAACATCTTCTTAAAAACTTCCAGTTTTGGAGCATTTACAATTTCTGGAGGCAAGTTGTTCCGCTGATTAATTGTTCTCACTGTTAAGGAAATTTCTCCTTAGTTCTAGGTTGCTTCTCTCCTTGATTAGTTTCCACCCATTGCTTCATTGGAGAATAGGTTTATCACTGAGATATTGGAACACCGCTATCTTGTCACCCCCAATCCTTTCCCCCCCATTAAGCTACACATATCCGAAAGACAGGGAAGATAATTATATCTGGTCCTGGCTTGAGGATAACAACAACACACTTGTTTTCCCCCCCTACTGATCTTCTGCCCATTGTGGGAATTCTTCTTCATGCTGTTTGTACAGCAGCCAATGGGTGTTGGAAACAGCCAGATTCTTCCAGAGATCAGCTCTCTTAGGCACAAGCATGTTACTAGGGAAAAGGTTAGGCCAACTGAGGTTTGCAAATATTACGGGGCCTCCAGACAATTCAAATATTGAAATTTTCTGGGCAATTTTTGTAGATTCTTGTTTTATGACTTGGCTACCCCTAGACTAGAGTAGGTTTCCAAATTTAATTTTAAAATAAAGAGTCATAATATGCATGCCCCCATAATATTTTCCTTCCTTCCTTCCTTCCTTCCTTCCTTCCTTCCTTCCTTCCTTCCTTCCTTCCTTCCTTCCTTCCTTCCTTCCTTTCTTCTTTCCTCATTCCATTGTTCTTCCTTCCTTCCTTCCTTCCTTCCTTCCTTCCTTCCTTCCTTCCTTCCTTCCTTCCTTCCTTCCTTCCTTCCTTCCTTCCTTCCCTCCCTCATCCCATTGTCCTTCCTCTCTTCCTCATCCCATTGTTCTTCCTTCTCTCCCTCCCTCCCTTCCTCATCCCATTGTTCTTCTTTCCTCATCCCATTGTCCTTCCTTCCTTCCTTCCTTCCTTCCTTCCTTCCTTCCTTCCTTCCTTCCTTCCTTCCTTCCTTCCTTCCTTCCTTCCTTCCTTCCTTGTTAAATAGGCAACAATACCTCAGGTAGTTATTTTTAAGAAAGAAAAATTATGTAATTAGCCATAAAATCAAGAAAGCAAAATATAAATAAGAGGGTTACATCAAGACTACCTTTCCTTAAATAAGGTCCAAATAAATTCTTTATTCAGGCTGGATGCAATTCCAACATTTTAACATCCTGGGATGACTACATCTGGACGTTATTCATAATTAGTAAAGCGAAGATTGATCATAAAAATGTGCACATTGCCTTCAAAGGTTGGAGAATATTAAAGAATATATTTGTCTCACAAGTGTAGCTACCAGGTGAATCTTTCTGGGAAGCAATTTCTCAATTGGGCTGACACCAATAAAAAGGAGAAACTCTTTCCAGTATTCAGATGAAGAATATTTAAACATAGAAAAAAAATCTGTTTTTCTTCTTCTTCTATGTTTACCTTTCTGCAATTCTGTCGGCTTCAGTTTTTCTCAGTATCTCATTTTTGCAAATATATGACTCATTAAATTAATTTCATAATTCTGATGCACATTCCTCTAAGCATTTTCACTTATTTTTGCAAGTTTGCTTAAGGCACATATGTCATCAGGCCTGGGGGTCTTTGGGGATGGAGACATTCTTAGATGGCTCTACTCTGGTTAATATTCTTGCTCTCTCCATCGGGTTTGTATATTTTAAATTTTTTGATAATGTTCTCATTTTAATAATGACTTTTTAGATTTGTATAATGCTTGTTCTTTATCTATTTGTATTTTATTCAACAGTTTGTTGATACCCTGTTGCTTTGTGTGAAATGGCAGTCATGGTAATATGATAGATAGATAGATAGATGATAGATAGATAGATAGATAGATAGATAGATAGATAGATAGATAGATAGATAGATAGATAGGTTGATGGATAGAAGGATGGATGAATGGATAGAAGGATGGATGGGTGCATGGATAGATAGATACAGTGGTTGGTTGCAAATATTTTTACTACTAGTTTGGGCACATTCATGCATGCGCTCACACTTGTGTGCAATGTGCTTTTGCGCATGCACAGAAGCATATGGGTGGGTGGGCAGGGCCTCCCACCAGTGCTACTACCAATTCAGCTGAACCGAGCTGAACCGGGAGCAACCCACCACTGGATGGATGGATGGATGGATGGATGGATGGATGGATGGATGGATAGATAGATGGATGGATGGATGGATAGATAGATGAAATAGATGGATGGATGGATAGATAGATAGATAGATAGATAGATAGATAGATAGATAGATAGATAGATAGATAGATAGATAGATGGATGGATGGATAGATGACATAGATGGATGGATGGATGGATAGTTGATAGATGAATAGACAGATAGATATAGATGTATAGATGGATGGTTAGATAGATGATAGATGGATGGATGGATAAATGTATGTATGTATGTATGTATGTATGTATGTATAGATGATGGATGGATGGATAGGTAGATCAATAGATCGATGGATAGATAGATAGAAGATAGATAATTTTTGCATTTTATAAATCTATGTGTTTTGGTATAATTTTTCTCCCTGACTCCTCCCACCCCCCGCAATCACTTGGCAAACAGCCATATAAAATTTGGAAAACTGCAATTTAGTCTACATTTAGACTGCTTACCCATCCCTTGGCCATATTTTAAAATTCTCAGATTTGCACTAGAGTTTCCTGTAGAAGACAACAATCTCAGTCGCAATTAGTGCCCCAATATATTTCCCCACTTAGTACCTCACTGGTACCCCCACTAGCATTCAAAGAAGACTGACAATTCTATGCTGTGCTTTGAATGTACTGAGTAGCTTTTTCATGTGGCAAATATAGTTTGAGGAAGAAATTGGCCAGCAGGGAACAAAGATTAAGCAATCACCCTACAAAAAGGAGATGTCCTGCTTACTTAAGAATTGGCATGTACTGTACCGTCGTAATGTTGAAAGATCTTGCAATGAGCATTCTCTGTATGGTCCCATTTCGTTTGCATTTATTTCTACATCAATCTGGAAAGAGCTTCAATTGCAGAGCCTGCCCCCCCCGCCCTCTCTCTCTCAGAGACACCCCTGACCTGGGACAATAGTTTCCCACTTCCTCCAATTAAAGTTGCCTTCCCTCATTCCATATCTTGCATGATTCCAACAAAACAATAGAAAAGCGAACATTCTCCCACTGCCTTTTAGTCCAGTAACTTCTGTAGGAGTTGACCAGACTGAGCCTGAGGACGGGATCAATCTGGAGGCCCTACACAACCAAAAGAGATCTAAGTCCACCCCTTCCCCCAGTTGAAATCTATGGACTCTTATCTGCTGCCAATTTGCCTTGACCATAGTAGATCAGATTCTTGCATGGAATAAATCTGTAGACAACCATGACCTGGTTGACTGAGAATCTCTGCAGACTTTGAGCTATGCAATTTGGGATGAAGACCCTTTGACTGGTGTGGGAATAAGGAAGGCATTTCCAGAGGAAATAATTGCAGACCACAGGAACCAGGAGCCCCAGTCAGGTGACCCTGAAGACACAGGTAAACCTCCAAGTGCTTCAATGACCTTCTAAAAGGATGCAAATGACCAGCTGTCTGCAAGGAAGATAAATCTGGATGATTGAGAATCTCTACAGAATTTTAGCTAGGCAATTTGGGAAGAGCACCTTTGGAATGGTTTGGGAGTAGGAATGGATTTCAAGAGGAAAACAATGCAGACTATAGGAAGTAGTAGCACTAACTCAGGTGACCCAGAAGACACAGATAAACCTCCGAGTGGCTTCAAAGACCCTCTAAAAGGATGCAAATGACCAGCTGTCTGCAAGGAATATAAATCCTTCCATTCCCCTCTATCCTGTCAGAGCTGAAGAAGCTTCTTGGAGGAGAAGCAAAACGTCTTCAAAAGAAAAAACAAGAAATTCCAGTTGCCTCATGAAAAAATCACCTTTGGGCTGCATGGAATAATTCTACCCTGGTGGCTGGATTCTTATGCCTTCTCCCCAACCACTTCCTATTTCACCCTTTGGTTCTTTCCAAGAAGCACCTTCTGATTAGGAAAATTATATGAGGAGTATCTCCTGTGTAAACAGAGAAGCGTCCTTTGTTTGTTCCCCTCGCTACAAGAAGAAAGCTTCAAGTCAGGAAATTCCTCCTCAGTTCTAAGTTCCTTCTCTCCTTGATCAGTTTCCACCCATTGCTTCTTGTTCTGCCCTCAGGTGCCTTGGAGAATAGCTTGACTCCCTCTTCTTTGTGGCAACCCCTGAGATATTAGAACACTGCTATCGTTTCTCCCCTAGTCCTTCTTTTCATTAAGCTAAACATACCCAGTTCTTGCAACCGTTCTTCATATGTTTTAGCCTCCAGTCCCCTAATCATCTTTGTTGCTCTTCTCTGCACTCTTTCTAGAGTCTCCACACTTTTTTTCATCGTGGCAGAGGTGGGTTGCAGGTGGTACGCCCCGGCACGGGTGTACTGGATCCTGCCCGGAGCACTGGGTACCGTTCCGGTACGGTGCTCTGGAGGGCCCACCCCCCGCCCGCGCTCCTTACCAGTGCTTTAAGCTTTTGGTGCTTCCGCGCACGTGCATGGTCCATATGGCGCCTGTGCGACACTCCATGGAGTACCTGGAGCATCACGGAGGCTTATGGAAGCATTATTTGATGCTACAATGCATGCACGTGCTGCACGCATGCATGTGAGTGACTCCGGGGCCGTTCCAACCGTACCGGTTGGATCAGAATCCAGAACCCACCACTGCATCGTGGTGACCAAAACTGGATGCAATATTCCAAGCGTGGTCTTACCAAGGCATTATAAAGTGGTATGAATACTTCTCCCTCTTTCTCTCTCTCTCTCCCTCTTTCTCTTCTCACCCGCTCTCACTTTCTCTCTCTCTCCATCTCTCTCTCTATCTTTCTCTTCCTCTATTTCTCTCCTTCTTTCTCTCTCCTGCTCACTCTCTCTCTCTTCTCTCTCCTTCCCTCCCATGCCACTTCAAAAATGTTTTGAGGAAGAGAATTAATTAGAAGAAGGCCTTAATGACCCGAGGGAATAAAGGTTCGCCATCACTGCTCTATACTATTTCGGACAAACGATTGTCCTCTCTCTTCTGAAAAACTCCCAGCTGGGGTACATCAGGATGCCGCACTATCGTTCACACGGTTTGCCTTCCTGGCGAGAAGAACGAGGCTTCGTCACCCAGCAAAAGCTCAGGAGGGAGCCCAGCTTTAAAAATAGCTGCAGCCACAGAATTGTGAAATTGTCGGCAGGGTGGTAGTGAAGCTTGATGCTGGGCATGAATTATTCCCATCTACTAAACCCGAGCGGAGAGCAATTAGGAGGCACGCCAAAAGCCACCGCAGGCTTTCTCTCTGCTGGAAGAGTTGGTGTTTAGGCACACAAGGCTGCTGGGGGTGGAAGAGAGACACTCTTTTTTTTGGAGGGGGGGTGTCTGTGCGTGCGTGCGTGCGTCTGGATCTTGGCATCGGGGATAGAATTTGCTGCTGCCTTGAATCTCCATGGCAATGGCTCCTTTCGCACTGCCGATTAAAAAGGGATGATGGCTGGAGTGAAATCACAAGGACGAAGGACGTGCCTCTGGCTCTTATTTACTGGTGGCTTTGTTTATGCAAATCAGGCTGCTTCTTGCTTTTCAGGAAAAAAAGGTCAAAGCAACCAAAAGAAATGGGATAGGGAATCAGCCGTGCTGTCAAAGAGCCCCACGGTCATTCTGACAGTCCAAAGAGTCAGCAAGAACACTGTTCTTTTAAAAGACGGTAGAAACCGAAGCCAGTGATGAACAAGGTTCACCCAATTCCCGGAGAGAAGTGAAATCAGGCAGGATGCAGGGAGACCTGGAATCCCTTCCTACAAACCCAATAGGCTTACGAAACAAATACTTGCTCTGAGGGCAGGACAAGAAACAATAGGTGGAAACTAATCGAGGAGAGAAGCAACCTCGAAGAGGAACAAAGATGGTTAGGGGACTGGAGGCTAAAGCATATAAAGAACAGCTGCTGGAATTGGCTATGTCTAGTTTAGTGAAAAGAAGGACTAGGGGAGACATGATAGCAGTGTTCCAATATCTCAGAGGCTGCCACAAAGAAGAGGCAGTCAAGCTATTCTTCAAAGCATCTGAGAGTAGAACAAGAAGCAATGGGGTGGAAATCAGGAGTGGTATTCACTTACCTTCCCTACTGGTTTGCAAATGTGAGCACCCGTGCATCAGGCAAAAAAAAAGGGCCTACATGGAGAGAAGCAAACCTAGAACTAAGGAGAAGTTTCCTGACAGTGAGAACACTTAAACAGTGGAACAACTTGCCGCCAGAAGTGGTGGATGCTCCAACATTGGACGTTTTTCGGAAGAGATTGGACAACCATTTGTCTGAAGTGGTGTAGGGTTTCCTGCCTAAACAGGGGGTTGGACTAGAAGACCTCCAAGGTCCCTTCCAACTGTGTTATTGTATTCCATTCTATTTTCTAAAACAGGAAAGGGACTTTTATCCAACTTGTTAATAGGTGGAATTCAAGAAAAGCACAATCATTCATAGATGCTGTCCGACACTTGAATCAAATTTTGGATTGGGAGCCGCCCAGAGTTGATTGAAGAAGGGTGGTGATATAATTGTTTTTCATAAATAAATTTCCACCCCTCCCTCCTACTTCGTACCATGGGAAATAACTTGTTCAAGACCACCTATAGCCAAATGGCAGGTGAAGCTGAAGGAAGATGCTGCGGAAAGGACTGGTGTTCAACCTGTTATATGACCCCCTCTAAGCCCTGGAATCTTCTAAGAAGATTTGCTGACCTTCTGACCTTCTCTGTAGCTACCTCAATTCTTTGGAATCCATGAAGTGCTGAGTTCTTAAAATTATGCTCTTCGTCATTTAAAAAAAGCTCTCCCTCTACCCTCTGCTATCTAAACTTAGATTTGGCTAAAATGGGTTCAATTCAAGCTGTTTCAATTCAACCTTCTGTGAACTGGGCCATCGAATTAAGCTGGGACGTTGTTTGTTTGCATGTTGTGTGTTGTATGAATGCAGCCCTGTGCTGGATTTAGGCTTAGGAAGTTGATGAGCTCAATGTCCCCGCACTATTCATTTACAATCTACTGATGGCAATTGTTGGAAGAAATGTCCTTCTGGGTTCAGTTCCAAGTGGGGAAAAAGACGCTGGAAACATGGAGGCTGCTTGGAAAGAGGGTTTAATGGTGGACAGGATCACATGCCTTGGAGCTTCTGAACAGAAAAGGGGGAATCACATGCTTCCAGATGTTGGGTAAAGAAGAAAAGACAGAAAAAAGCTGCTTGCTGAGAGTTCCTGGGTTTTTTATGTTCTGTTTTCTGTTCTTCTGTAAGAAATGTATTCTGATTGGTTGTCAGACTCCCAGGGGCGGGGTGGATGGGTGTTAGATAACTTAGTAGGTTGTGCGGTTTTTGAGTCCCAAGTTTTGTTGAGTTCCCAGATGCCATGTGGTGAGTTTCTGTTGCTGGCTAATCCTACCTTTGTTATATAGAATAAACTGGCTCAGGCTTTTTAATGCCCCATTGACAAAGGTGGGGGCTATTACAAGTGAGTCTGTTTCCTGCCCAAAAACATGTTTCTCTATTTCTGATCCAGGGAAATATAATATTCTGCCTTTTCAATATTTCCAAGGACATTTCATTTTTCCAGGAGAGGGGTTTGTTTTTTTTAAACTTCCTACACAATAATAAGAAAAGCCACTGAAAAAAGAGCTGTAGGCAGGGGTGGAATGCTACAGGTTCACCAAGGTTCAGGAGAACCCATTGCTGATGTTATGGTCGGTTCAGAGAAACTCCAAATCCCAAAGCCCCGCCTCTCCCACCCCACCCCTCCCCTCCCAGGAGTCTCCACGCGGTCCGTTTTGGATGCGAGGTAAGTGCAGGCCCGCACGGAGGCTCACGGAGGGGGAAAAACAGGCCTTCCGGAAGTTCCATAAGGCCCGTTTCCGGTCTCTCGAGGGCCTCTGGAGCAGTGTTTCTCAAACTTGGCAACTTTAAGTCCTGTGGACTTCAACTCCCAGAATCCCCCAGCCAGCATAGCTGGCTGGGGAATTCTGGGAGTTGAAGTCCACAGGACTTAAAGTCGCCAAGTTTGAGAAACACTGCTCTGGAGCCTGGGGGGGAGGCAGTTTTCACCCTCCCAGAAGCTCGCGGAAAGCCTCCGGAGTCTGAGGAAGGCAAAATCCCCCTCCCACTGTGGTGCAGGAGACTGTCTAGGCCACACCCTCCATGGCCACGCCCACTCAGCAATCGGGCAGAGAAGTCATTGCTGAAAGTTTGGAAGCCCACCCCTGTCTGTAAGTCATAAGAAAGAAAATGTTGATCCCCTCCCCCCCCCCCCCCCCCCCCGTCGGATCAATTAGAGCAAAACTGTCCTGGATAGGCAAGGTTTGTTGATACGAGAGCATCTAGCAACGTTCCAATATTTGAAGGCTGCCACCTATTCTCCAAAAGAAAAGAAGGCACGAAGGGCACCTGGAGCTCTTCTAAATCAGAGGATGCTTTAATCCTCCTCCTCCTCATGAGCATCTGAGATGATCCAAAGCAGCTTTTCTTAACCTTGGCAATTTGGAGATGTGTGGACTTCAACTCCCAGATTCTTCAGGCTGCCCATTTTTTGCTCACCATGACATAAAAAAGATGTTGAGACCCAGAGAAGAGCAACAGAGAGGATTAGGTGGCTGAAGATTGAAACATACAAAGAAGAGTTGCAGGAATTGGGTATGTCTAGTCTACCAAAGAGAATGACCAGGGGTGAAATAATAGCAGTCTTTCCAATATTTGAGGAGCTGCCACAAAGAAGAGTGATGTGTGAAGAGTGAAGAAGAGTGAAGCTATTCTCCAAAGCACCAGAAGGCAGGACAAGAAACAACGGATGGAAACTTATCAAGGAGCAATTCAAACTAGAACTAAGGAGAAATTTCCAGTAAGTGAGAACAATTAACCAGTGGAATGGCTTTCCTTCAGAAACAGTGGGTGCTCCATCAATAGAGGTTTTTAAGAAGAGACTGGAAGCCATTTGTCCAAAATGGAACAGGGACTCCTGCTTGAGCTGGGGGTTGGAGTAGAAGACCTCCAAGCCCCTCCCTACTCTTATTCTGTTATTAAGGTCTCTGTCTCATGAAGTTCTTCTGTGTTTGACTGGCAGTGCTGTCCCCCCATTCCCCCCCGCTCAGTATGTGAAGTTGCTCATCCCATTCTCCAGCCACTTGAAAAACAGAGCGCAGCAAAATTGCAACTTCCCTCCTGGGTACTTCATTGGAAAAGAATTTCTTGGCAAGCAGCCTAGCAGACACATGGCTCTCTGGTATTCTTAGAAAGCCATCGATCTCTCGAAGAGGTTGCTGCAGCTGCATTTGCTGTACCAAAAACCCTCGGTAGAAACTGGTGCCTGATGATACTGGTCTGAAATGCCCCCGTCCTGCTCGAACGCAAAGACCATTACATCTAGAAAAAGTTCATTAAAGCCCTTCTTCTAATTAATTCCCTTTCTCTAAACATTTTGGAAATGGCATGAGAGGGAGAGAGAGGGAAGAAGAGACGGAGACAGAGACAGAGAGACAGAGACAGAGAGACAGAGAGACAGAGACAGAGAGACAGAGAGACAGAGAGACAGAGAGACAGAGAGAGAGAGAGAGAGAGAGAGAGAGAGAGAGAGAGAGAGAGAAGGAGAGACATAGAGGGAGAGAACGAGGAAGAGAGAAACAGACAGAGGGAGTGAGAGTGGGAGAGAGGAGAGAGAGGGAGAAAAATAGGAGGGGAGAGAGAGAGACTGAGTGAGTGAGAATGGGAGAGAGAGATAGAGAAGGAGAGATAGAGGGAGTGCAAGAGGGAGAGAGTGAGACACACACACAGAGAGTGACTGAGAGCAGGAGAGAGAGATATAAAGGGAGAGAAAGATGGAGAGAAAGAAATGAAGAAAAAAAGAGAGCCTGAGAAAAAGAGAGAGGGGGAGAGGGAGGGAGGGGGGAGGGAGGGAGAGAGAGAGAGAGAGAGAGAGAGAGAGAGAGAGAGAGAGAGAGAAAGAGAGAAAAAGAGAGAGAGAAGTATTAATACCACTTTATAATGCCTTGGTAAGGCCACACTTGGAATACTGCATCCAGTTTTGGTTGCCCCAATGTAGAAAAGATGTTGAGACTCTAGAAAGAGTGCAGAGAAGAGCAACAAAAAGGATTAGGGGACTGGAGGCTAAAACATATGAAGAACGGTTGCAGGAACTGGGTATGTCTGGTTTAATGAAAAGAAGGACCAGGGGAGACGTGATAGCAGTGTTCCAATATCTAAAGGGCTGCCACAAAGAAGAGGGAATCAAGCTATTCTCCAAAGCACCTGAGGGCAAGACAAGAAGCAACGGATGGAAACTAATCAAGAAGACAAACAACCTATAACTAAATTTCCTGACAGTTAGAACAATTAATCAGTGGAAACTTGCCTCCAGAAGTTGTGGATGCTCCAACACTGGAAAACTTTGGACAAGCATTTGTCTGAAATAGTATAGGGTTTCCTGTCTGAGCAGGGACTTAGAACAGAAGACCTCCCTTCCAACTCTATTATAGTACTCTGTTCTGCTCTGCTCTCATCTATCCCCCTCATTCACATTTAGACTTCCATGTGACCCATAGTCTCATGTCCAGTTGTCCCCCATTTCCAAAAGAAAATAAAAACATATTTAATCTTTCTTGTAGCCCAAACTACAATAGCCCCGAAGGTTCACTGTTCTACCAGTGACTCAGTGGTGGGTTCCTGCCGGATCGCACCGGATCGCGCGCGCTCCCTGTCAGCGCTCCACCTGGCTCGCGCGCTCCCTTTCAGCGCTACACCTGGCTCGCGCGCTCCCTTCCGGTGCTAAAACCGGAAGTACAGTCTTGCCCTGCCCCTGGCGAAGCAACGATGCCTGCCTGCGCTCCACCAGCTCGGCTGGGAACGGAGATGTTTCCTCAGCAGAGTGGAGCGCTGTCTTTTCAGGCGCTCCGCTCCGCTGAGGAAACATCTCCGTTCCCAGCCGAGCTGGTGGAGCGCAGGCAGGCGTCGTTGCTTCGCCAGGGGCAGGGCAAGACTGTACTTCCGGTTTTAGCGCCGGAAGGGAGCGCGCGAGCCAGGTGTAGCGCTGAAAGGGAGCGCGCAAGCCAGGTGGAGCGCTGACAGGGAGCGCGCGAGCCAGGTGGAGCGCTGAAAGGGAGCGCGCGCGATCCGGTGCGATCCGGCAGGAACCCACCACTGCAGTGACTGGATCGAAAGAGGCTGTTTCTACAGCAGACTTTGTGGGCTGAGTGGAGCTCAGCAGATCACTGTCTGAGATCACGTCGTCTTCAAGGTCTTCTCTAGTTCTCTAGATTATCCTCCATTGCAAGAAGCCAAGAAAGACCTTTTCCCAACCAGAACAGGGAAAACCTACTTTACACGGCTTCAGAGGTGGAGATAAAAATGGAGGGGACCTCATGAGGGCCTGTCCCTCAAGAAGGGCTCTAAAGTGGTTTGGGCCACAGGCAAGTGGCCCAGGGCAAGGAAGTTAGAGAAGAAATGTTTAAAAAGTTCTCTATTTCTTCTTTGAGATATTTCTATATCCAAACCCCAAAGCCAAAACAACAGCTGCAAGATTGGAATCAAGGAAATGACATTACCTGGGGAACTTATTACCTAGGGAACTGTTTCAGGTTGCTTCACTATAAGCTTGCCTTAAGGGAGCTCCTCGGCAAAATAATCTCTTTCCTACATCTATCTATCTATCTATCTATCTATCTATCTATCTATCTATCTATCTATCTATCTATCTATCTATCATCTATCTATCTATCTATCTATCTATCTATCTATCATCTATCTATCTATCTATCTATCTATCTATCTATCTATCTATCTATCTATCTATCTATCATCTATCTATCATCTCTCTCTCTCTCTTTCTTTCTTTCTTTCTTTCTTTCTTTCTTTCTTTCTTTCTTTCTTTCTTTCTTTCTTTCTTTCTTTCTTTCTAGCTTATCTTGAAAAATCTTGCCATCTCTACCAGGTTTTTTGGCATCTCTAAGCTGAGATCCAGTCCCTGACTTGCTCATGCTTTGGATCTAGGAAGCAGTTTGGGTCCAAGGTGAACCAATGAAGCCATGGAATCTGCCTCAGTGGCAAGATTCTCAGTCATCCAGGCCATGGTTATCCCAAAAGTGCTTTTTCAAGAAGCAAATGGACCTTCTTTGTTTTTGCTTGGAAATATTTTTTTTGTTTTTTTTATAAAGTTTTTTATTAGATAAACATTAAAAACATTGGACATTGTACAACATTTCTGGCATAAACATTTCCATATAGTGATTAGATCTTATAACAATTACATTTATATCCATTCCATAGGCGTATGTAGTCAGTCAGATTACCTGTCTATTTTTTTAAAATTTAAATTTTAATTTTAATTAAACAAAAACACAAAAAAAGAATCATTCTTCATTACATCTTGTCAATTGGTTACAGATAACCTTCATGCATTTCTTCCACAGTCATTACTTATAGTTCATATTAGATTATACACTTTAAATCAAAAATCTTTGTATATCTTACTATCAATGTACCACAATTCTCGTTTGACTACAATTATTTAAACATGCTTTTACCTCAAATTGTTCATACTTAAAGACACAACCACATAATGGCATTCATTAGCTATTTCAAAAATCCTCCAATAACATTACATTTTATGACATATTCTAAGTAAAAGTCAATTAATAAAATTTCTAAACCTTTATCCCCTCCTTTCCCCCCCCAACTCGCTGTTTAGAGTTTGTATCCAAGTTGCTTTTATCAATACCAGAGCATGTATATATTATTAAACAATATCCATTGACATTTCCTTGTTGTTATTATAATTGGCTAAAAATCATTTACTATTTATATCCCACCTCCTCTCGTCAGACCCAAAAAACATTACACCTTTATGACAAGACCAAAATAAAAGTTTGTTAATAAAATTTATAGGTCTTTTTCCCAGATCGCAATTTTCAATTTATATCCAAATTTCTTGTACTAGTTTGCCAGTATATATATATATCATTAAGCTGTATCCATTATCATTTCATTATTGTTATTATAGTTAATTATTTGTTGACGAATAAACATTTAATAACAATCTAAAACAATCTAAGAATGACTAAATTCCTACTTATTGATCAACCAAAAATTAACTAGGTTTTTATTATCAACTTTCATTGTCAACCTGTATCTTTCCAGTAACAAAACACTCTTATCTCTCTTGCCAGTTGTAGTGTCAGTCTTCTTTTTATCTGCTTTATAAGGTTTTTATAGACGTCTCTCCCCACTTTGTTGCTTGAAGGATCTCTCAGGTAGATTACCTGTCTATTGAACCTTTCTTTTATATAATTACTAATCATACAAAAATACATATCCAATTTCTACATATCACACAGTCTTAATACCGTATTTTCCAATTCTTAACTTGTCTGTGTTTTTCTGTCCCAGCCTTTTCCCCTCATTTCTAACTATCGGTACCATTTGTCCCAGATTTCATGATATTCCGTCTCACTCTTGTCTTTGAGCTCTAGAGTCAGTCTGCCCCTCTCTGCGCACGTCAGTATCTTATTTATTATTTCTTGTTCCAAGGGAGTCTCCTTATTTTTCCATTGTTTTTTGCCTCAACCCCATCCTTTGATTTAGCATCTCTTCCAAATACTTTCTTATCTGGTGCCAAAAACCCGTAGCTTTCGAGCACTCCCACCACATATGGTAGAAGGTCCCTAGTGCAGCATTACATTTCCAACATTGTGGCGATAATTTGGATGACGTTTTGGTTGTCATCCAAGAAGCTTCTTCAGTTCTGAAGAACTAGAGCTGAAGAAGCTTTTTGGATGAGAAATGAAACATCTTCAAGGAAAAACAAAGAAGGTTCAGTTACCTCTTGAAAAATCACCTTTGGGGAATTTTCTGGGGAAAGTACCATATGCATGAGGATGTTGGCTTGGATCAGGGGTGGGTTGCTGCTGGTTTTACTACCGGTTTGCAACCCGCGCGCAACCTGCCCTGTGCACGCGTGCACTGTTCAATGTAAATTGTTCTTCACGCAGAACAATGAACAATGTGCAGAACAATTTACAGGGAACTTGCGGCGGCCCAGCGGCAGTGAGGGAAACGGTTCAGGGGCATGGCAGGCCTGAGTTGCTGCCGGTTCTGCGAATTCTACTACTGGTTCAGCCGAACCGAGCCGAACCAGGAGCAACCCATCTCTGGCTTGAATGTCCCATGGACCTCAGGTCACATTGCTAAAGAAAGAGCTTTGACTGAAGAAAGCATGTTTGACCTTAAATCAGCGTTTCACCCCTTTTTACAGCCTTGTTTTCTGACGTCTATAGGACTTTTAAGCCAGCATTTCCATGTCTATCTGAGCTGGCAACCACACCAAAATCCTTGGGATGTACAGGATTCCAAAGGAAGAAACATTAAATTAGATCTGAGCTTCCCTTTGAAGTGTAAGATTAGAATGTCAGCCTTGTTCCACTTCACATATTTTTTTTATACCAGGGGTTGAGTGTTTTGAACCATCTTCTTTGATATTTCATCTGAAGAATCAGATCATGGACTATCCTTGAATTATATCGTTCCAACAGTTCAGAAATGAAGCAATGCATCATCTTTTGTCTGCTTGCACTAAGAATGCCCTTGTAGGAGCATATGTTCTGCAGAAGAAGCTTGCCAATCATTGAGTGATGTAGATGCTACAGTGGATATTCAACCTTTGGAGAATGTTGATCAAACCTGCTCAATCCACTTTCATGAACTAAAGAACATTTAGAAATGCATTTTTGACAGGTATCACCCTGCAGGATCCTGTCAGCATCCTAAGCAATGAAACAGCCTGAGTTTTTCATGCCAAGGAGATTTCAAGCTGAAGAATCGAGTTAAGGACAGACACCAACAGCCAAATATCAGTAAAAACAGTGGGGTGAAACTCAAGACCCGCGGGCCGTATCCGGCCCATAGGGTGCTTAAAACTGGCCCATGGTCCTGGCATGGAAAGAGCAAAGGACCAGTCTGCGGTGCCTCTACCAGTGAAAATGGAGCTTCAGGGGGGGGCACATAGGCCCCCACATCCTGTTTTCAGCCACAATGGCCTCCTGCAGCTCTCTGCCAGCGAAAATGGAGCTCAGGATGGCTGCACAGAAGGAAGGAAGGAAGGAAGGAAGGAAGGAAGGAAGGAAGGAAGGAAGGAAGGAAGGAAGGAAGGAGGGAGGGAGATTATAGTAAGAGTGAGGGAGGGTCTCAGGGAAGTCCTGTCTTAGCACTTCACCACCACAGGTTCCCCCCCGCCCGACGTGAGTCTTGTGTCACACCCACCATGGCTATGCCCATCCCTGGCCACGCCCATTCCTGCCCATGCCCTCCACCCCTGCTCCCTGGCCATCCAAGCAGGGGGAGGTTGTTTCCAGCAGGCATTACTGCCAGTTCTCTCGTGGGCATGCACTGCATGCAAAGTACGTTAAAAATGTTCTGCACATGTGCAAAAGCAAAAACAAGATGGGGTGTTTATGGCGCTGCTTGGAGAACCAGTTTGGGGGCGTGGCAGGCCTGGGACTCTGCCGGTTCCAGCACCCCAGGCCACCAAACCACTATTAGTTCTGCCGAACCGGTGGGAACCCACCCCTGCATCCGTGGCCAAACACAACCCTGATGTGAAGTAGAGTTTGATACCCCTGAGTTAAACTGTTAAAGAAGACATTTTCCTGGGTGAATATCCTCCTTTTTTCACCTGCCCCAAAACTCAGTTCCTAGGAGAACGGAAAAAATGCATTTGAATTAAACTGGTTTTTAAAACATGTGAATCTCCTGGTCAGATGATTAAATGGGAAGATTCAGACATCCTGACTAGTTAACTCTCGCAGTGAAAGATATTAATTGCTAAGAAACATTGATCTCCAATTCCCCAGAATAAAAGGGTCCAAGAACGTCCCAGAGATTTATTGAAATTTGACAACAGAACTAGAAACAGAAACCCAGACGCAGCGAGTGTTCTGAAGACAACCAGAATAAAGATGAAACTGAGGAGAACCATAGATCTTCCTGGCATCCCTTTTCTATTGTTGCCTCTCGGGCATCAGTTGCGAGTCTTATTCTTCTTTCGGTGCCTTGATTTAATAGATACTATTGGAGGGGATGACCTTGGAAGGCCTAGAGAATATTCATTTTCAAAAATGTCTTCAACTGTCAGCGTTGACTTTGGAAAGCATCGAGAAACATTCAGATGTTTTCCTGCTGCTGCACGAAAGGCTGACTTAAACTTCTAAAACATCTTGGACATCCTGTATTCTCAGGTGCGCATTGAACATTTAATAGGTATGCAGTGGTGGGAGCAAATTGCTATGGGGATTAGAACTGGGTTACAGAGGATCAGATGTGCTTTGACACATCACTACCTTTGATGGCTATATAATAATTCCTGCATCGGAGGAAGTGTTGTTTTCAAGATATTTGCAGAGGGCCATGAATGGAAGCGTTCTGCTTTTATGTCACTCTGAAGGATTCACTGAGGAAAGTTGACCAGATGGGAACATAATATATAAATTTGGTCTAGTGTAACCAGGCTAGAAACCAGGAGACTGTGAGTTCTAGACCTGCCATGGCCATGAAAGCCGGTTGGGTGACTTTGGGCCAGTCACCAGGAGATGATGAATTCCAGTCCTGCCTTAGTCATGAAAGCTGGTTGGGTGACTTTGGACCAGTCACCAGGAGATAGTGAATTCTAGTCCTGCCTTAGTCATGAAAGCTAGTTGGGTGACTTTGGGCCAATCACCATGAGACTGATTTCTAGTCCTACTTTGGCCATGAAAGCCAGATGGATAACTGGTGGGCCAATCACCAGAAATAGGGAGTTCTAATCCTGCTTTAGGCATGAATGCTGACTGGGCGACTTTGGGCCAGTCACTCTCTCTCAGCCCAACTCACCCGCAAGGTTGTTGTGGGGAAAAGAGGAGGACGAGGGTGTGATAGATGTGTTTGCTGCCTTGAGTTATTTGTAAAAAGAGTAAAGGTAGAATACAAATAAATAAGTAAGTTCATAAATAAGTAAAAGTAAACATTGGATCAGGTAAGGTCTTAATCTTCACGTTATGGCCCTTCCTCCTTTCTTATATTAAAATATACAGTTCATATTATACATACAACCCATCTATCAGGGGTGTCAAACTCAATTTCACTGAGGGCCGCATCAGGGTTGTGTTTGACCTTGAGGAGTACAGGGTGGGCGTGGCCAGGGTGGGTGTGGCCAGGGTGGGTGTGGCCAACTCAATGTCACTCATGTTGGGGGCGCCTGTGGTGGCCGAGTGCTCTGCCAGCGAAAACGGGCCCCCAAGCTCCATTTTTGGCTGTGACGGCCTCCTGAAACCTTCTGTTAGAAAAATGGAGCTTGGGAGGGCTGCTCGCGGTCTTCGCAAACTCCATTTTCTCTGGCAGAGGCACCGCAGGCTGGTCCTTTGCTGTTTGCAAGATGACCCCATAGGCCAGATCTAAGCACCCCGCGGGCCAGATCCAGCGTTCGGACCTTGAGTTTGACACCCCTGCCATATATAATATCCTATGAAATGAATCTGAGCTATATAATAATATTTGGTCCATGGCTTCCTCTTCATCAATATTCTGAGCTGGCAAAAGCTCTATACTTCAGATCTCAGCAATTTTTCCAAGCAGCTAATAATCCATCTCATTCTTAACTATTCCATATCTTTTGTCTGAGAAACAGTCTTTGCAAAAAGGCAGGTAATTAAAAGATTCTTGAGATTAATGCTCTTTCACAGCATATCCACACTAAAAAAAAAGACTTATTTTTATAGATAAACATAGATAAAGCATTAAGATTAAAGAAGGGATGGAGGGAAATGAGGAGTTTTAGCCATAATGGTGGGTATTTGTTGTGTTGTTGTTGTTAAACGGCTTTTAGTTATTGTTATTGCCTTGTCATCTCCGGTTTTCCCCCAAGCCAATTTGATATTTTCTCTAAGAAAAAAATCTCCACTCATGAGCAGCAATCTTAGTTACCAAGAATAAAACAGTAGAGTTTTGATAGAATCCTAGAGAAATCTATTAAGAAATAAATTCCAAGGCTCAATGAGCATTAAGTCCTAATTGTTCAATGAGAAACCTTTTTTCCCTTGGGTGGATTTCCTCTTGCTTCTATCTACCCCTAAACTTTCAAAAGTAGTTTCTAGAAATTTCAAAAAAATGTCATTCAATCAGTGCCTTATCACATGCAAAAAAGAAAGAAAAGAGGTGTACAAACTTGGGTGCTTTCTGAGTTTAGATGTTTGCTTTCAGACATTTCATTACCACACTAAGTAACATCTTCAGGTTTAGAAGGGAGTGGGGTTTGCTCTCTATTTATATACTTACTTGTATATAACATTGCTAGTCAGTATTGTTGGAGGTGTTGAATTGCCTTGGTAATTCTTTGATTGGGCATTGTTGACAGTTTGTTTGTCTTGATTGCTGGTGAGGAAATGTTTTGGTCTTTTTGTTTCCTTTTTAGCTTTTTTACTGTTTCTTTTGAATTGTGTGTAAATGTTGTGTACCTCTGTGTGCCTGTTGATGGCTCATTTGTCTGAGGCTCATCTTCCAATTCCCTGTGTTTATAGCTTGGTCTCCCCTTCATGGAGACTCATAGTTTCCCAGTTAAAAGAGGAAGAGAAAATAATTGTCAGAAGACAATTGCTTAAAAAAAACACCTCACTTAAATGTCTAGATAAATAAAAAGAAGGAGTAGGGGAGACATGATAGCAGTCTTCCAATATCTCAGCGGTTGCCACAAAGAAGAGGGGGTCAAGCTATTCTCCAAAGCACTTGAAGGCAGGACAAGAAGCAATGGGTGGAAACTAATCCAGGAAAGAAGTAACCTAGAACTAAGGATAAATTTCCTGACAGAACAATTAATCAGTGGAGCAACTTGCCTCCAGAAGTTGTGAATGCTCCAACACTGGAAGTTTTTAAGAAGAGATTGGACAACCATTCATCTGAAATGGTATAAGGTTTCCTGCCTGAGCAGGGGGTTGGACTAGAAGACCTCCAAGGCCCCTTCCAACTCTACTATTCCGTAAATAATCTGAGTTTTGTATCTGGGTTCCTGCTCCTTCACAGAAAAAAGTAGAGGACAGACAGAAATCTTGTCAAGTTCAGTATCTATTTGAAAAACAAAATATCTGAGTGGTTGATAAGTAAGTGTAACACCACTATCTCTATACTGCCTATAATATACGATGAGCTGAAATGCTGAAAAGATTATCAGTTGGCAGTTTTCCCAGTGGAAGGGACTGGAATAGGGGAGATATGTGTTGATTCAGAGGCTCTTAGAACTGCACGCTACACTTCAGGTGTAAAGAAAAAAAGTCTGTCTTAAGCTTAGAAACTTAGGAGTGGAACAAGGTAAAAGTGTCCACCGACTAGAAAACAAAATGCACTATTTTAGCACTGCAAAAAATCCCCACCAGTTTCAGGTAAGCCAATATATAACCAAATGCCTCTTTTGAATCCAGGTCCAGATGTGATTCTGAAGTACCACAAAGTATTACAGGTAGGCCTAGTCTAGTGAAAAGAAGGACTAAGGGTGACATGATACCAGCGTTCCAATATCTCAGGGGCTGCCACAAAGAGGAGGGAGTCAAACTATTCTCCAAGGCACCTGAGGGTTGAACAAGAAGCAATGGGTGGAAACTCATCAAGGAGAGAAGCAACTTAGAACTGAGGAGAAATTTCCTGACAGTGAGACCAACCAGTGGAACGGCTGCCTTCAGAGGTTATGGGTACTCCATCACTGGAGGCATTTAAATAGCGAGTATAGGGTCTCCTACTTCAGTAGGAGGTTGGGTTCGAAGACCTCTAAGGTCCCTGCCACAGTGGTGGGTTCCTATCGGTTTGGACTGGTTCGGCCGAACTGGTAGTGGTTTGGCGGCCTGGGTTGCTGGAACTGGCACCACCCTAGGCCTGCCACGCCCCTTGAGCCACTTCTTCCGGCAGCACCGTAGGTGCCACCATCTTGTTTTTTGCTTCTGCACATACGCAGAGCAATTTTTATTGCACTGGGCATGTGCGCTGGGCACGCATCAAGCGTGCATGTGTGCGTGGCGCAGCCATGAGCAAACCAGCCATAGCGACTGCTGGGACCCACCCCTGCCCTTCCAACTCTGTTATTCAATGTTCTATGTTCCTAATTAACCTTAAAGGGGAGTCACAGTTTAGACTCTTGTTTCTCAACGTTGGCAATTTTAAGATTGTGGATTTTTCCTCCCAGAATTCCTCAGTCAGTATATGTTACATAACAGTGACGTGCGGTGAGGTTTATGACTGGTGAGGCACTGACACAGTGGTGGGTTTCAAGTATTTTTAGACTTGTGGACTTCAACTCCCAGAATTCCACAGCCAGGCATGCTCAGTTCCAATTTAAAGCGACAGCATTTGTTTTTCTCCTTTGCTCCTTCTTTCTTTTTCTTTTTCTTCTCCTTCCCCTCCTTCCTCCCTCTCTCCCTTCCTCTCCCTCTCTCAAACACACACACACACACACACACACACACACACACACACACGGAAGTTGGATTGGACTATCTCTCCTACCCCTTCCTTCTCTCACTCACTCTCAAACAACCCCCCCCCCACACACAAAAGTTGGATTGGATATCTTTTCCAGTGGCTTGAAAGCAGCTCCTCTGCCATCCCCCCCCCATTCCCCTGCTGCCTTTCCCAAACACCTCCACCATTGCAAATGCAGCCTGCTGTCTGGGTGGGAAATGCCTGGAACACAATAAAGCCCACCCACCACCTCCTGCTGGCAGGCTGGGGTGAGAGGAGAGGCAGAGAAGCCGGAGGGGAGCCGAGCCGAGCCTTCCAAAAGAAAGAGGCTGGGGGGAAGTGTGTGTACTACAGCATGGCTCTTTGCCTGGCTTCCTGCCTCCTCCTGTGGTCTCCTCAGTGCTCGCTTGTGCTCTCCCTCCCCAAGTGTAGTTTGATTGCAGGTGGAGCCACATTGCCTTTTCAAACTTGTAATCACTGAAGCTGGGCTAGATTTTTATATAGTTTTATCCAGCTGTGTGTGTGAGAGAGAGAAATGAATGGGGGCCTGGGGAGGAAGTCACTACACTTGAGGAGGGAGAGCACAAGTGAGGTTAAGCAGAGTCATCCACGGTGAGGCAGCAACTAGCTCAGCTTTTTCCTTTTACTTTTTTTTTTCATGATGAGAGTGGTGAGGCTGTGCCTCACTTGCCTCACCTGACTGCATGTCACTGTTACATAACACCCCCAACGAAAGAAGACTCCGAGGCTTGAGTTTCCTCAAAGTTCCATTTTATTATTTTGGCACATCTGGGAAAACCCAGAATCTGAAAGTTTCCAGGTTTTCCCCACCCAAATGAAAGTCCAAGCCCCTGCCCAGCACCCACATGTCCATCACATGGCCCAATCAGGCACCGTCCCAACTGGAGATGCCTCCCAGTCACACCCCTCCAGGTACAGGGCAAGGTGTCCTTGACTCTCTGAGAAAGGAATGTTATTTTGACTATGTATCTCCCGTACTCCATATAACCCCTCCTCCCATTTTTCCACAGCTTGGAATATGGCAGGCCAGAAGGCTCAATGCAAAAATTTTTTACCCATCGAAGTCAGCTTAGAAGTATTTTCATCTTCAAAAGAGGGTGAAAATGGTTTGCTCAAAGAGATCAATGGAAAAGACGCAGAGATGCTTGTGGAGTTGAAGGAGGTGAATATTGTGTCTTCTGCGAGCTCAGGATATTATTCCCACAATATGCACGGAACCAAGTTGTGGCTTTTTTTGTCATAGTCAGCAAGTGAGAAGTTCATCCCACATTTCAGTCTGAAATAGATTCAATATCAGGTAGAAAAAAAAAATCTGCTCTCTGTTATTACAGAATTTAGCCACCAAGGGCAATGTTTAAATATCCTTAGCTGTGAAAGTCTTTCTTCGTATTGATTACTGGTTCACCGCAAGTATGATGAATAGATGAGGAATAGCCAAGTGCTACAAATAAACATATTTCCCTTCCTTCCTATCGAAGTCAAATGGAGCCCGTATATGTCTATGGAGATTCTCAAATTATCCAGCTCATGATTGCCACAAAGCAGTGACGTGCAGTCAGGTGAGGCAAGTGAGGCACAGCCTCACCACTCTCATCATGAAAAAAAAAAGTAAAAGGAAAAAGCTGAGCTAGTTGCTGCCTCACCGTGGGTGACTCTGCTTAACCTCACTGGTGCTCTCCCTCCCCAAGTGTAGTGACTTCCTCCCCAGGCCCCCATTCATTTCTCTCTCACACACACACAGCTGGATAAAACTATATAAAAATCTAGCCCAGCTTCAGTGATTACAAGTTTGAAAAGGCAACGTGGCTCCACCTGCAATCAAACTACACTTGGGGAAGAGAGCACAAGTGAGCACTGAGGAGACCACAGGAGGAGGCAGGAAGCCAGGCAAAGAGCCATGCTGTAGTACACACACTTCCCCCCAGCCTCTTTCTTTTGGAAGGCTCTGCTTGGCTCCCCTTCGGCTTCTCTGCCTCTCCTCTCACCCCAGCCTGCCAGCAGGAGGTGGTGGGTGGGCTTTATTGTGTTCCAGGCATTTCCCACCCAGACAGCAGGCTGCATCTGCAATGGTGGAGGTGTTTGGGAAAGGCAGCAGGGGAATGGGGGGGGGGATGGCAGAGGAGTTGCTTTCAAGCCACTGGAAAAGATATCCAATCCAACTTTTGTGTGTGGCGGGGTTTGTTTGAGAGTGAGTGAGAGAGGGAAGGGGTAGGAGAGATAGTCCAATCCAACTTCTGTGTGTGTGTGTGTGTGTGTGTGTTTGAGAGAGGGGGAGGAAGGGAGAGAGGGAGGAAGGAGGGGAAGGAGAAGAAAAAGAAAAAGAAAGAAGGAGCAAAGGAGAAAAACAAATGCTGTCGCTTTAAATTGGAACTGAGCATGCCTGGCTGTGGAATTCTGGGAGTTGAAGTCCACAAGTCTAAAAATATTTGAAACCCACCACTGTGTCAGTGCCTCACCAGTCATAAACCTCACCGCACGTCACTGCCACAAAGGTACTTTTCCAAAAGGTAACTGTCTTTAGTTTTTCCTTGAAGTCGCTTCGCTTCTCAACCAAGAAGCTTCTTCAGTTGTGACTGAATGGTGGAGAATGGAAGGATTTATATTCCTTGCAGTCATCTGGTCATTAGCACTCTCTCTGAGAGTTGTGGAGGTCGCTTGGAGGTTTATCTGTGTCTTGGAACTGTTGAAAGGACTGTGTTGTAGACTGGAGATAGATGATGTCATATCCCTCCCCCTCTGTTGAGAGAGGGCTGTTCAATTTTCACATAGATGGCCCCTTCGACCCCTTTTTCAAACCCGTGATCCTCTCTGTTCAGAATGTGAACTTTGTTGTCTTCAAAGGAGTGGCCAGGTGTGAAATTCAGCAGGTTCTGACAGGTTCTGGAGAACCAGTAGTGAAAATTTTGAGTAATTCGGAGAACCAGCAAATGCTACCTCTGGCTGGCCCCACCTGGTCTGCCCAATATGGGAGGGAGCATGCTGCTTAATCTCTCCCTTGGCTCAGCTGATAAAGGGAGGAGAACTTGTGGCTTAGAGGTTAATACAACTGCCTAATATGTAAGCAGCTCAAGTTCAAATCCCAGCAAGGGCATGGCTAGCTGATGAGAGCTAAATAGCTTTAAATAGATCTATACTAGTCTCCTTTCATTTATTTATTAGCAAAAGTGTAACACACACAAACATACCCAAAATATATCCTTTCTCGCTTCCTACTCTATTTGTTTGCATATAATGCTAGATGTTTAGGTACAGGATAAATGGACATATCAAAAGATACATGGGGGTGACGACCTTAAAGCTGATGCAACTCATTCTTTTTAATAAGCATCGTTCCTTCTTAAAGTGATGTTAATGAACTGTGTATGTTCAGGCGTGGGGCAAAGATTAAAGCAGACATTAATTGTATATATTTGCATACTTCCCATCTATTGTAATCACTCACGGAGCAATGTCAATGATCAAATGAAATTAGACCTTGGGGTTATTAGTCTATTTTTTCCCTCTAGGCACACAATAGATGTGTTCTGGTAATATAGCTGACTCAGCCAGAGGGTTGGCAGACTAAACACCGCTGTGTGCCAACCGCATCCTATCTCAGATATTCTGCTTGAAAGAACATTCATCTTTTGGATCATCTTAGCTGTTTCAAAGGTGGCTGAGCAGCTGTTTCTTCCTTTAAAAAAAAACTGTTAAAGGAGAAGAAGAATATGTGGTGGTGTCATTCTCACTAGGTAGGCTAGTCCAGAAAACCAACTCCACAGCAGTTCCCTTTGTTGCAACCTCTCCAATTGTGGAGAGAGATGCATAAACATTTAAGAAACCAAAGTGTAGACAGAAAGCAGAATAACATTCTTAGTTCTATGATTGTTCTGCTTTTGAATTCAAATACACATAGTTCCTATGGTAATTAACAGTTTACTGGGGGTCAAGGAGACAACAGTAGCCTAGGAATGCAAATCAAAACAGTTTTGCCTGAATGGTTTGTTTTCAACATAGAAAAATAGTCCAAATCCAATCCAGAGTTCCAAGATCCAGGTCAGATTTTGTCTCTTTAAGAATGCACTGTTTAAAATAATTATACATAAATAAAAAAACAAATACAATTCACCACTTTTAAAACAAAAATACTATGCTTCGGGCAGGATTGTGTGGAAAAAGAAAGGCATCAAGAAAAATTGACTGAAAACACACTCAGAATGTTCACAAAGCCTAAAATTGCTGCAGAAATGAAACAGATCAAACATAAGCTTAAGCTAATGAGAAACAGCAAGGAACTAAAATGGAGTGACTTATTGATCTTCATTTTGAAATATTGACTCAGTTTACAAGCAGAAAAAATAAACTCCAGGGGTGGGGGGGGGGGTTGCATGAGTTTCCCCTCTGGAGTTTGCTCATTTCATGAAGTTCTGATTTGTTAAATGTTGTCTATGAAGAGTATCAACCATCCAGGTCATGGTTGTCCTGAAGAATTGGAGAAGCGGCTTGGATGAGAAGCAAAATGTTTTCAAAAAACAAAACCCAAGAAAGTCCAGTTGCCTTCTGGAAAAGCACCATTGGGATTCTTGATCTGCTAATTCTAAGGTCTATCTTCCTCCATTTCCTTTATCCCCAATATCCCCATTTCCTTTATGCCCCAAAGCACATACAAAGAATGGTTTCCTATCAATTTCTCTCAAGCAAATCCCTTAACATTGGTCATCAAAGATTGATCTGCTGTTAAATGAAAGCTACTGAGAAAGGCTGAACAAATCAAATGTCTATGTGGTTGGTTTGACTTCTGAAGTTTGGCAATTTGGTTGCAAACATTTCGTCCCTGTTCAAGGAGATATCTTCAGTGCACTTAATCCAAAGCACAATGAAGATGTCTCCTTGAATGGGGATGAAACTTTTGCAATCAAATCACCAAGTTGGGAGCTCAAACCGACGACATAACTACCAACCTGAGTTATTCATATTTAAAGACATTTCAGATCAAAAGACTCTTTGTATGTGCCCATGCATGTATGTAGGGTGGGATTCAGCTGGTTTGGACTGGTTTGGGCGAACCGGTAGTTTCAATGATCAGCAAACCGGTTCCCTCCGATGCAGGTGAGTCCGCCCGCCTGCCCCTGCGCATCACTTACCTATATCCTCTCAGCTGATTTGCGTAGCAGAGTGGATTGCTGCGCCTCAGCTATGTTACTCCCTTATAACGTGGAAAGTGCGTTTTGTTAAAACTGTTGTGTGCGTGCACGCGACGCATGTGATCACCGAACCGGTTGTTAAACTGGCAGGATCCCACCACTGTATCTAAGTACAGGTAGTCCTTACTTAACAACTGTTTAGTGACCATTTGAAGTTAACAAGGACCCCTCAAAAGATTCTTACCACCTAGTTGTAGGGTTCTGATGGTGGCACCTCTTCTATGGTCTGATTTATCTTTGGCTACTGATTTATCTTTATAGCTGATTGCAGCTTGCTTTGTAAACCCAGTTGATTTCTCTTTGGGTTGCTTGCTTTTTATATCCTATCTCCCTCCCCCCCCCACTCCAGATGTTTTGTATGGCTTAATGGCCCGCGATTGAGGATCACGAACCCTGCTAAGTGTAAAGTTAAACCTTTCTTTGCACAGCCCTGTGAATTTGTAATTGATTAACCCCATGGGAATTTAATCTGCAGAAGAGGTAAGCAACCCTCACGTGTCTCTACAGCAGCTTCATGAAACACATACTTTCTGGGGGTGTTGGAACTACAGTTCCCAGAGTCCCCAGCCCAGACAGCATAACTGGCAGTAGTGTAAATATTTTGAACTTTTTGATTGTGCAACCTTGGCAATAGAATTTTGAGCACGTTACTCCTCAAATACGCTATTTATAAATTATAGCTACCTACCACTGAAACATAATTCACAGAGTAACCATCTTGAGGATAATATGCCATCAAGCTGACGTTGATTCTTAGCAACCAGACATTTTTTCCCCCAGGATAAATGATAAAACCATATTCCCCCAAAATATATACGAGACTGGGCATAAGCTTTAAAAAGTATGTGTTTAGTTTAATTTATAATTTTTACATTAAAAATATAAGTAAGCATTCTTCTATTTCCTTTCCAGACACTAAGGAATCCAACTTGTGTATTTGATTTTTGGAAATACAGTTATAAGTGGAAAATTCTAAACAGAATGAAACAAAGATCTGATGAAGAACCGGCCAGGAATTTGACACTTATAATACCAATCCTTTTTAGTACTGGTGGGTTTCAGACTTGAAAGAGATAATTTTAACAGAATAACAGAGTGGGAAGGAACCTTGGAGGTCTTCCAGTCCAACCCCATGCTCCAAGCAGGAAATCCTATATCATTCTGGACAAATAAATGCCCACTCCCTTCTAAAATGCCTCCAGTATTGGATCACCCACAACTTCTGAAGGCAAGTCGTTCCACTGGTTGACTGTTCTTACTGTCAGGAAATTTCTTCTTAGTTCTAGGTTGCTTCTCTCTTTGTTCGGTTTCTCTCCATTGTCTTGCTTTCTGATGCTTTGGAAAATAGGTTAACTCATCCCTCCTTCTTTGTGGCAATCCTTCAAATCAGGGGTGAAATCCAGAAGATTCTGACAAGTTCTGGAGAACCGGTAGCAGAAATTTTGAGTAGTTTGGAGAACCGGGAAATACCACCTCTAGCTGGCCCCAGAGTGGGGTGGGAATGGAGATTTTGCAGTATCTTTCCCCTGCCATGCCCACCAAGCCATGCCCACCAAGCCACGCCCACCAAGCCACGCCGGCCAAGCCACACCCCAAAAGCCATGCCCACCAAGTCACACCACACCCACCAAGCCTATCATGTCACTCCTAGTCTTCTTTTCACTAGACTAGACATACCCAATTCCCGCAAACATTCTTCATATGTTTTAGCCTTTAGTCTCCCCAATCACCTTTATTGCTCTTCTCTGCACTCTTTCCAGAGTCTCAACATCTTTTTTTTAATATTGTGGTGACCAAAATTGTATGCAGTATTCCAAGTGTTGTCTTATCAAGGCATTATAAAACGGTAGTATCGCTTCTTGTGATCTTGATTCTGTGCCTCTGTTAATATAGCCTAGGATTGTATTGACTTTTTTGGTAGCTGCAGCACATGGCTGGCTCCAATTTAAGTGATTGTCCACTAGGACTCCAAGATCCCTCTCACAGTTACTGCTGCTGAGCCAGGTTTCACATAGTCTGTTCCTCCATTTGCTTTTTCTAGCCTAAGCGTAAACCCTTTTTAATTTGAATTTCGTTTCGGGGTGGGGACCAGTATTTTTTACCCTGGTTGGATCCCAAGACATTTAGTTGTTAGATAAACATCATTACAAAGAACAAAGGGGATATTCATTTGTTTATTGTTTTTTTGGACATAGGAATCTCTAGTAGAGTTTCCACAATAAACACCCATTCTTCTCCTAATCAATGTTTCATATTTTTCGGAGTATAAGACACACTCCCCTCCTCCTAAAAGGGTGAAAATTTGAGTGCATGTTATACACCGAATGTAGCCAAAAACACGAGGCACGGAGGAGGTGATGGTCTTTGGCAACCCCCCGCAGCCTGGATCAGCTGATTGGGGGTATTCTAGGAATTTGATCCAAGAACCAATCAGCTGCTCATGCTGAATCAGGCTGCAATAATGTGCTGAAGCTGACCTACCTGGCTGTTTGCTGCAAGGACAGGTCAGATTTTCCAGCAACAATCACATTCAGAAAGCACATACCAGGGGTGGGTTCCTGCCAGTTCTAACCTCTTCTATAGAAGAGGTTCCACAAATCTACATTGCCATTTAGAATCGGTTCCAGCTCCTTTCCACCGCCCGTCCGCACCATGCTTGCCCCGCCCACCGCTCACTGTTTGGCTGGCTCACCAATCGCCCCAGCTGCCTCTAAGAGTCCTATCTAAACCTTAAAGTCTTAAAGCTGTCAAGTTTGAACACCCCTGGGTTTTTTTCTAAAGGGTTAGGGGTGCAAGGGTCTTGTAACTTGACAGCTTTAAGACTTGCATGCTTCAATGCCAGAGTTCCTAAGCCAACATGACTGGAGGAGGAATTCTGGGAGTTGAAGTCCACAAGTCTTAAAGCTGTCAACTTTGAACACCCCTGGGTTTTTTTTTCTAAAGAGTTAGGGGTGCAAGTGTCTTGTAAGTTGACAGCTTTAAGACTTGCGTGCTTCAATGCCAGAGTTCCAGAGCCAACATTTTGGTTGCTAAGCAAGAGCGTTGTTAAGTGAGTTTCACCACATTTTACAAGTTGGCCATGCCCACCCAGTCACATGACTGCCAAGCCACTCCCACTCAGTCACATGGCCAGCAAGCCGCTCCCACAAAGCAGGCTACACCTACAGAAGAGGTTCTAAAAATTTTTGAAACCCACCACTGCCACATACGGATTCAGCAGGATGCAATAACTTCTCTTTATATATAATAAATATACAATATCAAAAGCAGGTTTTCCAATGTGGTCGTTCAGCAGAGAAGTTTCACTTTCAGTTTTAGTTTCAGATATCAGTATGGCATGCAGATTTAGTACAGACAAAGCCACACCCAGGCTCCTTGCTGTCCTTCCTTGTTGCTCACACAGCAAATAATGTTTGTTTCCAACAGCCCTCAACTCTCTCACACACTGACAAGACACTAGCCAGATGAATACCATGGATGTTGGTAGGCAGAGGCAGAATATATTTTTTCTTATTTTCCTTCCCAAAAGCTAAGGTGTGTCTTATACTCTGGTGCGTCTTATAGTCTGAAAAAGGATAAGGATATTAGGATAAGCAATAGCAATAACGCTTAGACTTATATGATTGCTTCAGAGTTCTTTACAGACCTCTCTAAGCAATTTACAGAGTCAGCATATTAGACAGTATTTTTCACAACTTCTGCAACTTTAAGAGGTGTAGACTTTAAGTCCCAGAATTCCCCAACCAGCTTTGCTGGCTGGGGAATTCTGGGAGTTGAAGTCCATACCTCTTAAATTCTCTGAGATTGAGAAACACTGGGATAAGATAGGCTGGAGAGACCATTAGAGCGAAAGCCAAATCAAACCAAACCAAGTGAGAAACAAGATCTGATCTAATTAGCAAGTACTTTTAGGACACCATTCTGCTAAAAGCTAAATAAAAAAAACCAAGTCCTTATTTACTGCAAGAAGTGTGACATGCAGAAAAACCAGACTCAGGTGCCAAGCAAAAAGACGAGGTGGATTCCAAAGAGAATCTATCAGGATTGAAAGCTAATGTGCATCCCAAGCTAATTAATAGCTTCTTCGGTCTGGCAGTTCTTCAACACGACCTTTTAATGTATTACTTTCCAGGCCATTATTAAGTGGCAGTTCAGGTTCTTTCTTTTTCTAGTGCACACATGATGAGGACTTTGGAAAGTTGTCTTCTTGATGAGCTCTGGATCAAACTGACGGATGTCTTCTGGTGTGGAATATCACTGATGTTCAGATTTAATAAATTCCTACCAGGTTTAGTATTCCCTAATCAGATGCTCTTTAGATGTGTTGGGCTTTGATATCCATCAGATCCTGCCAGCTGACTGAGGGTTGTTGTTGTTAGTCGCAAAGTCATGTCTGATCCATCGCGGCCCCATGGACAATGTTCCTCCAGGCCTTGCTGTCCTCTACCATCCCATGGAGTCCATTGAAGCTCACGCCTACTGCTTTGGTGACTCCATCCAGCCACCTCATTCTCTGCCGTCCCCTTCTTCTTTTGCCCTCAATCTTTCCCAGCATTAGGCTCTTCTCCAGGGAGTCCTTCCTTCTCATTAGGTGGCCAAAGTATTTGAGTTTCCTCTTCAGGATCTGGCCTTCTAAAGAGCAGTCAAGGTTGATTTGTCCTAGGACCGACCGGTTTCATCGCCTTGCAGCCCAAGGGACTCACAGGAGTCTTCTCCAGCACCATAGTTCAAAGGTAGTGGGAAATCAAATCCACTACAGGAAGTCCTTGACTTAATAACCATTTGTTTAGTCACCATTCGGAGTTACAACGGCACTGAAAAAAGTGACTTATGACCATTTTGTCACACCTATGACCATTTCAGCATCCTCAGGGTTAGGTGATCAAAATTCAGACAGCTTGGTAACTGTCTCGTATTTATGCATTGTCCCTGACAAGCAAAGTCAATCAGGAAGCCAGATTCACTTAACAACCTAGTTACTAACTTCACAGCTGCGGCGATTCACTTAAACGACTGTGCAAGAAAGGTCATCTTGACTATTGCAATGTGTTCTACATGGGGCTGCCCTTGAAAAGCATCCCGAAGCTCCAGTTGGTGCAAAATGCAGCGGTCCGCATGATTTTGTACAGACCCCAATATGCACATGTATCACCTCTCCTGCAGGAGCTGCTTTGGCTGCTGATTTGCTTCCAGGTGCAATTCAAGGTGTTGGTTGTCATCTTTAAACCCCTTCACAGGTGACAGGATGGTTACCCGAGGGACTGTCTCTTGCTGGTCACATCTACCCAGGCCTGAGGAGACAGGGGTTCAGCCAGTACATTGTTCTGGAGCTCATGGAGCTCAAAGGGGGCTCATGAAGGGGATATTTAAAAAGTTTTTTTACAAAACCAAATGAAAGAGACAGAAGTGGCACCACCCAGATGTGCAGAGGAGGAGCCCGAGGGTCTCCCACCCACCCCACTGATCGCATATGCAGCTCAGCCTGTGCATTCTTCCCAGTGGTGGGTTTCAAAAATTTTTAGAACCTCTTCTGTAGGTGTGGCCTGCTTTGTGGGAGTGGCTTGCCAGCCATGTGACTTGGTGGGAGTGGCTTGCCAGCCATGTGACCGGGTGGGAGTGGCTTGGCAGTCATGTGACTGGGTGGGTGTGGCCAACTTGTAAAATGTGGTGAAACTCACTTAACAACGCTGTTGCTTAGCAACTAAAATGTTGGCTCAGAAACTCTGGCATTTGAAGCACGCAAGGCTTAAAGCTGTCAAGTTACCAGACCCTTGCACCCCTACCCCTTTAGATAAAAAGCCCCCAGGGGTGTTCAAAGTTGACAGCTTTAAGACTTGTGGACTTCAACTCCCAGAATTCCTCCTCTGGCTCTTCATCTTGATGATGTGCGGACGGGCGGGGTGAGGGAGCTGGAACCGGTTCTAAACGGCACTGTAGATTTGTGGAACCTCTTCTATAGAAATGTTAGAACTGGCAGGAACCCACCCCTGGACTGGCCCTACCCCCAGCAACCTCGATCGACTTAAGTCTTCCATCGTTCCCTTTCTTTGACCCTTCACTGCAGACACGATTTCACTTTCTGCACAGGCACAGCTTTACAGCCACCCGCGGGAGGGTGAAATAAAGAAAGTCAACCTGCCTCTGTCTCCTTTTACGCAGGCAGGTACATGGATGTATACAGCAACTGTTCCACAGGGGAGGGCCTGCGTCGGAGCATTTGAGAGCATGCACACTGTCACCCTCCGGTCCTCTTTAGCTTGAGTCGAGGCATCCTGTGGACTGCTGCCCATGTGGGGCTCAAGGGGCGGGGCCTGGCTTGAGCCCACCCTGCTCCAGAAGTAGGTTCCTACCAGTTCGGACCGGTTCAGCCAAGTACGTAGTAACTCGGCTGCCCACACATCTGAACCGGTTCTATCAGTGGCGCCTAGGGTGCCGCCATCTTGTTTTTTGCTTTTGTGCATGCGCAGCAGCAATTCTTTTACCACTGTGCATGTGCACGAAGCGTGAAGGGCGTTCCTGAGTGGACTGGCAGTAAAAGAATCCGAAAGCCACCCCTGCCCTGCTCCCATGGGGGAGATGAGTGGATCAGCTGGTGGGGTGGTTGAGGTCGGAGTGCAGCAAGGAAATGAAGCCCCCATAGGAGAGGCTAGCTGTCACAGGGCCAATGCAGGGAAGAAGGTTGGTGAAAGGGAGATCCTGGCGCTTGGAGGATTTAAATAGGAGTTAAACTTGGAAAATGGACCTGTCCATATTAGGGGCCCATATTAGTCTTGTTTCAGCATTTAATAATCCTCTTGGCAGCCCTGCATCTACCTGACCCACTAGAGGGGGGGGGGGAGGAATGATGTGGAGCTGGTCCCCTAAGGAGATATATCTGGTGGGACCCAGAAGAAGGGACTTCTCTGTGGTGGCTCCCTCCCTCTGGAACATCTTACCTCTGGAAATTAGACTGTCTCTCTCTTTCAGAACCCAGAGCAGAATGGAGCCCATTAAATGGCTGGTATAAGTGTGTGCTGTTGCGGAGATGGCGGGATGGGGGGGGAGGGTTATTTTTTTTTTTTTTAATTAATTCTATTTCTTTTCTACTGTCTTTTTATTTCCAGTAAGCTTGCCTTAAGTCGCCTGTGAGTAGGCGACAATATAAATTTTCCAAATAAATAAATCACATTTACCAAGCCAGTAGTTCTCCTTTAAAAAAATAAAATCCCTCTCTTGGATAAAATGAAAAATAAATGAGGATAAACACAATGGACAGGATGATCAAGTTCTTAAATGTATGTGAAAGAAGAGAGACTGCACTCGTTCGTCTCAAAGATCAGGGAAAAAAAAAAGAGAACAAGATTTTGAAATGGTACCACATCAAAAGGATAATAGATGCTATATATTACTTTATTAGCTCATCTTTCTCCAACCTGATATTCCTCCAGGGAAACTTTAGAGAAAAACTCCCAGAATTTTTAGTCACTGCATTAGACTGCCTTATTTCACACACACACACAGAGAAACACACACACATTTGCACACAATACCTAGCTATTGAATTAGCCTTATTTAGAATTGTACTATATAAAAAAAGGAAAGATGCCCTTGAGTTGAGATGCTGGATTAATTAACTGAGATGCTCAATTAATTGTGATTGCAGTTTTCTTGGAGATGTTTAACAATAGTTAACCCATGCTTTATTTTTATATCTATCACCTACCTACCTACCTACCTACCATCTATCTATCATCTATCATCTATCTACCGTGTTTCCCCGAAAATAAGACTGGGTTTTATATTAAGATTTGCTCCAAAAGATGCATTAGGACTTATTTTCTGGTTAGGTCTTATTTTGGAGGAAATGCAGTACTAAATGCATCCATCTGGCTGACAATCTTAACTGGGGCTTATTTTGGGGGAAGAGCTTATATTATGAGCATCCTGAAAAATCATGTTAGGTCTTATTTTCCGGTTATTTCTTATTTTGGGGAAAACAGGGTCCCCTACTACCTACCAACCAACCAACCAACCAACCAACCAACCAACCAAAATATCTACCTATCTTTCTACCCAATCTATCCACGTCTGTATATATTCAATTTCCCAGTCTACTCAATATCCCCAGAATGCCCATGTACTTCCCCCTTCTATGTATTAACTCTATGGCGAGTGACTATGGAGGTTGTCAACCCTATCTCTGGTCACAGCATGAGTGTGTCTCTCCAGATGTTTGGGCAGAAGGATTTGCCACTTGTACCTGGAGATGATGAGGGTTAAATCTAGAATCCTTTCCTTGAAAAAAGGTAAACTTATGAAATATCTGCCAGAAGGGAAGAAAATCATGAGACCACCAACAAACCTGAAGCTCTCCAAAATCCCATCTCTTCATACAATGCTTCTTCATCTTTAAGAGACAAGCTTTTCCAATCTGGTTGACACTAGGTCTGTTAGAATTGCAACTCTCAGATTTTTGGGGGTTCACCACCAGCACACACCCAGCACTCCTTCGCTATCTAAAATTTTGGGAGTCTTGTTCCCAAGCCTCTTAAAGGGCACTCTCTTGGAAAAAAAAGCTGCTGTAGGGAGTCTCTATGTGAGACCCAGGGGTGGCATTCAACTGGTGTAATAATGGGTTCACTGAGTGCATTTGAAAACAGCTCAAACATGTACCATCTACTGCAGCCTCGGTGAGTAAAACAGCTGAGATGCAGCGATCCGCTCTGCCGTACCTATCAGCTGGGCTTCAAACAAAGGGAATATAGGTCAGTGTAGCGCAGGGGCAGGTGGACGGGCCCACCTGATCGTTGGAGTGAACCATTCGCTCTCAGCTGATCATCAGTGCTACCAGTTTGCCCAAACTGGTCCTAATCGGCTGAATCCCACTCCTGGTTAGACTGCTTCCTAAATTTCAATGATTTGATAACAGGCCATGGATATGTAAGCGTTAAAGGAGGGGACCATCACAGACTGGTTGATATCCTTCAGAGCAAGCTGCTTCACTCTCTGAAGGAACACAGCTTCTTGATACAAGAAAACAACTGTCTAGGGAGAGAGAGAGGTGCTCTCTTGGACAGCTCGTTAAGCTGCTTGGTGGCTGGAGCAGCTGTTACATATTAGGAAACAAAACCAGGTGCTGGGGATTGCTGGGCCCACTCAAGAGGTTTTCTTAAAGGCAACGTGAAGATGATCACACAATCTTCCATAAAATGGCAACAGCCTGGTGATTCTGCCCTCCCATGTTGTTCAACCAACCACGCAGATCTCTCGCTAAGGTCAAACAAGAGAAAAGCCAATTTGAGCTCTTAATTTTTGAACTTAGACTTTCCAAGTCAGGGTGGGCAACTATGGGCCCCTTTATGACCCGTGGACTCCACCTCCCAGAATTCCTGAGCCAGCAGGGTGCATTCTGGGAGTTGAAGTCTATAGGTCTTAGTTGCCAACCCCTGCTCCAAGTAGATTCTCCTCCATGTTCCCCTCCTTTGGATGAAGACCAGTAGTGGGATTAACTTTTTACCATTGGTTTGCAACTCTGAGTGCGTGCACGCTCACATAGAGTGCGTGCCTTCCGTGCATGCATGCAACCTTCCATGCGTGGGCTTTGCTCGCACGTGCAGCCTGCACGCATGCGCATGGCATAAAAATGAGGCTACACAGATTGTTTTGGAGCCGGAGTGGGTGCTCAGGCCCACTCGCAGTTCACCGCTACTGTGGGTGCATTCAGTTTTGGTCACCACGATGTAGAAAAGATGTGGAGACTCTAGAAAGAGTGCAGAAAAGAGCAACAAAGAAGATTAGGGGACTGGAGACTAAAACATATGAAGAACGGTTGCAGGAACTGGGTATGTCTAGTTTAATGAAAAGAAGGACCAGGGGAGACGTGATAGCAGTCTTCCAGTATCTCAGGGGTTGCCACAAAGAAGAGGGAGTCGAGCTATTCTCCAAGGCCCCTGAGGGCAGAACAAAAAGCAATGGATGAAAACTAATCACGAAGAGAAGCAACCTAGAACTGAGGAGAAATTTCCTGACAGTTAGAACAATTAATCAGTGGAACACCTTGCCTCCAGAAGTTGTGAATGCTCCAACACTGGAAGTCTTTAAGAAGATGTTGGATAGCCATTTGTCTGAAATGGTATAGGGTTTCCTGCCTAAGCAGGGGGTTGGACTAGAAGACCTCCAAGATCCCTTCCAACTCTACTATTGTATTGTATTGGTTCGGGCAAACCGGTCTGAATCTGCTGAATACCACCTCTGATGAAGACAAATCATGCTGGAGGCCTTTGTTTGGGGCGGGGAGGGAGCTATATTTTCGCAAACTTAGGTTACATTCATTCAACATGCTGAACCACAAGCCAACCCATTGTATTTTTTAACGTCAGGCTAAAGCGGCTCATCTTTTGATGGCTTAGGGTCAACATTTCCTAATAACTTTTTAAGGCTACTTTAGGGCTTGCAGTATTGTTTCCATCTGTTTCCTTCCTCAAAATGGCACTTAATTTTTCCGTCACTTTTCAGCAAGAGGCAGTGTGTGCGTGTGTGTGTGTGTGTGTGTGTGTGTGTGTGTGTGTGTGTGTGTGTGTGATGCCGGGCAGAAGTTTCCCATCCATTCTAATTTCAGTAGAGCTGGTTACCTCTGGGACATTTAGGAAACTGGATTTGCTTAAGGACCTTGTGATTCCCTTAACAACTGAAGTGATTCGCTTAACAACCCTGACCATAAAGGTCCTACAATTGGGCGCAAGTCAACCTTCTTGATTAGTAATGGAAATTCTGCTCCCAACAGCAGTTGTAAGTCAAGGACTACCTGTAGTAGGGCAGACTTTCACAGTCTTTCTCCTCTGTTCCAACCTAGAACATGATATCTACGTTGCAATGTCAAGGATGAGCAGAAGACAGAAGCAGTATTAGGGTTTTCTAGTGTTTATCCTGAATTTTGCAGCTGGATGCTAATTCTCAGCTCTACCATGAATCCTTTCTATTAAAAGTAACAACCAGTCATTCCTGAAAGATAATAAATGATCAGATTTAGTCAAAAAGATCCTTCAGTTTTTATAACTGGGGTAGAAACATTATGGGTGTCTGAGAGGTTGCATGTCATAATTTTGGGGAGATTAGAATTATTTATAGAATAGAATTCTTTATTGGCTAAGTGTGATTGGACACACAAGGAATTTGTCTTTGGTGCATAGGCTCTCAGTGTACATAAAGAAAAATAAAATACATTCATCAAGAATCATAAGGTACAACACTTAGAGATAGTCAAGGTTACTAATAAGCTATCAAATCATACTAGTAAAGAAATAAAACAATATGAATTGAAAGATACAAGCAACATGGTTATAGTCATAAGTTAGTAGAAATAGGTACTAGGAAAGAAGAGAAGAATAAAGACATGCCACCCAAAGGAGGGGAGAAATTTCAAGGTTTTTTTTTTTCTCCTTTTCATCTTAAATACTAAACAATCATGAGATGGTGGCAGAGTCAGAATTTTCCTGGCCCTCTTTGCTATCTAGAAGTTATGCAGAGTTTTGCATCTTTAGAACAGGAGTCTTAGTTTATATGATGGGGTATGTGTAATTCCCACACTGAAATGGTGAGAATCCCATGCCACCACCAATTTTGGACAGTTCTGGTTGGAAGAGATGATAGACCAGTGTTTTTCCACCTTGGCAACTTTAAGATGTGTGAACTTCAATTCCCAGGATTCCTCAGCCAGCCATGGTGAGCTGGGGAATTCTGAGAGTTGAAGTCCACACATCTTAAAATTGCCAAGGTTGAGTGTGATAGAGGCTGCAAATATCAAAAGAAAATTAAAAAAAACCAGAATAATGACAGGGCCTAAATTATTGGCCTTTGATATCAGATCGACTTTTACTGAATTGGGGGAAATGTGCTGACTCTGTAAGCCAGTTAGAGAGAGCTATAAAGCACTGTGAAGTGGTATATAAGTCTAAGTGCTATTGCTATTATTATAACAACAGCAAAACAGAATTGGAAGGGATCTTGGAGGTCTTCTAGTCCAACCCTCTGCTCGAACAGGAGACCCTTTATCATATTTCTCCATCGCACCCATGACTGTGAAGAAAGACAAAACTAGAAACATCCAGTGATATGTACGAAGAAACTGAAGCCTTTTGAATTAATAAGAACTACTCGACTTACGTCCACAATTGAGCCCCAAATTCCTGCTGGTAAGTGAGACATTTGTTAAGCGAGCTTTGCTCCATTTTATGCCCCGTTTTGCCACAGTTGTCAAGTAAATCACTGCAGTTGTTAAGTTAACAGCCCAGTTGTTCAGTGAATATGGCTCCTCCATTGACTTTGCTTGTTAGAAGGTCGCAAAAGGGGATCACATCACCCAGGGACACTGCAACCGTCATAAATACGAGCCAGTTGCCAAGCACTGAATTTTGATCACATGACCATGGGGATTCTGCAATGGTCCTAAGTGTGAAAAATGGTTATGTCGTAAGTCAACTTTCTTCTGTTGTACAACAACTTTGTGCTGTTACAACTTTGAAAAGTAACTAAACGACCTGTAGTAAGTCGGGGACTATCTACACCCTTCACTGCCTCCTACTATTTCGGCTCTTGTCTTGTTTATTCAGTCTTCTGTTTTTTATCATTAATGTTAGTCTTATTAGTAAGTGAATTATTAACAATAAAGCCTCTAATGCTTTCCGCTTTCATCGTTAGGAAATTGATCCATTAGTTAGTTATTGGGGCGCGGTGGCTCAGAGGCTAAGATGCTGAGCTTGTTGATCAGAAAGGTCGGTAGGTCAGAAGTTCGAATCCCTAGCACTGCTTAACAGAGTGAGCTCCCGTTACTTGTCCCAGCTTCTCCCAACCTAGCAGTTCGAAAGCACGTAAAAATGCAAGTAGAAAAATAGGGACCACTTTTGGTGGGAAGGTAACAGCTTTCCGTGCGCCTTTGCCACATGACCACGAAGATGTGTTCAGACAGCGCTGGCCCTTTGACTTTGAAACGGAGGTGAGCACCGCCCCCTAGAGTTGGGAACAACTAGAACATATGTGCAAGGGAACCTTTACCTTTGACCTTACTCATTTAGCTTCACAAAAGATTTTCCTCTGGACTTGGAGCTGCCCAAAACAACCCAAGAACCCAGAGAGATCTGTCTTAATGACTCAGATCAGAAAAGTGACAATCCAGCGAGGTGTAGACTGAGGAAGAGACAGTGTGGAGACAGACAGGTGATGCTTTCAGAGCGAGAAGAAGAAGAAAAAGTGGAAGCTCAGTGGGATGTGGACGAGGAAAAGAAAGATACTTCTGGAGCCCCGTAGCTTGGGAGTATACCAAAACGCAGGATTTTCCCACGATTTTTCTTTGGGAAAAATCTCTAGGTGTGCTGTTAATTGTGTGTGTACAATTAGCGTGCCTGTGTTTGTAGTCATGTACATAGAAAGCCCTGGAGGGACTCCAGCCACACTGGAAGCACAGAGGAAGGGGTGGGGCGGGAGCAACAGACAGTCAGAATCCTCTAGTCTTCTGGGTTTTTTTTTTTGCACAGACAAACATTTTCCTGGATGCCAGTAGAGCAGTGGTGGGTTGCAGGTGGTATGCCCCAGTACGGGCGTAAGGGAGCCTGCCTGGAGCACTGGGTACCATTCTGGTATGGTGCTCTGGAGGGCCCACCCGCCCGCCCGAGCTCCTTACCTTTCTTTTAAGGCTTCCGCGCATGCGCATGACACATACAGCAGTGGCATGATGCTCCCCTGAGCAGCTGGAGCGTTGCAGAGGCTCACGGAGGCAGTATGACACATGTGCATGCATGCGCTGTGTACATTCGGTGGACGCCACCGGGCCCGTTCCAACCATACCAGTTGGAACGGGATCTGCAACCCACCACTGCAGCAGAGGCTTTCTCTATTTCATCTGAAGAGCAACTGGTCACAGGCAGGGAATTTTGGCTGGATCACAGCAGGATGAAGAGCCACTAAGATGGTTAAAGGCCTGGAGACTAAAACATATGAAGAACGGTTGCAGGAATTGTGTGTGGCCAATTTAAAGAAAAGAAGGACCAGGAGGCGACACGAGAGCAGCATTCCACTCTTTGAAGGGCTGCCACAAAGAAGAGAGGATCAACTTATGTTCCAAAGCACCAGGAGACAGGACTGGAATGAAATCTAATCAAGGAGAGAAGCAGCCTGGAATTAATGAGAAACTTCCCAACAGTGAGAACAATTGACCAGCGGAAGCGCTTGCCTTCAGAAGTTGTAGGGGCTTCATCACTTGAGGTTGAGTGAGAAGAATTGGACAGCCATTTATCTGGAATGTTATAGGGTTTCCTGCTTGAGCAGGGGGGTTGGACTAGAAGGCCTCCAAGGTCCCTTCCAGCTCTATTCTAATTAATGGAGAGAGTAATTTCAGTAGAACTTGTTTCTTCTGGGACTTTTATTTGTATGACAAGACAATCAGCAGCAGCAACAACAAAAGTGAAGTCTTTCCAGTGTCCAGCCCATGTCCTCTTTCCCAGCCATTTGTTTAATGTCATTTTCTTGGCAACAGTATAGAAATAGATTTCTATTGTCACCTTCTTAGATTTTTTTTAAGCTGGTGGCCTTTTCTTTTCCTATAGCCTCTCTTTCAAATATTAATCAAGTCTGCTTAGTTTTTCCCCCCAAAACAAGATAAAGTTGTGTTAAGAGCCACGGTGGCGCAGTGGTTAGAATGCAGTACTGCAGGCTACTTCTGCTGACTGATGGCTGCCTGCAGTTCAGCAGTTCAATCCTCAGCAGGCCCAAGACTGAGCTCAGCCTTCCATCCTTCCAAGGTGGGTAAAATGAGGACCCGGATTGTTGGGGGCAATAGGCTGACTCTGTAAACTGCTTAGAGAGGGCTGTGAAAGCACTGTGAAGAGGTATATAACTCTAAGTTCTATCACTGTTGCTAATGACAGGTAGCCTTTGACTTACAACTGCAATTGAGCCCAATTGCATTTGCCAAGCAAGACAGCTGTTGAGAGAATTTTGCTTCCCTTGACAATCTTTCTTGCCACAGTTGTTAAGTAAATCTCTGCCGTTGTGAAGTTAGTCACACGGTTGTTAAACGAATCTAGCTTCCCCATTGATTTTTGCTTGTCAGAAGGTGGCCCCTGACCCCTGGGACACTGCAGCTGGTATAAATATGAGCTAGCTGCCAAGAGTCCTGCGATTTTGATCCTGTCACCATTGGGATGCTGCAATGGTTGAAAGTGTGAAAAAGGGTCACAAGTCCCTTTTGTTTAGCGCCGTTGTAACATTGAATTGCCGCTAAACAAAAGATTGTAAGTCAAGAATTACCTGTGTAGCAGGGCTGTCAAATTCATGGCCCATCGGCTGGATGCGTCACACGCTGGCCATGCCCGGCCCCGTTTTAATGAAGGGGGAAAAAGTCATGATACATCATGTGACGACGATGTGATGGTGCGAGTTTGACACCCCTGCTGTACAGCCACACCACCGGTGCACTGTCAAGATAATTCCTTAAGATGATGATGAAGAAGAAGATGATGTTGATACTAAATAATTCAGTTGTGTATAGACATGTCAACATTCCTTGCTCGTCCATCTATGACATGCCATATATAAATAAACATTCCTCAACCTGCATATTATCTGCATTTCCCAATCAGGATGGTCTCCAGATGTGAAGTCTTCAACTGGTAGGATCACTTGCATATGGACCTTGGAGAACGTCTACGAAAAAGTGTGTAAAACATCAATTTAGAAGGACTCTTCCACTTCTACGTTTGCTAAGGAAATGTCTGTAATTTTTTGCTCCTAGGGAAAAATCTCTCTATAGAAAAGGCAAATGCATTAATTTACTTTACTTTAGTCATTGTACGTATGTACACAGTATACACAACGAAATTCACATATACCACTCACTCATCACAAAATTTCCAGAACCGTAAAGCCTACAAACATGAAATTTGGCATGTATGTTTCTATTGGCTTCTAGGTGCTTGCTATTATTACGCTTTGATGCTAAGGAGTTAGACAATCTACTACCCCTCCCCACCTGAAAAGAACTCTGTTCCAACTGCCAGTTGCCTCACATTCTGTTACCTCAGTTCAAACTGGCAGATGTTCCACTCCTTCACTCAGGAGCGGTCTGGGGCTCCTTACAGTATTAAACATCAGTACCTCACCAAATTGTCTATGCCTTCCAACTGTAGAACTGCTCCCGGACTCAAGATGGCGGGAGCAATATTCTCTTATGTGTTTCAATCACTGACCACTGCTGAGTCAACGGAGTGAACCGGATTGAACCAGATTTCTCCTACATTGTCAGATCACATAGTTTCCTCGTGAAGCACTGGTATCCAGCTAATATATTATAACTGAAAATATGCAGTGAGGGATAGGGAGAGCTTTCTAACACCAGCAGCATTTTCAGCTGCAAAGCTGCCAGGCGGTTTAGCCCACAGGCAAGGCAAACAATCTTGAGAACAATATTATTTGTTATCCCAGGGAGATCCCTTGCTTGAGAACTGGAATTTGTTTGCGCATTGGGCCTTTCTCAGGTCCAAGCTAAAGCTTTCCGATAAGGTTTCCCTATCCAGCATCACAGTCCCCATGCCGATTGGGTTCACCGCTCCCAGCTGCTTTGGCTAAGAAGGGAAGTGTCCCAGTTGGAATTCGGCTCCTTCAAACTCTTCAACTAATGTATAGTTTGGCTCTTGGAACGGGGCTCCGTAGGAGCTGGGAGTGACTCGTTCATCACGGGAAATAACAATGAATCGTTAGATCTTTGACTATGTTGTGTTTTACTGTGTTCACCGGTTGGAACAGGTTGCACCCACTCCATTAGTTGGAATTTGCTTTTTCACTTTCATTTGCATTGCAACGCTTTGCCTTTTAACCCTGACTTTGCAGAAGCTTCTTTTTTTACTCCCAGAAACTTGCTCTTTATTCTTTTTTGGGGAGGGTATTGAAGCTTTACCTGGGATGGCGATGGTGATGGATTTTTCCACAACTCTTCTCTTCTCTTCTCTTCTCTTCTCTTCTCTTCTCTTCTCTTCTCTTCTCTTCTCTTCTCTTCTCTTCTCTTCTCTTCTCTTCTCTTCTCTTCTCTTCTCTTCTCTTCTCCTCCCTTTCTCTTCTCTTCTTTCTCTTCTCTTCTCTTCTTTTCCCTTCTCCTCTCCTCCCTTGCCTTCCCCACTCCTATTCTTTTTCTTTTCTTTTCCTTTTTTCTTGTTTTTCTTGTTTTTCTTTATTATACAGGTAGCCTCTAAGTCTCACTCAAGGGCACATTAGCAAACCGGTGATGACATCAATTCGGGCAGGGCTAAACTTTCTTTCCTGTTTTGAGAAGGTTGCGGGGGAGTTGTACAAAGCAACTCATGATTTTAAGAGATTAATTTGTAAAAACAAGAAAACGAAAAATGCAAAGCCCCCAATTGATACTCTGCTGTTGAGTTTTGGCTAACTAGTCCCTGCAGGCTAGAAAACATGTAATAGAGAGGTGGCTTTGACCCGTGGGCCATGTTTTGCAAAACTAAGTTACCTCTACCTGCTACTTGCAGTTGTAATATCACAATGCACTACATAGCATAAGATAGTACTTCCTTCTACTCACAGAGATCTCCTATCTCCAAGTCTTTGAGGTAGATGGATGTTGTGGCCCACCAGTGGAGCTGGCAGCAGATTCGGACAGTGAGGAGGTTGGGGAGGAACATGGGCCAGTCCTGGAGTCTGGGAAGGCTCTGATGAGGGCTCTGTGTTGGAGGCAGAGAGGGGGCCAGGGCCGTCTGACAGTTATCAGCTGCCTTTGGAGCTGGAGATCAGTGGGACAGATGAACAACTGGAGCCTGTTCCCAGTATGCACATGCACAGAGTTGCCAGACGAAGGGAACAGCTAAAGCACAGGGGTCGACTTGGGAGTAAGACCACAGGTGGACGATGAAAGGCCCCTCTCAGAGGAAATAAAAGAGGAGCGAAAGGGGAGTGGAGTTTACAAGAGACAATTAGTTCGCTTAATTGGTTTGTGACTCTCTGAGATTCCTTGCCAAGTTCTGCAGAGATCAGCCTGCCAGCTCTCCAAGCCAGATAAGGTCTGTGACTGTAAATCCTCCTTTGAAAGACTTTGCTGGATGGGAATGAGCAGAATTCACAGTAAATTAATAAAAGGGGTTTTTGTCAGGACAAGGAGTTTGCTTCATGCTCTTGGGAAGCAATAGACCAGATCAATAGACCAGAACAATAGACCAGATCAAGAAACTGACTCTCCAAGAAGTCTGGGGACCATGTTTGATTTTTAAGATTAAGTCTGATGGATGGAGGACATGAAGATATAAACGAGGACTTGCTGGCAGTCTAGTAGTCCTATCTCCATGATTCTTTACATATCAGAACGCCTTCTTGTACAATAGAGTTATTGGTAACTTGTGCCTTGCCTCACCTGTGCCCAACCCAGAGTCCTTGCAGCACAAATGCAGTTTTGCAGACTAATTCTGCCCACTGTCAGAAGTTTGATCCCGACAGAGCTCAAGGTTCTCAGCCTTCTGTCCTTCCGAGGTTGGTAAAATGAGGACCCAGATTGTTGGTGGCATTTTGCTATCAGGATTGACACTAGGAGTAGCAAAAGAACAGACTTTGCAGTAGAAAACTGCTCCAATTATTACTATCATTCAAACAGTTTCCCTTCCAAGTTGGCATCTGCTTCAGGGCAATTTTTGGAAAAAGAAAGAAAAAGAAGAACTGCCTTATCAGTTTTTATCAGGGGTGGGATTCAGCCGGTCTGGACCACTTTGGGCGAACTGGATGCTAATTTTACATCTGGTTTGACCAATCAGTAGTTGCAAGGACGACTTGCCCCTCCCCTCCCAGGAGTCTCCACGCGGCCTGTTTTGGATGCCAGGTTAAGTACAGGGCCCGCGCAGAAGGTCTGGGAGGGAGAAAAACGGGTCTCCTGGAAGTTCTGGAAGTCCGGAAACAGGCCTGTTTCCAGCCTCCGGAGGGTCCGGGGGAGGCCGCTTTCGCCATCCTGGAGGCTCGAGGAAAGTCTCCAGAGCCTGGGGAGGGCTAAAACATCCCCTCCTCACTGTGGTGCAGGAGGCTGAGTAGGCCACGCCCACCATGGCCACGCCCACCCAGCATGGCCACGCCCACCCAACAACCGGGCTGAGAACTGGTTGCTAATATTTTTGAATCCCACCCCTGGTGTATATCTTCCTTCCCAAGCCTGGAACCCTTAAAATATTTACAAATTAAGACTTCTCAGAGCTGTGTTTCTCAGCAACTTTAAGACGTGTGGACTTCAACTCCCAGAATTCCCTAGCCAGCATGTTTCTGTTTTCCAATCATGTAATAACATGACTAACAACGGAGCAATCTGATTGTAAGAAATAAACCTTATCACCACGGGGCATTTTGATGGCCAGCGCTTTGGAGGCAGAGTGCTGATGATTACAAATTTGGAAACCTATTTGTCTGCTCTCCGTTGTATTTTTAGACAATTCCATTACGTTTTGTATTTAAAAGCAGCCTGTGTTCGGAGCAGTCATGCCGGTGCTGGAGTATATCATGTCTTATTGAAGCAACTATCTATTCCTTCTTGTGCCCTGGTATGCTGTGAAGCCCGACAGGAAAAAGAGAAAAAAAAATATTTGAAGTACAGAGGGAAAGTGTTTTAATGAAACCGATCAAATCAGGCAATGAAACTGCAAGTCTTCGTAAGTGTGTAGAATAAAAGGAGCAGACAGAAAGAGAATAACTACAAAAGCATCAAATAAGGGAGCTAGGAAGCAAGAAACGACAGTCTGTGCTTCTTTATAGTTGTCCGATTGTCCCAAAGCCAGCTTATGGCAAAGCCAGCAGACTCCGGAGAAGGATGCATAACTGGAGCTGTGCTAATTAATAATACTAATTAACAATGCTCCCCTGGGCATCCACAAGTGGGGGAATGACATCATGCGTAGCTCAACATCGTCATGCAAACGAAATAATTACGCAACCTTGGGTCCTTTGTGCCATGACATGACTATGCATGTTGTAGAAAGTTAGCACCCACCCCTCTCCTAGAAGAATGAAATATTTTGAGAAATATTTAAGAGGCAGAATATTATATTTCCCTGGATGAGACACGGAGAAACATGCTGTTGGAAAGCAGCCCACACCTTCCCTTAATAGCTAACAGCAGATGTCAGCACTTAAGAGATAAAGAGATAGATAGCTCTATTCATAAGCAAATACCCAAGATCCAACAAAGATAGAATTGTAGCCCTCAGCTACAATAGGAATTGCCCAACACAAGCCTTCATTGCATCATCTCAGCAGTTCAAATTTCAACCAAACATAGCTCAGGCAAACATGACCCCTACATGGCCCCATGGTAGTCTGACAACAGCCAATAGAATACATGTTCTTGCACAGGAACAGGAAGCTCAAGTTCAAAGCCCATGAGGAGGTATAACACCCACCCCACTCTCAACTCCATGTGGTCAGCTGTTCAGAACCACCCATGTGCTTCTGCTTCATCAATAAATGGACCCTCTTTCCAATCAGCCTCCAGCCTCCATTTTGTCTCCAGTGCCTTTCTCCCATCTTGGAACTGAACCTGGATATTTCTTCCAACAATGTGATATCATTGAGATTTCTATCAGACTTCTGTTGGAAGAGAAATCAGGTCCGGTTCCAAGCTGGGAGAAAGACGCTGAAATGAAATGGAGGGAGGCCGCAGGAAAGAAGGTCTCCGTTCATTTGGTATCCAGAAACGTCAGTGACAGCAGCACATTTCTGGGGTGGCTGACAAAGTGGGGTTGAGAGTAGGTGGGCTTTTATACGTTCTTTGGGGCTTTGTGATTGAGATGTTCCTGTGCAAGTATATGTCCTTTAATATTTCAATGGCTGTTGCCAGATTCCTATGGGGTCATGGCTGGCTCTAGAGCAGTGGTTCTCAACCTGTGTGTCGGGATCCCTTTGGGGGTCGAACGACCCTTTCACAGGGGTCGCCTAAGACCATCGGAAAACACATATTTTCGAAAAAATACAGAAAACATAAAATAATCTCATGGTTGGGGGTCACCACAACATGTGGAACTGTATTAAAGGGTCGTGGCATTAGGAAGGTTGAGAACCACTGCTCTAGAGGGAAAAGAGGAAATGCAAATCCCTCTCCTTCCTCTCTCCCTCCTTCTCCCTCTCTCCCTCCCTCTCTCTCCCTCTTCCCCTTTCTCCCTCTTCCCCTCTCGCCCTCTCTCTCCCCCCTCTCCTTCCTCTCTCTCCCCCCTCTCTCCCTCTCTGCCCCACTCTCCCCCATCTCCCCACTTCTCTCTCCCTCCCTCTCTCCCCCTTACCCTTACTGTCCCTCCCTCTGCCTCCCTCCCTCTCCCTCTTTGTCTCTCTCTCTCCTTCTCCCTCCCCTCTCTCCGTCCTCTCTCTCTCTCCCTCCCCCCTCTCCCCCTCTCTCCCCTCATTTTGAACCACAGAATAAGCTCCATGCCACCAGTGCCATCAGAGATGTTTCATTTTGCCAAAGTCTTCCTATCAGCTGGTTCTCCTCCCAGAAGCCTCTGAGTTCCAGGACATGCCAATTTTCTGACAATGTCTTTTCCTGCAGCCTATCCCCCACCCCACAAAGGCTATCCTGACAGCACCATCTACACTTGGAGTGGCAAAACAACAACAGCAACAACCACGCGACAACTGGAGCCTCTTATCCTTGGCTGTTAGAAGCCACAGAAGGGAATCCAAATACTTGTGAATCAATGGAGAACAAAAAAAATAAAATAAAATCAGCTTGTTTTCCAGCGTTAAAGCAAAGAAACAGATGCATGTAAAATATCATTTGTGTTTTGATTATACCGCCGAAGACTCAAGGGATCATTTTATCATCTGCTTATAGGCCTGTATAAAATGTGCATTGTAATTATGCGTGTCAACGTAGCGGGAGGAAAGTTCAGAATATCCCAAGGAAACCAGCTTCTGAACAAGCGGCCAAAGACTTGAAGCGTCAGCTGTAAAAGATAACCATGAATTCTCCATTGCAAAATAAACCTTTACTTCTTTGTTTGGCTGTTTCTTTTTTTTTCCTTTTTGTTTTTTCTTTTCTTGCTGCAGCATGTTTTATAGCGCAATAAAAAAGAAGGAAGTCAATAGCTATCTCTAATATAACCGTAACTGAAAGGATATTTTACTGATTCAATATTGCTTGAAGGGCAGTGCAATGCAGAGATTTGACCTTAACCAAAGCGTTGGTCACCAAGTTGGGAGCGAAGGGCTGAAACGACTTTGCAAATGAAGGCCGCCTCAAATTGCTGCGAAGAACTGAAGAGAGTTAAGGATAGCTAACTGGGGACTTGCAAGGGAGACGCAAAAGGGATCCACATCTGTTAGGAGCTGGGCTTGCTTGCAGCCCTGTTATTTCTTTGGAATTTTAGATTCCAAAATGCTCAGCAGATATCTGAAATCAGATACTATCCAGCCCAGTGGTGGGATTCAATTTCTTTTTACTAACGGTTCTGTGGGCGTGGCTTGGTGGGAATTACATGGCTTGTGGGCGTGGCAGGGGAAGTGTATTGTAAAATCCCCATTCCCTCCCCACTCCAGGAGAAGGATACTGTAAAAATCTCCAGTTCCTCCCCACTCCAGAGGAAGGATACTGTAAAATCTCCATTCTCTCCCTACTCCAGGGGAAGGATACTATAAAATCTCCATTAAGCTCACGCCTAATGCTTCGGTGACTCCATCCAGCCACCTCATTCTCTGTCATCCCCTTCTTCTTTTGCCCTCAATCATGTCCCAGCATTAGGCTCTTCTCTAGTCAGTCCTTCCTTCTCATTAGGTGGCCAAAGTATTTGAGTATCCTCTTAGGGATCTGGACTTCTAAAGAGCAGTCAGGGTTGATCTCCTCTAGGACTGACCGGTTGGATCGCCTTGAAGTCCAAGGGACTCGCAGGAGTCTTCTCCAGCACCAGAGTTCAAAGGCCTCCATTCTTTGGCACTCAACCTTCCTTATGGTCCAACTTTCATAGCCATACATTGCAACTGGGAAAACCATAGCCTTGACTATACACACTTTTATTGGCAGGGTGATGTCTCTGCTTTTTAGTATGCTGTCTAGCTTTACCATAGCTTTTTTATCAATGGTATCAAAAGCTTCTGAGAGATCCAAAAGAACTACAAATGGCACATTTCATCCATCTAAATCCTACAAAATAGCCAATGCTGTTTCTCTAGGGCCTAATTCCTTACATAATTCTGTATTCTTTAAGAATTACGTAAGAATTCCTTATGTAATTCTGTACTTAAATGGTACAGATAATCTATTTCTCTAGGATTCTCTACAGTTAGCATAGCACTTTTGTCATAAGCACCAAAGCACTTCTAGGTTGAAAGGATTAGCCAATGACATTACTGTTGCTTGGGGAAGCCTAGTAGGGGGCTCCTTTCATGTCCCTGACAGCAGCTGGAATGAAGGACGGGAGCTCAACCTCACCCATGCCATGGCAGCACTCAGGTCTCAAACATGGGCTTGCTGCTTGTGAAGCCAGCGTCCTAACCACATGAGCCATATAGTTGAATTTCTATAGTTGAATTTCCATCTTCTTAAGGAACCTTCTCTAAAGCAGGAAACAGATTAGAAGCCATGAGCTTGTGAGTTCTAGTCCCACTTTAGGCATGAAAGCCAATTGGGTGACTTTGAGCCACTCACACTCTTTCACCTTAATTCACCTCAAAGGGTTGTTGTAGTAGGGAAAACAGGAGGAGGAAGGAGTATTGTATATGTTTGCCACTTTGAATTATTTATAAAAATAATAAAGGTGGGACATAAATAAATAAATAAACAAACAGACAGACAAATAAGGGGGATTGAAACATTTTTTATTTTCTTCTTATATAATTTATATAACCTACAAAGAGCCATTTTCTATACTTTCTTTGCTTTAGAGCAGAGGTCGTCAAACTGGCCCGCGGGCTGGATATGGCCCACCTAAGTCATTAATCTGGCCCGCGCGGGACCATGAGGCTGACCCGCCCACATTGCCTCACCTGTCCGCTGGCCGTTAGCCACCTTCTGGAGGCCAAGGAGCCAAAAATGGGACCATGGAGGCCTCTGGAGGCCAAAACCGGAGGGAGAGAGAGGGGGAGAAAGAGAGAGAAACACACACACACACACACACACACGTCCCTCACCCCCACCCCCATGGCAGACATATCCCTTCATTAACCTGCTTCCCAGGAGCATAACAAATTAAAGTTTAATTTGTGTGTATTGTTTATTGGGGGTGCTAAATTGGCCACGCCCACCCAGTCACATGACCACCCAACCACGCCCACCCAGTCACATAAGTACCTAGCCAAACGTTTGAGGACCCCCCTGCTTTAGAGAGTAAGGGAGATAACTTTAATGGAGATATGCAGAAGCTGTTCCTTAGGCAAAAAGGGCGGAAACATTTTGTAAGTCCAGGACTACCAGATAATATTCAGGAACACTTCAGGAAAACACCTCCCTATTTCACTGAAGTATAAGAAGGAGGGGTGGTGCAGCACAATTAGACCACAAGATTCAGTCATTGTGTTGTTGTTAGTTGCAAAATCGTGTCAGATCCATTGCAACCCCATGGACAATGATCCTCCAGGCCAGGGGTGGGGAACCATGGCTCTTTTGCGACTTGTGGACTTCAACTCCCAGAATTCCTCAGCCAGCAAAGCTTGGAGGTTTGCTGGAGGGTGGAGGTCCCTGCTCTATAGCAGAGGTGGGAAACAATGGCCCCTTTATGACTGGGGGACTTCAACTCCCAGAATTCCTGAGGCAGCCATGTTGGTTCTGGAATTCTGGGAGTTGAAGTCCACAAGTCGCAAAAGAGCCATGGTTCCCCACCCCTGCTCCAGGCCTTCCTGTTCTGTAACATCCTCTGGAGTTGATTTAAGCTCACGCCTACTGCTTCAGTGACTCCATCCAGCCACTTCATTCTCTGTCATCCCCTTCTTCTTTTGCCCTCAATTATTTCCCAGCATTAGGCTCTTCTCCAATGAGTCCTTCCTTCTCATTAGGTGGCCAAATTATTTGAGTTTCATCTTCAGGATCTGGCCTTCTAAAGAGCAGTCAGGGTTGATCTCCTCTAGGACTGACCGGTTGGATCGCCTTGCAGTCCAAGGGACTCACAGGAGTCTTCTCCAGCTCCAGAGTTCAAAGCCCTGAATTCTTTGGCGCTCAGCCTTCCTTATGGTCCAACTTTCAAAGCCACACATCGCAATCATTGTAGTCTTTCTCTCAATACAGGTAGCGTTCGCCTTCCTGGGAAGTTGATTTTATCTCTATAAATAATTGCAAACTGCTAGGGAAAGTTTTTGGGAGTGTGCATTGCAATCCCTTTGGCTACGTTTGCAGTACACAAAAGGTGAGATTAAACAGATTAATGACAAGTCGGATTAAACACAAGGAAAATACCATTATGGGACATCTTCACCTAAGCTCCAAGCAAACAGCCATCCGTTTGTGCTGTAGAATGCCAACAAGGAATAGACCAATAGCTTCATCTCCATGCTGCAGCTGAGTGGGATTAATAGACTTCAATTAGCCACTTTGCCTTCAGATCCAAGTGAAATGGGTCTTCATTTACTTTATAGCAAAGGTGTCCAACCTTTTGGCCTATCTGGGCTGTATTGAGAGAAAACGAATTGTCTTGGGTTGCATATCAAATATATTTCAATTTCAATTTCAATTTATTAGCGCTTATAGACCGCCCCCTCTCCCGAAAGGGACTCGGGGCGGTGTACAGTCCATGTCAAAGAACAAAATTAAAACAATTAAAATTACTACATGGAAAATATATATATACAAATATAAAATGGATAGATGCATAAGAGGAGGATAAAAGATGTGCAGGACTGTATTGCTAATAAATAATTATAAATATACACTGCATATATAAATATACAACGAGTATAGACAAAGAGCCATAGTGGCATAGTGGTTAGAATGTAATATTGCAGGCTAACTCTGCCTATTGTCAGGAGTTCGATCCTGACCTGCTCAAGGTTGACTCAGCCTTCCATCCTTCCGAAGTCAGTAAAATGAAGACCCAGATTGTTGGGGGAGCAAGACGCTGGCTCTGTAAATCGCTTAGAGAGGTCTGTAAAAGCACTATGAAGTGGCATACAAGTTTAACTGCTAATGCTAAATCACATAATAATGTTAAATGTTTACTATCTTGTGGGATCACATTGCTATCTGTCCAGGGTGGCATGCAGCCATTAGGCCATGGGCCGGACAAGCCTGCTTTACAATATCACATCGTGGTTTCATCACATCAAATCAAACTTCTGATTAAACAAAGAGATCTGCCAAGATCTCTACAGATTTCCCGTCTCTTCTGGGAAATGTGAGAAGTAATCACAATGCCCTTCATTTGCAATGGATGCTTATAATAATTGTTGGGTGATTGGCTTTGTTTAAAGTAAAATTGGGATCTGTGGCCACCACTTACATTGGTTTACTTGCTTTTAGCCATGCAGGATGAGATCTTGGGAGTGGTAGTTTAGCAGCACCTGGAGAGACACAGGTTTCCATAATATCTGCTTTCCTGTGTCATTTAGCATTTAGAACAACGGACTTAGAAGGGATCTTGAAGGTCTTCTACTCCAACACCCTGCCTAGGCAGGAAACCCTACACTACTTCAAACAAAAGGATGTCCAACATCTTCTTAAAAACATCCAATGTTGGAGCATTCACAACTTCTGGAAGCAAGTTGTTCCATGGATTAATTGTTCTAAATCTCAGGAAATTTCTACTTAGTTCGAAGTTGCTTTTCTCCTTGATTAGTTTCCACACATTGCTTCTTGTCCTGCCTTTGTGGCAGCCCCTGAGATACTGGAACACTGCTATCATGTCTCCCCTAATCGTTCTTTTCATTAAACTAGACATACCCAGTTCCAGCAACCGTTCTTTATATGTTTTAGTCTCCAGTCCCCTAATCATCTTTGTTGCTCTTCTCTGCACTCTTTGTAGACTCTCCACATTTTTTTTATATCGTGGTGACCAAAAATGGATGCAGTATTGCAAGCCTGGCCTTACCAATTTCATTGAAAATTGATCTTCCAATTTCAATTTAAAGACTAACAAGTTTGATGGGCTGGAGGTAGGATTGGTCCTTCCTTTTTAAATTGAAATAAAGGGCCTAAGAAAATAGGAACCACCCCCAGAATAAAAAATAAACCCAGAAAATTCTAGATTCCCTATGCTTCGGTTTCAACTCAGGCGTTGCCTTCTAAAATGCAACTTCTTCTGAGGATTTAGACTGATTTTTGGGGGGAGATTCTGTTTAAAAACCATCCTGAGGGGGGGAAACGTTTTACCTAGTAGACAGGGTGGGGGGAATGCTACTTGTTCCTTTTTCAAACACAGAAGTTTATTTTCTTGATAGAAGAAACGTGAGTCATTGGCGCTAAAGATCTGTGCCAGCTGCAATAAAGGAAACGAAGTGACTATATTTAAAAACAATGGAGAAGAAAGGAAAGGAAAAGCTGGAGTCAGTGTAAGACAGAAGTGACAGGATGAAGAAGGGAACAAGATGACACCACACTGTCTTACAATGCACGGGGAGAGGAAAGCTTGGTTCAACCTCAAAAGCTACTGAGTAAGAAGGAAAGATCCCTTTAATAGTATTAGGGGACAATTTATTACGTGTATCCTTCGAGTGCAGCACAATGTCACTGCGAGCCGAGTGCATTTGCATTATTTCCAGACAACGAGAACAGCAGAAAAGGGGACACTGATTTATTTCAGAGCAGGCTCAGGTGAGCGAGCCAGAGAGGGGCTTAACCCGTTCCGTTCTCTTCTGCTTCAGAGAAGGAGGCTGTCATCCTATCTGTGTTTGGCTGCCATTTAAGTTCTTGGGAAGAATGTAGTGAATTTGGAAAATGCCTGCCTGCCTTCCTGCCTTCCTCCCTTCCCAGCTCAACAGTTAGAATGGAATGGAACAGGACAGAACAGAATAGCAAAGTTGGAAGGGATCTTGTAGGTCATCTAGTCTAACCCTCTTCTCAAGCAGTAGACACTACACCATTTCTGAACATATCTCTTCTTCAAAACTTCCAGTGATGAAGCACCTACAACTTCTGAAGGCAAACAGTTCCATTGGTTGATTGGTCTCATTGTCAGAAAATTTCTCCTTGGTTGAATCTCTCCCTGATCAGTTTCCATTCATTGCTTCCTGTCCTGCCTTCAAGTGCCTTGGAGAATAGCTTGACCTCCTCTTCTTTGTGGTAACCCCTGAGATATTGGAAGACTGCTATCATGTCTCCCCTGGTCCTTCTCTTCACTAGACTAGCCATGCCCAGTTCCTGCAACCGTTCATTGTATGTTTTAGCCTCCAGTCCCCTAATCATCCTGGTTGCCCTTCTCTGCACTTTTTCTAGAGTATGAACATCTTTTTTATAGTGTGGTGACCAAAACTGGATGCAATACTCTAGGTGTTTACTACGGCTTTATAAAGATCATATAGTTTATGTAATTTGTCCTGTTAACAAGGAACAAGGTGGGACACCTTCTATTTCTCTTCTCTCTCTCTCTTTCTTGAGCTAACTTCTACCACTTATCATTTTGTCTCTCTGGAGATTGAAAGGTGGATTGCATCATTCTTTTCTTATATACCTGTAAGCAGGGGTGAAATCCAGCAAGTTCTAACAGGTTTTGGAGAACCGTTACCGGAAATTTTGAGTAATTCAGAGAACTGGTAAATGCCACCTTTGGCTGGCCCCAGAGTGGGTGGGAATGGAGATTTTGCAGTATCCTTCTCCTGCCATACCCACCAAGCCACACCCACCAAGCCACACCACTCCCACCAAGCCACGCCCACAGAACCGGTAGTAAAAAAAATGAATTTCACCACTGCCTGTAAGCCTTGTAAGTGAATGGGATTGTGACATAATAAAATGTAGACTGTGTGGTTTATTTTCTAAACAATGGAGGCTATGCCAACCTAAAATAGATTAATCAGCTGTGCCTGAATGTCATCATTACATCCCAACGGTGCTTTTTCAAAAGTCAACTGAACTTCCTTTATTTTTCCTAGAAGATGTTTTGCTTCTTATCCAAGAAGCAACTGAAGAAGCTTCTTGGATGAGAAGTGAAAGATCTTAAAGGAAAAACAAAGAAACTCCAGTTGAGTTTTGAAAAAGCATCTCTGGGGCAACTATACCATGGATGACTGAAAAATCTCCATAGATGAGGCATGTCAAATTCGATTTGATTGAGGGCCGCATCAGGGTTGTGTTTGACCTTGGGGGTTACGGTGGGTGTGGCCATGGTGGGTGTGGCCAGCTCGATGTCACTCATGTGGGGGGCACCTGTGGTAGCATGGGTGCTCTGCCAGTGAAAAGTCCTGCTTTAGGCTGCAGTGGCCTCCTGCAATCCTCCGCCAGCAGAAACAGAGCTCGGGAGGGCCACAAGCAGCCCTCCCGAGCTCCATTTTCACTGGCAGAAGCACTGTGGCCCAGTCCTTTGTTGTTTCCAGGGTGGCCCCAAGGCTCAGATCTAAGCATCCTGTGGGCCGGATCCAGACCCCGGGCCTTGAGTTTGACACCCCTGCCATACATATTCATTATTATATTCAATACTTGTTTCTTTCGCTATCACCACATCCAATATTAATACAATACAATACAATACAATACAATACAATACAATACAATACAATACAATACAATACAATACAATACAATACAATACAATAGCAGAGTTGGCAGGGACCTTGGAGGTCTTCTAGTCCAACCCCCTGCCTAGGCAGGAAACCCTATACCGTTTCAGACAAATAGCTATCCAACATCTTCTTAAAGACTTCCAGTGTTGGGGCATTCACAACTTCTGGAGGCAAGCTGTTCCATTGATTAATTGTTCTAACTGTCAGGAAATTTCTCCTCAGTTCTAAGTTGCTTTTCTCCTTGATTAGTTTCCACCCATTGCTTCTTGTCCTCAGGTGCTTTGGAGAATAGTTTGACTCCCTCTTCTTTGTGGCATCCCCTGAGATATCAGAACACTGCTATCATTCTCACCTAGTTCTTCTTTTCATTAAACTAGACATACCCAGTTCCTGCAAACTATTCTTCATATGTTTTAGTCTCCAGTCCCCAATCATCTTTGTTGCTCTTCTCTGCACTCTTTCTAGAGTCTCCACATGTTTTCTACATCGTGGCGACCAAAACTGAATGGAGTATTCCGAGTGTGGCCTTACCAAGGCCTTATAAAGTGGTATTAACACTTCTTGGGATGTTAATTCTATCCCTCTGTTTATGCAACCTAGAACTGTGTTGGCTTTTTTTGGCAGCTGCTGCACACTGCTGGCTCCTATTTAAATGGTTGTCCACTAGGACTCTAAGTTCCCTCTCACAGTTATGACTATTGAGCAAGGTACCACCTATACTGTACCTGTGCATTTCGTTTTTCTTCCTAAATGCAGAACCTTATTCTCTTCTGATGTTTCCAATACTGGCTGATAGGAGTATTGGTCAATACCTTGGGCTGCTCTTCTCCCCGCTCTCTCATTTTTACTACCAGGTTAGATCAACATTTTGAAAAGGGAATCTGATTAAGCCCATTGTCTAAGTGTTCCAGGAACTGTAGGACTGTTACCTAAATAAGGTTAATGATAAATTTAACTAGTTTTCAGTGTCACGATGAGCTAGTTTTGCTGTTTGTTAATTAAATTTGTATGTCACCAAATCATTTTGACTTCCAGTGAATTGACATTTGAAGTCAAAATGCAATAAAACACCTCTGATAAGAAAGAAAGCAATGATAATCAAACATCCGTAGTTTTATTTCCTTATATACTTATAAAACTTCACGAGTTACTCTGATCACCTATGGCTCAAATCTCGAGTATTTTCCATGAGAACGTCAAACAAACAAGCAAATGTGAATCTGTGGGCAATGAAGACATTTTGCTTCTCATCCAAGAGGCGCCCAAGAACATATATACATCCTTCCATCCTTAACCATTCAGTCAGAACTGAAGAAGCTTCTTGGATGAGAAGTGAAACATCTTCAAGGAAAAAGAAAGTCCAGTGGCCTTTTGAAAAAGCATCTTTTGGATAATCCTGGCCTGGATGATTGAGAATCTCCATAGGCATGTGCAACACTACAGTCTGTTGTAACATTTATTTGGACATAACTCAGCAAAATGCCTTTCCATTCCGTCACTCATTCATACATTCTGTCATTCATTCACTTGCTCAATGTAGCTTCTCACTTGCTGTCATCGTGATGAAGTACTTGGACTTTTATAACCCATTTCCAGCAAGGAGCAAATTGTAGATTGTTTTTATTTAAGGGAATGGTTTTAAGGGAAGGACTTCATATTTATTTTGCAAATGTGATTACAAACGCATACAAGTTCCCTCAGGCACAACACACACAATAAGCCAATGAAGCATCCTAGGCCCCAAAATAGCAACAGCTATGGCACTTAGACTTATATACCACTTCATAGTGCTTTACATCCCTCTCTAAGCGGTTTACAGTCAGCCTGTTGCCCCCAATAATCTGGGTCCCCATTTTAACAATCTCAGAAGGATGGGAGGCTGAGTCAATCTTGAGCCGGTGAGGATTGAACTGCTGGCAGTTTGCCTGCAATACTGCATTCTAACCACTGCACCACCACAGCTCACAGGAATCTGTGTAATCCTTGACTTACAACCATTTCCCTTAAAAACATTCTGTCAGTCAAAGCAATCTACAATTTGCTGCTTGCGGGAAATGTGTTATAAAAGTCCATCCTTCCCCCTGCCTTCTCTCCCCGCCCCCAGCTAAGACACTTCTAATACTGGTTGTATTCATACAACTCGCTTAACCAGGTCTGCTAAAGGCTTAATGGCTGCCCTTTAACAAGATGCTAATTTGATGGATTTTTTTTTAATAGATTAATGTGTTCAGTCTAACTTACATGCAATAATTTTCTTTGATTTGTTTATGGTTCAGTCTTATGGAAACCCAGAACACAAACTAATTTAGTAACCGTGTTTCCTGTGTTTTATAAATACAGCTATTCTTTTTTTTTTTGTATTGAAGATGCTTTAGTCTCTCGTTTGTTTTGACTGCTCTCCCGTGCAAGTTGTCCTATTTTGCAATATCTTTTACAAGATGCGGTGATTAGAACAGTAAGTAATATTTCAAAGGTGTTCAAATGATGAATTTGTTTAAAATCATTATACAGTCCACTAGAGTAGGCGGCTATATTAAATCTAACTAATAATAATAATTTAGAATTCAGACAGACAAGCACCTGTCACATAACACCCGAGATTTAACAATTGTCGATAAGAAAGACAAAAAGTCTGGATAGCAGGTGTGGCAGTACCTGGAGACAGCAGAAGAGAAGAGAAAAAATCGGAGAAGATCAGCAGATAGAAATAGAAAAACGAGCAAAAGAAAGCAAAGAGAATACCAATAGGGATCAGTGCCTTGGATGCAATCCATGGTGGGATTCAGCCAGTTCGCACCTATTTGGGAGAACCGGTTGTTAACTTTCTAAGCAGTTCGGAGAACCGGTTGTTGGAAGAAATCTCCTTTTGTTTTTTCCCCTTCTACAGGGCTAATCCTGTAAGGAAGGCAGGAAGAAAACATTCTGGTGTTGTTTCTAGGCTAATCTTTATTGCCCTGCTTACAGAAACTGCCTCTCCGGTTAACCCTTATTACATTGGAACAGCTAAGACGAAGCACCCATCAACATGAGTGACGTTGACTTGGCCATGCCCACCCAGTCACATGACCACCAAGCTGGTCATTAGGGCAGAGAACCAGTTGTTAAATTTATTTATTTTATTTATTTTACTGAGCTTCTAGACCGCCCCCTCTCCCAAAAGGGACTCGGGGCGGTGTACAGGCCATACAAAAAATACATCATAATATAATTAAATAGCTGAACAATTAAAATTATTAAATAGGTAGAGTTAAATATGGAGGCGGTTAAAAAGAAAGTTAAAAGAACTGTACAGCTGAGTAAAGTATGTATAAATATAATTTTGAAACCCCTAAAAATATCACACAAATTAAATTTAAAAGCAATACCCCTAAAATAACCAGTTAAAAATATGTCTACCAGGAGGTAACAGTTATAATTATGCCAAATTATTTGAATCCCACCACTGGTGCAATCCCAAAACTTCCAGAACATCATCTGAACACCATCAGCGTTGAGGAAATCCCCATCAATTGAAAAGGCAATTTTTTACTTTTACTTTAATTCAAACTTTACCTGGACCAACTTACATCCTGAAGATAATACCTTCAACATCATCAAATAACAACGTCCACTTATTCCAAGTCCTTGGGAAGACCTTGACAGGTGGATAAAAATGCCAAATCCAGTTTAAACATTTTGTTGATTGTTTGGCCAACCATAATATTGTCAGTTTCTTTTTAAAAAGAAAGACTTTTGTAAATCATTTCCAAATTTTAAAATGGGTTGTGTGCATGTGGGGCTCCTCCCCCTTTTTTCTTTCACTGCAAACTATGTCAATTATTTCCTCAAATTATCTGCCATAATCCTAAAATCCCTTTGTTGGTCAGTCTTTGCCAACTTGGAAGCCTTCCATCGCCACTGTTTTACACTTGCTCTTACAAGCCACATTTCTTGTTCTAATATTCTTTTTTTTTAGAATTTGGAAAAGTTGTGGGGTTTTTTGGCCCTCTTCATTAACTCTCACTTGACAAATTGAACTGATCTTTTTGAAAGCTAAGGAGATTCCGACCTTCTGTCCGAATTGAAAATGGCCGGAAAATCGCAGGCTGATCAAAAATCCAGAGAACTTCTTGCAAGAAGACAAGAGCAAAGCATATCTGTGTGGTTGTTAAGAAAACAACCTGTATGTGTTATGGAATATTCAACTGGAAGTAGAACACAATGCTATCTGTAATTTTTAAATTAATTTTTTCCCTTTGAGCGGTGCTACATAATTTCTTACAAACTTTTAAGGTTAGCAAGAAACCATGAGTTCTACTCCTAGGGCCAATCACCAGGAGACTGAGAGTTCTAGTCCCACTTTAGGCATGAAAGCCAGCTGGGTGACTTTGGGCCAATCACCAGAAAATTGAGAATTCTAGTCCCTCTTTAGGCATGAAAACCAGCTGGGTGACTTTGGGCCAATCACCAGGAGACAGTGAGTTCTAGTCCCACCTTTGGCATGAAAGCCAGCTGGGTGACTTTGGGCCAATCACCAGGAAATTGAGAATTCTAGTCCCTCTTTAGGCATGAAAACCAGCTGGGTGACTTTGGGTCAATCACCAGGAGACTGAGAGTTCTAGTCCTGCCTTAGGCATGAAAGCCAGCTGGGTGACTTTGGGCCAATCACCAGGAGACTGAGCGTTCTAGTCCCGCCTTAGGCATGAAAGCCAGCTGGGTGACTTTGGGCCAATCACCAGGAGACTGAGAGTTCTAGTCCCGCCTTAGGCATGAAAGCCAGCTGGGTGACTGAGCCAATCACCAGGAGACTGAGAGTTCTAGTCCCTCCTTAAGCATGAAAGCCAGCTGAGTGACTTTGGGCCAATCACCAGGAGACTGAGAGTTCTAGTCCCGCCTTAGGCATGAAAGCCAGGTGGGTGTGACCTTGGACTAGTTATTCTCTCTCAGCCCAACCCACCTCACAGGATTGTTGTTGTGGGGGAAAATAGGGGTAGGAAGGTGTGTTTGGATGCTTGTCAACTGGCCTGCATTTATGGCTATTTGCAGCACTTTGTGCTCACATGACCACAATTTACAACAGTTTTGCCGGAAACTGGTATTTACTTCTGATTTCTGGCAAAAACAAAACAAAACATAGTGAACAATAAGCTTGCTTAATTATCTCCTAGCATTTACTTAATCACTCATGATGTTCATTTTACGACTGCCACAACAACTGTTGCAAAAAAGATCATGGAACAGGTAAAGTTCTTTATAATCAACATGATTGAGACCTGTAATTCCATGCTCAATTATAGCAATAGCACTTAAGACTTACATACCGCTTCATAGAACAAGTAATCTAGCTATCTGCAGGATCGCATCCTACCACACACGTCCCTGCGACCTATCCGCTCACACAGGGAGGGGCTCCTCCTGGTGCCGTCTGCTAGGCAATGCCAGCGGGCGACGCCTAGGAGTAGATCCTTCTCTGTGATGGGCCCAACCCTCTGGAATGACCTCCCCCCAGACATTCGAACTACCACCGACCTCCGTTCCTTCCGGCAAAAGTTAAAGACTCACCTATTTCAATCAGCTGGCCTGGCACTTTCTTAGTTTTACCTCCCGGGGATTTATTCTATTTTAATTGGGTTTGGGGTTTTAATTGTGATGTTTTTAGGATTAGAATATATTTATTTCTTAGTACAGCCTATCTCCCCCTCCAAATGTATCTTAAATGTATTTTTATTATTATGACCGATTTTATGGTATTGACTGTACACCGCCCCGAGTCCCTTTCTGGGAGAGGGGCGGTCTAAAAATCTAAGAAATAAATAAATAAATAATCAGTGGAACAGAAGTTGCCTCCAGAGGTTGTGAATGTCCCAACACTGGAAGTCTTTAAGAAGATGTTGGATAGCTATTTGTCTGAAACGGTATAGGTTTTCCTGCCTAGGCAGGGGGTTGGAGTAGAAGACCTCCAAGGTCCCTTCCAACTCTGCTGTTGTATTGTATAAATTCGAACTGCCAAATTGCAGGAAGCCGGCAGGTAGCAGAAAGTAGCCTGCAGTACTGCACTCTAACCACTGCGCCACCTTGGCTCACACCCAACGTTTTGAATTTTAATTCATTATTGTTCCAGAACATAAAGTTTCCTCTCATAGGTTGGGTTTGAAATCTTTGATTAAGAACATGCTTAAACATGCTTTCTAAATTCCAAGAAGCACTAACTTGTGGCTGCTATCAAAGAATTTCAAAACGGTTAGTCAGATAGAATTGCCTTTTGCAGAAGCCGTGCAGATATTTTCTTTCTTTAAAAATGTGTCCTTTTGTACGCTTCTACTATTAACATTAATAATGCTTTCCACCATTTTATTCAGAAGAGGCATAAGGTTAAGTTCGTTCTGCATGAACATTATTATAACTACTAAGTGGCCATTTTCCTGTCATTTGATAGCGAACCAATATTAGGGACCTATTATCTCTGATGGAAATAAGTAACAACATATTTGAGTTATCTAATAACTTTGGGAGAATGCCATCTGGACCTCATATTTTGTTCAGTTTGACATAAAGGTCCAACCTATTTTCTTTAATTCTTTAATCACTGCTGTTTTCTTTAATTTCAGCAAGCAGTAGCATCCAATTCACCTTGGTTGTCCTTGAATAATTAAACAACTTAAAGACGGAGTGGGACGCGGTGGCTCAATGGCTAAGATGCCAACTGCAACAGTCACCTATAGAATTAGAGCGATGATACGAACAAACAGGGTGGCTCAGTGTCTAAGACGCTGAGCTTGTCGATCAGAAAGGTCGGCAGTTCGGCAGTTTGAATCCCTAGCGCTGCGTAATGGAGTGAGCTGCTGTTGCTTGTCCCAGCTTCTAACAACCTAGCAGTTTAAAAACAATGTAAACATGCAAGTAGAAAAATAGAAACCATCTTTGGTGGGAAGGTAACAGCGTTCCATGCGCCTTCGGAGTTTAATCATGCCGGCCACATGACTATGGAGATGTCTTCAGACAGCACTAGCTCTTCAGCTTAGAAACGAAGATGAGCACTGCCCCCTAGAGTCAGGAACAACTGCAAGGAGAACCTTTACCTAAAAACAGAAACGATATTTTGGAAGAATATCATGGCAAACCACTTTGGTACTTCTGGTATTATAGAATACCCAATATGGAAATGCCTATGCCTTACACAGTGGTTGAACGCATTTTGAGAAATCCTGCATTGGGCATATCCGTTACGTATTCTAGGCAGAAGCAAGAAACAAAAGGTGGAAATATTGGACCATATATTTGAAATATCCACAGCCGCTCAAATGTTGAAATGGATAAATTTAGTGATACTGTAGACCAGGGGTGTCCAAACTTGGGAACTTTAAGACTTGTGGACTTCAACTCCCAGAATTCCCCAGCTAGCATAGTTGGCTGGGGAATTTTGGGAGTTGAAGTCCACAAGTCTTAAAGTTCCCAAGTTTGGACACCCCTGCTGTAGACCATCTATAAAAGGAAGTGGAGGAATAAATCTACTTCATGCTCCTCTTCATGCTCATCTTTATCCACTCAGAGGATGTGAAAATATAGATGCTTTCCAGAATCCAACTGTAGATCGTTCAAAGCAACATGGAATTTTAATAAAAGACAATGTAATGAAGGATTTTAGTTACTCTGATATTCTCTGGGAGAGCCTAACTAACCCTAACCCTAACTTTACCAAACATAGTTGCTCCAGGGAAATTCTATCCAGTCTTAGCATCAATTGTTTTCTTTGGAGGTTGGAGAAGGACATACAATACAATAACAGAGTTGGAAGGGACCTTGGAGGTCTTCTAGTCCAACCCCCTGCCTAGGCAGGAAACCAGATACCGTTCCAGACAAATGGCTATCCAACATCTTCTTAAAGACTTCCAGTGTTGGGGCGTTCACAACTTCTGGAGGCAAGCTGTTCCACTGATTAATTGTTCTAACTGTCAGGAAATTTCTCCTCAGTTCTAAGTTGCTTCTCTCCTTGATTAGTTTCCACCCATTGCTTCTTGTTCTGCCCTCAGGGGCCTTGGAGAATAGTTTGACTCCCTCTTCTTTGTGGGAACCACTGAGATATTGGAACACTGCTATCATGTCTCCCCTAGTTCTTCTTTCTATTAAACTAGACAGACCCAGTTCCTGCAACCGTTCTTCATATGGTTTAGTCTCCAGTCCCCTAATCATCTTTGTTGCTCTTCTCTGCACTCTTTCTAGAATCTCCACATCTTTTCTACATAGTGGCAACCAAAACTGAATGGAGCATTCCGAGTATGGCCTTACCAAGGCATTATAAAGTGGTATTAACACTTCACGTGATCTTGATTCTATCTCTCTGTTTATGCAGCCTAGAACCGTGTTGGCTTTTTTGGCAGCTGCTGCACACTGCTGGCTCATATTTAAATGGTTGTCCACTAGGATTCCAAGATCCCTCTCACCGTTACTACTGTTGAGCAAGGTACCACCTATACTGTACCTGTGGATTTCGTTTTTCTTGACTAACTGTAGAACCTTACTCTTTTCACCATTAAATTTCATTTGATTAGATAGTGCCCAATGTTCAAGTTTGGCAAGATCCTTCTTTATCTTAAGCCTATCTTCTGGAGTGTTGGCTATTCCTGCCATCTTGGTGTCATCTGCAAATTTGATGAGTTCCCAATTTATCCCCTCATCGAGATCATTGATGAAGATGTTGAAGAGTACTGGGTCTAAAACAGAGCCTTGGGGTATTCCACTGCATACTTCCCTCTATGTAGATGAAGTTCCATTGAGGACTACACGTTGAGTGCGGTTGGTCAGCCAGTTACGAATCCATCTGGTGGTGATGCTGTCTAACCCACATTTTTCTACTTTATCTAGTAGTAGGTTATGGTCTACCTTATCAAATGCCTTACTGAAGTCCAAGTAAATTATATCGACGGCATTCCTCTGGTCCACTAATTTTGTCACTTTGTCAAAGAATGCAATAAGATTAGTCTGGCATAATGGAGACTTATCAACCAACCAACCAACCAAACAACCAATCAACCAACCAACCAACCAACCAACCAACCAACCAGAATAGAGCTGGAAGGGATCTTGGAGTTTTCTAGTCGAACCCCCTGCTCAAGGAGGAGACCCTATATCATTTAAGATAGGTGGCTGTCCAATCTCTTCTTAAAAGCCTCCAGTGGTGAAGCACGCACAACCTCTGAAGGCAAACTGTTCCATTGGTTAATTGTTCTAACTGTCAGGAAGTGTATCCCTAATTCCAAGTTCCTTATTAACTCCTTATTCTTACAGAGGACACTTAACCTGATACAGGTAGTCCTTGGTTTACAACAATTTATTTAGTGTTGTAATTAAGTTACAACAAGTGACACGGTGGTTCAGTGGCTAAGACGCTGAGCTTGTTGATCAGAAAGTTCCGGCAGTTCGGCAATCCCTAGTGCTATGTAATAGAGTGAGCACTCGTTACTTGTCCAAGCTTCTGCCAACCTGGCAGTTCGAAAGCACGTAAAAATGCAAGTAGAAAAATAGGAACCACCTTTGGTGGGAAGGTAAAGCATTCTGTGCACCTTTGGCATTTAGTCATGCTGGCCACATGACCAGGGAGACGTCTTTGAACAACACTGGCTCTTTGGCTTTGAAACGGAGATGAGCACCGCCCCCTAGAGTCGGGAATGACTAGCACATATGTGCGAGGGGAACCTTTACCTAAGTTACAACATCACTGAGAAAAGTGACTTATGACTGTTTTTCACATGATCACATGTTCAAAATTCAGATGCTTTGCAAATGACTCATATTTATGACGGTTGCAATGTCCTGGGGTCATGTGATCCCCTTTTGCAACTTTCTGACAAGCAAAGTCAGTGGGGAAGCCAGATTCACTTAACAACCATGTTACTAACTGAACATATGAAATGATTTACTTAACAACTGTGGCAAGAAAGGCCCTAAAATGCGTAAAATTCACTTAACAACCATCTTGCTTTAGTTGCAGAAATTTTGAGCTTGATTGTGGTCATAGATCAAGGAGTACCAGCATACTTGGAGATATTCTCTTAATTTAACCATGGTGCCACTTTTGTTAGTTTTTTTTTTTTTAGGGTGTTATTACTCCTCTTTAATTTGCTAGATGTTTTCTTTTTTGTATGCTATATTTTTCCCCCAATTTAACTTTTTTATTCGTTTATCGAAGTACAAAATACAAAGGAAAAAAAACATGGAAAAATAAGAAGAGAGGAAGGGAAAAAGAGGGGGGTATAGCGTAACGTGAGAAAAAGAAAAAAGAAAAAGCCACCAACTTCCGACTCTCTTTGGCACAGTCGAAGGTAACAACATTACAACCACAACTTTTTGCTTTTGCACAACAGTATGTACAAGCTATTTCTATAACAATAAGCCTTCTCGTTTACAAAAACAGAATCAAAGTTTCCTTTTTTTTTTCCTCACTGCAAAATCCGGAAGCAATTTCAAACTAGAGACAAAATTAAATATAATCTCTTATTTGGATAAAAGAATAATTTTAACCATCTCAGCTTCTTCTTGCTGCGGGGAATAATATATCATTCATTCTCATATCTTCAAATCTAGTCCATAATGTTTTACCAACTTTAGAATATTACTCAGCATTACTTAAAGAACAGGCAGACCTGCCTATACATACATATTCATTTTATACATACAAACACTAACTTAAAGCTTTGTACTAGCTACACTATAAATTTTGTATATATTATATATTTCGTAAGACTTCAAAGGTCATCAGATGGTGGCAAGTGTAAACTGACTGAAATAAAGTGGAGGTTGGAGAAAGATTGGGGGGGGGGAACTGTATAAACCTGGAGGAAAATTAAAACTGAGCAGACTCAAACATGCATGTTGAAGTGTAAGAAATTGGATTTTAATAAACCCTGAAAAATGATAAGTAGGATTTGATGGCAAGATAGCTGATAGGAAATAGAGTTTATGATTAATGGAAGTTCTTGAGAAAAGAGGCACTGAAAGGCACAACTGAAAACAGTTCCAATGAGGAAATTGAAGCCAGCAGGGAAAAAAAAACCACAGTGGCTGATACAAATGCTCAGTTATGAATCTCTTTGTGTCTATTTTTCTATTGTTCCTTGATTTTAATTGTTTTAACAATTGTAAGCTGCTCAGTCGGGAGTTGGGCACATATAAATGCAACCTGATAATGATGAGGATGATCAACAGATTCTGACTAGTTCTGGAGAACCGGTAGGGAAATTTTGAGTAGTTCGGAGAACCGGTAAATACCACCTCTGGCTGGCCCCGCCCCCATCTATTCTCTGCCTCCCGAGTCCCATTTGAATGGGAGGAAATGGGGATTTTGCAGTAACCTTCCCCTGGAGTGGGGAGAGAATAGAGATTTTGCAGTATCCTTCCCCTGCCACGCCTACCAAGCCACGCCCACAGAACCACGCCCATAGAATGTGTAGTAAATTTTTTTGAATCCCATCATGATGATAGTGATGATGGGAGGGGGGGGGGAAGAAGGGAAAAGGGAAGGGAAAACACAGAGGAAACCTAAAGATGAACACCAAGGAACAAAAACACACAGAAATTTAGAGAAAGTGACATTGGAAAAAGACCCAAAGAATGAGAAAAAGGTCCTTTTTTAAATGCATCCAACATAAAAGGAAGATAAAAGAATCAGTATCATAACTGTTCAGTGAAGATAATAAATGCTGATAAAGAACAATCAATCAAAAATAATATCTATAGCTCAGGGTTAAATTGTGGATTCCTTGGGGCTCTATGAGTTTGGTTGTTTGCTTTTGGATGTTTCAATACCCAACTAGGTAATAACATCAGTGTTAGTGAGTGTGGGGTTTGTTCCCTCATTAGCACTGATAATGTTAACTCGTCAGGTAATGAAACATTGGTAAGCAAACAGCCAAATTCAGAGAGGGCCAAGAAGAATTAAAACAACAACAACAACTAGCAAAAGCAAATCCTTGATCTGTTTCACTTATCTTGGCTCAGTCTTCTCCAAGTAAATGAAACCTTAGGTTGCCTCACCAGAAATATGGTTTCTAAATCAGACCTCATTTAAGAATTTAAGCAGGATAAAGAAGGTAATTCGAGGACTAGAAAGTAAGTCCTACAAAGAGAGATTGATAGCCCTGGGAAGAGAAGAGATAATAAAGCACTCTTCAACATCTGACAGGACAGGATATGAAATAATGGGTTTACATTCTAGAAAGGCAGATTCTTCTTCTTCTTCTTCTTCTTCTTCTTCTTCTTCTTCTTCTTCTTCTTCTTCTTCTTCTTCTTCTTCTTCTTCTTCTTCTTCTTCCTCTTCTTCTTCCTCTTTTTCTTCCTCCTCCTCCTCCTCCTCCTCCTCCTCCTCCTCTTAGAAGAAGAAGAAGAAGAAGAAGAAGAAGAAGAAGAAGAAGAAGAAGAAGAAGAAGAAGAAGAAGAAGAAGAAGAAGAAGAAGAATTCAACAGTGGTATCAATTATCCAGAGAAGTGATAGAGTGGAGATGCTCTACCCTTATCTACTTTAGATATTTTTTTACCATACTGCTTAGCAGTGGCTGCATCAACTTTCATGCAGAAGATTTCTTTTTCCGCTCAGCTTGAAGTTTGTCTGGAATTCCACTTGAGATGTTGAGAAACGGCCCAGCCTTTCTCAGGAATTGAGTTTACTCAGTGGATATCCCCGTTCTTAATTTCAGTTTGCCTCTGCATATTTCCAAGTAACTCAGCTCTGCAAAATACTTCCCAGTTACAACTGAGAACCCAGAACGTATCTTCAGTTCTGAAGTTACGGGAGGAAAAAAACCTTTAAGTTCAGAGGGAGCAGATTTTTTTTGGTTAAGACTTGGTAACTGGATTATTATATTTTTCTTTTGAATATGAATTTTCTTCCAGGGATGTCAAAGTTTTCAGGTGCTCAAGTTAACCATAATATGAATTTCAAGAGAGGTCAGCAAACTCTCCCCCAACATTGCCTATTTTCCCATGTAAAGCTGTGGAAGATCATGTTTATACGCAAGCCATTGCACACAAAAAGTGACAACATCTTCTATGAAATGGATATTTTGAATCTGTAGACCCCACCATCCTAAAGGTGCAATTGATGGATTACACCAGCAGATCCTATATTACCTACCAATAAAAAGGGTGAAGGAGTTCCTGTAGTTTTTTACTCAGCCAGTTGTAGCCCATTTTATGGGCTGGTGCTCATCTCTGTTTCTAGGCCATTGAGCCAGTGCTGTCTGAAGATGTTTCTATGGTCATGTGGCCAGCATGGCATCATGCCTCAGGACAGAGCTTGAGGAGAAACACGGAGTGCTATTATCCTCCCACCTCGCCAGTGGTGGGTTCCAAATTTCTTAACAACCAATTCTCTGCTGGGTGGGCGTGGCTGGGTGGGTCATGTGAGTGAGTGGGCATGGCCAACTCTAAGTTACTTGTGTGGGTGGTACCTGTATAGGACAGGCATGGTTGGGGAGGGAATCCAGGGGTCTCCAGTGGGGGGAGGAGGGCAAGGGGAAAGAAAGATCCAACGTGTGTGTGTGTGTGTGTGAGAGAGAGAGAGAGGTGGGGGAAGCTGGCTGCAAGAGGAAGAGAAGCTGGGTAAGCTGTTTTTGGGCATTTTGGGGCTGTTTTCAGGCCGTTTTGGGGGGCGATTTTGCCCCCCAAACAGCCTGAAAATGGCCTGTTTTATCAGCATTTTGGGGGCATTTTCAGGCCATTTTTCACCTGAAAAACAGCTGAAAATGACCCCTAAATGGCCTGAAAATGGTCCCAAAATGGGCTGTTTTGTGGGCTGTTTTCAGGCTGTTTTTTGGGCCATTTTCAGGCCCCTTTTGACTGAAAAAACAGCCTGAAAACAGCCTGAAAAATGGGTGAGGGCGGGGCTGGTGGTCCAATTTGCTGGTTCTCTGAACTGTGCAGAATTGGAACTACCAGTTCGGGTGAACTGGTCTGAATGAGCAACATCCCACCTCTGCTCTTTACCAATTATCTACCATTAATCTACTGCAATATTTGACGTCCCAGTTTTCCCTTAAAACAACGTGAAGGCATTCTTCCATCTGTAGAATGGAACAAAGAAATTCTATGGATATCCAAAGTCATTCACGTCATAGTTGTCCCAAAGGTGCTTTTTTTCCCAAAAGGCAAAAAGACTTCCTTTGTTTTTCTTTGAAGACGTTTCCCTTCTCTTCCAAGAAGCTTCTTCAGTTCTAACTGAATCCTCTTCCACTTGGTTTAGAATCGAAGAAGCTTCTTGGATGAGAAGCAAAAAGACTTCGAGGAAAAACAAATGAAAGTCCATTTGCCTTTTAAAAAAGAAAAGCACCTTTGGACCAAAGAATGGTTCTTAGTTTTATGGTCCTTCAGGAAACAAAACACACTGTGGAAAGTATATGTTGTGCCAGGGGAAAAGAGACCAGTGTTTCAAATTGGAACGGAGTGTGATTGCGGGCAATTGCATAGGGTTGTTGCCTGGTGTGGCACAGTTCCCAGAACGAGAAAGGGAGAGGAAGATCCAGGTGTGGGCTGCTGAAGGCTCGCGAGGGTTCGGGTGATCCTGTAGCTAGGATTCTGCCCAGTTCAGCAAACCCCCAAATGCTATCCTGGCTGGCCACACCCACCCACCCCTCCCCTCCCAGGAATCTCTACGCAACCCATTCATCATGCCTGGTAAGTGCAGGGCTTGCACGGAGGCTCACTGAGGCGGGAAAATTGGCCTACCGGAAGTTCCAAAAGTCTAGAAACCAGCCTATTTCCGGCCTCTGGAGGGCCTCCACCGCCCAGGGAGGCAGTTTTTGCCCTCCCAGAGACTCAAGGAAAGATTCTGGAGCCTGGGGAGGGCAAAACACTGTTGTGCAGGAGGCAGACTAGGCCACGCCCACCCAGCAACAGGCAGCGAACCTGTCGTTGCAATTTTCGAAGCCCACCCCTTTATATTTCTCCTCCCTTGAAACAGTTCATCTCTTCTGTAGACACCGCAATATTTGTCAAGTCAGCATTTATCATCTCCTTCCCTGGCAGAGAAAATAACAAATATCTCCCTTAGAGCCAAAGTGAGCAGCTTTTAGTTTACCCTACAGGGAAAACATACCAATATGTAACATATACTGTACTTTTTAATATTGATATATTAGATATTATATTGGATGACATCCTACGCGCGAAAGTGTATATTCAGGGGCGGGATTCAAAAATTTTAGCAACTGGTTGTCTGCCCTGTTGCTGGGTGGGCGTGGCCATGGTGGGCATGGCCTATTCGGCCTCCTGAACCACGGGGGAGGGGGGATGTTTGCCCTCCCCAGGCTTTGGAGACTTTCTTCACCTCTCCAGAAGGTAGAAACAGGCTAGTTTCCAGAGTTCCGCAACTTCCGGGAGGCTCGTTTTTCACCCTCCCTGAGCCTCCGTGTGGGCCCTGCACTTATCTGACATCCAAAAAGGGGCATGTGAAGACTCCTGGGAGGGGCAGGGTGGGATGGGCAGGGCCAGCCAGTCCTTGCAACTACCGGTTCAGCAAACCAGATGTAAAATTAGCATCCGGTTTGCCTGAACAGGTCCGAACCGGCTGAATCTCTCCCCTGTGTATATTCATGTAAAGTAATGCCAATACTGTTTATATGTTTGTCGTATAGCCATATTTTTGAAGCAGAGAACGCAAGAGGGGATTGAGTTTCTCTGCTCTTGGAACACTCTGATTCTGATCTGCTTCAGTTGTTTCAAACTGCAGCTTAATTTGGTTCAAGGTCTGCTGATTAAGCAACATCTGTTGCTGGGATTCACCAGCTCAACTATCTTGTTTAGATGGCATTCTTGGCTTGAGTCACAAAATGTGACTCTGAGACATTAAACTACATTTCCCAGCATCATTTCTGGGCACTCTACTCCAGTCTGTAGTTTAGCAATATCTGGAGGATCACAATTGTAATAGGAATAATTCACATAAACAATATTGGCGTGATGAATGTAGTCTGGATTCCCAGGAGGGAGGGGCTGCATTCCAGAGGTCAAAGAGACGACAAAGTTTAGATAGAGAAAGAGAATTTTAAAAACCCTCCCTAACAATTCTCAAACCCTATCTGAGAGGATCCCCTGGTGGCCCAGTGGTCCAGGGCAGTATTGCAAGCAAACTCTGCCCACAGTCTGGAGTTCGATCCTGATTAGACTCAAGGTGGGCTTAGCCTTCCATTCTTCCAAGGTTGGTAAAATGAGGACCCAGTTTGTTGGGGGCAATATGCAAATAATGCTGACATTGTAAACCACTGTTGGCTATGGAGACCTGGATTTCTGAGAGCTGAAGTCCCAGCACACTTGAAGGTAGCCAAGATGACACTAAGCAGATAGCTTACTAAGCAGATAAGGTAAGCAGGAATAGCCAACATTCTAGAAGTTAGGCTCAAGATACAGAAGGATTTTGACAGACCTGAACACTGGGTCCTATATAACAAAATGAAATTCAGTGGTGAGAAAAGTAAGGTTCTACATTTAGGCAAGAAAAAGCAAATGCACAGGTATAGTATGAGTGGTACCTCACTCAATAGTAGGATCTTGGAGTCCTAGTTGACAATCATTTAAATATAAGCCAGCAATGTGCTGCAGCTGCCCCCCCTCCCAAAGTCAACACAGTCCTAGGCTGCATTAAACAGAGGGATAGAATCAAGTTCATGTGAAATGTTAATACCACTTTATAATGTTTTGGAAAGGCAACGCTTGGAATACTGCATTCAGCTTTGGTCACTGCAGTATAAAAAAAATGTGGAGACTCTAGAAAGAGTGCAGAGAAGAGCAACAAAGATCATTAAGGGACTGGAGGTTAAAACATATAAAGAATGGTTGCTGCAATTCGGTATGTCTAGTTTAATGAAGGCAAAATAAGAAGGGGAGTGCAGAGAATGAGGTGGCTGGATGGAGTCACCGAAGCAGTAGGCATGAGCTTAAATGGACTCCAGAGGATGGTAGAGGACAGGAAGGCCTGGAGGAACATTGTCCATGGGGTTGCGATAGGTTGGACAGGACTTCGCAACTAACAACAAGAAGTTTAATGAAAAGAAGGACTAGGGGTGACATGATAGCATTGTTCCAATATTTGAGAAGCCACCACAAATAACAGGGGGTCAATCTATTCTGCAAACTACCCGAAGGGTGGACAAGAAGCATTGGATGAAAACTAATTAAAGAGAGACCCAACCTAGAGCTGAGGAAAAATTTCCTGACTGTTAAAACAATTAGTCAGTGGAGTGGCTTGCCTCCAGACATTGTGGGTGCTCTGGAAAACCACTGGATGTTTTAAAGAAGAGCTTGAACAGCTGTTTGTCTGAAATGGCATAGGGTTTCTGCTTTAGCAGGGGGTTGGTCTAGAAGACCTCCAAGGTCCTTTCTGTCATAGATTAGAAGCAAAATGTTGGCTCAGGACGTTTGCATCTATCTTAGCGTACTTTGACCCTCACTGAAAACGTTTGTGGTATAATATCTTATCAATATCTTCAGCATGATACTGAAGAAATTGTTTACCCAGTTGCTTTAAAAAAATACATTCCTGAAGTATCTTTGAGGTGATCTTATTCATGTTTATTCTTATTCTGTTATCTTGTACATGAGCGGCAAACTAAATAAATAAATAAATAAAATAAAATAAACTTTCCAGGAACATTTTAGTAACTAAGAATTACTAGCAAAGAAAGAATTGAGGAGGTGGGGCGAACCCATTGGTCCCATAAATACATCCAGCACAGAAATTTGTCCACCAATGTTCCTGGCTTAGTTAGAAGCGATTCTAAGTTGTTCCTTGTTCTATGGAAATATGTTGGCACTGCCGTTTTCCAAACCATAATTTTAGCTTTTATATATAGATTCTATCCCACTGGCTGAATTTATGCGAAATGAAAAGGCTGGAAGGGGGAATGGGGTTTATCGTATTGCAAGTAAATATATACCCCAAGCCAAAACACTTTTTCGTGAACTGGGCTATTGATTTTAAAAGGATCACTCAGTACTGTGATGATTGATAATTATACAGAACTTGGATCAGCTGCTGTTTTCCAGGGAGGAGGGGCTGTGGAGGGTGGCATGACCACAAGATGCCACCTACGGGCTTATTTTAAAGCGGTTGTAAGAAATATGTACTCTCCCCAGTTCAGATGAGACTCCCAAACCATCTTTTTTACATCCTCCAAAATCCTCCTTCAGCTCCACTATCAGACTGTAAGGTAAAGATTCCCCGCACACATATGTGCTAGTTGTTCCCGACTCTAGGGGGCGGTTCTCATCTCTGTTTCAAAGCCGAAGAGCCAGCGCTGTCCGAAGACGTCTCCATGGTCATGTGGCCGGCATGACAAAATGCCAAAGGTGCACGGAAAGTTGTTACCTTCCCACCAAAGGTGGTCCCTATTTTTCTACTTGCATTTTTACATGCTTTCGAACTGCTAGGTTGGGAGAAGCTGGTACAAGTAACGGGAGCTCGCTCCATTACGTGGTGCTAGGGATTCGAACTGCCGAACTGCCGACCTTTCTGATCAACAAGCTCAGCGTCTTAGCCACTGAGCCACCATGTGCCTCCATCAGACTGTAGTATGAGTTTAAAATAGAGAACATTCCCTTCGCCTTCCCCAAAGAAAGGGGAAAATATAAGAAAATTCTGGTTTTGTTTATGTGTGTGACACATCTTCATATTTTGCCTTCCAAGCAAACCATTCTTTCTGTTCCTCTAAACCTTTCCTTTTCTTTTTATTAATGGTATGAGTTTTTCACATTAATCAGTCTTTAATGTAACAAAGTTATTAGATTTTAATAATGTGCACTGTGCTCCTTATTATGCATTTTGCGTGATTTATTTAATTACAGAATTCAAAAACTGTCACAGGCTTGAGAGATTTGAAGGAGTTAATAGGCATAATTAAAGTAATGATTATTTATAGTGATTTAACACAAAAAAATCTATTAACGGTGATAATGCAATCAGGGAATAAAAGAGAATATAGGTAGCTCAGGATCTACTCCTTGGTGCACTCTGAGTTGGTTGTTTGCCTGCAGATGTTTCATGACCCAACTAGGCAATATCATCAGTGTTAGTGAGTGTAGCTTGCCCATCCAGTATTGGTGGGGCTATTGTTTTCTTCTTGGTGGTTCCTTGATCAGGGTATTGTTTTCTGCTTGAATGTTTGTATGGTGTTAATGCCTGCTTATCTGGGTGTTCAGGGTCCCAAGACAGATATGACAGACAGACAGACAGACAGACACCATGTAACCATTCTTACAATGAGCTAGTAAGCTTGATTCTTCTTCCACACCCCCCCCCGAAAGTTTTTTTATTTTTATTCTCTTACATATAATCACAGGTATACATTCACATAGTCATTATTCTTATTTATCTTTATCACTTTTACATATTTGTTTTTCCATACAAAAGGTTAAATATACATTCTGGGTTGCTTTGCTTACCATCCCATACACCTATTTTATGTTATTACCACCCTATTTTCCCCTTCTTTTCGCCCTCCCTCCTTTCTCTACTTCCTTCCTTCCTCCTCTCCTTTCTCTTTCCTTCTTCCCTTGCCTCTCCCGTACTCCTATCTTCCTCTTTCCCCTCCTACCCTCTCTCTTTATATCCCTTCCATCCTTCCTCTCCTTTCGTCTTCCTTCCTTCCTTCCTTCCTTCCTTCCTTCCTTCCTTCCTTCCTTCCTTCCTTCCTTCCCCTTTCTTCTCTTCTAGCTTGATTCTTCATAAATCTAGGCCACATAGAAACATATTGCTTCATCTTCTCCATTTGACAATATTGATAAAATTTAAAAAATCTGCAAAGGGCATATCTCAAATCCACTTTTTAACATCTGAAATGTTGTTTGTTTTCACTCCTTCTTTCCTTCTTTCCTTCCTTCCTTCCTTCCTTCCTTCCTTCCTTCCTTCCTTCCTTCCTTCCTTCCTTCCTTTTTCCCTCTCTCCCTTCCTCCCTCTCTCCCTAGATCCAAAATTCTTCATCAAGGATGAAATTCCATATTTTCTTTTTTTTGTAAAAACGTTTTTTATTTTCCCTTTCAAATTCATTCTTAAATATACATTCTTATAATTCTTGCTATTTAACATTTGTCAATCTGTATCATTTTTCCACCTGTATATTTACATTTTCATATTTTCTTATTTCCCTTCCCCCGATTTAATAATGTGTCATCTGAGTTATTTGTTTTATGCTTTGTTCCTTTCTCTTTCTATTTGTATCTTCGTTCAAGCCACTCATAAAATCACCCCCATGTCCTGTAGTGCACTGATTCCTCTTTGTCCTTTATTCTCAGTGTCAACCTGTTCATTTCTGCACAGTCTAATATCTTCTTTATTACCTCCCCTTCCAATGGGATTTGATATTTTCTAAGTACTCATTTGTATTTTTGGGTTCAAGACCATCCTAGAGGTTAGAACATAGAGCAGTGGTCTTAACTTATAGAAAGTTAAGTTCCTTTAGGAATGTTTCCTCATATTTTAGGGAGGGAAAAACAAAAAACAAAACCAAGGAAAATTTTCCTCACTGTATTATTTTAGCAAAATAAAAACAAAACAGAACTGGTGGCCAACAAAAGATTTTAACAAAAGAGAACATGCTAACGCTATACACAGAAAAAGACAGGAAAGCATTTGGCCTTGGGGAAAAAATAAAACAAATACCTTAATAATTTATATTCAATAATTATATTTAAAGCAACATATGTATAGACCTACACAATACATTAGGAGGAAGCTGTTGGTCTTACAGCCAATAAGTGATATGACAACCAAATTGGAGTTTTCCAAAACTCTTCATTGCATCACTTCAGCTCAAGTCATTTCCACGCTTGGAATATCTTGGAATATTGAGATGAAATCCAACTTCACATGAGTGAAGGCATCTGCATGAGCATTTTCTGTCATTCTCCTTCTCTCTACAAAGCCCAACAATGGGAAAAATGGGAAAAGTAAGTATTACATTGAAGGGACGTGGTGGCTCAGTGGCTAAGAAGCTGAGCTGTTGTCCAGAAAGGTCGGCAGTTCAGCGGTTTGAATCCCTAGCGCAGTGTCACAGAGTGAGCTCCCATCACTTGTCCAGCTTCTGCCAACCTAGCAGTTCGAAAGCACGTAAAAAAATGCAAGTAGAGAAATAGAGACCACCTTTGGTGGGAAGGTAACAGTGTTCTGTGTGCCTTAGGCATTTAGTCATGCCGGCCACATGACCATGGAGACATCTTCGGACAGCTCTGGCTCTTCGGCTTTGAAACAGAGATGGGCACTGCCCCCTAGAGTCAGGAACGACTAGCACATATGTGCGAGGGAACCTCTATCTTTACCTTTAGTCTAGAGCAGGGATGTCCAAACTTGGGAACTTTAAGACTTGTGGACTTCAACTCCCAGAATTCCTCAGCCAGCCATGCTGGCTGGGGAATTCTGGGAGTTGAAGTCCACAAGTCTTAAAGTTCCCAAATTTGGACACCCCTGGTCTAGAGGAAAGAAGGACTAGGTGTGACCTGATAGCAGTATTTCAGTATTTGTGGGGCTGCCACAGAGAAGAGGAGATCCACCTATTCTCCAAAGTATCTGAAGGCAGGACAAAAAGCAATGGATGGAAACTAATCAAGGAGAGAAGCAACCTGGAATTAAGGAGAACTTTCCTGACAGTGAGAACAATTAACCAGTGCAACAGCTTGTCTTTAGAAGTTGTGGATGCTCCAACACCGGAGATTTTTAAGAATAAACTGGACCAGAGGTAGTATTCAGCCAGTTCAAACCAGTTCACCCGAACCCGTAGTGGAAATCACAGGTGGGCCGGCCCAGACACCCACCCACCCCGGCTCTATGCTATCTTATTTAGGCATATTTTTGAGGCAGGACACATGTGCGGAAGGTGCACATGTGAGCAAAGCGCATGCAGGGGAGGCCAGGTGGATACGAGGCGAACCGGTGGTAACGAAATGCGAAACCCACCACTGAACTGGACTGCTACCTGTCTGGAGTGGTATAAGCTCTCCTGCTGTCCAGGAGGTTGGACTAGAAGACCTCCAAGGTCCCTTCCAGCTCTGTTCTGAATTCTGAATACTAAGGTGGAAGATCTTAGGAGCCCATTTTGATGATACAGAACTGAAAAAAGGATCCCCTCCCCCCCACTTCTTGCTCTGTAAATGAAAATAATTTGTGGTCCTGGAAATATATCATTCCATTCTGCCTAGGGACTTCTCAAATGTGGGAGTCAACCCTGACGTGGTTAGTTGTGAGTCACTTCACACATGGTGTAAAAAGGAAATGAGAAGCCAATCTGGCTGGGGAATGTATGTAGGGCAGCGACTTCGCCACAAAGCTCCAGAATTCCACAGCTGAGTTCCGCCTCGAATGGAAAGCCGTTCTCACCCTCACCTGACTTCTTTTGTGGGTTGAGATCTGACAAGTCTGAACTTCTTTGGGTTAAGAAGTATTATAGAGCCAAAGGGAAAGTACTTTGCAAATCCAAGTCATTTAAAAATCAGAAGCTTCCTTTGGCTCAAATTCAAACTTTTCTTGCCTGGACACTTTGAACACTCCCATTGCATAAGTTACTCCACTCGTGTATGGTAAGATGTTCTTGGCAGTTTCCCAGGGAGCAAATCTTGAGGCTTAGCATGGTCAGGATCGACCCTTTCCAAGAGGGATGTTTATTCTAGCAAGGTCTGTGATGTAAGAGGAAACCATACTTGAGAACTTAAAAAAAAAGATTACATTGTGGTGCTTTTGAGTTACTTGCTGTACTTTCGCCTCTCTCTATTTTATTAAGAGATGCTGTTGCTCCAGGCATCCTTCCATCTTCACCCAGGTAACCCTGAGATCTGAACCATTGCAAGCTTCTAAAGGGTTATCAAGGGATTCCTCAGTACCACCAACAAAAATGGGATCTAAATTGATGAAACGAGTGTTAGACTGGAACAGAAAGATCCACACTGAAGTTCCCACTTGACCAGAGAGCTCTCTGGTTAGTTTAGGATTAGTTATCTTCAAATATCTGGAGGGCTTTCCCAGAAAAAATAAGTAGGAGTTTTGCTCCTTGTATGCTTTAGAGCAGGGGTGGGTTGCTGCCGGCATTGCTGGTGGTTTGCTTTGTGCGCATTTTCCGTGCGAGCCAGCCGCATGTTGCTCGCGCATGTGCAGAGCATGAAAAAATTGCTAAAAAAACATTCCCCGGTGACTAGGGAACCAGTTCAGGGATGCGGCAAACCTGGGTCACTGCTGGTTCTGTGACCCAGGTTTAAATATCACTACTGGTTCGCCTGAACTGGTGCAAACTGGTAGCAACCCACCTCTGCTTTCGAGGATGGTGCTTGGACTGAAGAAATAGTGCGTGGCAAATATTAGCAGGAAAATCCTAGATCCAAGAATGGCACTATTATATCAGGAGTACTAAGTTTCCTTTGCTAATAATACTGTTGGAAGACATACATATACATACATACATACATACATACATACATACATACATACATACATACATATATACATACACCTTCTCTTGGGTCTTGCCCTAGAGCTTCCTGTTCCTGTGTAAGAAATGTATCCTATTGGTTGTAAGACTCCCAGGGGGCTATGCAGGGGTCTTAGCTAACTTTGTAGGCTGTCTGTTTCCCAGGCTTGGTTGAATCTTGATGGGTGATGCAGTGAGGGGGCTTTAGGCAATTCCTATTATGGCTGAGGGCTAATCCTACCTTTGCTGGATCTTGGATGAGGGTATTTGCTTATGAATAGAACTAGCCATCTCTTTATCTCTTAAGTGCTGACATCTGCTGTGGGCTATTGAGGAGGGTGGAGCCTTTAAGACCGAGTCTGCTTCCTGCCTCAAAATACAACAACATGTTTCTCCATTTCTCATCCAGGGAAATATAATATTCTGCCTTTTTAATATTTCCTAGAATATTTAATTCTCCTAGGAGAGGAGTGGGTGCTAACTTTTGACAATATTTATGCAGAGTCATCAGTGATGATAGGTCTTGTGATAGCTGTCATATATTAAAAAATGGTTAAACTAGTAGCCTTCCAAAATGTCTTCCTGTATCTAACATCTTCGAGGTTTATCATGGAACCAACAACTCATATAAACAGAGAGCGAAAACCTGCTCTCTTCTAGCACTGAAGATATTACTTAGTAGGATAATGAAATGTCTGCAAGAAAACAACAATGCTCAAAGAGCACCAAGAACTCAAAAAGTCATTTAGATCAGTGTTTGTCTACTTCAGTAACATTAAGCTTCGTGGAGAGCAGAATTCTCCAGATATCAGACTGAAATATCTTAGATTTAACAGATTAACAGAGTTGAAAGGGACCTTTTAGGTCATCTAGTCCAACCCCCTCCCAAGCAGGAGACCCTACACTATTTCTGACAGATGGCAGTCTAGTCTCTTCTTGAAAGTCTCAAGTGAGGTTCCCGCAACTTCCGAAGGCAACTTCTGTTCCATTGGTTGATTGTTCTCACTGTCAGAAAATGTCTCCTTATTTCTAGGTTGAATCTCTCCTTGATCAGATTCCACCCATTATTCCTTGCCTGGCCTTCAGGTGCTTTGGAAAACAGGTTGACCCCCTCCTCTCTGTGGCAGCCCCTCAAATATTGGAGCACCACTATCATGTCTCCCCTGGTCCTTCTCTTCACTAGACTAGCCATGCCCAGATTAATTAATTAATTAAATAAATATGCTCCCCAATGGAATTCTAGGCTACAAATAGAATTTTTTTTAAAAAAATGCCAATACTAGACAAATTCATTTCAAAAGAAACTGAGTCAAGGCTCTTAAAAATTACATTATCAACATATCAAAGAAAACCACACCGGTGTCTGAGCTTTTCAACATCCTTGCGCCTGGAGGAAGAGTCAGATCTTCATGGCTTCCCAAAGACAATAAGGTTGATTGCTGTCCATATGTCAGATCCATATGTTTTTCTTTGGAGACCCATCGTTATTTTGGCACAATTCTATTCAGATGATTACTCACTATAATGATTTGCCCAACCCTGATACTGGTATCTACAAAAGCCCCACAGAAACTTTATTATACCTAACTCTTGGAAGGACAATTCAGTGTTAATTCCAAATTTAAACAGATATTTAAACAGTAACTGTCTTGCTTCAACATGCATAGCCATGAGCCAGTTAATTTGGCAATTACATGATGATACTGGAACCTAGTTTAATGAATTGTTTGGCATATCTTTCCCTCAGAATATTGTCTCCAGTCTCATATATTTGGGTGTAAGCATGACGAAGAACATCATACTTGGATTCCAGGTGTGTAAGGACACAGTTTTGTGTAGCAACTTAAAGAGATAACTAAGCATTTCAGGGAAATTTAAAAACACAAATAAGTATTGAATAAACAAACATGCCTTTCAGGTTCATGGTTAACATTGATAGGGCAGCCATTTTAAAAGATATGGAGCATTTCTTTCAGCTTTCCTTATTTTCTTTTTAGGCATGTTTGTATGTCACGTTTATTGTATTACCGCAATAATAAAAATTGTTTCAACGTCTACTCTCAAAACGACACTATAGAGCATTGCACCTTGGAACAACTAGGCACAAGGACAGTTTTTTCTCCCATGCCGTCACTCTGCTAAACAACTAATTCCCACAACATTGACAAACTATTTAGTAAGGGTGTATTACTATTCTTCTTCTCATTTTTCCTATTATCTATTTCCTTTTCTACTTATGACTGTAGCTTTGTTGCTTGTATCTTTACGATTTATATTGTTTTATTCCTAGTGTGATTTACGCTGATTGCTCATTTAGTATCCTATGACGAATCACTAAGTGCTGTATCTTATGAATTATGATGAATGTATTTTTATGATGAGTATGATTTATCCTTTTTTGCTTTTATGTACATTGAGAGCTTATGCACCGAAGGAAAATTCCTTGTGTGTCCAATCACACTTGGCCAATAAATAATTCTGTGTTCTATAAAGAATTCTATTCTAAATTGATGTCTTTGTGAACTGCAGTGAAATACAGTCCAACCTTTGTAAGTACAGAAAGAGCCTTTGAAGCAAGTATTCCAGGAGTGGCAGGAATGAAGAAGTAGAAATCAGATAACAGGAAGTTGTAAACAACATACAGTAGATTGCTGCTAATTAGCAGACCTTGCAGGACCTAGGAGAGCTCCAGGGAAGAAAGAGGTTGCTCTAACAAAAATTAAAGCTCACCGGAAGTCATAAGTAGATAAGAGCTACTAATTTCTAAAGTTCCATCTTCAACTATACTTTCAAAGAATACTTGAAACCAAAATTGACTGAAACAGTGCAAACTGGCTTGCTAATTTTAAATATAAAATTTCAAATCTTCATTCCTTGCAAATGAAATGTGATATCTAAAACTGGATTACTTGGGTGACTTAGCGTGTCTCAGTGGTCTGAGCAAGAAGTAAACAGAGAATCACACAAAGAACTGTCAAGTACTGAAATATTAAACACAATCATAGAACCTCAATAAGGTTTTGCGAGATACCAGACAACTGTGTCAAAGTGATTTGGAGAAAACTGTTTTGGACCTCATACAAACATGGTACTGTAGGATCCATGGTGCTCTGTGAGTTTGCTTGATTTCTTGATGATGTTACCTAGTTTGATAATGAAACATCTGCATGAAAATAACTGAGCTCAGGAGCACCAAGGACTTCAGAGTTGAACCCTGAGCTTTGAAATTTGGCACATATGTTCCCCTTGGCTTCTAGGTGCTCGCTAAGAAAGGATTTGTTGAAATGACCATCAGATCATTAGTATTTCTTATACAGTAATTAAGACACTCTGGTGCTAAGGAGTTCTACTCCCTCTCCCTGCCTGAAAAGAACTCTGTTCCAACTGCCAGTTGCCTTATATTAACATGCTCCAATGCTAAGGAGTTAGACATCCTACTCCCCTTCCTCACTTGAAAAGAACTCTGTTCCAACTGCCAGTTATCTGACATTCCATTACCACAGTTCAAAATGGCAGACGTTCCACTCCTTCACTCAGGAGCGGCCTGAGGCTCCTTACCATACTAAATGTCGGTACCTCACCAAGATGTCTACACCTTCTACCTATGGAACTTCTTCCGGACTCAAGGCGGAGGGAGTGATATTCTCTTATGTGTTTCAATCACTGACTACTACTGAGCCAACAGATTGAACTGGATTTCTCCTGCATTGCCTGATCACATAGTTTTGTCACAAAACACGGGTATCCTGTGTGTGTGTGTGTGTGTGTGTGTGTGTGTGTGTGTGTGTGTGTGCAACTCCATTTATTAGACTTTCTCTCCTCTCATCCATTTTTCATGCTTCTGTGGATCCCTGAAATAAGGATATGTTGTTGCTTTAAGAGTTACATTTAAAGAACAAACTGTTAAGTCAGCATTTTTCCTCCACCTGCATTAAAGTCTGAAAAAGAACAGGCTACTTCAGTAGATAGCAGAGAAGTGTCATGCTTGAAAGAAATCCAAAACATTTCTTTCAAATTAGTGATTTGAGATCATTTCCTAGTGTGCACAACCGTGTAAAGTACCTCATATTATTTTCATCTCAGCTATTCAGTTCTGTGAAATTCAGAAATCAAGCATTATTCTTATCGCTTTTTCTAGAATAAAGAAAGCTTCAAGACACCAACCAAAAGTACAGTTTTTTTAAAAAAAATTAAAAAGGGGGAAATCAATGAACTGAGACAAAAATAATTGAAAAAAAAAGAGAAAAATAAATATGATGTTTGCTGAGCACAGAGATAACGGTTAAGAACTGAGCAAATATTCCTAATTTGGTAGCTACAAGGAAGAGGCACTTTTGAAGGGAAGAGATTTGGCTTTAATTTTCCACCTGTGTTAGATAATTTTGAGTCACATCAATTTTTTTTTTAACCAAGTGCCTTGCCTTCTACCCAAGGTAGAGATAGCTGCTTCAGAAGTTTATAACTGTTCGTGATGTTAATAAAATGTACCTCCCTTGGCTGGGTTTTGATATCTTTCATTAAAACGATTGTATCGCATCAAAAAATCACCCCTGTGGGAGTCTCCTGCTTAATGTTCTAATATCATTCCTTGCTTAAATAGGTGTCAGAATCTCATTCTTGTACACAATTAAATTGTGCTAATAACCAGTCGAGATGGTGTGGCCTCTCAGGATTTTGAGAGCTTTGCATTCACTCTCTCTGTTATAAAGCACACCTTTCCTAATTCGTATGATCATAGGTTATCCTGTCAGATCCCCAATGTGACAAAAAAAAAAAGCCAGCCTCACAAATGTTACCTAATATAACCTCGGATGACTTCATCAGCCACAACCGTTACAAAGGATACATGCAAAAGCTGATTTATTTAGTGAGAACAACCACTTTTGTAACACCTTCTTCCCTATTAAGTGAGGATACCCATTTATTTTTTTTAAATCATCAGATTCTGAACCTCATACTCCATTTTCTACTAGCTGATAACCCAGTGTTGTCTGGGTATTTATTCAGGAGTTCCAGAGTTATACTGCAACATAGACACACAGCCTCTCTCTCTCTCTCTCTCTCTCTCTCTCTCTCTCTCTCTCTCTCTCTCTCTCTCTCTCTCTCTCTCTCTCTCTCTCTCTCTCTCTCTCTCTCTCTCTCTCTCTCTCTCTCTCTCTCTCTCTCTCTCTATCTATCTATCTATCTATCTATCTATCTATCTATCTATCTATCTATCTATCTATATTTGTGTTACAACCCCTGGTATGCCAGTAAGGGTATGGCTAGCTGATGAGAGCTAATTAGCTCGAAATAGATCTATACTAGTCTCCCTTTATTTATTTATCAGTACAAATACAACATATATATATACATATATATATATATATATATATATATATATATATATATATATATATATATATATATATATATATATATATATATATATATATATATATGTTTTCTGAGGTTTTCGCGGGTGTTTGTATGTATGTCTTTGGTTGTTCGGGTTTTCTCCCGCGTAGAATTGGAAGTATCTTCACGACGTTTCGATGAAGTCTCATTCATCATCTTCAGGCTGGTGCTTGGTGTTGAGTACTGAGGAGCCTGGCCAGCAGAGGGCGTTCGGAGGAAGCCCTCTGATTGGCCAAGGCGCGCGCTCCAGCCGGCGGGAGAATTTAAGGTTTCCTATTGGTTCTACCGGCTGACAGCTGTAAGTATAAATAGCTGTCAGCCGGCTCGCGTTTTGTCCGTTGTCAGTTAGCCTGTTCCTTAATAAACTACGTTGAACTGACCGCTGCCTCAGTCTCCTCACTACGGATCTAACACTTCTGGCTTGGTGCTTCCGGCTTGGTGCTTCCAGGAGCAATGTGAGATCTCAGCCGGTTCCTCTTTTTAACTGCCAGTGGGGGTTTGTGCTGATTGGCTGGGAGCTTGGCTGCATTCTGATTGGGTGGAGGTGTATTCTGATTGGTAGGGGGCTTGGCTGTGCTCTGATTGGAAGGGAGTTTGGCTGTGCTCAAATCCCTCTGCAACTCAGACTAACACAAGCACAACCAGGCCCCCACCCAAACAGAACACGCCCCCATCCAATCAGAGCACAGCCAAACTCCCTTCCAATCAGAGCACAGCCAAGCCCCCTACCAATCAGAATACACCTCCACCCAATCAGAATGCAGCCAAGCTCCCAGCCAATCAGCACAAACCCCCACTGGCAGTTAAAAAGAGGAACCGGCTGAGATCTCACATTGCTCCTGGAAGCACCAAGCCGGAAGCACCAAGCCAGAAGCACCAGCCTGAAGATGATGAATGAGACTTCATCGAAACGTCGTGAAGATACTTCCAATTCTACGCGGGAGAAAACCCGAACAACCAAAGACATATATATATATATATATATATATATATATATATATATATATATATATATATATATATATACTGGTTTTGTTGTATTCGGGTCTTTTCCCGTGTAAGATTGAGATTGTCTTTGCAACGTTTCGGCAGGATCACACCTGCCATCTTCAAGCTGTGGGCTTAAAAATTTTTAAGCCCACAGCTTGAAGATGGCAGGTGTGATCCTGCCGAAACGTTGCAAAGACAATCTCAACCTTACACGGGAAAAGACCCGAATACAACAAAACCAGCATACCTACACCCGTGAAAATCTACGAAAACATATATATATATATATATATATATATATATATATATATATATATATATATATATATATATATATATATATATATATATATATATATATATATATATATATATATATATATATATATATATATATCCACAGAGATGTCTTCGGACAGTGATGGCTCTTCGGCTTAGAAACGGAGATGAGCACCGCCCCCTAGAGTCAGGAACAACTAGCACATAAAGGAACCTTTACCTTTAACAACAATAGATAAATGTTATTGCAGCCATCCTGGGTCATAAAACCATCCCTACATGAGTAGGATGTAAACAATGAGGAGATTTGAAGTCTAAAAGACCACAGAAGGATGCCCATCCATAACTTCCTGGAGAGGGATATTCTACCGTTGGAAGATCCAGTACAGAATCTGCCTCCTCCACCACCATGACTGATAGAAACAAAGCTCCTTCTGTATCACTAATCCTACACCTGATCCCAGGGAGAGGTTGATCTGTCTTCACTCTTAATCCACGGTGCAGGCATGCCCTGGGAGCAATTACAGGGACCGCTTTTTCCTCTAGTTCATCAAAAAGCTTGTTGAAAGGGGCTTAGTGATTCACCAATAGGAAAAAAAAACAGTTGTCAAGGCAAGCTGCCATTAACTTCCTTACTTTGGTTGCAGGAAGTTTCAAACTCAGATTCTTAACAACCCCGGGTTCAAAGTGGGAGATGAAAGGAGGCCTCCCCGCTTTTACCCCAATGCCCCAAGATAAGTAGGATTAGTGCTAATCTAGGCCTTTGGAACCTGGGGTTACTTCCATAGCAGGTTCATGCTACCTGTTAGGACAACTGCCAGGCTTCCAGCTTTTATTTTAACTTAGTCTAAGGCAGTGTTGGACTTGGCAACGTTATGATGGGTGGACTTCAACTCCCAGAATTCCTTAGTCAGCATGCTAGGAGTGGAAATCCACTCATCTTAAAATTACCAAACTTGAAAAAGACTCATCTAACGGGTTTTGTGTTCCCTTGTGAGAAACAGTTGTGCAGAATATGACTGGATTCCCATGGTCTCCCCTGACCAGTGAGGAAGCACCCACAACTGCTGAAGGCAAGCGGTTCCATTGGTTGATTGTTCTCACTGTCAGAAAATGTCTCCTTATTTCCACGTTGAATCTCTCCTTGATCAGTTTCCATCTATTATCCTTGTCTGGCCTTCTGGTGCTTTGGAAAATAGCCTGACCCCTTCCTCTCTGTGGCAGCTCCCAAATATTGGAAGACTGCTATCATGTCTCCCCTAGTCCTTCTCTTCAATAGATTAGCCATGTCCAGTTCCTGTAACTGTTCTTCATATGTTTTAGCCTCCAGTCCCATCTAGAACAGAGGTGGCCAACATATATCCATGGGCTACAGGTTGGGTCTGAATCTCTTTTAACAGCCTCAGAAGACACTTTGGTCATGTCACTAATATTTGAATGCAAAATATCCAAACTTGCAAGCAAAGTTTTGTTGCTTTTTTAAGGTAATGTTTTTTTTAAAAAACAACAACAACATACAAGTCACACATTCCTCCCTCCACTAAATACAATGTGTTGAAAAATGAACAAAGAAAAATGGAGAAAAGTCTAATTGTTATGAACCATGATTAGTAGATCTGAAGCTGAAAGGAAGCAAGTTTTTCTTCTTTTGTTCGTTGAACTTCCTCATGAGCATGGACAGAGGGACACACAGTTCTTACACAATGGGCATTTCCACTCAGTCACTAGTTAACTCTTTCTCTCAAGGTAAAGGTTCCCCTCACACATATGTGCTAGTCGTTCCCGACTCTAGGGGGCGGTGCTTATTTCTATTTCAAAGCCAAAATCCAGCACTGTCCAAAGAAGTCTCTGTGGTCATGTGGCCGCCATGACTAAACACCGAAGGTGCACGGAACGTTGTTACCTTCCCACCAAAGGTGGTCTCTATTTTTGTACTTGTATTTTTTACATGTTTCAAACTGCTAGGTTGGCAGAAGCTGGGACAAGTAACAGGAACTCACTCTGTTACAAGTTGCTAGGGATTTGAACCGCTGAACTGCCGACCTTTCTGATCGACAAGCTCAGTGTCTTAGCCACTGAGCCACTGTGTCCCTTTCTCTCAAACCTGAACCCTAATTTGGGTTCTTACAATGCTAATCATTCTAGATCCTTCCCAGCTGTGTCCCCTTTCATTCTCTTTGTGTAGGCCATGCAAAATACTATTTCTCTCTGCTTGAGAAACAGGGGAAATAGGAGCAGGTTCCTCACCGAATGTTAGTAGTCAGAAGGTACAACATAGAAGAGATTCCTGCCAGTAGGAGACTTCTCCCCAGCTTCCATGCTAAAGTTGCAAAATGGAGCATCGTTCACGGAACCCTGGACTCATCAGGTGCTTTTCCATCCACCTACCTCATTGGTTGAGATGAACGTTCCGTGGCAAGCAGACTTTTCTTGCAAATCGCTGAATTCCTAGCCAGCTTGGCCTTGAACCCATATAACTGGAGTAGAATGTAGAACTTAAAATAACGTTATTGTCACTTTAAATGTACACTAATCAGCATTAAAATGAAATTCCATAGCACACAGCTCTCTCACCACCTCCAATATACGCTACATAAAAATGACAAAATTAAAAAAAATATGCATATACCCATATACCCACATATATTATGTGACACAGAGAAACAACACAGTCTACTTCAGATGTATACATGTACATGGCAAGAAAAACGAATCTTGTGAGTATACCAGACAGATGGCATAGGGAACAGATTACAGAATCTGGCAGTTCTGCTGGAAATACTTCGAAACCTTCTCCCAGAGGGGAGCAACAGAAACAGAACCTGAAGTGGGTGTGTGGGGTCTCTTACAATGCTTTGAACTCTAAGCACGTAGCGCTTATAAGCAATATCCTGAATGACAGGAAGCGAGCTTCCTATAATCTTCTCGGCTGTCCTCACCACTCCCTGTATGGGCTTTCTATCTGAGGCACCGCTGCCACCAAGCCAAACAGGGATGCAGTTTTTAAAAACACTCTCAATCTTTCCCTCCCTAAAAAGTGGCCAGGACAGAAAGCGAAAGATGCACTCTCCTCATCCAATGCAGGAAATGCAGACACTGGTTTGCACGCTTCACTAAGGATGACGTGTGGACAGTAAGTTGGAGAATTCCACCCTTCAGAACCTGCAGATTAATGGAGCTGAATGACCTGAGGATCCTACTCTTGATGTTGCATTAAATTAACTCTGCACATCATCTGGTGCTACCATCTCATAACACCCTTCCAGGTTATGGGTCTTTCTAAAGATAGTGGTCTTATTTCAATAGCAGTCCTATATCTTGGTTCCTCTTTAAAAATACAATACAATACAATGCAATGCAATGCAATGCAATGCAATGCAATGCAATGCAATACAATACAATACAATAGTAGAGTTGGAAGGGACCTTGGAAGTCTTCTAGTCCAACCCCCTGCCTAGGCAGGAAACCCTATACCGTTTCAGACAAATAGCTATCCAACATCTTCTTAAAGACTTCCAGTCTTGAGGCATTCACAACTTCTGGAGGCAAGCTGTTCCACTGATTAATTGTTCTAACTGTCAGGAAGTTTCTCCTCAGTTCTAAGTTGCTTCTCTCCTTGATTAGTTTCCACCCATTGCTTCTTGTTCTACCCTCAGGTGCCTTGGAGAATAGTTTGACTCCCTCTTCTTTGTGGCAACCCCTGAGATATTGGAACAATGCTATCATGTCTCCCCTAGTCCTTCTTTCTATTAAACTAGACATACCCAGTTCCTGCAACCGTTCTTCATATGTTTTAGTCTCCAGTCCCCTAATGATAAGAAAGACCTCAGAACATGTAACCTGGTTATATTTCTGGTTGTTCCTTGAAGTTCCCAATCATGTAGAACCACATTAAGTCACACCCATTATCAAGTGGTCTGTCTGGTCAAATAATTTGTTTGCAGTAATTTTGCATATTTGAAGAAGGCAGGTGAAGCAAACAGCACCAAGTTCTCATACATCATTTGGGACTTCCTGTGTAAGAAAGGTGAAACTTGATTGGGCCTGTGGTCAGGTGTGTGAATTCACAGCTGTAACAGGTTCTTACTCACGTCTCCTTGGGAGAGGAAACCTGTGGGTTCTCTTTACACATCCTTTATAATTGTGGCAATCAAGCATGTAAATCACTTGCATTTTAGTTCTCAGTACACTTTGCCCTTGGATCATGAAGTTCAAGTCACACATTTATTTTTTTAAAAAAAACAATTATAATATTTATACCCTAGAATAGAATAGCATAGAATAGAAGGGAAGGAAAGGGAAGGGAAGGGAAGAGAATAGAGCTGGAAGGGACCTTGGAGGTCTTCTAGTCCAGCCCCCTGCTCAAGCAGGAGAATCTATACCATCTCAGACAAGTGACTGTCCAGCCTCCTGCATGATATGGGAGGGGGGTTCACTTTTCCCAGGCTCCGAAGGCTTTCCTTGAGCCTCTGGGAGGGCAAAAACTGCCCCCCCCTGGGCTCCCGAGACCCTCCGGAGACTGGAAACGGGCCATTTCCAGTCTTCTGGAACTTCCAGGAAGCCTGCTTTTCCCCCTCCCCAAGCCTCCGCACAGGCCCTGCACTTAGTTTGCATCCAAAATGGGCCGCATGGAGACTCCTGGGAGGGGCAGTGCGGGGTGGGAGGGATGGGGTGGGCAGGGCCAGCCAGGTGTGGGATTTGGAGGTTCTCCAAACCAACCCGGGCCAAGCCTGAAACGGTTTGTCTGAAACGGTATAGGGTTTCCTGCCTAGGCAGGGGGTTGGACTAGAAGACCTCCAAGGTCCCTTCCAACTCTACTATTGTATTATTGTATTGTAAGCCGTAACAGCCCACCCCTGAGGTTGGTTCTGTTGATGCTCTAGATATGGTTACTGGGGGGGGGGGGGTCACACATGCTCAAGTTTCTACCAAGTAGATAGACAAAACTTTTTTTTAAGGATATGTATAACCCTAACAAGAGCTAGGGAATATATTAAAGGCAATACAGCCAGAATTCTGTTTGCACAACAATGGAAAAATGAAGAGATCCCTACAGATGAAATTGTAATTAAAAAAAAAGAATCTGCAGAAATGGATAGATTCACACAACATTAAGGAGAAGGAGGAAACTGAATATTTTTTAACATGGGATTTGTTTTATCAATGGCTAATTAGCAGAAACGAAAGTTAGAAACCTAAAGTATAAGAGAAGGATTAATTACGTTGAAGATTTACTAAAATGGATAAGTAAATATTTCTATTATGTGATTATTATTGATGTCAAGAATGCTATTGTTATTATTACCATTACTGTACCTCAAAACCAACTGTACTCAGACAGCACACTGTTAGATAGATATTGGATTTAGAGCAGCGGTTAGAGTGTAGTACTGCAGGTTACTTCAGTTCAAATTTGAAATTTGAAATTTCAAAGTTCAGTTCAAATCTCACCAGGCTCAAGGTTGACTCAGTCTTCCATCATTCCGAGGTGTCTAAAAGGAGGACCGAGATTGTTGGGAGCAATAGGCTGACTCTGTAAACCACTTAGGGAGGGCTGTAAAAGCACTATGAAGAGGTATATAAGTCTAAGTGCTACTGCTATTATGTTTTATATACTATTAAAAAAATTAAAAACTAATTTAAAAAAACAGCTGTGGTGGTGCAGTAGTTAGAACCAATATTGCAAACAAACTCTGCGCACAGCCTGGAGTTTGATCCTGACCAGCTCAAGGTTGCCTTAGCCTTCTATCCTTCCAAGCAGTGGTGAAATTCTTTTTTTTTTATTACCGGTTCTGTGGGCGTGGCATGGCTTGGTGGGCATGGCAGGGGAAGGATATTGCAAAATCTCCATTCTCACCTCACTCTGGTGCCAGCCAGAAGTGGCATATACCGGTTCTCCGAACGACTCAAAATTTCCGCTACCCGTTCTCCAGAACTTGTCAGAACCTGCTGGATTTCACCCCTGCTTCCAAGGTTGGTAAAATGAAGAGCCCGATGGTTCGAGGCAATGTGCTGGTATTTGTAAACCACTCAGAGAGTGCTGTAAAGTACCATGGAGCGATATATCCAGTAAATCTGCTATTGCTATTGCTATTATTATTGCAATATTTACATCCTATCGCATCTAAGTATCTTCAGATATTATGAACAGACCTGTTGTGATGGGTCTCTTCTGATGCTGTTAAATTGAGAAATTGATCTCGTACGATCTGGTCCTATGAGTTACTGAAGCATTTCTCAACATTGACAACTTTCAGAGGTATGGACTACAATTCCCAGCATTCCTGCCAGTTGATGAATTCTGGGAGTTGAAGTCCACACCTTAGAAAGTTGCCAAGACTGGGATAGAATGAGTTACTGGCATCATTTTGGAACACTATTTTCAAGAGAGAGAAAGAAAGACAGAAAGGGATTTGACAGAGAAAATTTTCTCACGTTGAAGAGATTGGATTATGTTCTAAAAATATGAAAACCTACTGCTTTTGAGGAACGTTGATTATGCTGAGCATGGGAAATTGCTAAGCGAATTATTTTGGGAAATTGGAAAAGAATTATTATTCCAGATATTAGGGAAAAGGATTCAAGAAATGTCCAATTTATTTATTCATTTTTGAAAAGGCAGGCTTTCCAACTAATTTTTAAAAATGATGCAATATGTTCCACTTTGGCACAGATTTCATGCTGTGTTATAATAATAGCATTTTTAAAAAAAAAAAATTGGTATCTTCACATTTAATACTTGAATATGCCTAGATTGTTCATACTGTGTGTTATTTCTGTTTGGCTTATTACTGTTATTTCCTTATGCTGTTTTAGTTTTTTAATTGTTTATAGTTTGTTTTTGCAACTTTCTGTATTGTATGTTTTGTGACAAAGAAATAAACACATAAATCATAACATTGATAGTTATTGTCCATATTTGGAATTGTAAGAGGTTACAAATAACATGCCAATTAGTCTAAATATTTGATAGAAAATTGGTCATTGACGCAACTTAAGAGTAGAACATCAGAGCTCAGCACATATATAATTCCTTTTTCACTTTCCCTACCTTCTTATTACATTTAATAAGCTTTCTGTCTCTCCGGGAGACAGGTGAACTTCACCTGGCTAAAAGATAAATGAGAACTAATGGATTTTATGGTTTCAGAAACTGCTACAAGGGGCAGATGAATCATTTTCCTCCAGAGGCTGGAAACAGGCTCATTTCTGGACTTCCGGAACTTCCGGGATGCCTATTTTTTGCCCTCCCAGAGCCTCTGCGCAGGCCCTGCAGTTACTTGGCATGATGAATGGGCTGTACGGAGACTCCTGGGAGAGGCGGAGCAGGATGGGCAGGGCCAGCCAGTCCTTGCAACTACCGGTTCAGAGAACCCGAGGTAAAATTAACATCTGGTTTGCCCAAACTGGTCCAAACTGGCTGAATCCCACCCCTAGATATATCCCAAAATACTTAGTCTATAAATTCCTCTCTAGAGCTAGAATTTTCAGACTTGGCAACTTTAAGACTTGTGGACTTCAGCTCTCAGAATTCTCCAGCCAGCCATGCTGAGAAAGGGGAATTCTGGGAATTGAAGTCTAGAAGTCTTAAAGTTGCCACATTTGGCAATCCCTGCTCTAAAGGAGTGGTGTTTGATCTGTCAAAGCCATGGCTGAAACATCTGATCTAATGCTTAGTCTCTCTCTCTCTTTTCTCCTTCTTTGATACTCTCTTCCCTGATTAAGAATTCCAGGGAATTTGAAAAATAGCACACCCATTTTGGGTAGTCCAGACAGAAAGATGTGTGTTGTCAAAGAAGAATAAAATGAGACAGAAATTAAAGGTGACATCTTTGAAGTCCTGTTAAGATGACCTTGTGTGACTCTTGGGATTTGGAGCACGTTGAGCCTGTCTGATTTTACCAAACCAGCAAAAAAAAAAAAAAAAAATCATCTGAAAATCATGTCCCACAAGAAAGATAATCCTTTGGAGTCCTGGAGATCAAAGTCTAAGTATCTAACTTGCAGGAATGCTGCTGTTATTGTGGGCAAAATCAAACAGGAGACGTTGTGTGGGCTGGTGCTTTGGGCAAAATAGTTTACTTGGAAATAAGCTATTTTTTTTTCTCAAGTAGCTTGGTTCTGGTAATTGAAAATGGCTGTGCTTGCTTGAAGGTCAAGGAGCTTCCCTTGACCTTCTTTAAATTTATTTATTTATTTATTTATTTTCCAGGATTTATAGACCGCCCCCTCTCCCCGAAGGGACTCGGAGCGGTGTACAGGCGTCTCATTAAAACAAATACAAAAGATAAATATCCTATCCCTTTAAAAACGAATTAAACCTGATACAGCTGTACAGAAAAGTAAGAATTAAAAGCAACTAAAAAGCATACCCCTAAAAAACTTAAAAATGCAGGCTTGAGGGACTAAAATTGGGAATTAGGCCAGGCCGGCTAAATTGAACAGGTGGGTTTTTAGCTTCTTACGGAAGGAGCGGAGGTCAGTGGTAGTCCTGATATCCGGGGTGTGGCATGGGTAACTTGAAGAGCTCTATCTGTAATATATTGTGTTCTCTCTCCAGAGCATCCTAATTTAGTTGGGAATTCTTACTTTTTATCTGGGTTCCTCAATGCTTTTTTTTGCTTTACTCTTCCACCTTGGCTGCAGGCTCATTTCTGGACTCATTTCTGTTGCATTTGAGCTTAATTTAGATTTCCTATTTGCTTGCCAAATTTCAGTGCCTTAATATAGTTTGTGTAAACTATTCAACCAAAAAGCAAGGGGTGGCTCAGTGGCTAAGACGCTGAGCTTGTCGATCAGAAAGGTCGGCAGTTCGGCGGTTTGAATCCCTAGCACCACGTAACGGAGTGAGCTCCCGTTACTTGTCCCAGCTTCTGCCAACCTAGCAGTTCGAAAGCATGTAAAAATGCAAGTAGAAAAATTGGAACCACTTTTGGTGGGAAGGTAACAGTGTTCCGTGTGCCTTCGGCATTTAGTCATGTCAACCACATGACCACAGAGACATCTTCGGACAGCGCTGGTGCATTGGCTTTGAAACGGAGATGAGCACCGCCCCCTAGAGTTGGGAATGACTAGCAGATATGTGCGAGGGGAACCTTTACCTTTACCATATAGTATATGTAAAATGTCCTAATCTCCAGCAAATGAAAAAAAATGATAAAGATGGACTTGCAGAAGTTCAACCGCAACTTGCAATAAACAATAGTTGTTTACTGTATACAAATAAATATTCATTTAGATAAATAAACAAAGCAATTTATTTAGCAATCTAAATAAATAAACAGCTCTCAGATCCCTCTGAAACCCATCTGGGTCCATCAGTTGCTAAGGATGGTCCAATCCAATGAGTCCACTCTCCCTACAGGGGATGATAGTTGACAGGGTATCCCATAGTAATCAGAACATGATCTGACCATAACAAAGGCTCCCCCAATTTTAGATCACATATCACTATCCCAACAGGGATACCAGATCTTGTGTGAATATTGTTCTAATGGACAATCACTTAAATATGAGCCAGCAGTTAAAAAAGCCAATGCAATCCTAGGTGGTATTAGCAGAAGGATAGAATCAAGATAACACAAAGTACTATCAAGGAGTATTATCAAGGAGAGAAGCAACTTACTGAGAAGAAAATTCCTGACAGTGAGAACAATTAATCAGTGGAACAACTTGCCTCCAGAAGTTGTAAATGCTCCAACAATGGGAGTTTTTAAGAAGAGGTTGGATAACCATTTGTCTGAAGTGATGTAGGGTTTCCTGCCTAGGCAGGGGATTGCTCCGTCAGTCCATCAGTCCGTCCATCTCTCTCTATCTATCTATCTATCTATCTATCTATCTATCTATCTATCTATCTAATTATCTATCTATCTATCTATCTATCTATCTATCTATCTATCTATCTATCTATCTATCTATCTATCTATCTATCTATCATCTATATCTATCTATCTATCTATCTATCTATCTATCTATCTATCTATCTATCTATCTATCTATCTATCTATCATCTCTATAAGTATCCAGCTCAAGGTTGATTCAGCCTTCCATCCTTTCTGGTCAGTAAAATGAGGAACCAGATTGTTGGGGACAATATGCTGACTCGGTAAACTGCTCAGAGAGTGCTATAAAGCCCCATGGAGCGGTATGTTGTATAAGTCGAAGTGTTATTGCTCTTACTTTTATAAATAACACAAGGCAGCAAACATATCCAACACACCTTCCTCCTTTTACCATATTTTTCAGAGTATAAGTCGCACTTTTTCCCCTCAAAAAAGAGGGTGAAAATCTGGGTGCATCTTATACACTAAATACAGCATTTTTGGCCTCCTGAAACCCCGCCCCCTTTGCAAAAATGGACAAGGGTTTGGGAGGCTTGCAAACTATGTTCCCTCTAAGCTGCGCGGGTGCGCGGACGCGCAGGTGGCAACAAAACACAGCGCAGCAGTTTCCAACTGCCGCGCAGGGATCTTTAGCATGATGGACTTTAAGCTGCAGGCGGCTAGGAGGCTTCTGTCAGCTGGGCGGGGATATTATAGTGCCTGGGAACACCCAGAGGAGGGTGGGCCTTTGGCCAACAGAAATGTGGCTGCCTAGGGTTATGATTGCTTCCGTGGCGGTTTGTGGGCTAAGCCCCCATGGCTGGGCTCCCCGCTGTTGGCTCCGCTTCTGAGATGCGGATGTGTGGGAGGCGCTCGCCATGCAAGCAAGTGGAAACCCACGCCGGGTGGGCACCTGTCTGAATCCAGCCTCTGCCTTCGGAGCATTGGGGCTCGAGTTTTTTTCGCAGGAAGGGGGAGTCGAGCTGGGGCTCCGTGGATTTTATTTGATTTTATTGCTCGAAAAGAAAAAGAAAACAGAGGCTTCTTGGTCCACCTAGACCAGAAACTCAAAATCCGGAAAATTAACCTTGTTGAAGAAAGTTTTGGCTGATGAAAAAACAGTGTTTTCCAGTGAAAGTTTTTCCTACTTTTCCTTGTTTGCTTTTTTGGCCTCTATTCCTTCTCGTCTCTCTTTTCTTTCTTCCTTTTTCCTTCTTTTCTTTCTTTCATTCCTTCCTTCTTCCTTCCTTTCCTCTTTCTCTTTCTGTCTCTTTCTTTTTTCTGCCTCTTTTTCTTATCCTCCCTCCCTCCTCTCCCCTTTCTCTTTCTCCTCTTCCCTTCTCTCTCTCTCTCTCTCTCTCTCTCTCTCTCTCTCTCTCTCTCTCTGTCTCTCTTTCTCTCTCCGTTCCTTCCTTCCTCCCCCTCCCTCCTCTCCCCTCTTTGTTTGTTTCTTTATGTGCCCCAATTGCTAATCTACATCAATTGGTAATTTATTCATAACTTGCTATACACTGCAGACTATTGGATAGTCAGGGGGAAAGTATAATGCATATAAAGTAATTCATAGTATGGAAAAGGTGGATAGAGGGAAGTTTTGATCCTTTTCCCAGAGAGAGTCGTCCATTGAACTTGAATACAAGTAGTCCTCAATTTACAACAGTTCACTTAATGACTAAAGTTACATCAGCACTGAAAAAAGTGACTTACGGCTGTTCTTCACACTTACGATCATTGCAGCATCCCCATGGCCACATGATCAAAATTTGCATCTTTGGCAACTGCCTCATATTGATGATGGTTGCAGTGTCCTGGGGTCTCCTTTTGCGACCTTCTGCCAAGCAAAGTCAGTAGGAAAGTCAGATTGACTTAACAACCAGGTTACTGATTTAACCCCAGTGATTCACTTAACTGTATGTAGCAAGAAAGGTTGTAAAATGGAGCAAAACTCACTTAACAAACGTCTCACTTAGCAGTAGAAACTTTGGGCTCAATTAGGGTCGTAGATTGAGGACTAGCTGTATAGGGAGATTTCTTTACTTAATGGATATTTACATGGTAGAATTGAGTTTCAAATAACACTGATTTCGTTGTCGGGTGACATCTATGAAAAAAATTCAGGTGCTCAGGCATGAAAATGTGCTGCTCAAACACTATACTTTTCAGCTCACACTGAAAAAAAATTAGAGGGAACATTGCTTGCAAAGTGCTCCTGGGGGCTAGAGAGGGCAAAAAAAGCAAAAAACTGGTCGTTTATGCTGCCCCCCCAGCCCCCAGAAGGACTCGACAAGCCTCCCAAAGCCTCTGCATGCCCTTTTTCTGCGAAAAACTGGCCCGTTTTTGCAAATAACTGGTCATTTTTTGCTCATTATTCCCCCCCAGACCGCAGGAGCCCTCTATAAGCCTCCCAAAGTTATGCATGCCCCCCCTTTTGCAAAAAATGAGGCATGCAGAGAGCTTGAGAGGCCTGCAAAGTGCAAAAACCTTTTTTTAAAAAATATCTCTTCAAAATCATGGTGCGTCTTATACTCCGATGCATCTTATACTCCGAAAAATACGGTATTTTCCCCACAACAACAGCCCTGTGAGGTCCGTTGGGACTGAGAGAGAGTGTGACTGGCCTGAGGTCACCCAGCTGTGTTTCATGGCTAAGGCGGGACTAGAACTCCCAGTCTCCCAGTTTTTAGCCTGGTACCTTAACCACAAGACCAACTGGCATTTAGAAGCAGCAGCCTAAATCCATGCCTATGGAGGTCTGCTGATTAGATAAGGGGCTGAGAGAAGGTCCTTTAACATGAAGCAGGTATACGGCATATCAAGATACACTTGTAATATCTCTGTTTTGATTTACTACAGTTTCATAGCAAAACAGGAAAAGGGCTTCAGGGCTATTTCCCTGAGGCTGGTACTTTAGTCCTCATGAGACCCCTGCATTAAATGTTAATCAACTCCTCACTCAGCTCAGCATCTTGTGCAAACAGGACTAGTGTGCAATTAATGAATAACCAGGAAGCCAGTTTACAACCTGTAGACTTTGGCTTCCTTAAGAAGGAATTCCTCTGATGCATTTTCTCCAAATGCCTTCCGATCTGGATAATATAACTTCTTTTTGCTTGGGTGCTATGACTTCAATTACAATACAATACAATAGCAGAGTTGGAAGGGACCTTGGAGGTCTTTTAGTCCAACCCCCTGCCTAGGCAGGAAACCCTATACCGTTTCAGACAAATGGCTATCCAACATCTTCTTAAAGACTTCCAGTGTTGGGGCATTCACAACTTCTGGAGGCAAGCTGTTCCACTGATTAATTGTTCTGTCAGGAAATTTCTCCTCAGTTCTAAGTTGCTTCTCTCCTTGATTAGTTCCCACCCATTGCTTCTTGTTCTACCCTCAGGTGCCTTGGAGAATAGTTTGACTCCCTCTTCTTTGTGGCAACCCCTGAGATATTGGAACACTGCTATCATGTCTCCCCTAGTCCTTCTTTTCATTAAACCAGACATACCCAGTTCCTGCAACCGTTTTTCATATGTTTTAGTCTCCAGTCCCCTAATCATCTTTGTTGCTCTTCTTGTGCTCACATGCCTTTAAAAAGCACTGTGAGAGCTTCCAGAAGGGGGAAAAAGGTCTTTGAAAACTTAATATACCTGGGAAAAGTCATTACACATTGGCAAAAAAATAAAATAAAAAAAAATCAGAACACAAAATACAAACTGGGTGGAGATGACCTTCTAGATGACCCTCACTCTGTCAAGGATGTTGGAGTACTCCTATCTAATGATCTAAGTGCCATAGCCCACTGTTACAACATTGCCAAAAAAGATATTAAGAGTTGTTAACCTAATCTTGAGTAGCTTCTTCTCTAGTAATATTGCACTGCAAACTAGGGCATACAAAACATTTGCTAGACCAATCCTCGAATACAGTTGGAATCTGGCTGGAATCTGCACTGCATATCAGACATTAATACAATTGAGTGAGTCCAGAAATATTTCACAAGAAGAGTCCTCCACTCCTCTGCTCTCAACAGAATACCTTATGCCACCAGACTCGAAATTTTGGGCTTAGACAACTTAGAACTATACCACCTTCGGTCTGACCTAAGCGTAGAACATAAAATTATCCGCTACAATGTCCTACCTGCCATTGACTACTTTAGCTTCAACCACAACAATATACATGCACACAATAGATACAAACTTAAGGTAAACCGCTCCAAAGTCGATTGCAGAAAATACGACTTCAGCAACAGAGTGGTCAACGCCTGGAATGCACTACCTGACTCCATTGTTACATCCTCAAATCCCCATAACTTTAACCTAAGACTGTCTACTGTCAACCTCACCCCATTCTTAAGAGGTCTGTAAGGGGCGTGCATAAGTGCACCAGCATGCCTACCCTCCCTGTCCTAATGTTCCCTTTATTCGTATCCATTTCATGTATGCCAAATCATGTTTACACTTATATATGTTATCTACCACATGCTTGATGAAATAAAATAAATAAATAATAAATAAAATAAAACTCAACGGTTAAAAACCAGTCATGAAACCACTCAAGGTGTCCCCGATAACCTAAGAAGAAGGGTTGGAGCTGGCTGGCGTTCAGGAAGGGACTATCACTTCCCCGAAGTGACATTTTGCATAGTTAAACAAGATTGGAAATTGCACAAGACATAAAGCAGTCTTGTCGAGACTTGATTGTACACTTTGCGCCTGAAACAGGCGGCCTACATCTTCCCTTTATGAAGGGTTGGTCTCTCTCCTGCAGGCCTGTACATATATTATGCGGGGTTGTAAAACAGGAATAGTGGCAGTGGGAAGGGGGGGGGGATGTCTTTGGAATGCAACCCTTTTCACAGAGAGCAGTTGAGTTGTACGTACTGGGGAAGGAAACCTAGCAGAGTACTCGAAAGGTATGCGCATAAAACAAACAAAACACCGTACTGCAGTTCTGTTTTTGGGAAAGCAAAGCCCAACGGTTTTAATGTTAGTCTCATATTTTCAATAGAACGCCCCCCCCCCCAATTCACAGTGTCTTTAAAGCAGGTCTGTTCAACCTTGGCAAGTTTAAGATTATGGACTTCAACTCCCAGAGTTCTGTTCAACAACGGAGTGATAGAGCTGGAACGGACCTTGGAGGTCTTCTAATTCCAATCCCCTGCTCAAGCAGGAGACCCTCTACCAGTGATGGGATTCTAAAATGTTAGCATCTGCTTCTCTGCCCGGTGGCTCGATGGGCATGGCCATGATGCGCGTGACCTACTCAGCCTCCTGCACCATAGTAGGGGGGGCATTTCCACCCTCCCCAGGCACCAGAGGCTTTCTTGAGCCTCTGGGAGGGTGAAAATGGTCTACCCCGGGCTCTGGAGGTCCTCTGGAAGCCGGAAATGGGTTTGTATCCGGACTTCCAGTATTTTTGGTAGGCCCGTTCTTCGCCCTCCGAAGGCTTCCCCAAACCTCCAAGAGGGTGAAAACAGCTTTCCCCAGGCTCCAGAGGCCCCCCGGAAGCCAGAAATAGGCCCAATTTTTTCCTTCCCAGACTCTCCATGTGTCCCCTGCGCTTACCTGGCTTTCAAAATGGGCCATGTGGAGACTCCGGGGAGGGGCGTGGCCAGCGGGTCCTTCCAACTACCAGTTTGCCCAAACCAGTGTGAACCAGCTGAATCCCACCACTTCCCTCTACCATTTCAGACAAATAGCTGTCCAATCTTAAAAACCTCCAGTGATCATGTTAGCATATAATTGTTAAATGTTTATACCCTGCATTTTGCTCTGGGAGGCTGGTGGGAGGGAGGGTCGGAGGGTGGGAAGGGGAAGGGGTAATATTTGTAAAAATTGTTAAAACCTCTAATAATAATAATTTAAAAACCCTCCAGTGATGGAACACCCATGACTTATGAAAGTTAATTGTTCTCATTGTCAGGACATTTCTCTTTAGTGCTAGGTTGGTTCTCTCCTTGGTTAGTTTCCATCCATTGCTTCTTCTCCTGCTTTCAGGTGCCTTGGAGAATAGATTGGTCCCCTCTTTTTTGTGGCAGCCCTTTAGATACTGGAACACTGTTAGATATCATGTTCAATTCCCTGTAGTACTTTTCTCAGCTGAAGAACACGATGCGCAGCTAAAGATACAATACAATAGCAGAGTTGGAAGGGACCTTGGAGGTCTTCTAGTCCAACCCCCTGCCTAGGCAGGAAACCCTATACCGTTTCAGACAAATGGCTATCCAATATCTTCTTAAAGACTTCCAGTGTTGGGGCATTCACAACTTCTGGAGGCAACTTCTGTTCCACTGATTAATTGTTCTAACTGTCAGGAAGTTTCTCCTCAGTTCTAAGTTGCTTCTCTCCTTGATTAGTTTCCACCCATTGCTTCTTGTTCTACCCTCAGGTGCCTTGGAGATGTACAGGTCCTCTTTGACTTACGACCCCAACTGTGTCCAAAATTTATGTGGTTCAGTGAGATATTTGTTCAGTGAGTTTTTGCCCCATTTTACCACCTTTCTTGCCACAGTTGTTAAGTGAATCCCTGCAGGTTTAAAGTTAGTAACATGGCTATTAAGTGAATCCGGCTTCTCCATTGGCTGTGCTTGTCAGAAGGTCGTGAAAGGAGACCCCGGGACCCTGCAACTATCATAAGTGTGAGTCATTTGCTCAGCCTCTAAACTGTAATCATGTAACCATGGGGATGCTGCAACGGTCGTCAGTGTGAACATTAGTTCTAAGTTATTTTTTTTTCCAGTGTCGCTGTAACTTCGAACGGTCATGAAATGAAGCTTTGTAAGTCGAGGACTACCTGTATTGTCTTACAGTTCCATCTCATGGGGTATGTAAAATCTGTTTGGCACCCTACTCTTCACTCCATGGCCCTTTTTTGAGGCCGGCCTCATTGCTTGTGAGGTAATCCTCTCCTGCTTACACAACCATCACGGTGAAAGATACGAAGTGCACCACTGACTCGTCATTCAAGGTTGATGAAAGTTCTATTTGATTTTTTTTTAAAAAAGTTTTTTTTCCAAAAAGTTTTTTGTTTATTTTTGTTACATAATAAAAATTCTTTGGTGTTGTCTGAATTCCCCCCCCCCCTTTAACATTCCCACCAAAAGACATAATTCATTTTACATTGTATTTCCATCATTTCCAATTTTAGCCGTATCACTTTTTTCCTCCAATTTCTAGTTTTTATCGTGTACAAACAATGTAGTTTTTCTTTCTCTTTAAAAATAAACAATTCATCATTTCTTTTCTACCTGTTTTCCATTCACAATGTGAATCTTCAAGTTTCAAGTTTTATATAATCAACCTAACATAATTATTTAACAGATTTTAAAAAAACTTTTACGCCTGGCGTTTTCTGCATTAACTATAAGGCTGTGTCCTCACTGAAGTGACTTTGCTTTGCCTCTGGGTTCCCCCCCCCCCCTTTCAATAAATAAACACATCTCCAATGGCAACATATGGAATCCTGACATGTCAGGGCTGTGTCCTGAAATAACAGGGTACAAAGAACTCGGCTGGCACAAGACACCGAGATGACCTGGAAATGTGCAATTACAGGTAATTGACTGATAGATGTTTTTCCTAAAAGACGCACTTTGACCATCAGGGCTCCAAAGGAGAGGAAATGAATGCCAGCTGTCTGTTTTAGAAAATAAAGGAGAGATAAAGGATGTTGCTTTTTTTTAAAATAGTCATATAATTGTGGCAGCGATTGTGGCTTCGTAAATTTGGCAGAATGCAGAGTCAGGAAAACAAGCTATTGTTGTTGGTGGACTTTCCTTGTTTGATCCACAAACAATTGTGTGGTATCGGATGTACCACCCCAAGGGAAGGCTCTTCTCATGATACAGTTCCATATGAAATTCTGACACATACATGTACATGTGTGCATATGTGGAGAGAAAGAGAGAGAGAAAGAGAGAGAAAAAGAAAGAAAGAGAAAGAGAGAGAGAGAGAGAAAGAGAAATAGGGAGAGAGAGAGGGCGAGAAAGAGAGAAAAGAGAGAGAAAGAGAGAGAGAAAGAGAGAGAAAGAGAAATAGGGAAAGAGAGAAAGAGAGGAAGAGAGAGAGAGAAAAAGAGAGAAAGAGAGAGAAAGAGAAATAGGGAGAGAGAGAGAAAGAGAGGAAGAGAGAGAGAAAGAGAGAGAAAGAGGAAGAGAGAGAAAGAGAAAAAGGAAGAGAGAGAAAGAGAAATAGGGAGAGAGAGAGAGAAAGAGAGAGGAAGAGAGGAAGAGAGAGAAAGAGAGAGAGAGAAAAAAAGAGAAAGAAAGAGAAAGAGAGAGAGAGAAAGAGGGAGAGAAAAAAAGAGAGAAAGAGAAATAGGGGAGAGAGACAGAGAAAGACACAGAAAGATAGAGGCAGAGACAGAGAGAGAGAGATCCAGGATTTTATGATTACAAGTAGTCCTTCATTTATAACCATTTGTTTATTGACCGAAGTCACAACGGTACTGAAAAAAGTGACTTGCAGTATGATCGTTTTTCACACTTGCACCCATTGCAGCTTTCCCATGGTCATACGATCGAAATTCGGGCTTTTGGCAACCGTTTTCGTAGTTATGACAGTTGCAGCATCCCGAGATCATGTGATCCCCTTTTGTGACCTTCTGATGAGCGAAGCCAATGGGGGAACCAGATTCGTTTAACAACTAAGTTCCAAACTTAACAACTGTAAGGATTCACTTCACAACTCTAGCAAGAAAGTTCATAAAATGAGGGAAATCTCACTTAGCAACTGTGTCATTTAGTCACAGAAATGTTGGGCTCGATTGTGGTCCTAAGCCGAGGACGAGCTATACAGTAGTCATTCAAAATCCCTAGCCAAAGAGTTACGATTACTTCTTCTACTTGCAGCTGGACTTCCTAACATGAGGCATCTCTTGGTGTTGATCTCCTAAATTATGCTGAATTTTACAGAGATCCTCCTAGTTCAGGGGTGTCCAAACTTGGGAACTTTAAGACTTGTGGACTTCAACTCTCAGAATTCCCCAGCCAGCCATGCTGGCTGGGGAATTCTGGGAGTTGAAGTCCACAAGTCTTAAAGTTCCCAAGTTTGGACACCCCTGTCCTAGTTATTTCTCCAAGATCTGCTTCAAGACATTTTATCTATGTGTTGTTCCTTACTGAATTACACAATTGTTCCTTCAACGGTGAAAGGGCCTTATGGTAAAAGAAAATATACACAATGAAAACTAAAACACCATCATTAAAATCATCATGGAGGTTGATTCTTGGAAGAAAAAAATGGCAGGAGAGATGCATTTTTACCAACTTCTTTTAATGAGAGTGGATGCCAAACAGATCACTCTCAGAAGATCCTCCCAGACCTGGAGAAGGTCTAGGGAAGCAAATGTCTGGCATGGGGGAATCTTCCAAAGGATCTTTCCTATGGATAGAAGCAATTGGGCAAGTTCATAGCAAGGAAAGGCATTTCCAGAAGTAAACGCAAGTCATTAAGAATCGACCCCAAATATCTTGATCCTTGTATTGGTTAGGATTATCTGTGCAGGTGGGATCAAAAAAGTCCAGATGATGGCTCCAATTGCATGACTGAAGCTTTTAAAATATATATCAGAATTTATAGAATAACAGAGTTGGAAAGGATCTTGGAAGTCTTCTAGTCCAACCCCCTGCTCATGCAGGTAACCCTGTACCATTTCAGACAAATGGTTGTCCAACATCTTCTTAAAGACTTGCAGTGTTGGGGCATTCACAACTTCTGGAGGCAAACTGTTCCACTGATTAATTGTTCCAATTGATAGGAAATTTCTCCTTAGTTCTAGGTTGCTTCTCTCCTTGGTTAGTTTCCATCCATTGCTTCTTGTCCTGCCTTCTGGTGCTTTGCAGAATAGTTTGACTCCCTCTTCTTTGTGGCAACCCCTGAGATATTGGAACACTGCTATCATGTCTCCCCTAGTCCTTCTTTTCATTAAACTAGACTTACCCAGTTCTTGCATCTATTCTTCATATCAGTGGTGGGTTCCTACCGGTTCAGACTGGTTCGCTGGAACCGGTAGTGGTTTGGTGGCCTGGGTCACTGGAACCAACAACGACCCAAGCCTGTCACACCTCCAAACTGGTTCACAAAGCAGCACCATCGGTGGCACCATCTTGTTTTTCAGTTCTGTGCATGCGCAGAACAATTTTAATTGCACTGTCCATGTGCACGCAGCATGCATTAAGCACACGCATCAAGCACACGCATCAAGCACACGCATCAAGCACATGCATCAAGCACACGCAGCACACACACAAAGAAACCAGCATTAGTGCCTGCTGAAACCTACCCCTGCTTCATATGTTTTAACCTCCAGTCCCCTAATCATCTTGGTTGCTCTTCTCTGCACTCTTTCTAGAGTCTCCACATCTTTTCTACATCATAGACCAGAACTGAATGCAGTATTCCAAGTGTGGCCTCACCAAGGCATTATAAAGTGGTATTAACACTTCACGTGATCTTGATTCTATATCACACGCATGTCAAAAGAGGCAGGGCTTCACTTTTGTACTTGCAACAGCCAATTGGATGTCTTGGAGATATCTAATCTTCCCCAGCCCTGCTGATGCCCCTGGTGCCTTAATGATCGTAGTGATTTGTTTTGCAACCATGGCAAAAGAAGTTTAAAATCAGATGTGGCTCACTTAACAACCGCCTGGCTTACCAACAGAAATTCCCAATGACAGTCGTAAGTCGAGGACTACTTGTATTGAAGCAATTTGTGTGTTTGGTTATTCTTTTCTCTTTTTGTTTCAAACCATCTGCAAGCTGCCCGGAACTGTCAAGGAGGTAGGCATCTAAACCACATGAAAGAACGGATTTTGCTTTATTTATTTTGAATGAAGGAAGCCTATTTCTGTATTTTACAATATTCTCGTGATTTCCAGGGTGTAAGATTCATAGAAATAACCTTTTTAAAAGCAACAATACTGCCAATTCTTTCCTTTGTTATAATATATAGATAGCCATATATATTATAATATTTATAATATTATATAATATATTATATAATATATTATATAATATAATTATATAATATAATATTAATTATAATGTTATATATGTGTGTGTGTGTGTGTGTGTATTTGGTTCAGGAAGATGTGTAAGATTGTAAAAGGTGTTGAGTTTTTATAGCAGCTGTTTATGCAAACGTAGGTAATAAAGCACTGAGAAGAAAGCACACGGCAAATATTTTGTGAGGATGAAACATCGGCGGTTTCCCTTTAATGATGATAACACTAAAGAATGTTTGCACTTTTTCTGAATGGCACTTCTGTAATAATCTGAATCAGTGGTGAGTAAGCAGATGTTCAGCTGAGAGCTTCCGTTTGGGCACATTATATTGCTGACGCTAAAGGGCTATTTATGAATGAGGCCTTAGCTTTTCCTGTAGTATTTTTAGATAATTGAAATGGTAGAATGTCCTTGAAAAGTATGTTACTGTATGAGATGTAAGCCTTTCTGTCAGGGGCATAAGAGATCTCTTATGCATGGTTTCTGAACAAAAATCTCAATCCCATTTAGGACTGAAGACGGGATTCCCAGGAGGTGTTTCACCCTGGATCTTGCTGGGGCTAAATTTAGATTTTTCATTCCAAAAGGATCTTTTGGCTCCTGTGCCAAAAGCCGGGGGGGGGGGGGGGGGGTACCGCAGGGGGGTTGTGTGTGGGCATGCCACACCCATAATGCTATGCGCGTGGAGCCCCCACCCACACACATCCGGGCGCGACCAGAGATACCCCCCACTTTTGGCACGTTTTTTTGCCCTCTCCAGGCTCCAGAGGCTTTCTAGGAGCCAGGGGCGGGCAAAAACAGCCCTCTGGATGCTTCAGAACCATCCCTAAAGCCTCCGGAGGGCAAAAAACGGACCTACGGAGGACCCGGAAGTTCAGGAATGATGACTTCCGGTTTGTCCGTAGGCCTGACTTCCGACCTCTGGAGCCTTCAGGAGGCTTCCGTGAAGGCTCCGGAAGGTGAAAAACAGACCTATGGACAAACTGGAAGTCACTTCTGGTTTGCTCGTAGGGCTGGTTTTTGCCCTCTGGAGCCTTCAGGGAAGCCTCCTGAAGGCCCCTGAAGGCTCCGGAGGGTGAAAAATGGACCTATGGGGAACCCAGAAGTTCGGGAATGGTGACTTTCAGTTTGCCCGTAGGGCCGGTTTTTCACACTTTGGAAGCTTCAAGGGCAAAAAACAACCTCAAAAGGTTACCTCAAGGGCAAAAAACCATCTCAAAAGATGCCAAAGTCAGCTGGCCAGCATGCGCACCGAAGCTGACAGGGCAAAGCCTCGCATGCCCTAACAAATGGCTCCGGGTGCCGCCTATGGCACGCGTGCCATAGGTTCACTATCACGGAGCTATGGCGTAAGGAACCTTAACAAGAGTGATATCCCTTTAATGGTTATCGCTTCATAGGATGGGGTGGTTAGGTATCAGGCTCATTTTTAACAGAATAGTAGAGTTGGAAGGGACTTTGGAGGTCTTCTGTTCCAACCCGATGCTCTAACAAGAAACCCTATGCCAGTGTTGGCGAATTTTTTGGGGCACCGAGTGCCGAAATGGGAGTGCAGGTGTGCATGCGCCGGAAACAGGAAGAGCGCCCAGGAAGATGATTTTCCAGTTTCCAGTACACGCATGGGCACTGGCCAACTGGCCTTCGTGCATGCACGCATGCCAGAAACCAGAAGACCAGGGGGCCGGTGCGCATGCATGTACTGGAAACCTGAAGATCATCTTCCCGGCATGGGCACTAGGTGGTTGCTCTTCCACTCCCGGATATGTGAAGATCAGATGGCGGGTGCATTGGAACCCGTAAGAGCAACGGGTGACGGCTAGCATGCCTGGAGAGATGGCTCTGCGCGCCACTTCTAGCAGACGTGCCATAGGTTTGCCATCATGGCCCTATATCGTTTCCAGACAAACCGCGGTCCAATCTCTTCTTAAAAACCTCCAGCGTTGGAGCACCCGCAAAATCTGAAGGCAAAGCTGTTCTCACTGGCACTAAATTTCTCCTTAGTTCTAGGTTGCTTCTCTCCTTGGTTAGTTTCCATCCATCGTTTCTTTTCCTGCCCTGTGGTGCTTTGGAAAACAGGTTAACCCCTTCCTTCTTTCTGGCAGCCCCTCAAGTATTGGAAGACTGCTATCATGTCACCCCTGGTCCTTCTCTTCACCAGACTAGCCAGGCCCAGTTCCTGCACGTCTTCTTCATACGTTTTGAGCCTCCAGTTCCATAATCATTTTTGTTGCTCTTCTCTGCACTAGGCAACATCTTTTGTATATTGCGGGGATCAAAAACCGGATGCAATATTCCAAGTGTGGTTGGAGGCCCTTGCGATTCCCCCCCCCCACTTCTTTTTTTTTTTTACAGGAAAAATGCTCCATTCTTTCATTTTAGACAAAAAATCCTTTTTTTTTTTTTTACTGTTGCAGCAGCACTTTCTGGAATGCCTTCCAGCAATACCATATTGTATGTTTGCAAGGTGGTTCCATGAAGTGCTACAAAGAAACAGTTCCCTTTATAGGTACCATATTTTTCAGAGTATAAGATGCACCATGATTTTGAAGAGGCAAATTAAAAAAAAAAGTTTTTGCACTCTCTGCTGACCTCCCAAAAATAGCCCGTTTTTAAAATGAAAACAGCCCCATTTATTGTCAAAAAAAGGGAATGCATAGCCCAGGGGTGTCCAAACTTGGCAACTTTTAAGACTTGTGGACTAGTCCACAAGTCTTAAAGTTGCCAAGTTTGGACACCCCTGGCATAGCCTTTAGGAGGCTTACAGAGTCCTCCTGGGGACTGGGGGGAAAAAACAAGCAAAAAAGGCCTGTTTTTCGCTCATTTTTGCCCTCCCCAGCCCCCAGGAGCACTCTATAAGCCTCCTAAAGGCTATGCCCAGCCATTTTTGCAAAGGGGGCAGGGTTTCAGGAGGCCAAAAATACTGTATTCGGTGTATAAGATGCACCCAGATTTTCACCCTCTGTTTTGAAAGAAAAAGGCGCATCTTACACTCCGAAAAGTACAGTAGTCCTTGACTTGCAGCTATTCTTTTAGCAACCATTTGCAGTTGCAATGGCACTTATGACTTATCTCTGCACTTAACAACAAGTGGAGCCTCCTCAGGGTCGCATGAACAAAATCCAGGCACCTGGCAACAGGTATCTATTTACGACAGTTGTGTCTTCCTGGGGCCACCTGATCAGCATTTGTCAGCTTCCCAGCCAACCTTTGACAAGCAAAGGTTGCATGTTTCACTTAACGACTGCAGCAAAACATTGAGTGTGACTCAGTTAACAACCATCTTTCTTAGCAATACAAATTCTGGTCCCAAATGTGGTTGTAAGTCGAGGACTACCTGCAGGAACCCTGGATTCTCTAAAAAGAAAATTAAAAAGATCCGTAAATCCTATGCATTTTCAGAAGTTAGAATCCTGCTACTCTGTTCTACTGACTATCAAGTGGACCAGCAAATTTATTCCTGGGATATTTTATTATTATTATTATTATTATTTTAAAAAATCAGACTTACATGGAAGTTAATTGCTGGAACAATTTGACTCTGCAAAGCGGGCAGTAAAACATATGTCTATAAAACTTATATCTCTATAGTACATGGATATTAATGTTCTTTGTGCATTGCAATGATCTATATTTATGTTTGTGGACTTAATGGTCTATATTTATGCACAATAAAAGACTGTTTTAATGATAAAGGCAGACCTGCTACCTGGGCTGTTTGCACTGGGGAAAACGATCATGACAACGAGGATGGCAAACACAGTCACTCCTACACAACTTCTTTCCTATGTAAAATATGTTCTCCCAGCTCACTAAACCGCTGATTGGCAAGACAGAAGTGAACAAAGCATCAGCATATTTTGAATGGCAATTTTAGCTGCAAGACCACAACCTATGGTGCAGTTCAGGTATCTGCAGATTGATGTAATTACCTCCACGCTACCAATAAGACGAGAGTTAGTTTGATGCAGCTGCTAAAGCATCAATCCAGAAATGGGAAAACTGTGAGTTCTAATTCCACTTGAGGCATGAAAGCTGAGTAAATGACTTTGGGCCGATCCCCAGGAGACTGTGAGTTCTAGTCCAGCCTTAGGCATGAAAGCTGGCTGGGTGACTTTGGGCCAATCCCCAGGAGACTGTGAATTCTAGTCCCACCTTCGGCATGAAAGGTGGCTGGGTGACTTTGGTCCAATCCCCAGGAGACTGTGAGTTCTAGTCCCACATTCAGCATGAAAGGTGGGTCAGTGACTTTGGGCCAAACCCCAGGAGACTGTGAGTTCTAGTTCTGCCTTAGGCATGAAAGCTGGCTCGGTGACTTTGGGCCAAATCCCAGGAGACTGTGAATTCTAGTCCCGCCTTCGGCATGAAAGCTGGCTCAGTGACTTTGGGCCAATCCCCAGGAGACTGTGAGTTCTAGTTCCAGCTTAGGCACAATGCCAACTGGTTGACTTTGGGCCAGTCAGTCTCTCCCAATCTTAGGAAGAAGACAACGGCAAACTACTTCTGAGAAATCTCACCGAGAAAACTCAAAGAACTTATTAAAAAAATTTCCTTGAATAGAAGAAATAAAAGGTGGTTTTGGATTATTTTTTTTATCACTTGTTAATAGAAGACCTCTGGAGGACGCTGCCTTGGGGAGGAGGAAGGAGGAGAGATCTAAGTGAGAGGTTTCCCAGCTTCTTCCTATCCAAATTGTTTATCGCTGATGCACATTGGGGCAACCAAGTCCAGAAATTAGGAGTTGTAGCAGTGATGCTTCAAGATCGGGATCCTCCCCGAGGGAGAGGGGGAGAGATCAAGTCCTACTAGTTCAAAGGATCCTCCCATATGCTCTGTATCCATATTTCTTTCTTTTCCAAAGAGATCGCAAATCTACTGTAAGGGGATGAAAGAGAAAGTTCATTAGCAAAAATGAGAACATGAAGAGAGAAATATGGGTGGGGGAATGTAGCCCTCCCCAAAGGTTATGTTGGCTTGTCCAGGCCCCTTCTCTCTTCTGGCAGCGTCACAGCTCTGTGGAGGAATAATAATTGTAGCATCTCCTATTAACTCTGTTCTCTGTTCTTTCCTTTCCCACCCCTGCCAAGATATTCTCCGAGGCAAAATTCTTTGAGACTTTTTTGAGCACATGAGTTGGCAGAGATACTTGCAAGCCCTTTCCAAACGATTACTGTTCAGGAGGCTGATTACTTATTCTTTAGCATGCAAAGATCGCATCATTTTCCCCCCCGATCCATCCAATTGTTCTATAGCAGGGATGGCAAACCTTTCTGGCACCGAGTGCCTAGACTGGAATGTGTGTGTGCATGCGCATGTATCTGTGCACGCCAGGTTTCCAATACGCACATGCGGCCAGCCTTGGTCTTTGCATGCGCCAGAGCAACGGAAACCCGGTGGCCAGTGTTAGATCTGGGCAACGAGAGACAGACTGCGGACACGACGTGACTTAACAGCTCTTTATTAGCAATAGTAGTGATCCAGCTTACTCTGTGGTCGGAGGGTTCCCCTTTTATAGGGATGAGGCACGCCCATTGACCAATCAGAGGAATACCTGTTTCCCGCTGTAGGAGCGGACCTGAGGGAAGACTTATCCCGATATATGCTAATATCTAACACCCCTCCCCTCCTAGATGGGACGTTGCGGTAGGTGACATAGTCCTTTAGGTAGGTGGGTGTTTGTCTTGCTCGGGAGGAACGTCGGAGTTCAGGTTGTGTTGAAGTACTTGCAGGATTGGTTTCCTGTTGGGTTGAAGTAGTTGCAGGATCGGGTGCTTTTTCTGTTTCTGGAGGTCTTGCGTTTTCGATGCTCTTTTCCCTGGTATCTTGTTCGGCTGCGATGACGGGGGTTTGCTCAGCGGCTGTGATGACGGGGGGTTGCTCAGCTGCGTGCGTGATGTCCTGTCCCCCGCTTAGCTCGCCGGTGTCGTCGTTTCCTGGGATGAAGTTTCCCTGCGGTTGTCTTTCTGTGGACAGGAAACTTTCGCCCTCATCCCTTAAGTTGGAGTGTGCTAGGCGACCTCGAAGCTGATCGATGTGCCTTCTCCAATTCCGCCCATCTTCAAGCTCTAACAAATACGATCGAGGGCCCATGATGCCAATGACCCTTGCCGGTATCCACAATGTCCCCCCTGTGTAATTTTGAGCATAAACAGTGTCTCCTTCTCTAAAAGATCTGACCTTACTTGTAGAGTCTGGGGGAGCCGAGGTAGAATAATTCGGGTGGAGCCTGTCCAGGTGAGATCGTAGGCGGCGACCCATTAGTAGTTCAGCGGGGCTTCTACCCGTCGTTGCGCTCGGGGTAATGTGTTGAATGAGGAGGTAATGGTCAATGCGTGTTTGCCAATCCCCCGGGCCCATCCTGGCGAGGGCCTCTTTCGCGAACCGCACCATTCTTTCTGCCTGACCATTGGACGCTGGATGGAATGGCGCGATGAGGGCGTGTCTGATTCCCAACCCTGCTAAAAATGTTTCGAACTGCATGGCCGTGAATTGGGGCCCGTTGTCCGATACTAACAGATCTGGTAGACCATGGGTGGCGAAAAGCCGCCTAAGAACCTTTATAACTGCCTCTGCCGTGGTTGATGTCATTAGGACTACATCCAACCATTTAGAATAAGCATCTACAACTATGAGGAAGGTTTGACCCTGGAATGGCCCTGCAAAATCAATATGAATGCGTGACCAGGGTGCCTTGGGTTTCTCCCATTCTGTGGCGGGCGCTTCCGGGGGTGCTGGTCTCGACTCCTGGCATGGATCGCAAGTGGCCACCCACTCCTCTATTTCTTTGTCCATATTGGGCCACCACACATAACTTCTCGCTAACGCTTTCATTCTCACGATCCCCGGATGCCCCATATGTAAAGCATTCAATACCTTTTTTCGTAGCGCAAAAGGAATAACAACTCGATCCCCCCACAACAAACATCCCTGTAACACGGAGAGTTCGTCCCGTTTAGACCAAAACATTTTGAATTCCGGGCCCACATTTCCCTTTGGCCACCCCCTCCATACCCAAGTTTGCACTTGTTTTATTAAATTGTCCTTCGAGGAGAACCTTGCAACGTCGTAAGAAGAAACCGGTCCCGAATCCAAACAGTCAATGAGCAATACCGGTACTTCTGGAGTGGGGTCTGGCAAAATGTCTGGTAATGGGCAACGGCTGAGCGCATCTGCGTGCCCTAGAGTGGAGCCCGGTCGATGAATTAACTTGTAAGAGTACGCAGCCAGGAAAACAGTCCACCTGGTCATACGTGGAGAAAGGGAGACCGGAGTGGGGCGATTTCCCGCCAAAAGTCCTAACAGCGGTTTGTGATCAGTAATGAGTTCAAAATCGCGGCCGTAGAGGTATTCATGGAAACGTTTCACACCTGCAACGGCAGCCAATGCTTCTCTGTCCATTTGGCTGTAGTTCCTTTCGGCCGATGAAAGAGTTCTGGAGTAGAAAGCAATGGGTGCTTCTTTCCCGTCGGGCATCCTGTGGCTGAGGACTGCTCCAACCCCGAACGGCGATGCGTCGCAGGTCAATACCAGCGGGAGGGTCTGACTGTATTGTACAAGTAGTGAGTCAGTGGTGAGCAGGCGCTTTACCCCGGCGAATGCTGCAGCTTCTGCTCGTCCCCATCTCCATGGTGCGTTCCTCTGGAGTAGACGGTGTAGTGGCTCAGCAACGGTCGCCTTCTGTCTCAGAAAAACGCTGTAGAAATTAAGTAGTCCGAGGAAGGCCTGCAACTCGGTTTGATTTCGTGGTGTGGGGGCGTCCTGGATCGCCTTAATTTTCTTTTCAGTGGGGTGAATTCCCTGACCATCAATTCTATAACCCAGGAATTCTACGCTAGGCACGTTAATTTGGCATTTTTCTTTTTTCAGGCGGAGACCCTTCTCTCTGATTCTGGCCAAAACCGATCTGACTCTTTTGTTTAGTTGCTCCTCGTTTGCAGCGGACACCAAGATATCGTCAAAATATGGGACGACTCCCGGTATCCCTTGCAACAGTCGTTCCATGACGCTCTGGAACAATCCTGGAGCAATACTTACGCCGAATTGTAGCCGGTTGCATTTAAACGCTCCTCTGTGCGTCACTATAGTCTGGGCCTCCGCTGTGGCGCTATCTACTGGCAGTTGCTGGTAAGCTTGTGCCATATCTAATTTAGCGAAAACTTTTCCTGGCCCCAATGAGTGCAATAGGTGCTGTACTACGGGCACCGGATATGCGCTCTGTTGTAGCGCGACATTAATTGTGCATTTATAGTCTGCGCACAAGCGGACTGATCCGTCTGACTTAACTGGGGTCACGATAGGTGTCTCCCAACGCGCGTGATCTACCGGCTCCAGGATTCCTTGTTCCACTAACTTATCTATCTCTTTATCTATTTTTGGGCGGAGTGCAAAAGGCACTCGTCTCGGTTTAAGCCGGATTGGCGCCACATTTGGATCTAAATTGAACGATATTGGTTTGCCCACATACTTACCAAGACCGGAGCTGAACACATCCTCGAACTCCTTAAAGATCTTTTCAGCGCTGCTGTTTCTCACGGCGTTGATTCCGGTGACTTCTAATCCCAGGGCTTCAAACCAATCAAGCCCCAGGAGGTTCTGCAATGGCGCGCTGGAGATGGTCACGGGCAGCTGGGCTTCGATGTCCTTAAACTGGATGTGGAATGTGCCTTGGCCCACGATGGGGACTTGGTTCCCCTGGTAGTCTCGTAGCAGGACGTCAGGAGCGCGCAGTTGGCTCTTTCTGAGGCTGGGAATGGCCTGTTTCATGGATGCCCATGAAATGATCGTCAGGGTTGATCCTGTGTCAACCTCCAGCTCGCAGGGTGAGCCCTCCAAGAGGACTGTGACTTTCAGCCTTTTGGGCCGCTTAGGGCGGACCTGATGTATCGTGGTGAGATACGTTCGCAACTCCTCTCTCTGGGTCAACTCTATCTCATCGTCTATATCCTGAAAATGCTCTCGTTGAGCGTCTTGGTAGAACGCTCTTTCGGCTCTCTGTGTGAATTCTCTCTGGGGATACGCTCGCTCACTTTCTTGTGAGTAATCTCTCTGGGAATACGCTCGTTCAGCTCTTTGGGGAGTTTCTCTCTGGGTAAACACTTGTGGATTTTTCTCTGGGCGCCCTTTTTGATTTCGCCAAGCCCCTGGGTTGGGCTTCTGTTGGCGGTACATGGGTGGCTGCCGTGAGGCAGGGACTCCGCTCCGGCACACTCGTGCGATGTGCCCAAGTTTGTTGCAGTGCGAACAAACAACGTTCCTGAACCTGCAAGTAGACCTGGGGTGATTCCCTCCGCAGCTTGCGCAGGGCGGCAAACGGGATCCGGGTTTCCCCCCAGGCCTCCAGTGACTGCTCTGCATTAGGTGACTGTCCTCGAACTCGGGATCCACGTAGTCGGGGCTTGCGTCTTCGTAGTGGACTCTGGTTTGTCTCGGTGCTGGCTGGGTTTCGTTGACCCTTCGTTGTATGGTCACTGCTGATTTCTCCGCTGATTCCGACGCTCTTGCTTTGTTCAATGCTGACTGTAGGGTTAGATTCGGGTTGGCTAACAGTTTCTTTTGCAACGAAATGTCTCTTACCCCACAGATGAATTGCTCTAAGATATGCTCTTCCAAATCCCTGTATTCACAGTGGGCTGCTATTCTTCGTAGAGCTGCAACAAATTGGTTAATGGATTCTCCCGCCTTTTGAGTCCTCATGTTGAACTCTTTGCGGCTGACATGGCGGGACGGTTTTGGCGCGTAATGTGTTTCCAAGGCTTGTTTCAGCGTCGCCCATGGTACTGCTTGTATTGGAGTAGGCGCGGTGAGGTCTCTGGCCGTATTGAAGACTTCCTTTCCGCAGTAGCCGAGGAAGATATTTTTCTTTCTTGCATCGGTGATCCCCGTGTACTCATTTGCTTCGAGGAAACACTCGAAGCGAATCATGAAGGCTTCCCATTCGTCGGTTGCTGGGTCGAAAGGAGCGGGGGGAGCATGCATCGCCATCTTCTCAGTTTGAATTTGCCGCGCTGCGGTGATCTGAGATGGCTGCCGGAATTTCTGCCGAATTCCTGGGCTGGATCAAATCCGGAGATTCTTGAAGTAGCGTTCTTCGTCCTATCTGTCTCTCAATCCCACCCTCGTCGCCAATGTTAGATCTGGGCAACGAGAGACAGACTGCGGACACGACGTGACTTAACAGCTCTTTATTAGCAATAGTAGTGATCCAGCTTACTCTGTGGTCGGAGGGTTCCCCTTTTATAGGGATGAGGCACGCCCATTGACCAATCAGAGGAATACCTGTTTCCCGCTGTAGGAGCGGACCTGAGGGAAGACTTATCCCGATATATGCTAATATCTAACAGCCAGCACGTGCATCCCTGTTTTTGGGCAGTTTTTCAGGCTATTTTCATGCTGTTTTTTGGGCCGTTTTCAGGCCATTTTTCAGGCCGTTTAGAGGACCATTTTGGGGACAAAAAAGGCAGAAAACTGGCCTGGAAATGGCTTTGAAAACAGCCTGAAAACAGCACAGATAACGGCCTGAAAAATGGCCCAGTTTGGGGGCATTTTTTTGGCCCTGGTTTTTGATCACTTTTCAGGCTGCTTTCTGCTGATCCAGTGCCCATGAAGCAGTGGTGGGTTTCAAATTTTTTTAGAACCTTTTCTGTAGGTGTGGCCTGCTTTGTGGAAGTGGCTTGCTGGCCATGTGACTGGGTGGGAGTGGCTTGTCCGCCATGTGACTGGGTGGGAGTGGCCAACTTGTAAAATGGGGTGAAACTCACTTAACAACGCTCTTGCTTAGCAACCAAAATGTTGGCTCAGGAACTCTGGCATTGAAGTGTGCAAGTCTTAAAGCTGTCAAGTTACAAGACCTTTGCACCCCTAACCCTTTAGAAAAAAACCCCCAGGGGTGTTCAAACTTGACAGCTTTAAGACTTGTGGACTTCAACTCCCAGAATTCCTCCTCTCGCTCTTCATCTTGATGATGTGCGGACGGGTAGGTGGAGGGAGCTGGAACTGGTTCTAAACGGCACTGTAGATGTGTGGAACCTCTATTTGTGGTTTCTAGTGTGGCACTTTATCCAGCACCCCAAATGGCTCTGACATGATTGATCACAGCCAAAGTCTTGCTCTGGATCTCCAATTTCTTTTAGTCTTTGCTTCCTCGACTTCCTCTCTCGCAACAAGGGAGTCTTTCTGCAGACATTACAGCTGCACTCCTTTGCCCCCCGACACTGAAACACATTTTCCCTTAACTGCAGGACATTTCTCTCTCTTCGGATGCCTGCACTGCCTAGATTTCCTTTTTATCATCCGAAGAAGAATAACCGCCTAATTAGCCAGCCCAACAGTACTGCTGAGCAAGTAGATATTCTTATCGGTTCCCATTATTGGGATCATTTGCACAAAAATCCCTTTTCTATCTTTCTTTAGCCTGGCTTCATTAAATAAGGAAGGCAAAAAAAAAATGGAGGTGAAGGAAACACAATTCCGGTTCTGGAGGTGTGCATCAGGTTGATACGATCTTAGGCATAAACATTTATATTGAACTTTAATCTTGAATTGTGTTTTTTAGCATTAGAATGTTCTCTCGATCTTTTTCCACAGTCTGGTCTCTACTGCAAGGAATCCCTCAGATATCTATCAAGCTTTTAACAAGAATATTCTCTGCCGAGTCAGCATCTGATTTGCTAATGAGTCTTCCATCGCTAACCTCTTAAGTGTGTTGGCTGCTGTTTCATAAATATAACATTACTAGCACAAGTCTCTACATCCATGGATGTGTTGTGGCTGGGTGGAGAAGAGGAGCAAAGCATTGTGAGGTGTGTATGTATGCGTATTGGCCAAGTGTGCTTGGACACACAAGGAATTTGTCTTTTGGTGCATAGCGTAGATCAAGAAAAATAAAATACATTCATCAAGAATCATACGATACAACACTTAGTGATAACCATAGGTTACTAATAAGCAATCAAATCATGCTAGGAAACAAATAAAACAATATAAATTGTAAAGATACAGGCAACATGGTTACAGTCATAAGTAGAAAAGGAGATAGGTACTAGGAAGGAAGAGAAGAAGAATAGTAATACAGTCTTAGTAAATAATTTGACAGTGTTGTGGGAATAAGTTGTTAAGCAGAGTGATAGCATTTGGGAAAAAGCTGTCCTTGTGTCTTGTTGTTCTGGTGTGCAATGCCCTATAACGTCGTTTTGAGGGTAGAAGTTGAAACAATTTATATCCAGGATGTGAGGAGTCTGTGGATATTTTTACAACTCTCTTTTTGACCTGTGCAGTATACAGGTCCTCAATGGAAGGCAGGTTGATAGCAATTGTATTTTCTGCAGTTCTAATTATCCTCTGAAATCTGTGTCTCTCTTGTTGGGTTGCAGAGCCAAACCAAACAGTTATAGAGGTGCAGATGACAGACTCAATAATTCCTCTGTAGAACTGTATCAGCAGCTCCTTGGGCAGTCTGAGCTTTCTGAGTTGGTGCAGAAAGAACATTCTTTGTTGTGCTTTTTTGATGACTTTATGATGTTAGGTGTCCATTTTAAGTCTGGAGATATGATATCATTTTAAGTCTGGAGATATGATAGAACCTGTGTGTGTGTGTGTGTGTGTGTGTATGTGTGTGTGTGTGTGTGTGTGTGTGTGTGTGTTTATAATCAGGGATTCCTCTTCTCCTGTTTTATATGGATTCTCTGTTTCAATTTCAAGACTCCTAATGCTGCCTTTTCCTTGTCAACAACAGTTCCAATTTCCTCTATACAATACAACCAAACTGAGCACAAGTATCATTCCTGGCTTCCCAGTTCCCCTTCAATCTTGCCCAAATGCCAATTAAAAATGTCAAAATCCAAATGTAATATTCAGTGGAAGAGGAACATTTGTCTGTTCTTGCATTCTATTGACACTGATATCTGATTCCACTCCAGATTAAAACGAGCGTATGGAAGACATTCCCAGTGATGCTAAATCACAGTAATAAGTTTTATTGTAAATTTCTAAATCAATGGAATCTGAAAAGCAATTCCAAGATTGGAAAGGTAGGCAGGAGATAGATAGATAGATAGATAGATAGATAGATAGATAGATCTAATGAATGCTCTCAACAAGGAGGAGGAGCTTCCGGAGGGAATGGCGGCCGATCTGTGAGCTCCGTATGATTGCGGAGGGGCCTCCCTGCTGAGAGGGGTGCTGCCGACCCTCAGTTTTATCCTGAGGGTCGGGATTTGTCGGCGACCACCCCCGGCTCTGTCCTAGCTTGGACTGGTTGGGCAGGGTGATCGGGTGGTCGGCTGGTCGGGCGAGAGGCGCCGAGCGCCGAGCGGAGAAGCGCGTGGAGACATGGAGGCATGGAGACGCGCTGACCGAACAGCTGATGAACAGCCGTATTCTGTGGAATGGAGTCGGGTAGATTAAAAGGAAGCGGCTGGTGGAGGGCGGAGCTGAGCGAAGCAGACCGGAGGGAAGCAGGCCAGGGTGGCAAGCTTTGAAGAACAATGTCGGAGGTGAGGATTGCCCGGGTGGTGTGCACAGCTCAGGCGGCGAGGTTTTTGGCAATGGCGGCGGCGGGGGAGGCAGTCGGAGACGCCGAGCGCCACACCCTCTGGTCGCCATGACCCCTGGTTCTCCAGGGGAGTTGCAGAAGAAGAACGAGGCCCGGGGAGGCTAGAGAGAGTGCTGCCAACTCCAGGAGGCTTGGGAAAGCCTCAGGGAGCTATGGCGGTCTCGGATTTGAGAACAACACCCCCCAGGAAGATGAGCTTCAGGACCCCCGAGGAGGCAGATGGCCATCTCTCCCTGGGCCTGGACATGGAGGAGAGACACCGGGGGGATTGGTGGTCATCTGCTGAAGGCTTGACATTTTTCCTTCTACCCCTATGGACAATTGCCTCCCTTGCCAAAACTTGGATTTCCATCAATTTTCTTTATATCATGACTATGGCTCTCTCATTAACATCCTGCTTTAATCGGCTCCAATATCATCTTGAGCGCCTCCTTAGATAAATCTAGCTAGTTGGCTAGCCCACCAACTTACCCTTTCCATCTAGGGTAAGGACAATTTCACGACAAACTATGATTCCATCTTCAGCACTTGAAATAATCTTGCCCCGTGATTTTTTGTATGATTCTCACGTACACAAGGTCTGACCTACTGCCACTGCGAGAGTCCCCCCTCTCGCAGGTATGGCCTCCTGCCCTTTCGAGGGCCCACCTTGAGGACGGGTTTATTAACCCAGAGAGGTGGCGGAAGCGCACATTGAGGGGTTTTTTAATTAAAAATCTTTTAAAAATTATAAGGGGTTCCAGGGATGGGGGGGAGGAACAGGTCAGGAGGGATGGGAGAGCCAGGCGTCTAGGTGTGGTCGAAGGAGGAGGGAGCGGAGTGGGGGAGGAGAGGGAAGATAGCATTCCTGTGCAGGGCTCTTTGATACCAACGGTCGTGGGGAGGGGCAGGTGCGAGGACAGATCAAGAGCGCGTTGTCGGTTGGGAGACCGGGGTTTTTGGTCATTCCCGGTCGTTTGTACCAACCCCTGCATACTAGGTGGTCAGGATCTACAGACCCAAGGCCTGAGACTGCTGTTATGCAACGCGAGGTCCGTTGTCAATAAGGCCCCCCTCATCCACGATCTAATTTTGGAGGGGGAGCCGGACCTCGCAGGAATAACCGAGACCTGGTTGGGCCACGAGGGAGGTCTTCCCCTCGTGGAAATGTGCCCACCAGGTTATCGAGCATTTCACCAGCCTCGGGCCCAGGGAAGGGGCGGTGGGGTAGCAGTGATTATCCGGGAAGACTTAGAGCCGAGAGAGTTCACTGTGCCACAGACATCCGGGTGTGAGTCCCTTGTCGTGAGATGGGGCCCAGGGAGGCAGTTGGGCCTGCTGATAGTATACCTGGCTCCTCGCTATACGTCAGCGGCCCTGCCTGAACTCCTCGAGCTGATCTCATCGGTGGCGGTTGAGACCCCCAAACTTTTAGTGATGGGGGATTTTAATCTGCCGTCGATGGGAGAAGCGTCTGAGGGGGTTCGGGAGTTCATGGCTTCCATGACAGCCATGGACCTGACCCAGTTAATTCAGGGCCCTACTCACGAGGGAGGCCACACGCTGGACCTTGTCTTTGTCTCTGGCCAGTGGATGAGTGATCTGGGAATAGGGGATCTAGACACTATTCCCCTGTCATGGTCGGATCACTCACTTCTCCGGCTGGACTTCCCTGGTGCTACCCCCCGCCGCGAGGAGGCGGAACTGGAAGGTATTAGATGGTTCCGCCCCAAGCGCCTGATGGAACCGGATAGGTTCCAGACGGAACTTGGGCCACCTCCTGTGGATCTGACCCGCCCCCGAGTAGAGGACCTGGTAGTCGCATGGAATAGTGCGGCTACCGGGGCCCTAGACCGGGTGGCGCCTTTGCGGCCTCTCCTGCGACGAAGAACCACCCTGGCACCTTGGTTTACCGAGGAGCTAAGGGTGATGAAACGCCACAAGAGACGCCTAGAGAGTCGTTGGAGATCCTCCCGTTCCGAATTTGACCGAGCACAGGCACGAGCATATTTGAAGACGTACCTTGTGGCACTAAGAGCGGCCAAACGTCAACATTGCGCTGCTCTTATTGCGTCTGCAGATAACCGCCCTGCCGCCCTGTTTCGGGTGACCCGTTCCCTCTTGTTTGAGAGACCACGGGAAGCCCCTTTACAGGGTAGAGCAGAGGAGTTTGGGAATTATCTACAGGACAAAGTCGCTCAAATCCGGATGGGATGGACCCCTTTCAGTGGTTCAGTAGAGACGCCCGTTGCGAGTCTTGAGGGACCGCTTTGGGAGGAGTTTGACTCGGTTGCCATCGAGGATTTGGACAGGTTGCGTGGACGTCTGCGACCCACCACATGTTTATTGGACCCGTGTCCCTCCTGGCTTGTACTGGCATCCTGGGAGGTCACGCGTGACTGGCTCCTGGGCCTGGTGAACGCCTCGCTGGGTGAGGGGTCTCTACCGGCCGCCTTGAAAGAGGCGGTGGTGAGGCCCCTGCTCAAGAAGCCTTCCCTGGACCCAACGGACCTAGCCAATTATCGTCCAGTCTCCAACCTTCCTTTTTTGGCGAAGGTTGTAGAGAGTGTGGTAGCACAGCAGTTCCCACGTCACCTGGAGGAAAATGATTATCTAGACCCGCGCCAGTCCGGCTTCCGACCCGGTCACAGCACGGAGACGGCCTTGGTCGCATTGGTTGATGATCTCTGGAGGGCCAGAGATAGGGGTTGTTCCTCTATCCTGGTCCTATTAGATCTCTCGGCGGCGTTCGATACCATCGACCATGGTATCCTGTTGCACCGGCTAGAGGGGCTGGGAGTCAGAGGCACCGTTTTACGGTGGTTTGGCTCCTACCTCTCTGGTCGGACGCAACGTGTGTTGACAGGGGAGCAGAGTTCGACCCGGAGGCCACTCACATGTGGAGTGCCACAGGGATCGGTGCTCTCGCCTCTCCTGTTCAACACATATATGAAACCGCTGGGCGAGATCATCCGTGGTTTTGGAGTGGGATATCATCTGTATGCTGATGATACTCAGCTATACATTTCCACTCCGAACCACCCCAATGAGGCCGTCGAAATGATGTCCCGGTGTCTGGAGGCCGTACGGGTCTGGATGGATGGCAACCGACTAAAACTCAACCCTTCCAAGACGGAGTGGCTGTGGCTTCCGGCCTCCCGGTTCAACCAGGTGCTTCCATCTCTGGCCATCGGGGGCGTCCAACTAGCCCCCATGGAACAGGTGCGCAATTTGGGCGTCCTCCTGGATGCCCGGCTGTCCATGGATAACCATGTAACAGCCGTGGCAAGGGGGGCGTTCCATCAGGTTCGCCTGATGCGCCAATTGCGCCCCTTATTGGACCGGGATGCCCTACGCACAGTCACCCATGCGCTAGTGACGTCTCGCCTGGATTACTGCAATGCTCTCTACATGGGGCTTCCCTTGAGATGCACTCGGAGACTACAGTTGGTCCAGAACGCGGCCGCGCGGGTGATTATGGGGAGGACTAGATACTCCCCTGTAACACCTCTCCTGCGCGAGCTGCACTGGCTTCCTGTGGTCTACCGAGTGCGTTTCAAGGTTTTGATTATGATCTTTAAAGCGCTCCATGGCACAGGGCCTAGTTATATGCAGGATCGCATCCTGCCTCACACATCCCTACGACCAATTCGCTCACACAGAGAGGGACTTCTCCGGGTGCCGTCCGCCAAACAGTGCCGGGGGGCGACACCCAGGAGCAGAGCCTTCTCTGTGGTGGGCCCAGCCCTGTGGAATGACCTCCCCCGTGACATCAGGATTACTTCCGATCTCCGCTCCTTCCGTGTACAGCTGAAGACCCACCTCTTTCAATTATCTGGCCTGGCTCAATCGTAATTATTCTTATTCCTCCTAACTGGTTTTAAATTGTATTTTAAACGTTAAATTTTAATTCTATATGGGGTTTTTATAATTGGGGTATCTTAATGCGGGTTTTTTAACTGTCTATATGATGTAAATTGTCTACCTCCTCCGAGTTCGAGTCCGTGTTTGTGTATCTGTATGTATGTTCTGTATGTACGCCTATGTGTTTTTATATATCTTCTGTGTTTTATATGCCCCATTGTACGCCGCCCCGAGTCCTACTTGGAAAGGGAGCGGCTAATAAATTCAAACTTATTAAACTTATTATTATTATTATTAGATAGATAGATAGATAGATAGATAGATGATAGATAGATGATAGACAACTATAGATGAAAGACAGTTTAGATAGATAGAATGATAGATAGATAGATAGATAGATAGATAGATAGATAGATAGATAGATAGATAGATGATAGATAATAGATAGCTATAGATGAAAGACAGATTAGATAGATAGATAGATAGATAGATAGATAGATAGATAGATAGATAGAAAGAAAGAAAGAAAGATAGATAGACAGACAGACAAAGATGATAGAAAAATAAATAGATAGATAGATAGATAGATAGATAGATAAATAGATGATAGATGATAGGTATTAGATAAATAGATAAAGATAGAAATAGAGATGATATGATAGGTAGTAGGTAGGTAAGTAAGTAGGTAGGTGATAGATAGATAGAGCTAGAGATTATATGATAGATGATGTAATAGATAAATAGATATGAGAGGGGGGGGGAGAGAATGAATAGTGTGGATGGATGGATGAAGTTTTTTTCAAGTCTAGTTTTTCAAGGAAATATTTGACTTTCCTTAATAGAAAAATGATTACAGGATCAAAGACTAGATTGTGTAGTCTCTGGATATAAATATTTTTCAGTGAGCAATTCTTGGGTTTTTCCTATAAAATTGCTGTCAGGGTGATTTTTTTCCCAACATTCATAAAATTTCATTTCATTCATGCTTCATTAGAAAATGCTAAATACGAATGTCCAAACCCCCTGCAATTACACTCTTTCAAAATCCCAAACAGCCACAACCACAAAGATGTTCAGAGGCTGTGAGCTGTCATCTTCGTCGGAGACCGGCAGTGCAAAAGACATGGCCCATTGCCTTTGAAACCTCTCCCAGCAGGCTTGTGTTTCCCTAGTAAGTCACGCACTCCTCCTTTCATAACTTCTCCCTCAACCTCTCGATCTTAGTCAATATCACTTATTTTCTTCTTTCTTGTCCTCTCATTGCCGTAGGATATCCATTGTCTCCTTGTGAAAACAAGCCCAAGAATGGTGAACGAAACGATGCGGAGACTCTAGAAAGAGTGCAAAGAAGAGCAACAAAGATAATGAGGGGGCTGGAGGCTAAAACATATGAAGAACGGTTGCAGGAATTGGGTATGTCTAGTTCAGGGATCGGCAACCTTAAACACTCAAAGAGCCACAAAGGTCCTAACCAGAAGCCCCTCTTCAATTCTGGAGCCGACTGGAAGTCCAGTTCCCCCACCATAGAGTCTCCTCCTAGCACGGCATCCTTTTTCCTCTACCTGTCCTAACTGAAAGCCCTATCAATTGTGACAGGGAGTCATAGCAGAGGGATGGAAAAGCCACATGCGTCTCCAGAGCCGCGCGTTGCCAACCCCTGGTCTAGTCTAACGAAGAGGTGGACTACGGGTGAGATGATTGTCTTCCAATATTTTAGGGGCTGTCACCTATTCTCCAAAACACCTGAGGGCAAGACAAGAAGTAACAGATGGAAACTAATCAAGGAGAGAGCCAACCCAGAACTAAGGAGACATTTCCTGACATTGAGAACAATTAATCAGTGGAACAGCTTATCTCCAGAAGTTGCGGCTGCCCCAACATTGGAGGTCCTTAAGAAGTGATTGGACAGCCATTTGTCTGAAATGGTACAGGGTCTCCTGCTGGGGCAGGAGGAATAGAAGACCTCCAAGGTCCTTTCCAACTTTGTTATTCTGCAAATTCTGAATGTGTGCTTCTGAGTTTTTCCAACAAGCCTTCTTATCTAACTTTTGTTTCTTCTAAATTTTTATGTTATAATGATTTAAAAAAAACAACCCACAAGGTTATTTTTCTATTTCTCAAATCTCTTGATGGTCTCCCATTAAGAACTTACCAAGTCATTTCTCTTTGTGACATCAGCCTGGTGCTGCCATTTGGCTTTATGTATTTGTGAGTGGCGTACTTTTTTTTTTTGGTTTTAATATAACGCTGATTGTCTGATATTATCTTGGCTTTTCATAAGTTACCTTGAGGACTTTTAATGTTAAAATAGAATGCAGTAAACAAGGTATATTTCTCTTTCAAGTCCTGTATCACAATTTTTGTGCCGGGAAGATCAAAGAAGTTCAGAGCTTTTCTTGAACATCCCCATTATGATGGGAATTTTTCAACCAAAGAACTTCAAGTCCTAAATCAAGGTAGTTCATAAATAGGATGAGTTGCACAAAGAGCCACATGAAAAGTTTCATGTCATAAACGAAAAGGGAGAGATGTCTGATCCAGATTTCTCATCCGGTTTGTCACCCACAAACCTGCTACCTGGCCTTGTAATTCTTACATGGTGCTTATAATAGCATGAGATTGTTGTGAGGTTACTGAGATATTATGAGATAATATAGGAGAAGAATTTTAAGGACACAGGGAAAATATTGCATCGCACCATAGAATCGTAGATTTGGGCGGGAGCAGGAAAGTCACTTTGTCCATTTTTGCCCGTTGGTCAATGTAGGTTCTCTTTAAGCAGTGTTTCTCAAACTCAAAAACTTTAAAGATGTGTGGACTTCAACTCCCAGAATTCCCCATTCAGCAAATCTTCACTTTTGCTGAGGTTGAGAACACCGTCTAGAGCAGGGGTGTCAAACTGGCAGCCCGCAGGCCAGATGCATTATGCACAGGCCACGCTCACCCCAGTTCTGCGACGGGGAAAACAGCATGAAATATCATGTGACAGCAACGTGATGCCACGAGTTTGACACCCGTGGTCTAGAGCAGGGGTGTCAAACTCAAGGCCTACAGGCTGGATATGGCCTACAGGGCCACCTTGGAAACAGTGAAGGACCAGCCCACAGTGCCTCTGCCATCAAAAGTGGAGCTCGTGCGTGGCCCTCCCGGGCTCAATTTTCACTGGCAAAGAGCTGTAGCAGGCTGTCGCAGCCAAAAATGGAGCCCAGGAGGGCCACATGCGGCCCTCATGAGCTCCATTTTCAATGGCAGAGTGTTAGCAAAACAAACCACTAGCAAAAGTGGCATTTGATAACGGGAGTGACATTGAGCTGGCTACACCCACCGTGGCCATGTCCCCCCGCCGGTCCCCCCGAGGTCAAGCACAACCCTGATACAGCCCTCCATAAAATGGTGTCAAACCTCCTCTTTAGAAGGCCAGATCCTGAAGATGAAACTCAAAGACTTTGGCCACCTAATGAAAAGGAAGGACTCCCTGGAGAAGAGCCTAATGCTGGAGAAGATGGAGGGCAAAAGAAGAAGAAGGGGACAACAGTGAAGGAGGTGGCTGGATGGAGTCACCAGAGCAGTCAGTGTGAGCTTAAATGGACCCCAGATGATGGTAGAGGACAGAAAGGCCTGGAGGAACGCTGCCCATGGGGTTGCAATGGGTTGGACATGACTTCGCAACTAACAACATCAACAAAATGGAAATTATAATGTATTTCCAGAAGGAGAACTCCAGAAGAACCTCTAAAATTTCAGGGTGGGTGGTACTGTAACACACACAGAAATATTGGTGGAAGCCTACCACCCCCTAGTAGACTCCTGCTTGAGATGGTTTCCTGTGCAACTTCCTGCTTTGCTGTCGCCATCATGAGAGAGGCTATTCTGGAAGAAACTCGATCCTCCGCGTAGGAGTGAGTAGGTGCAAATTATTTTTGCTATTCATCTTAGTGCTGGAAGCATGAGCTAGGCTTCCTAAGGGAGATAATTCATATGGAACCTGACATTGACAAGCAAGGGCTGGAAACTGCTTACCATATTCAGCTTCTGCACCGATTTCAATTTCAATCCATATTTTTGTTAGAAAGAAAACCCATTAAACCTTGGAGGCCACACGACCTAATATTGCCGGCCCTAAATTATAACTCTCTGCTTTTAGGCAAGGGGGGAGAATTGTGTAGACTTTCCCTTCCCTCCTTATTTATAGTAGCATTTAAATATGCCATTTTTCACAAGTATAAACTCCAGGTCTGACATTATCATCCGGAGTCATCTATCATGGAGATTTCATTTAGAAATCATTAGGAAGAGTGAAGGCTCAAAGTATTTAATTTCTCCAAATCACACTGAGTAGTTTATCACTGCGGAGGAGACCCTTTCTTTAGCTGAGAAAGATGAGACTCTAGCTTGCATCCGTAGCATCTAATATCCAGATGTTTAGATAAAGTTGCTAGGGTGGGGATTTGCAATCTTACCATTGTTCCTTTCAGTTTGGGGCATCATGCTAGAATACTACAATGCATTAGCAGGCACAAATGTACTCCTGTGGGTTGAAGGAATTATTTTCAACGATGGGTTAACCAAACAACTCAAGATCAAAAATCACCAACTAGTGGCAGCTTGTTCCAATAATTAACAACTGCTTTGTCTTGATTTATAAAGAGTGACAACTGGCTTCAAAATGGAGGTAGATGATTCCAGTCATTTCCTTCCATCCGGAGAAATCAGGCATTGACAGACACATAGAGATAATTAACATCTACAAACCACACACAAAAAAAAAAGACACGGAAAAAGCCAAAAAGAAAACAGAAAGACTAGCAATCAACATACCAAGGAACAGAGATTATCACCAAGATTAACACTAGACCAACATCATCCTCTTTTAATGACCCCGTAATCCCTTACACTAGACTGGACCAACAAGTGTATAATGTTAATTTACCAATCACAAACTCAGACAAACAAACTAATAACAAATTGCAGCCTAATCAATGAACCACCAAGATCACTCCCTCCCACTAACACCAACAAGCCACTATTAATAAAATGCGAGTAACCCACACTGATAATGTTACCTAGTTTGGTAATGAAATGTCTGCAAGAAAACAACCAAGCTCAGAGATAACCAAGAACTCCACCTTCCTTCTCTAGTGCAAAAGTAGAGAAACTTACAACATTAAGACATTTTTGTTGTGTTGCATATAGGCTGTGGCTTTCATAATTCTGAGCAAATATAATTTATCTCATAGGCATCTTTTTCAATGACCTCAAAGCAATGGATATCATGATGACAACATCTCGCAACGGACACGATGATAAAATTTGAATTGTAAAGTCGGATGCATGATTTGCACAGTGATCTCATGATGTGTCTGTTGTCATTTGTCCCCCTCCCCGCTCGGTCCTGCAACATCCCAACACAGCCTATGTGGATCAAAGAAGATATTGAAAGAACCAAAAACAATTATTTATTGAAATGTCTGCACCAAACATATGCAAACATAATGGGAAATGGGGGTTTATCAAAAAGTAAACTCTGGCCTTGACCTTTGCAAGGATTTCTGTTCTATTTCCATTCATTTTTAGTGGCCATAATAAATAGTCCTAATAATAAATGGTCATAATAGCCAATTTGGTACAGTGGTCAAGGTGCGGACCTAGAAACCAGGAGACAGGGAGTTCAAATTCAACTTTAGGCATGAAATCCAGCTGAGAAACTTTGGGCCAACCCCCAGGAGACTGTGAGTTCTAGTCCCACCTTCGTCATGAAAGCCGGCTGGGTGACTTTGGGCCAATCACTCGCTCTCAGCATAATCCATCTCACAGGGTGGTTGTGGAGAAAATAGGAGGAGGAGGAAGGAGTATTATATACATTCGCTACCTTGAGTCACTTATAAAGCAGGGATGTAAAGACCTGTGGGCTGGATCTGACCCATGTGGTGCTTACATCTGGCTTATGGGGCCGCCCTGGAAATAATGAAGGACTGGTGCCTCTGCCAGTGAAAACAGAGCTTGGGAAAGTCGCACACAGCTCTCAGGGGTTCCATTTTTGCTGGTCGAGGGCTGCAGGAGGCTGTCAGAGCCAAAAACGGAGCTTGGGAGGGCTGCAGGAGACTGTTGGAGCTGAAAACAGGGCCCCAACACCAATGATATCGAGCTTTCTATACCCACCCCAGCCATGCCCCACTTCAGCCATGCCTGCCCGGCCCCCCAAGGTCAAACACAAACCTGATACAGCCCTCCATGAAATCAAGTTTGACGTCCCATTATAAAGAAACAAAGCTGGGATAAAAATCAAATTAAAAATAAATAAATAAAATCAGGAGAAAAGTGCTTGTTGGCCCTTCAGGTTATCCTTTTATCTATACATAACAATAGGGATGCAGTGTCTCAGTGGCTAAGATGCTGAGCTTGTCGATCAGAAAGGTCAGCAGTTTGAATCCTTAGTGCTGTGTAACAGAGTGAGATCCCGTTACTTATCCCAGTTTGAAAGCACGTTAAAAATGCAAGTAGAAAAATAGGAAGCACCTTGGGGGGGGGGGTAACAGCGTTCCAGGCGCCTTCATCATTTAGTCATGCCAGCCACATGACCACAGAGACTTCTTTGGACAGTGCTGGCTCTTCAGCTTTGAAACGGAGATGAGCACCGCCCCCTTGAGTCAGGAACGACTAGCACATATGTGAGAGGGGAACCTTTACCTTTACCTTTGGATAATAAAATACAGGGAGAAGGATAATGCCAAGTCACCCTGTTTCCAGCCTTTCATGTCTGCAAATTGTATTCCATACATCCTATTTGTGTGCCTAAGGTTTGCTGTAGAATCAGGATGCCAAGATGACTACAAGAATAGATGCATCTTCATTGCCCTAAATTGCTTACACCAATGCTCAGTCGCCTGTATTGATATTAAGCATGATCATAATTGAAATCCATTCTTCCTTGCCCAACGAAATGAATTGGACTTGAAATGATTAGATTTGGCTGGTTTCCGAGAGATAGAGGAGTGGGGGGGAGAGAGAGAGAGAGGGAGCAAGAAGGAGGGATGGAACATATGAATTTCCTTGCGAGTTTGCATTTTTCATCCTTGGGATGTTTACCTGTGATAAGCATTTGGCACACCAACTAAAGTATTTTGATTTTGTTAATAATGTGGCCGACGAAATTGTACTGATTCCGATGTTGAAATGGTATGCCACGTTGGGAGAGCTTGCATGAAAGTTCTTGTTTATTTTGACAACACTGTTCTCGACACTCAAGGGCAAAAGGTATCACCGGGACCACGACTGAATTAGGTAAAAAGTTATCTGACTGCCCTATTCATTCCTTTGGGAAATTTGAAATCCTCTAAATGTATAGTGTCTGTTCTAAATCTCTATCTATCATCTATCTATCTATCATCTATCTATCTATCTATCTATCTATCTATCTATCTATCTATCTATCTATCTATCTATCTATCTGTCTATCATCTATCTATCTATCATCTATCTATCTATCTATCTATCTATCTATCTATCTATCTATCTATCTATCTATCTATCTTATTTAAACCATCTGTGTTTCTTTTTGTTTCTCCAATTTGCTTACTGGGTTTACGCAGGGAGCATACAGGGGGAATATCCTATGTTTTGCAGGGAAATTTGCAATGAACTTCAGATTATTGGTGAGGATTATTGCTCTCAGTCTATGAATTCTTGTAGATTGCAATCAGTCCATGCAGGGTGGGTTACATTATATCTCTCACCTTTGGGTCAACTGCAGTGGTGCGATGCTGCTGGTTTAACAACCGGTTTGGTGAGCATGTGCCTCATGCCTGCGCATGCCAAAAGTGCTTGTGCGCACCGCTGAAAATGGAGCATTTAAAAGCCCAGCTGCTTACCTTCCAAGTCAGCAACGGTAAGTGAGAACAGGGGGGGGGGAATCAGCTGTGCCATGTGATTGAGATGAGCTAGAAAGCAGGAAATGAAGAACAGGATAGGGCAGGGGCATGAGAACAGGGCCAACCGATCGTTGGAGCTACTGGTTCACTCGAATTGGTCCAGACTGGCTGAATACCATCTCTGGTCAACTTCTTCGACTCATGGAACATAGGACTTAAACTCAAGCTTGTCTTCTTAACAGTGTTTTCCCTTAAAATAGGATGGTAGGTTGGCCATTTTCACTACTGGCAGTGTGTTGCAGCTGCCAATAAAAGCTAGCAGAGTCCTAGGTTGCATTAACAGAGGGATAGAATCAAGATCACGTAAAGGGTTAGTACCACTTTATACTGCCCTGGAAAGATCACAACTGGAATACTGCATCCCATTTTGGTCATGATGATATAAAAGAGATTGAGACTCTAGAAAGAGTGCAGAGAAGAACGACACAGAAGATGAGGGGATTGGAGGCTAAATCATAAGAAAGATGGTTGCAGGAATTAGGTATCTCTAGTTTATAGAAAAGAAGGACTAGGGGTAACATGATAGCAGTGTTCAAATATCTCAGGGGCTGCCACAAAGAAGAGGGGGTCAACCCATTCTTCAACAGACTTGAAGGCAAGGCAAGAAGCAACGGATGGAAATTAATCAAGAAGAGAAGCAACCCAGAACTAAGGAGAACAATCAGTCAGTGGAACGACTTGCCTCTGGAAGTTGCGGGTGCCACATCACTGGAGGTTTTTAAGAAGAGATTGGACAGCCATTTGTCTGAAATGGTATAGCAAAGGGTTGGACTAGTAGACCTCCAAGGCCCCTTCCATCTCTGTTATTCTGTTATGTCTTGCAGGCAGTCCCAGCCTTTCTACTCTGCCCAAAATGCAGAGAGTTACCTTGCAGGAGAGAGGGAGGGGGGCAGCACAATGAATGAATGAATGAATGAATGAATGAATGAATGAATGAACGAACGAACGAACGAACGAACAAACAAACAAACAAACAAACAAACAAACAAACAAACAAACTCAAAAGTTGTGGTTCTATCCATTTTCCCCTGGAGATGCTTTTAGGGGAAAGTGCAGGCTGCTTACATAAGCCTGGAAAACTATGGCAGAGTTTTCTACAGGCATTGTGAAACTGATTTAGAAGGAATTAAGATTCCCATCGCAGAGAAAAACGGACTTGTGAAATTAACTCTTGAGCTGGCAACTAGCCAAGAATGAGTCTCTCTCTCTCTCTCTCTCTCTCTCTCTCTCTCTCTCTCTCTCTCTCTCTCTCTCTCTCTCTCTCTCTCTCTCTCTCTCTCTCTGTGTGTGTGTGTGTGTGTGTGAGGGGGGGTTGTGATGTTTGGGAGAAACACTTGATCTCTGTTTTTTTCCCGGCAGGAAGGCACTACTACTGTCTCTTTCCTTAAATAGATGCACAGCAGTGAAAGTACCACTTATGTCTTTCTGGGAAGCTCATGGGACTGAACATGCTCCTAGATTAAAGAAGAGGGCTGTGCAACGCATTCCACAGGGCATTTCACAAAGCTGTTGCAGGACCCCTTTTGCTGGGATTCCGGAGAAGTAAAACCACATAAGCGTGTGCCGAAAACCAGAGAAATCCTTTGACTGGCCATATCCACTCTGCCAGGGGGTTCTGCTGCTTTTATACATGAAGGAAAGGGTCTTCCTTTACAGCAGGGCAGGGGTGAGATTCAGCCAGTTCGGACTGGTTCAGGTGAACCAGTAGCTCCGACGATCAGATGGGCCTGCCTGCCCGAACCTGCGCTTTACTTACCTATATCATCTCAGCTGATTTGTGTGGCACAGCGGATTGCCGCACCTCAGCTGTGTTACTCCCTAAAAGTAATGTGGAGGGTATGTTTTGTTAAAACTGTGCACACACATAGATCACGCAAAGCACACAATCAATGAACTGGTTGTTAAGCTGGCAGGATCCCACCGCTGCAACAGGGGTGTCAAACATAAGGCCCAGATTTGGCCCGCAAGGTGTTTAGATCTGACCCGTGGGGCCACCATGGAAATGAAGGATCTGCTCACTGTGCCTCTGCCAACGAAAACAGAGCTTGGAAGTGGTACATGTGCCCCTCTCAGGCTCCGTTTTCACTGGCAGAATGCTGGAGGAGGCCATCACAGCCGAAAATGGAGACTGGGAGGACAATGGACCCACCCAGCCCTGCATGAGCCACCACAAGTGCCCATGACATGAGTGACATCAATCTGGCCATGCCCCCAACCCCCTCTGAGGTCAAACACAACCCTAATGCTGTCCTCAATGAAAGCGAGTTTGACACCCCTGCCTTAAAAGGTAAAGATGAAGGTTCCCCTCGCACATATGTGCTATTTGTTCCTGACTCTAGGGGGCGGTGCTCATCTCTGTTTCAAAGCCAAATAGCCAGCGCTGTCCGAAGTCGTCTCTGTGGTCATGTGGTCGGCATGACTAAATGCTGAAGGTACAAAGAACGCTGTTACCTTCCCACCAAATTTTTCTACTTGGATTTTTACATGCTTTCGAACTACTAGGTTGGCAGAAGCTGGGACAAGTAATGGGAGCTCGCTCCGTTACACGGCGCTAGGGATTCGAACCGCCAAACTGCCAACCTTTTTAATCAACCAGCGTCTTAACCACTGGAGCCATTGCGTCCCCTACCTTACAATAACATAATTTGCCAAATCCTTCCTTTGAAGACACAACTTTATCAGAGAAGACTTGGCATGTCGAAGGCTAGGATATACTTGAGAGAGGATTCCAAATATGAGAAGCAGACTAGAGGCTAAATTGTACAATGAATGGCAAAAGGAACTAGGTCAGAGGTGGTATTCAGCCGGTTCTGACCGGTTCTGGCGAACCAGTAGCACAAATTTTGAATTGTTTGGAGAACCAGCAAATACCACCTTTGGCTGGCCCTGCCCCCTATCTATTTGCTGCCTTCTGAGTCCCAGCTGATCTTCTGGGTCTTCTTTTGTTGTACTGCACATGAGAACATGCTGGAAAGCAGGTTAGTGGGGTGGGGAGGGAATGGGGATTTTGCAGTATCCTTCCCTTTCCATGCCCACCAAGCCAAACCACGCCCACCAAGCCACATCCACAGAAGCAGTAGTAAAAAAATTTGAATCCCATCACTGAACTAGGCATATTTAGCCTAACAATGAGAAGGCCTAGGGGAGACATAGCAACCATCTTCCATTTGAAGTGTTGTCACAGAGAAGGAGAGGGTCTCAATTTAACAGAATAAAAGAATGTTGGAAGGGACCTTGGAGATCTTCTAGTCCAAACCCCTACTCAAGCAGGAAACATTACAGACAAATGGCGGTCCACTGCCTTTCCAAAAGCCTCGAGGGATGAAGCACCCACAACTTCTGAAGGCAAGACATTCCACTGGTTTATTGCCAATTTATTCTCCATAGCACTTGAGGGCAGGGCAAGAAGCAATGGGTGGGAGCTGTTCAGAGGGAGATCCAACCTGAAAACAAGGAGGATTTTTCTGACAGTGAGATCAATGGAATGAAGATCCCATTGCTGATAAAACGGACTTGTGAAATTAACTCTTCACCTGGCAACTAGCCAAGAACACGTGTGTGTGTGTGTGTGTGTGTGTGTGTGTGTGTGTGTGTGTGTGTGTGATTTCCAGGAAATCATCCTGGAATTGTGGCTGCGCCATCACTGGAGGTTTTGTAAGAAAAGATAGAACAACCACTTGTCTGGGATGATATAAGAACTACTGCTTTGGGCATAGGGTTGGACTAGAAGACCTCCAAGGTCCCTTCCCAGACCTATGATTCTATCATTCTATGAGAGAAGTCAGTACTATCCAAAGATGTCAAAGTATATTTTTGCATCTATTCATCCACCAGTCACAGTCAGCATATGTGTTCCCTATCATTTAGGAACAGAGAAATGGTCCATCTATTATCTCTATTGACCAAAAATGGTTCCTTTATTATCTGTGTTTACCAAAAGCAGCTTTCTATGTCCTGAGCCTTAATTTTGGAGATGCAAAGAAGAAGAAAAAAGAAAAGTTTTGGCTACCAAATTTTTTTCACCCCTGAGTTTTGAGTTGGAATCTTTCTAGAGCTCACCTGTTTTAACACCCAGGTGAGCATCATTGTTAGGGTAGACAATTTCTGATCATCTCTTGCACGGAATCCTGAAGTGTTGGGTACAAACTGACGTGTCAGGGTTCCAAATAGCATCCTCAAACAAATCAAACTCCAAGGCAAGAAGTTCCTCAAAGTTGCAATTTATTGAAAGTGCCATGTTGGCACATCTGAGAAAACCCGAATCCGAAAGCTTCCCATTTTTCCCACCCAGTTGAAAGTTCAAGATATTGCTCCCACATCAGTGGTGGGTTCTGGATCCCGGTGCAACTGGTACGGTGCAACGGGGGCCAGGCGTCCACCACATGAATGCGCGCAGCATGCGCAGAAGCCCCCAAAACCTCAAATACTGATAAGGAGCATGGGCAGGGAGGTGGGTCCTCCAGAGCATCGTACCGGAACAGTACCTGGTGCTCCCCGCAGGCACTGGTACGCCTGTACCAGGGCGTACCGGTCATAACACACCACTGCCCCACATCCACTAGTCCATCACATGGTCCAATCTTCCACTGCCATGCTGGCAGTTCCACCCATCCAGTTCCAGTCAGGTGCAGAGGTGCAAAGACAAAGGATGACCTTGGCTTTATTGAAAGAATTTTGTTATGGCTACATATTATCTAAGTCCATACAACCCCCCTCCCATTTTCTCACGATAGAAAATGCATAGTAAAATAATAGAAAGTGTGGCAGGCCAAAGATCCAAAAGAAAAGACAGCTGTAGGCCTGACATGATGCAGACTAAGGCAAAATTTGGATTTATAGCTAAAAGTTTCATGGCTGGATTGGGAGTAGAATATTTCACTCTCTGTTCTCATCTCACCCTTCCTCTTGCAATACCGGTTCCCCCATCACAATTCAGGGTCAAGCACCTTTTAACAGAGATGAAAGAAAGTTTCAGTGAATTCCCAAATGTCAGCCTGACCAACTTAGAGTGAACTCAGGCAGATGCAGCCTTGGTGTCATTGCCCTCCATTTTTTTTGGGTCTCTAAACAACCCACACTGTACTTGGAATTGACAAGGAGACCTACAACGATTGCTTCATTCAGAGACAACATGTTGTTGATTCGTCCTACGGTTTTAGGGGGCAGTAAAATCTGTTATCTGGCACAGAGCTAGGCTTTTTAAAGTTGAAAGGACAAGTCTTCCAGAATTCCACAAAGTCAGGTCACCTTATCAACATCTCCCTTCCTTCTGGTTTGCCTTGTTGGATTTGTTTTACAGGACGGGGCCTAGAAGCCAGTAAAATGAAAGCGATGACCCAACCGGACTTCGCTTTGGTCTCTTCTAGCTAATGTACCTTTGAGAGTGTCCTCGCTGGAGATTTTGTTTGCTTGCAAATATTGACTTCCTTGGGCTTGTCAATTGAACTGGCCAAAGGGCATCTCTGTCCATTTATCACCCCTGTGTGTGTGTGTGTGTGTGTGTGTGTGTGTGTGTGTGTTCAGTGGAGACAGACAGATTGAAATCGTTCCCCATCTCCTGAATAGCCTGCGGAATCCAAATATTCTCTTTAAAAAAAAAACCAGATTTAGCGCTGAATTTGATTTCGTAATGGAGCCTTCCTTCTGCAAGAAAATTAAGCGTTTTGGGAACATTGCAGTTTTTTTTAAAAAGGGGTTTTTTTTCATTCATTTATCCATTCATTTTTTTTTCTGTCTGTGTATCTGTCTTTCATCCACATTAAAAATGGAACAACCCTTCTGACATACTGCCTTCAATTTAAAAAGGTCTTTCTTGGATTCTTTTTAAAATATGAATGTCAAAAGTTAATAGATTTTACAGAGGCAGCAAAATTGCCAAATCTGATCAGTTTAAGGATGAATTGGAAATGCACATGAGACAATTGAAACTGATTTAAATTATGCAACATTCATATTTATTTGTTTGATTTCACTTTGATCTTCCTCCATTCTTCTTTGGAGTTAGATCCTGTCCGTCTTTTTCTATTTTCTTTATGAATTGATGATGCAGACAATTCACCTCCATTCATACCAATGGATGGTATAATATTGCTCAATTGTGCGATCATATTAGGTTACATAAATTGCTAAAAGCACTTGGAAATCATATAATGACAGTTTATGTAAATCAGTAAATGAATGTTTTTATAAAGTTTGTCAAAAATCAACCAAAATAGATAATCAATCAATCAATCAATCAATCAATCAATCTTTATTTGGTCATAGACCAGCAAAAAGAAGCTATTTATAGTTGAAAAAAAGTTGTGATGAGTACTACAGAATTTTGATCCAACTATTGATAAACTTTGGTAGTAGAAGAAAAGAAGACTAAATAAAAGCTAAACTTTCATATCATATCATATATATTTCGTACACAGACACACACACACACACAGAGACATGGTGTCAGTGTTTAGAATGCAGCATTGCAGTCTAACTCTGACTGCCAGCAGTTCGATCTTGACCGGCTCAGGGTTGACTCAGCTTTCCATCCTTCTGAGGTCGGTAAAACGAGGACCCAGATTATTGGGGGCAATATGTTGACTCTGTAAACCTCTTAGAGAAGGCTGTAAAGCACTATATATTGTGAAGCAATATATAACTCTAAGTCAGTGGTTCTCAACCTGTGGGTCGGGATCCCTTTGGGGGTCAAACGACCCTTTCACAGGGGTCGCCTTAGACCATTGGAAAACACATATTTTCAAAAAAATACAGAAAACATAAAATAATTTTATGGTTGGGGGTCACCACAACATGAGGAACCGTATAAAGGGTCGCGGCATTAGGAAGGTTGAGACCCACTGCTCTAAGTGCCATTGCTATTGCTATAATTCAACAAAAATGAATATTAACAAATATTGGAGCTTGGAAGAGCGTATTGTTTTGTAGAATATTAAAGAGATGCAAGTTTATATCTAGAAAGTTGGGCTAAATCTGATAACACGTTCAACGACTGATGGGAATAAAACCTCAGATCACGGGTATCAAACTCGTGGTGTCACATTGCCGTCACATGACATATCGCAACGTTTTCCCCCTTCACAAAGCTGGAGTGGGCGTGGCCTTTGCGTGACATATCCGGACCGCCGGCCGCCAGTGTGACACCCCTGCCTTAGACAATTATCCATGTAGGACCTCAGCATCCTACTGGAAATGAATATACAGATTTATTTCAGTTTTTGTGATTATATCAATGAATTGCTCAAATTTTCATTTGCTTTTTTTCAAGAGGCAACAGGACATGCTGTTGTTGTTTTTTTTCTTTGAAGATGTTTCACTTCTCATCCAAGAAGCTTCTTCAGCTCTGACTGGAAAGGAGACATAGGAGAACATAGGAGAACAAACCCATCAGGACTAGATTCAGCAGCCCGTCTGCATTTAAAAGACAAAGGCCAATCTTTTGAAGAGAACAAAGTCCACATTTTGGACAGAGAGGACCATTGGTTTGAAAGAGGGGTCAAGGAGGGCATCTATGTCAAAATTGAACAGCTGTCTCTCTCAACAGAGGGGGAGGGATACAACATCATCTGTCTCCAATCGACAACATAGTCCTTTCAAAAGTTCCAAGAAGGCTCCACACCCATTTGCATCACTCAGGTGACCCTGAAGACACAGTCAAACCTCCAGGTGGCCTCAACAACTCTCTAAAAGGATGCAAATGACTAGCAATCTGCAAGGAGTATAAATCGTTCCATTCCCCTTCATCCAGATAGAGTTGAAGAAGCTTCATGGATGAGAAGTGAAACATCTTCAAAGAAAAAAAACCCCAGAAAGTCCAGTTGCCCCTTGGAACAAGGCACCTTTGAATCTTTCAAAGATATGGAAATGTGTGTGTGTGTGTGTGTACGTACGTATAAAGGTGCTATATCTATCTATCTATCTATCTATCTATCTATCTATCTATCTATCTATCTATCTATCTATCTATCTATCTATCTATCTATCTATCTATCTATCATCTATTTATCTATCATCTATCTATCTATCTATCTATCTATCTATCTATCTATCTATCATCTATCTATCTATCTATCTATCTATCTATCTATCTATCTATCTATCTATCTATCTATCTATCATTTATCATCTATCATCTATCATCTATCATCTACCTACCTACCTACCTACCTACCTACCTACCTACCTACCTACCTACCTACCTATATTCTTTAATTGCTGGACCACAGAGCACAACATCAGTGGGGAAAAAAAGATAAGTTTTAAATGACAATGAAGTACCAGTTCATGTATTAGTTCAAAAACAGGATGAGGTGGGAAATGCATTGAAAAATGTAGAAAACTATTTTCTTCTCAATTCTTAGATTTTTACGTTCATTTACTAGAGCTTTCCCCGAATATTCCACAATGTCAGGAATAATTTTTGTTGACTGAATCTTTTACTTTCAATTTGGAAATGCAACTGCACTGAACAAAGGGTAATCTAAATGAAATTTGCACTTTAAAATAATCAAATAGTTATTGGATTGGTAGGGGCTATATTGACAATGGCATAGATTTTCTCTCCTTCACTATCATAATTTGCCTGGGCAGGAAAATTCCCACACATAGATATTGTGGGTGCTGTAGAAAGTATGCCTTGTAATCTAGTTCTGGTTGAATTTGGCTTTATTTATTTATTTTGATAACTAAATCACATTATTTACAAATTATTTTTCTTCTATGGAGAAACTATTGAATCTGTCATTTGTACTTTTATAAATGTATAAATACATTTATATAGTCTATATATTTATATAGATATTTATTCTATATATACTGTATATATAATATTTGGTATATATAATATTTATTCTATAAATATATTCTATAGGAGAAATTTCCTAACAGTGAGAACCATTAACCAGTGGAACAGCTTGCCTTCAGAAATGGTGGATGGTCCATTATTGAAGGCTCTTTTAAGAAGAGAATGGACAGCTACTGATGTACAATCTTCTGCTTAAGCATGGAGTTGGACTAGAAGACCACCAAGGTCGCTTCCAACTCTGTTATTCTGTTAACTGTCTGGTTTGGTACAGCAGCCAACTAGGACAGGTACAGACTCCAATGAATAGTTAGGACTGCAGAAAAAAACCAATTGCAACCATTCTGTTGAGGACCTGTATATTGTATGGCTCAGAAGGACAGCTGGATGGTTGCAATTTTTATTTCCACAGTCCTAACTATCAACTGGAGTCTCTACCTGTCCTAGTTAGTTGCTGTACCCATGTATTTATAGACCTCTCACTTCCTGGAGATAAACTGTTTCAGTTCCTCCCCTTGGGACATCACTATTGGGCATCGCCTACCAAAACAACTTAGACATGAGGACATTTTTTCCCCTTGTGCCATCACTCTGTTGAACACCTAATTCTCACAGTATTGTCTTAAGTTTAAGGATGTTTACCCATGTTGGTTGATTGTAGCATTATTATTAATCCTTCCCATCTTCTCTACTGCTACCTCTTGTTGGTATCATTATTATAATTGCTATTATCCTGTTGCTTGGCATGTACACTGAGAGCTTCTGCACCCCACACCTAATCACACTTGGCCAAATAAAGCTATTCTGTTCTGTTCTGCCCTGCCTTGCCTTGCCCTACTCAAGTCTACGTTAGATTTAATCAATAGCAGGCTCTTGGGGAACTGCTGGGGACAGTAGAAATTCTGTGAACAGATTGCAGGTGCTGTACACAATTGCCACAATGGGGGAAATATAAACAACCAGGCTGCTAGCTGAGAAGTGATCATAGAGAATACCCCTGTGTCTCCCTATTTGCCTTTGGTTTGAGCTGGTGGGCATATTTCCAAGCCAAACATAGGGCTTTAGCTATTCATCATTTTTCATTCTCAAAAACCATCCAAGGTTCATTTGGGCATTTTTAGAAATAAGCATGAATGTTGAGTGTGTCTTTCTAGCATTCCAACAATTCTTTTCTGCATCTTGGGAGGCCAGGTTGCCCTACGTATGCCAATAGAGGTGTTTGTGGCTAACATAGGTGTTTCTGGGCACTTTGTTGAGGTTCCCAACAATCTGATTTGCTTGTTCCTCAAAAGAACAAGAGGGATCAGAAGCACAGGCAACCTTGGCGTGATCTGTGATGGCACCTGATGGGTTATTGTGTGAACTACCACCCCGCTTCCTGAAGAGCCAACATGAGCTTGGTTCCTCAAAACACTTCACTGAATCTCATCTCATCCCAGTTCCTTGGGCCATGCTTCAACACTCAGAATCAGCTGAGTTGTGCAGATTCCTCACCGCACCTAACAACAAACGGTTGTTTATGTTCAACAGAATATTTGCATACCTGGCTCCATCTTCCAAAAATGAATTCAGAACTGGGCTGTAATGTGGCTTTGGCAAAACTTCAGAGAACGCAAGGATATCCAAGGGGAATAAACCTAGTTCCAAACCCAACCCCAGGGCTGTCTTCTAGAGTCAGAGCATATTCTTAGTAAAAAAATAAAAAATAAATTCAGAAAGCGGCTATCTAATGATCAAAGTGCTTTTGTCTTTTCCACACAGTTACTCCCATTCTGTCTAGACGACTCTCACACGGTTTCCTTGTGCAACATTCCTCCCGATTCCTCCAGCTTTCTACCAGGGTTTCAGGAGATAGATTTCGCCTAGCCTTACTTAGAGGTGTCCTTGGCCAGTATGCACATATCCCTGGTGGTACCTGGCTATGGTGGCACCTATGTAGTAAGTGTTCAGCTGGCTATGTCCGAATCTGTTGTCAGATCCGCTGGCAGCTGGTGGGTCACAACAGGTATGTCTATTTTAATGAAAAGAAGTATCCAGAGGTGACATGATAGCAGTCTTCCAATATCTCAGGGACTGCCACAAAGAAGAATGCCATGTCTTATTTTGGCTATGTCAGGCAGGTGAATTCACTGCAAAAAGCAATTATGTTTGGAAGAGTTAGCAGTGAAAGGAAACCAGACAGCCCAAGAACACGTTGGCTGGATATCATCAAGGCTAACACCAAGCAGAGCATAGAAAAATTCAAAAAAGTAATGCAAGAACAGAAGATGTAGAGAGACCTGGCCCACAGAATTGCCAAGAGTTGAATACGACTGAATGGATAACATCATCATTATCAAACATGTCCATACATACAACACAGAGAGAGGGAGGGAAAAAGAAAGCCATTAACACTGAAAAATTAGCTACATACGTTCATGGGTAATTTTTAATAAAGTTCATAACCTCTAGGCAGGTGTCTGTGACAACAAATCCTTAGATTTTTTTTTAATTAAATGCAATCTATGAATACAAACTAAGAAGGAACAATACCTATCTTACAATTTGTACATATCAATAGTTGCTGATTTACCAATACATTCATTATTATAATGTAAACAGTACACTAATTTAAGGTATCATAAAATCTCTGCCATAATAACACAAATTTCTGCCTCCTTTGATTGTTCAAAAATATTGCCTTCTCTAAAAGAAGGCGGGTATCGCCATGTATTTCCAACAATCAATCCTTGATATCTGGAATAATATCACTTTTCCAATTCCTTAATATAATTCTTTTTGCCACCTTCTATGCTCAGTATAACCACAATTCCTGATAAACAGCCAAATTCCAAATGTTGTCAACATTACGTTAACACCTGTGTCATTTAACATTTAAAAAGCTTAGAAATTTGAGGAGATTGAGTTTGATACTAAATGTATCTATAGGTAAAGGTAAAGATTCTCCTCACACATATGTGCTAGTCTTTCCTGACTCTAGAGGGAAGTGCTCATCTCTGTTCAAACCCGAAGAGCCAGCGCTCTCCGAAGATGTCTCCATGGTCATGTCGGCAGCATTCTGAAGGTGCATGGAATGGTTACCTTCCCACCAAAGGTGGCTCCTATTTTTCTACTTGCATTTTTACATGCTTTTGAACTGCTAGGTTGGCAGAAGCTGGGACAAGTAACAGGAGCTCACTCTGTTATGCGGCGCTAGGGATTCCAACCGCCAAACTGTTGACTTTTCTGATTGACAAGCTCAGCATCTTAGCCACTGAACCACCAGGTCCCTAAATGTATGTATAAAGATTGTAATTTTGGCATAGGAAGTTTGTGATTTTGGACTTTGGTCCTACTCATCTAAGGCTCTCAGTGTTCTACAGTGTTATTGAATACTGAATAATTTTTTTTAAATGCATCCTTACTTGAAACATAGATGGTGCCCATCAAGAAAACATTTTTAAATGTCCTCTTCCTGATTCTGCAATAGCACTAGCACTTAGACTTATATTTTATTTATTATTTATTATTTATTATTTTATTATTTATTGGACTTATCAGTCGCCCCCTCTCGGGGCGACGTACAATCAAAAACAGATATACAGATGTGGCATGGAGGAGGTGACATCAATGCTTAACAAATAAGATTCCAATAAAAAGCCACTAGGTTAAAATAAATAACAATAAATTAAAACAGTTAAAATAATTTAAAACCCCCAAATTTACATTTACCGTAATTAAAATTGCCAGGGAGGTTAGAAAGTTCTAGTTTAAGCCAGGCCGGCTAGTTGGAACAGGTGGGTCTTGAGTTTCGTGCGGAAGGAGCGGAGATCGGTCGTTATCCTGATATCTGGGGGGAGGTCATTCCAGAGGGCTGGGCCCATCACAGAGAAGGCCCTACTCCTGGGCGCCGCCCTCTGACACTGTCTGGTGGACGGCACCCAGAGGAGTCCCTCTCTGTGAGAGCGAATTGGTCGCAGGGATGTATGGGGCAGAATGCGATCCCGCAAATAGCTAGGTCCTGTGCCATGGAGCGCTTTAAAGATGGTAACTAACACCTTGAAGCGCACCCGGTAGACCACAGGGAGCCAGTGCAGCTCGCGTAGGAGAGGTGTTATATGGGAGAACCTCGTTCTCCCCATAATTGCCCGTGCGGCCGCATTCTGGACCAGTTGCAGTCTCCGGGTGCATCTCAAGGGGAGCCCCATGTAGAGAGCATTACAGTAGTCCAGGCGGGACGTCACCAGCGCGTGAGTGACTGTGCGGAGGGCATCCCGGTCCAATAGGGGGCGCAATTGGCGCACCAGGCGAACCTGGTGGAACGCCCCCCTTGCCACGGCTGCCACATGGTCTTCCATAGACAGCCGGGCGTCTAGGAGGACGCCCAAATTGCGCGCCCGCTCCACGGGGGCCAGCTGCTCGCCCCCGATGGCCAGCGATGGAATACACTGGTTGAACCAGGGGGCCGGTAGCCACAGCCACTCCGTCTTGGAGGGGTTGAGTCTGAGTCTGTTGTCTCCCATCCAGACCCGTACGGCTTCCAAACACCGGGACATCACTTCGACGGCCTCGTTGGGGTGGTTTGGGGTGGAAATGTACAGCTGTGTATCATCAGCGTACAGGTGGTATCCCACCCTAAAATGATCTCGCCCAGCGGTTTCATATATGTGTTGAACAGGAGAGGCGAGAGGACCGACCCCTGTGGCACCCCACAAGTGAGCGGCCTCAGGGTCGACCTCTGCTCCCCTGCCAACACATTGCCAACACATTGCGTCCGGTCGGAGAGGTAGGAGCAGAACCACCGCAACACGGTGCCTCCTACCCCCAACCCCTCCAGCCGGCGCAGTAGGATACCATGGTCGATGGTATCAAAAGCCGCTGAGAGGTCTAATAGGACCAGGATAGAGGATAGAGGAACAACCCCTATCTCTGGCCCTCCAGAGATCATCTACCAATGCGACCAAGGCCGTCTCTGTGCTGTGCCCGGGCTGGAAGCCGGACTGGCGCGGGTCTAGATAATCAGATTCCTCCAGATGATGTGGGAACTGCTGAGCCACCACGCTCTCTACAACCTTCGTTAAAAAAGGAAGGTTGGAGACAGGACGATAATTTGCTAGCTCCATTGGGTCCAGAGAAGGCCTCTTGAGCAAGGGCCTCACAACCGCCTCTTTCAAGGCGGCTGGCAGGAAACCCTCACTCAATGAAGCGTTCACAAGTCCCAATAGCCAGCCTCGTGTAACCTCCCAGGATGCCAGTACAAGCCAGGAGGGACACGGGTCCAATAAACATGTGGTGGCTCACAGTCGCCCACGCAACCTGTCCAAATCCTCGGTGGCAACAGAGTCAAACTCCTCCCAGCATGGTCTCTCAAGACTCACCTCGGACGTCCCCCCTGGAACACTGAAGGGGGCCCATTCCCTCCGGATTTGAGCGATTTTATCCTGCAGGTATTCCCCAAATTCCTCTGCCCTGCCCTGCAAAGGGGGCTCCCTCTGCCTCTGTGACAAGAGGGAGCGGGTCACCCGAAACAGGGCGGCAGGGCGGTTCTCTGCAGACGCAATAAGAGTGGCACAATATCGACGTTTGGCCACTCTTAATGCCACAAGGTAAGTCCTTAAGTAGGTTCTTACCTGTGTTCGGTCAAATTCGGAGCGAGAGGATCTCCATCTGCTCTCTAGGCGTCTCTTGTGGCGTTTCATTGCCCTTAGCTCCTCATTAAACCAGGGAGCCAGGGCGGTTTGTTGCCACCGGAGAGGCCGCAAAGGCGCAACCCGGTCTAAGGCCCCGGCAGCCGCACTATTCCATGCAGCCACCAAGTCCTCCATCCGGGAGCGGGTCAGGTCCACAGGAAGTGGCCCAAGCTCCATCTGGAACCTATCCGGTTCCATCAGACGCCTGGGGCGGAACCATCTAGGACAATCTGGTTCCGCCTCCCCGCGGCAGTGGGTAGCGCCAGGGAAATCGAGCCGGAGAAGTGAGTGATCTGACCATGACAGGGGCATGATGGCTAGATCCCCTACTCCTAGATCACTCGTCCACTGGTCGGAGACAAACACAAGATCCAGTGTGTGGCCTCCCTCGTGCGTGGGGCCCTGAATTACTTGAGTCAGATCCATGGCTGCCATGGAAGCCATGAACTCCCGAACTGCCTCGGATGCTTCTCCCATCGACGGCAGGTTGAAATCCCCCATAACTAAGAGTTTGGGGGTCTCAACCGCCATCTCAGTGATCCGCTCGAGGAGTTCGGGCAGGGCCGTTGATGTATAGCGAGGAGCCAAGTATACGTCTGCGCCATTCCTCTAGCTGTTTCTCCGCCGAACCGTCGCTCCGCCGCTCCAGCAGCCGCTCAAACCGCTTCTCCGCTGCTCGGGCCTTTGCTTCAAGCTCCCTCTCCGGTGCATTCCTCCTCTTTCCTCCTTCCTCCTGGCTATCTGACCACCCTGGGAGACCAAATTGATCTTAAAGAGAGCCAGGGTGGTTGCTGAATAAATTCCCGGCCCTCAGGATGGTAAAGAGGGCCGACAACACCCCTTCCCCCGTCGAGGAGCCCCCATGATCAAAGGGAGCTCAGAGGTAGACCGCCATTGTCCTAGGAAGCTCCTCCTCCATCTATCCAGCAAGCTCCAATCCCCCCTTCTATCCAGCAAGCTCCAATCCCTGTTTCAGGAAGGTTCAGTCTCAGCCTCAGTTATATACTGCTTCACAGTGCTTTACACCCCTCTCTAAGCAGTTTACAGAGTCAGCATATTTTCCCCAACAATCTGGGTCCCCATTTTACCCACCTCGGAAGGATGGAAGGCTGAGTCAACCTTGAGCTGGTGAGAATCAAACTGCTGAACTACTGGCAACAGGCAGTCAGCAGAAGTAGCCTGCAGCAGTGTTCTAACCTCTGCGCCACCATTGCTCCTTATGCTGCAACCACCCTAGCATGGGCATTTCTAGAATCCTGAAGGAAGACTTTATTCTTTCCCAGACTTTTTAAAACTCCCCAAGCTTTTATGGTTATACTGCCTAGAGGCTTTCTAATTATAGTGGTGTCAGAGGTGGAAGACCAGGTTCACCCTTGAAGGCCCAATTAAGTTTCTTTATTGCTAAAAAGCTATTGCACAGGAATATTCCCAACTAAGAGTGAGCACTTGTTTAGTTAGATAAGGGTCAACAGAATTCAAGAGACATTGGACTTAGTTGCTTGTAGCTATGTAGAGATTCTAGGGTGATCCCTCTTTTAACTCCACCTACACGAGAACTCCTTTGCCTTCAAATGGGTACAAAATAGGTAAAGGTTCCCCTCACACATATGTGCTAGTCGTTCCTGACTCTAGGGGGCGGTGCTCATCTCCGTTTCAAAGCTGAAGAGCCGGCACTTTCTGAAGACATCTCTGTGGTCATGTGGCCGGCATAATGAAATGACGAAGGCACACGGAACACTGTTACCTTCCCACCAAAGGTGGTTCCTATTTTTCTACTTGCATTTTTATGTGCTTTCGAATTGCTAGGCTGGCAGAAGCTGGGACAAGTAATGGGAGCTCACTCCGTTGCGTGGCACTAGGGATTCAAACTGCTGAACTGCTGACCTTTCTGATCGACAAGCTCAGCATCTTAGCACTGAGCCACTGTATCCCTTTCAGTGATCCCTCCTTAACTCCACCTGCACGAGAACTCCTTTGCCTTCAAATGGGTACAAAATAAACACCCAAAATTCTTATTTTCACCCCGACATTAGAGGTGTCAAACTCAATTTCATTGAGGGCTGCATTAGGGTTGTGTTTGACCTTGGTGAGCCAGAGTGGGCATGGCCAGCTCGAAATCACTCATGTTGGGGATACTTGTGGTGGCCCAAGCGCTCTGCCAGAGAAAATAGGCTCCTGAGCTCCATTTTTGGCTGCAACGGCCTCTTGCAACCTTCTGCCAGTGAATAAAGAGCTCCATTTTCACTGGCAGAGGCACTGTGCCTTCACTGTTTCCAGGTTGGCCCCGGGCAGTGGTGGGATTCAATTTTTTTTTACTACTGGTTCTGTGGGTGTGGCTTGGTGGGTGTGGCAGGGGAAGGTTACTGTAAAATCCCCATTCCTTCCCGATCAGCTGGAACATGGGAGGCAGAGAATAGATGGGGGCGGGGCCAGCCAGAGGTGGTATTTACCAGTTCTCTGAACTATTCAAAATTTCTGCTACTGGTTCTCCAGAACTGGTCAGAAACTGCTGAATACCACCTCTGGCCCCATGAGCCAGATCTAAGCACTCTGCAGGCCAGATCCAAACCCCAGGGCTTGAGTTTGATGCCCCTGCTCTACATAATGAGCGGGTGTTTTTAGTTTTCCATTCACCTAATTTTTTACCCTTACAACAGCAACCCTTCGAGGTAGGCTACTTTCTCTTTTATCATTCTTTTAAAGCAAATGTATTAACCTTAAAGCCTGATGCTAGGAGAATTCCCTTCCCTACTGGTGTTTAAAGTTCAGCGATGAAGGGATAAATATGCACAATCGTTCTTAAGCCAGCCGACAATGACTGCAGGGAAAGACCAGCTAACTATTAAGGCAGCCTTTGTGGATGGTGGTCCATATTTATCCATCAACCCTTTTCTCTGGCAATTTATTCCACCCTGATATATGCAAAGCAGGGAAGTGGCCAAGTGAGACAACAAATGAGCGGGATGTTGGGAGAATAAACGATGTTATAGGATTAATTATGCAATATCTGTTCACAATATGTGAACAGCATAGCAGGTTTCTTAAGCATTTGCTATTATTCTTGCATACACAACAATGTGGAATCGCAGCTGCCAGTTGTTTGGCTGATAATTGGCCAGGCATTAAGTTCTTCTCAACATCCTAGAATCAGGGGTGAAATTCAGCAGGTTCTGACCAGTTCTGGGGAACCGGTAGCAGAAATTTTGAATAGTTTGGAGAACCGGTAAATACCACCTCTGACTGGCCCCACCCCATCTATTCTCTGCCTCCTGAGTCCCAACTGATCAGGAGGAAATGAGGATTTTGCAGTATCTTTCCCCTGGAGTGGGGTGGGAATGGAGATTTCGCAGTATCCTTTCCCTGCCATGCCCACCAAGCCACGCCCACAGAACTGGTAGTAAAACCATTTGAATTTCACCACTGTCTAGGATGTTGTAATGTATTGGAGTAGTGTATGTGTGGATCCAAGGAGTGCAGCCTTTTGTCATTGACAGATGGAAATTTTTGTCAATGAACAGATAAGTTTCGTCCAAGGTTTTTGGGTGTGGTACCCAGTGTGCCGATAACCACTGGGACCACCATGACCGGTTCGTGCCATAATCTTTCCATTTTGATTTTCAGATCTTGATACTTTGTGATCTTTTGAGAGCAAGATAGATGGCATATAAATTTAATAAATAAATCAACAAATCTTCTCGTATTTTTTGTCTTCTATTCCACCATTTGTCTGAAGTGGTGTAGGATTTTCTGCCTGTGCAGGGGGTTGGACTAGAAGACCTCCAAGCCAAGGTCCCTTCCAACTCTGTTATTCTATTCTATTCTATTCTATTCTACTATCCCCTAATATTGCCATGTCAATTCTTTGCACATCCTTCTTTTCAACCACAGATACTTTTGATGTATTACAAACCATTATATTGCAATGTCTTTGAATATTAGTAGCCCAAGTTGGTAGTTACGTTGTTGGTTTGAGCTCCGAGCTTGGTGATTTGGTTGCAAACGTTTCATCCCCATTCAAGGAGACATCTTCAGTCACTTTGGACTGTGCTTGCCTGGGGGAGAATTGGCCTTTAAATATCTTTCTGAGTCCTGGTCTGATTTTGCATTGAGTGATTGACTGGCTGGCTGTAGTTGCTGAGTCATAGTCCTTGTTTTTAAGCCATTTTATATTGAATATTTCAATGATTATTATATTAGTATTAGTCGTAGTAATCTGCAGTCAGAGTCACAGTAAGATTATGGTTCATTCCACACTCAGCCAGATGTTCCATCTGGATTTGGCATTTTCCCCACCTATTGAGTCCTTTCCAAGGACCTGGGATAGGCAGATGTAGATGTGTGATGGTGTTAAAGTTATTGTCACAGGATGGAAGCTGTTCTGAGCAAAGCTGCCTTTTGCAATTGACTGATGGTGATGTTGTCAATGCCAATGGTGTTCAAGTAGTGTTCCAGGTGTTTTGGGGCTGCATCCAAGGCACCTGCTGCTACTGAGACTACCTTTGTTTGCTTTTGCCACAGTCATTCTACTTCTATTTGTGGATTATTATGTTATCTTCTTCAGTTCTTTCTCTTCTGTTCTGTCGTCTTCACGTACTGCCTCATCTACTACCCAGACTTTTTTGTCTTTCTTATTGACAATTGTTGTCTGGCACGTTATGTGTCAGGTGCTTGTCTGATTGAATTCTAAAGTCTCAGAGCAATTTAGCTTCTTCATTTTCTATGTTGAAGTCCCATCAGTTCTTGCTTGCAGGCAAATGGTATTATTATTATATACTTTATTCATTAAACATGAAACTCAGCCAACTCAACATTCAAAAATGTATCTTAAATATCATTGACTGGTGCTAATGGTTAATACGGGTTGTTTAACCAAATATCTTCTTAAAATATACGATGTTCCAATTGGCACAGTTTTTTGCAGTCCCACTGGTGTTATTGTAAGAAGCTGCAATTGTTGATGTATCTTATAAAATTCTTGGTTATGGTACCAAGTGCCCCGATGACAATGGGTATCACTGTATTATTATTATGTGGTTAATCTTTGGTGAGATTCACAGCCTCTGGGGCTGGTTGGTAGCTCAACAGCTCGAGTCCTAACCAAGGATCTAGGTACTGTTATTATTATTATATACTTTATTAATTAAACCTGAACTCAGCCAACTGAACATTCAAAAATGCATTACAAATACCAGTGACTGGTGCTAATGGTTAATACGGTTTGCTGCCAGTGTCCTAGGTATCAACCAAGTACCTTCTTAAAATATATGATGTTCTGAGTAGTGCAGTTTTTTGCCTTTCTGCTGGTGTTATTGCAGGAAGCTGCAATTTGTTGATGTATCTTGTAAAATTCTTGGCCATGGTGCCAAGTGCCTCGATGACAATGTGTATCACTGTTACATGCTTCATCCATAGCCGTGTAGTTTCGATGGCCAGGTTGCGATATTTCATTATTTTTTCTAGTTCTTTTTCTTCGACTCTGGCATCTCCAGGAACAGCGATATCAATAAACCGTATACTTTGTCCCTCTACAACCGTGATATCTGGTGTGTTGTGCTCCAAATGATGATCCGTTTGTATTCAAAAGTCCCACAAGATCTTCACCTTCTCATTTTGGATAACTTTTTCCACTTTATGTTCCCATGACTTTCTGGATACAGGTAAATCATATTTTTACATAATGACCAGTGGATTAATTTAGCAACTCAGCCATGTCTAGCTTTGTAATCAGTTTGTGTGATTTTGCTGCATTCACATACTAAATGTAAAACAGCTAGGGTTAGGCATTAGTTTGTAGTGCTTGTTCTTGAGCAGCCAGTATTAAACCTTCCATTTCTTTCTTGATTGTTGCTGTTGTTGTTATTGTTATTATTATTTTACAGCTGCTGGTTAGTCATAATCCCTGGTTCTAATACAATATACGTCTTAGAGCTTTTATTTTGACTTCTCACTATCTTCCCTTAGAAGGATCTTTCCTCCTTGTCAATTTTCTCCTTGAAGGAGACCAACAGTCTGCTGTGGCTACCATTACAGAATACCAGAGTTGGAAGTTCTTGGAGCTCTTCTAATCCAATCCTCTGTTTGAGTAGGAGATCCTATACCATGGGTGTCAAACTGGTAGCCAATGGGCCAGATGTGTCAAGCCCATCCCAGCTGCGCGAATGGGAAAACTGTCACAAAACACCACATGCCACGAGTTTGACACCCATGGTCTATACCATTTCAGACAAGTGGCTGTCCGATCTCTTCTTAAAAACTTAAAACAGTGTTGGAGAATTCACAACTTCTGGAGGAAAGCCGTTCCACTGATCAATTTTTCCAATTAATAGGAAATTTCTCCTTAGTTCTAAGTTGCTTCTCTCCTTGATTAGTTTCCACCCGTTGCTTCTTGTTCTACCCTCAGGTGCCTTGGAGAATAGTTTGACTCCCTCTTCTTTGTGGCAACCCCTGAGATATTGAAACACTGCTGTCATGTCTCCCCTAGTCCTTCTTTTCATTAAACTAAAGTAAAGGTCAAGGTTCCCCTCGCACATATGTGCTAGTCGTTCCTGACTCTAGGGGGTGGTGCTCATCTCTGTTTAAAGTTGAAGAGCCAGCGCTGTCAGAAGACGTCTCCGTGGTCATGTGGCCAGCATGACTAAACGCCGAAGGCGCACGGAACGCTGTTACCATCCCACCGAAGCTATGTCCTATTTTTCTATTTGCATTTTTACTTGCTTTCAAACTGCTAGGCTGGCAGAAGCTGGGACAGAAGTAATGGGAGCTCACTCCATTTTGCGGCGCTAGGGATTCGAACTGCCAAACTGCCAACCTTTCTGATTGACAAGCTTAGCTACTGAGTCACTACACCCCTTTCATTAAACTAGACATACCCAATTCCTGCCACTGTTCTTCATGTCAGGCCTGGAAGCCATCTTTTGCATTGGGCCTTCAGACCTGTGTCATTTAATACTGTGGGAAATTGGGAGGGGGGATCATATGGAGTGGGGTAGATATAGTCAAAATAACATTCCTTTCTCAGAGAGTCAAGGGCATCTTGCTTTGCACCTGGAGTGGTGTGACTGGGAGGCATCTCCAGTTTTGTACGGTGCTTGATTGGGCCATGTGATGGACATGTGGGTGCTGGGCAAGGGTTTGGACTTTCACTTGGGTGGGGAAAACCTGGAAGCTTTCAGATTCGGGTTTTCCCAGATGTGCCAATATGACATGTCTAATAAAATGGAACTTTGAGGAAACTCAAGCCTCGGAGTCTTCTTTCTTTGGGGGTGTCACTTGGAATCCTAACACTTCATATGTTTTAGCCTCCAGTCCCCTAATCATCTTTGTTGCTCTTCTATGTATTCTTTCTAGAGTCTCAACATCTTTTTAACATTGTGCTTCTATCATGGAGGCGGTGTGTTTACCTTGGGTGGACTCATTGCTCACCAAAAGGGCTTTGATGATCCCAGTGTAGGGGTTCAGCATCCAAAAATAGTTCTGCTTAAATCTAACCTCCGCCATAAAGAAACTGACTGATGATGGGGTTGAAGAGGCCAAGCAGCGCCTCTTTTGAAGGGAACGCAAAGGGAAGGCAGAGCTGTCCTTCAAAATTGCAGAGCTCAAACTATTTTGGACAGAGGCACAGCTTGCTTCAATTTAGGGCCTGGGTGGGTCTCTGTAAAACGATGACCAAATTTGTCCTTCTGGGATTTCCAGGAACTCAGAAAAATGACAACAGATGACCACAAAGGTTTGAGGTCAGAGAAGTGGGTTCAGCTTCCTTCTCCTTTGCCAGAGATGGAGAGTTAGGTTTTTTTTCCATCGGCGGGCAGTTCAAATGGAACTTTGCAGAAGGACGAAGCCTTGTGCAAGGACAAACGTTTCTGCTGCAAGCTCCAGAGTAACATTTCTGCTCCACGTTGTCCCAGGCCGAAGACAACACCGTACAAAGTTGCAAAACCTCAGCAGTGTTGGTCCTGTGTATCTATTGACTTGTTTTTATTTTTTGTTCATTTGTATTGATAAAAATCAATATTGGTCTATGATGAATATATTGGTATATTCATATCTTATTCTGTGGCTGTGCTTAAAGTTAAAGGACCTGCATCTGTAGCATGTAAGATTATCATGTTTATTTACTTAGCAGAATAACAGAAGCAGTGCAGGAAATCCTATTATCTATCTATCTATCATCTATCTATCTATCTATCTATCTATCTATCATCTATCTATCTATCATCTATCTATCTATCTATCTATCTATCTATCTATCTATCATCTATCTATCTATCTTCTATCTATCTATCTATCTATCTATCTATCTATCTATCTATCTATCTATCTATCTATCTATCTATCTATCATCTATCTATCTATCTATCATCTATCTATCTATCTATCTATCTATCATCTATCTATCTATCTATCTATCTATCTATCTATCTATCTATCTATCCATCCATCTATCATCTATCACCTATCTATCACCTATCTATCTATCTATCTATCTATCTATCTATCTATCTATCTATCTATCATCTATCTATCTATCTATCTATCTATCTATCTATCATCTATCTATCTATCTATCTATCTATCTATCTATCTATCTATCATCTATCTATCTATCTATCTATCTATCTATCTATCTATCTATCTATCTTTTATTAATTGCAAAGTTGTCCAACCTATCACGACCCCATGGACAACATTCCTCCAGGCCTCCCTGTCCTCTACCATCCTCTGGAGTCCATTTAAGCTCACACCGATTTCTTCCAGCCACCTCATTCTCCGCTGTCTTCTTCTTTTGCTCTCAATCTTTCCCAGCATTAGGCTCTTCTCCAGTGAATCCTTTCTTCTCATTAGGTGGCCAAAGTATGTGAGTTTCATCCTCAGGATCTGGCCTTCTAAAGAGCAGTCAGGGTCTGATCTCCTCTAGGACTGACCGTTTGATCGCCTTGCAGTCCAAGGGATCGCAGGAGTCTTCTCCAGCATCATAGTTTAAAGGCATTCAGCCTTCCTTATGGTCCAGCTTTTACAGCCATACATTGCAACTGAGAAAACCAGAGCCTTGACTATATGCACTTTTGTTGGCAGGGTGATGTCTCTGCTTTTTAGTATGCTGTCTAGATTTGCCATAGCTTTCCTCCCTAGGAGCAAGCATCTTTTAATTTCTTGGCTGCAGTCTCCATCTGTGGTGATCTTTTTCTCTCCCTCCCTCCCTCCCTCCCTCCCTCCCTCCCTCTCTTTCTTTCTTTCTTTCTTTCTTTCTTTCTTTCTTTCTCTCTCTCTCTCTCTCTCTCTCTCTCTCTCTCTCTCTCTCTCTCACTCTCTCTCTCTCTCATCTATCTATCTATCTATCTATCTATCTATCTATCTATCTATCTATCTATCTATCTATCTATCATCTATCTATCTATCTATTTCTCCTTTACTCCTAGCATTGTGGCTTCAATTTTCTTGGCAAGGTTTTTCAGATGAGGTTTGCCCTTGCTTTCTTCTTCCTAGGGTTTGGAGAGAAAGAAAAAAACTGACCTGAGGTCACTCAATGGGCTCCACGCCAAAGCAAAGCCTCCTAGTTTCTAGCCTGGTGCCTTCACCACTAATACATAGGTTGCCTGACTCCCAAATGAATCTGGGCATCTTACAACTAAAAGACTAGTTTATTAAAAGACAGTACGAGAGACCAGACGAAGAAAGTCCAAACCAAAACCTAAACAAATCAAATCAAATGAAAACAAAACAAACTCTCCAGTCCCCAAGGTATGGAAGAACAATTTATTGAACCATCCAACCAGTCTTCACAGGCAACTCCAACTCTCTGAACTGGGCTGAGAAGCCATTCAGCAACCCATGAATCTCCTTTGGGATAGATGGACTGTGGCTCCATTGAAGTCCTGTCCAGGCATTCAGCTGGATGTGTTTGAAGGATTGCTTCAACCTAGAAGGAGACCAGCGTTTCACTCTTGCTCTGCCTCCAACTCATTTCAAATTCTACCTTGGTTTATCTGATCCACAGAGGAGAAGATGTGATCGTGTTGAACATGTAGGCCTATCTCTGTGGGACTTAGTATCCTAATGAGCACGATCTCAGATTGCATGGAGAGTTATATTATTTATTTATTTTTGTTCTTTTATGTCTCTACTCCCTGTTTCAAAATTTCCCTCTGAGATAGAAGGAGTGGCACAAAATCATCCAGAGATTTTCATGGTGGAAATCAACCTAGGCTTCCATGTTCACAATCCAACATCCTTACGCCATGCTGTCATTGCCTATACATCAATTGGAATCACCAGAACATAATTTTAAGCTTGGAGGTGGGAGAAAGAAAGAAGCAGGATAGCCATTGCTGATTAAATCTGAAGCCTGAGTGTATTCTACTGAATGTCTACCTAATCCCTGCTTCTTTAATGAAAAGAAGGACTAGGATTGATGTGATCAGCAGTGTTCCAATATCTAACAGGCTGCCACAAAGAACTGGGGTCAACCTATTCTCCAAAACACCTGTTGTGGCCTGCCAGCAGCCATTGGAACTGGCTGCAGATTCAGACAATGAGGAGATTGGGGAGGAACATGGGCCATTCCTAGAATCTGGGCTCTGATGAGGGCTCTGTGTTGGAGGCAGAGAGGGGGCCAGAGCCATATGCCAGTTATCAGTTGCCTTCTGAGTCAGACATCAGTGAGGCAGATGAACAGCTGTTCCCAGTGTGCGCATGTGCAGAGTTGCCAGATGAAGGGAATAGCTAAAGAACAGGGGTCGACTTGGGAGAAAGGCCACAAGTAGGCAATGAATGGCCCCTCCCAGACGAAATAAAAGAGGAGCAAAAGGGGAGTGGAGTTTGCAGGAGACAATTCATTCGCTTAATTGGTTTGTGACTCTTTGAGACTCCTTGCCAATTTTTGCAGATATCGGCCTGCCAGTTCTCCAAGCCAGATAAGGTCTGTGACTGTAAATCCTCCCTTGAAAGACTGCTGGATGTGAATGAGCAGAATTCACAGTCAATTAATAAAAGGGTTTTTTGTCAGGACAAGGAGTTTGCTTCATGCTCTTGGGAAGCCTCGGTCAGAATAGCACCTGAAGGCAGAACACGATGGCTGGGGAATTCTGGGAGTTGAAGTCCTTATGTCTTACAGTTGCCAAGGATGACAAACACAGATGCCAAACACGGAGGCAATTGGCAAGCCAGAAGAATCTCGAATGGTGGTGGCAGTGGAATTACAACATCAAAATGTTTCATGGAAAAACCCAACCTGGAGATTTGATAGGATCTGCACTTTCTTTTGGCTGGAAAAAAAAAGGTTTAAGGGACTTGTACGTTGTTGATTAGTCTGCTTATTACGCAAACAAACATGCACTGAAGCTTCCAATTAATGCCAAGCACAATCATTTCTAATATCTTCCCATCAAGGAACACCGAGTCACTTTAACATATGCCTGAAGGAAAAAGACTTTCCTTATGAAAGAATATCCAAATACCGTGCATGAATTTGCAGGGAATGAAGTAGATTGCCATAAACATCACAAGAAAGAAATGTTCCCGTATGATTGCTCATCCTTCTCTCTCTCTCTCTCTTCATATCTGGACAATTAATGCCAAAGTTAACACTCATCGTCAAATAGGCGAGAGGCTAAACTCTTATTGGTATTTACTTACAAGTCGGTGCAGATCTTCAAAGGAATCCATTGATTCAGTCAATTTTAAATCATGCGTTAAACAGGGATATTAAATTACAGGAGGGTTAGCTGAGCACTTGTCCCTAGGTCTAGGAAAATGCCTGAAATATTATTAAAGAGAAAAGAAGCTCGTATGTAGAATAAGAAACCAACATGGGTTCTACCTAAGGCAGTGAACATATACAACATGTCTTCCTCCGTATATTTTCCCCACAACAACAATCCAGTGAGGTAAGTTGGGCTGAGAGAGAGAGGGAGAGGGAGAGGGAGAGGGAGAGGGAGAGGGGGAGGGAGGGAGGGAGGGAGGGAGGGAGGGAGGGAGGGAGGGAGAGAGAGAGAGAGAGAGAGAGAGAGAGAGAGAGAGAGAGAGAGAGAGAGAGAGAGAGAGAGAGACCCAAGGTCACCACTCAGTTTTCATGGCTAAGGTGGGACTTGAACTCACAATCTTCTGGTTTCTAATTGCGTGCCTTAACTACTAGGCTCTAGCTATGCCTATAACTACCTGGTCAACTGTATGGCAGAGGGTGGATTTAAAATTGGTCTCAAATTCCTATTCCGGTGTAGAAAGTTAGCACCCACCCCTCTCCTAGAAGGATGAAATATTTTGAGAAATATTTAAAAAGGCAGAATTTTATATTTCCCTGGATGAGAAATGGGGAAACATGCTCTTGGAAAGCAGCCCCTGCCTTCCTTAATAGCCTACAGCAGATATCGGCACTTAAGAGATAAAGAGATAGATAGCTCTATTCATAAGCAAATACCCTCACCCAAGATCCAACAAAGGTAGAGTCAGCCCTCAGCCACAATAGGAATTGCTCAACACAAGCCTTCATTACATCATCTCAACAGTTCAAACTTGAACCAAACTTAGCTCAGACAAACATGACCCCTACATGGCCTCATGGGAGCCTGACAACAGCCAATAGAATACATGTTCTTGAACTGGAAGTTCAAGTGCAAAACCCAAGATAAGGTGTAACAACCCCTCCTCTCAACTCCATGTGGTCAGCTGCCCAGAACCACCTGTGTGCTTCTGCTTCATCATTAAACCATCTTTCCAATCAGCCTCCAGCCTCCATTTTGTCTCCAGTGCCTTTCTCCTGACTTGGATCTGGGCCTGGTTATTTCTTCCAACACCAGGCTTCTGCACTGCATCAAAATCGTTTCTACTGGGCCAGAACTAAACTCACCAAAGGGCAGTATGTTGACTTTCCTTATACTCTACTCAGAGTCAGTGTTGTGTAAGGTAACTTTTTAAAATCTCCATGACAAAGAAACAAATAATAAAGGAAATTGGATCAGGGGTGATGAGTTTGTTTGGGAACCCATGGTCAAGTGCACAATGAATTGTCCTTTATTCCCCTCAGCTGTAGGCAAGAAGCTTGTATATGAGCATTGGAACAATCATTATAATGTATTATCTACATGGCTTAATCTATTTCTGTGGTTTCCTAATAGTTCAGGGTGGCAACAACCAAGGATAATAACAATACATTTCACACATACCTACACACTCCCATTCATCCATCTATAACCATAAACCAATCTGGCCTTATTTACCCATAGCCTTCATGCAGAGGAAAGCATTTTACTAGTTGCAGATCAAGTGTGCATCTTATAAATGATATGGGGAATGTTATTGGTGTGGTTAATAATTCATCTATAACAAGCACTTAACATGTACTTCCCGGTTGCCCTATTATCAAGAGTAGATTATTTCACAAGGGAGTGTTGTTTAGCAAATGACGATAACGGAAATATAACTTTGGGCGGCAAATTCCTGTGATCAGGATTTTTATTTTTTTTAAAAAAATCTTTCATCAATGGACGTATGATCACAACAGTCTCCCTGACAATAGAATAGAATAACAGAAGGGATCTTGAAGGTCTTCTAGTCCAACCCCCTGCTTAGGCAGGAAACCCTATACCACTTCAGACAAATGGTTATCCAACATCTTCTTAAAGACTTCCAGTGTTGGGGCATTCACAACTTCTGGAGGCAAGCTGTTCCACTGATTAATTGTTCTAACTATCAGGAAGTTTCTCCTCAGTTCTATGGAGAATTTCTTCCCATCATCATTTCATTGGACAGCATCCCTTTGGATTGTTGTAAAACAATCATGCCCATGCCTTGGGCAGAAAACAAATCCACATTCATTTCAACTTCTTGTTTGATTCGATACAAAGTGCTTTTCTCTGAAAATTCATTCAAATGCAAATTAAAATGGTGAATTCAATTATGAAATGGCTAAGAGTTTCACAAGGAATGGTCCTTTTTCATTATGTAACTCTCCCCTTGGCTCCCTTGTTTCAGTTAAATTTCAAGACAAACCTCCTTCTTCTCCTCAATCAATCATAAAACAACACAATACATACAATATATCTATTAAAACTCTAAGCATTAAAACATGGCACCAAAGATAAACATCACCACCTTCTTCTTCTTCTTCTTCTTCTTCTTCTTCTTCTTCTTCTTCTTCTTCTTCTTCTTCTTCTTCTTCTTCTTCTTCTTCTTCTTCTTCTTCTTCTTCTTCTTCTCCTCCTCCTCCTCCTCCTCCTCCTCCTCCTCCTCCTCCTCCTCCTCCTCCTCCTCCTCCTCCTCCTCCTCCTCTTCCTCTTTTTATTTTGGCCTGGAAAAAGAACTTAAGAGAATCTCTCCTTCCCACCGAGAAATGATGTAGCCAATTTTCCAGCACACAAATTTCCCCACAATTTCAAATGGCCCTTATGCCCAGCTCTCTAAATTCCATGCCTCCTCCAACTTGTATTTTGTTACAGCAGAAACTGGCTATTAGAATGTGTAGACCAGTGGTGGGTTCCTCCCGGATCGCACCGGATCGCGCGCGCTCCCTTTCAGCGCTCCACCTGGCTTGCGCGCTCCCTTTCAGCGCTCCACCTGGCTTGCGCGCTCCCTTTCAGCGCTCCACCTGGCTTGCGCGCTCCCTTCCGGCGCTGAAACCGGAAGTACAGTTTTGCCCGGCCCTGGCGAAGCAACGACGCCTGTCTGCGCTCCACCAGCTCGGCTGGGAACGGAGATGTTTCCTCAGCGGAGCGGAGCGCCTGAAAAGTCTTTTCAGGCGCTCCGCTCCGCTGAGGAAACATCTCCGTTCCCAGCCGAGCTGGTGGAGCGCAGGCAGGCGTCGTTGCTTCGCCAGGGGCGGGGCAAGACTGTACTTCCGGTTTCAGCGCCGGAAGGGAGCGCGCAAGCCAGGTGGAGCGCTGAAAGGGAGCGCGCAAGCCAGGTGGAGCGCTGAAAGGGAGCGCGCAAGCCAGGTGGAGCGCTGAAAGGGAGCGCGCGCGATCCGGTGCGATCCAGCAGGAACCCACCACTGGTGTAGACCTTTTGGCTCTGAAGACAAAAAATAGTTTTGGGGTTTGCATTGACATGTACATAACATCTGTTGCACTTCTTAAACCAAATGGGCCTCTTTTCAGGTTGTGGTGCAGTTGAAATGAGTGATGTTTGGTGTTCCCTGAGCTTGGTTGTTTCCTTGAAGGCGTTTCATTACCCAACTAGGTAATATCAATCTAGCACTGATGATGTTACCTAGATTGGGGAATGAAACATCTGCAAGAAAACAACCAAACTCAGAGAGCACCAAGAAGATCTGCCTACCCTTGGTTCTTGGGAAGGACTTGATAGGTGAATTGTTGTTGTTGTTAGTTGCAAAGTAATGTCCGACCCATTGCGACCATGTGGACAACGTTCCTCCAGGCCTTCCTGTCCTCTACCATCCTCTGGAGTCCATTTAAGCTCACGCTGACTTCTTGGGTGACTCCATCCAGCCACCTCATTCTCTGCTGCCCCCTTCTTTTGCCCTCCATCTTTCCCAGCATTAGGCTCTTCTCCAGTGAGACCTTCCTTCTCATTAAGTGGTCAAAGTATTTGAGTTTCATTTTCAGGATCTGGCCTTCTAAAGAGCAGTCAGGGTCGATCTCCTGTAGGACTGACTAGGGAATCACAGGAGTCTTCTCCAGCACCATAGTTTAAAGGCCTCCATTCTTCGGCACTCAGCCTTCCTTAGGGTCCAACTTTCACAGACATCCATTGCAACTGGGAAAACCACAGCCTTGACTATACGCACTTTTGTTGCCAGGGTGATGTCTCTGCTTTTTAGCATGCTGTCTAGATTCCATAGCTTTCCTGCCCAGGAGCAAGCGTCTTTTAATTTCTTGGCTAAAGTCCCCATCAGCAGTGATCTCGGAGCCCAGGAAAATAAAATCTGTCACTACCTCCATTTGTTCCCCATCTATTTGCCAGGAATTGAGAGGGCTGGAAAGAGGAATAAAAATTCTAAACACAGTGTAAACAACTGGCTGGCTGTGCAATGAATCCCAATAATAACATTGTGTTCAGTTCTTTAATTTTTAAATGCATATTTCAATGCCGGCATAGCACTGTTTGAATCCTGTCAACTCTATGAGAAGGAAGGAAGGAGGGAGGGAGAGAAGGAAGGAAGGACGGTAGGAAGGAAGGAGGGAAAGAAGGAAGGAAGAATGGATGGAAGGAAGGAAGAAAGGAGGGTAAGAAGGAAGAAAGAAAGGACAGAAGGGAGAAGGTAAAGAAGGAAGAAAGAAGGAAAGAAGGAAGACACACAAGATGGATCTTAAGTTCTCAGGAAGCAACGTAATGGATTGATGCAAAAATTCATCGGTCACCCATGATTCTTCAGTCTCTCTTTATATCTCATCTTACAAGTAGTCCTTGACTTACAACCATTCGTTTAATGACTATTCGAAGTTACAATGGCACTGGGAAAAATGATTTATGACCATTTTTCACACATGGCCATTGTAGGACGGGTCAAATTTTCAATTTCCAAACATGAGGGGTGCTGAAAAGTTATGACATGCCTCGGGGATTGTAAAGATAATTAATTTAATACAATTGAGATGTGCTTGGTAAGCAACTACATAAAGATCATACATTTTCTTTGCATCCAAAGAAGATTAAGAACTCATAGTCGGTTGGGAGACCGTGGGTGCTGGTTACACCCGGTCGCTCGTACCAACCCCCGCGTTCTAGGTGGTCAGGAGCTGCAGACCCAGGGCCTGAGGCTGTTGCTATGCAATGCGAGGTCCGTCGTTAATAAGGCCCCCCTCATTTACGATCTAATTTTGGAGGGGGAGCCGGACCTCGCGGGAATAATGGAGACCTGGTTGGGCCATGAGGGAGGTTTACCCCTCGTGGAAATGTGCCCACCAGGCTACCTAGCATTTCACCAGCCCCGGGCCCAGGGAAGGGGTGGTGGGGTAGCAGCGATTATCCGGGAGGATTTAGAGCCAAGGGAGTCCACTGTGCCACAGACATCCGGGTGTGAATCCCTTGTTGTGAAATGGGGCCCTGGGAGACAGTTGGACCTGCTGATAGTATACCTGGCTCCTCGCTATACATCAGCGGCCCTGCCTGAACTCCTCGAGCTGATCGCATCGGTGGCGGTTGAGACCCCCAAACTCTTAGTGATGGGGGATTTTAACCTGCCATCGGTGGGAGAAGCATCCGAGGGGGTTCGGGAGTTCATGGCTTCCATGACAGCCATGGACCTGACTCAATTGATTCAGGGCCCGACACACAAGGGAGGACACACCCTGGACCTTGTTTTTGTCTCTGGCCAGTGGTTGAGTGATCTGGGAGGAGGGGACTTAACCATCACTCCCCTGTCATGGTCAGATCACTCACTCCTCCGACTCGACTTCCCTGGTGCTACCCCCCGCTGCGGGGAGGCGGAACCTGAAAACACTAGATGGTTCCGCCCCAGGCGCCTGATGGAACCAGATAGGTTCCAGACGGAGCTTGGGCCACCTCCTGCAACCCTGACCCGCCCCCGGGTAGAGGACCTGGTGGTCGCGTGGAATAATGCGACTACCGGGGCCTTGAACCGGATGGCGCCTTTGCGGCCTCTCTGGCGGCAACGATCCACCCTGGCCCCTTGGTTTACCGAGGAGCTAAGGGTGATGAAATGCCGCAAGAGATGCCTAGAGAGTCGTTGGAGATCCTCCCGTTCCGAATTTGACCGAACAGAGGTACAAGCCCATTTAAGGACGTACCTTGTGGCATTGAGAGTGGCCAAACGTCAATATTCTGCCGCTCTCATTGCATCCGCAGAGAACCACCCTGCCGCCCTGTTTCGGGTGTCCCGCTCCCTCTTGTTTCAGAGGCCGCGGGAGGCCCCTTTACAGGGTAGGGCAGAGGAGTTTGGGAAATACCTGCAGGATAAAATCGCTCAAATCCGGAAGGATTGGGTCCCTGTCAGTGGTCCTATGGAGACGTCCGTGGTGAGTCTTGAGACACCGATCTGGGAGGAGTTTGACTTGGTTGCCATCGAGGATTTGGACAGAATGCGTGGACGACTGCGACCCACCACATGTTTACTGGACCCGTGCCCCTCCTGGCTTGTACTGGCATCCTGGGAGGTTACACGTGACTGGCTCCTGGGCCTAGTGAACGCTTCGCTGAGTGAGGGGTCTCTCCCCGCCTCTTTGAAAGAGGCGGTGGTGAGACCCTTGCTCAAGAAGCCTTCCCTGGACCCTATGGAGCTGGCCAATTATCGTCCTGTCTCCAACCTTCCCTTCTTGGCGAAGGTTGTAGAGAGTGTGGTGGCTTATCAGTTTCCACAACATCTGGAGGAAGATGATTATCTAGATCCGCGCCAGTCCGGCTTCCGTCCCGGGCACAGCACGGAGACGGCCTTGGTCGCGTTGGTAGATGATCTCTGGAGGGCCAGAGATAGGGGTTGTTCCTCTATCCTGGTCCTATTAGACCTCTCGGCGGCTTTTGATACCATCGACCATGGTATCCTGTTGCGCCGACTGGAGGGGTTGGGGGTCCGGGGCACCGTTTTGTGGTGGTTCGGCTCCTACCTTTCCGGTCGGACGCAACGTGTGTTGGCAGGAGAGCAGAGGTCGACCCTAAGCCCCCTTACGTGTGGGGTGCCACAGGGGTCGGTCCTCTCGCCACTCCTGTTCAACACATATATGAAGCCGTTGGGTGAGATCATCCGTGGTTTTGGGGTGGGATATCATCTGTACGCTGATGATACTCAGCTGTACATTTCCACCCCGAACCACCCCAACGAGGCCGTCAAAGTGATGTCCCGGTGTGTGGAAGCCGTACGGGTCTGGATGGATGACAACCGACTCAAACTCAACCCCTCCAAGACGGAGTGGCTGTGGGTACCGGCTCCCCGGTTCAGCCAATTAATTCCATCCTTGGCCATCGGGGGCGTTCAACTTGCCCCCGTGGAGCGGGCGCGAAATTTGGGCGTCCTCCTGGATGCCCGGCTGTCCATGGATGACCATGTGACAGCCGTGGCAAGGGGGGCGTTCCACCAGGTTCGCCTGGTGCGCCAATTGCGCCCCCTACTGGACCGGGACGCCTTACGCACAGTCACTCATGCGCTGGTGACGTCTCGCCTGGACTACTGTAACGCTCTCTACATGGGGCTTCCCTTGAAATGCACCCGGAGGCTACAGTTGGTCCAGAACGCAGCCGCGCGGGTAATTATGGGGAGTACTAGGTACTCCCATGTGACACCTTTCCTGCGCGAGCTGCACTGGCTTCCTGTGGTCTATCGGGTGCGTTTCAAGGTTTTGATAACTATCTTTAAAGCGCTCCATGGCTCAGGACCTAGTTACTTGCGGGATCGTATTCTGCCCCATACATCCCTGCAACCAATTCGCTCGCACAGAGAGGGACTCCTCCAGGTGCCATCCACCAGACAGTGTCGAGGGGCAGCGCCTAGGAGTAGAGCCTTCTCTGTGGCGGGCCCAGCCCTGTGGAATGACCTCCCTCCGGATATTAGGACTACGTCTGACCTCCGCTCCTTCTGAGTTAAGCTCAAGACCCACCTATTCCAAGTAGCTGGCCTGGCTCAACCATGATCTAACTATATCGCTCCTGACGGGTTTTTATTAGTGTAATTTAATTGAATTTATTTATTGGGGTTTTTAAATATTGTGATTTTTAAACTGTTTTTATCTATCAGCCTACCTCCTCCTTGTATACGTCTTATATACGTCTTTGTTATATGTATGTCCTGTCCAGATATGTATTTTATATGTTTTATTGTACGCCGCCCCTAGTCCTTCGGGAGAGGGTGCGGCTAAGAAATAAATATTCTATTCTATTCTATTCTATCCCCAGGATCACTTGACCAAAATCTGATCGCTTGGCAATTGACATTTATTTATGATGGTTGCAGTGTCCTGGGTCATGCGATCCCCTTTTATGACCTTCTGACAAGCAAAGCCAATGGGGAAGAGAGATTCACTTAACGACAACACTGTTTCCCTTAACCACCGTGGCAAGAATGGTCATAAAATGGGGCAAAACTCACACAACAACTATCGTTTAGCAACAGAAATTTTGGGTTCTATTGCAGTTGTAAGCAGGGGTGGGCTTCAAACATTTTTAGCAAGGGGTTCTCTGCCTAGTTGTTGGGTGGGTGTAGCCATGGTGGCCATGGCCTAGTTGGCCTCCTGCATCACGGTGGGGTGGGGTGGGTGGGTGGGGCATTTTTGCCCTCCCTGGGCTCTGGAGGCTTTCCTCAAACCTCTGGGAGGGTGAAAACAGCCTCCTCAGGCTCTGAAGGCCAAAAACAGGCCCGTTTCCAGTCTTCCTGAATTTCCTGTAGGCCCGTTTGTCACCCTCCCCGAGTCTCCAAAATGGGCCGCGTGGGGACTCCTGGGAGGGGCAGGGTGGAGTGGGCGGGGCCAGCCAGGCGTGGGATTTGGGGTTTCTCCAAACTGCACAGAATCTTAGCAAGAGGTTCTCCCAAACCCCTGCTAACCCCCCAGTAGCCCAACCCTGGCTGTAAGTCAAGGGCAGCCTATGCTTTATGTAAATCAAAATTCCTCTTATGAATCTTGGATAATTTTGTAATCTAGTCCCAGGGTGAGTGTAATCTAAAGGATTACGCCTTAACCGCAAAAAAGGCAATTAAATAACATTTCTCTGCTGTGACTCAGCGATTCTTACGCCGGCCCATGTGAAAGGCATGTGCCTTGAGGGCTTAGCTACAATGGTGGATATCAGGGGGGAAGTGGTGAATCAGAGGAGTAAGATCCTGCCATCTTATTAGGCGGAGAAAGTCATTTATCTTCCCTGTCTTTGGAGTGCGGTTTATCACTGAAGAAACAAGTTCATTAATGAAATTATTCATGAGTCATATTTTTGATCCCATGCAGGCTCTCTATTGTTGATAGGCAAAGAAGAATATGAATGACAGTACTATGGTAAGCAAATTAAAAAAAAACCTGAATGCAAAGAAGGAAGATAAAGGCTTATTTTTTAAAAAAATAATAATATTAAAACATACACTAGACTCTGGAAAGAGTGCAGAGAAGAGCGACAAAGATGATTAGGGGACTGGAGGCTAAAACATATGAAGAACTGTGGCAGGAACTGGGTACCGTATTTTTTGGAGTATAAGACACACTGGAGTATAAGACACACCAAGATATTGAAGAGGCAATTTTTTTAAAAAAGTAGGCAGGTAGATAGAGGGATAGAGAGAGAGAAAGAGAGAGAGAGAGAGAGAGAGAGAGAGAGAGAGAAATACAGTAGATAGGTAGGGAGAGAGAGAGAGAGTAGTAGGTAGGTAGGTACACTATATTGCCAAAAGTATTCGCTCACCCATCCATATAATCAGACTCAGTTGTGAGCAAATACTTTTGGCAATATAGTGTAGATAAAGGGAGAGAGAGAGAGAGAGAGAGAGAGAGAGAGAGAGAGAGAGAGAGAGAGAGAGAGAGAGAGAGAGAGAGAGAAATACAGTAGGTAGGTAGGGAGAGAGCGTGTGTGTGTGTAGGTAGGTAGGTAGAGAGATAGAGAGAGAGAAATATATGTAGAGAGAAATACAGTAGATAGGTAGGTATTTCTGCTGGCACAGCACTTGATCAATGTTATTCTCATCAATCAGTTAAAGAGCTTTCGAAAAGGAAAAAGAAAAAGTTTTTGCACTCTGCAAACCTCCCCAAAATGGCCCGTTTTTCGCGAAAATGGGCCCATTTTTCCCCCAAAAAAGGTATGAATAGCCTTGGGGGAGGGCTTGCAGAGTGCTCGGGGGGGGGGGGGCAAAAACGAGCAAAGAGGGCCCATTTTTCACAAAAACAGGCCCGTTTTTTGTCAAAATAAAATTGCATGCATAGGCTTATGGAGGCTTATAGAGTGCTGCTGGGGGTTGGGGGGGGGAAACGGGCCGTTTCTTGCTCATTTCTGCCCTCCCAGCCCCCAGGAGCTCTCTGAAAGCCTCCATAAGGGTATGCACAGCCATTTTGGTGAAGGGGGCGAGGCTTCGGGAGGCAAAAAAATGCTGTATTCGGTGTATAAGACGCACGCAGATTTTCAGCCTCTTTTTTGAGGAAAAAAAGGTGCATCTTATACTCCGAAAAATACGATATGTCTAATTTGATGAAAAGAAGGACTAAGGGAGACATGATAGCAGTCTTCCAATATCTCAGGGGTTGTCGCAAAGAAGAGGGAGTCCAGCTATTCTCCAAAGCACCTGAGGGCAGGAGAAGAAGCAATGGGTGGAAACTAATCAAGGAGAGAAGCAACTTAGAACTGAGGAGAAATTTCCTGACATTGAGAACAACTAACCAGTGGAATAGCTTGCCTTCAGAAGTTGTGGGTGTACCATCACTGGAGGCTTTTAAGAAGAGATTGGACAACCATATGTTTGAAATGGTACTGTAGCAGCGATGGCGAACCTTTTTTGGCTCACGTGCCATAAGTGGGGGGGAGCGCAGGGGGGTCATGTGCGGGCGTGCCGCACCCATAATGCAATGCGTGACCCCCCCCAGTGCGCATGTGTGCACTACAGATGCTCCCCCTTTTTTTACATGCTTTTTTCGCCCTCCCCAGGCTCCAGAGGCTTTATAGGAGCCTGGGGAGGGCTAAAACAGCCTCCCCCACCCGCCCCCGGACTCCCTCTGGAGGCTTCAGGGACCATCAGGAGGCTTCCCTGATGCCTTCGGAGTGCTCAAAACGACCCTCTGAGCAAACCAGAGTCACTTCTGGTTTGCTCGGAGGGTCGTTTTAAGTGTTCTGAAGGCTTCAGGAGGCTTCACTGAAGCCTCCGGAGCAGTCAAAACGACCCTCCGAGCAAACCGGAAGTCCGTTCCCGAACCTCCAGTTTGCCCTTAGGGCCATTTTTTTGCGCTCTGGAGGCTCCACGGAAGCTCATGAAGCCTCCGGAGGGCCTCAAGGTGGGCAGGGGAGGCTCTTTTCACCCTCCACAGGCTCCTATAAAGCCTCTGGAGCCTGAGGAGGGCGAAAAATGGCTTTTAAAAAGGGTGAACTCAGAACTGACAGGGCAGCGCCTCGCATGCTCTGACAAATGGCTCCGCGTGCCACCTGTGGCACGCGTGCCATATGTTCGCCATCACTGTACTATAGAGTGTCCTGCTTGAGCAGGGGGTTGGATTAGAAGACTTCCAATGTCCCTTTCTATTCTGTTATTCTGTTACATCTTCACTTTCCCAAGGTTGAGAGACATCACTTTGCAGCAATGAAGCTCTTTAGACATTTCTAGAACATCTACATAATATGTTCTGGAAATGAATTAAAAGGTTGCAATGATTGTAGCAGTTTATTTGTTTCCTTTTAAAGATGAATAAATTGTATGTTTATGACCTACTTGAAAATTCTTTTGAGTGACTGGATATTGGAAATAGTCCAAACTGGAAGTTCTATACAAAAATTGAATGAGAAATCTGTCTTATCTAGAGGTCTAAATTGATACAAAAAGTGTGTGGAATATGGAAATTATTTTCCTGTAAAATCTCTGCTACAGCTTCCAGTTAGAAAAGCCCTCTTCTCCCTGTCTCTTGAGTGAGTTGAGAATCTTTCAACCTATGTTAAGAATAACTGCAAGCACACTGAATAGCATTATTGAAGAACTTTTATGTACGTGTGTTTAACAAGTCACCTGCAACAACTTTCATTGGCAAGGCTTAAGAATTTGAGTACAATACTGGTCAAAAGTGCAGCACAATCTGTGAATTCAATAGAGTGTATTCTGATGTAAATAAGTATAAGGTTGCAGCTTTAAGCATTGTCAAATCCTGTGGATTCTAACATGAATGGTAAGCCTATGGTTAAATACAGGTAGATAAATGAAGGGTCCTAAGACATAGCATTCAATGAATAGAGATTGAAAGCAGCTGTCAAAGACAGATTTTTAAAATGGAATTTGAGAACAGAGAGAGTTTTTTTAAAAAAAAGCCAGTCTTGAAGCAAGCTAGTGTTAATATGTTTGGTTGCTTAGACTGGATTGGGCATATTTCTATCCATCTATCGAGTGCATCCCAAGGATTTGACACAGTCCTGAGATGATGTTGTTTTATGGCATTAAAGGTCTCTGCAGAATAACAGAATAATACAGCTGGAAGGGAACTTGAGAGCTTCTAATCCAACCCCCTGCACAAACAGGAGACTCTATGCCATTCTGGACAAAGCGTTGTCCAACGTCTTCTTAAAAACTTCCATTGTTGGAGCATTCCCAATTTCTGGTGGCAAATTGTTCCACTGATTATTTATTCTGACAGTCAGGAAATTTCAGTTCTAGGTTGCTTGTCTTCTTGGTTAGTTTCCATCCATTGTTTCTTGTCCTGCCTTCAGGTGCTTTGGAGAATAGCTTGACTCCCTCTTCTTTGGGAAGCCCCTCAAATGTTTAAACACTGCTATCATGTCACCCCCAGTCCTTCTTTTCACTAGACTAGGCATACCCAATTCCTGCAACCGTTCTTCATACGTTTTAGCCTCTAGCCCAGGGGTCAGCAAACGGTGGCTCTTTCATCCCTCTGCTGCGGCTCCCTGTCACCAGGGATCACCATTTCTGCAATAAAGCTGCAACCTTATACTTATTTACATTGGAATACATTCTATTGAATTCACGGGTTGTGCTGCACTTTTGGCCACAGTTAGTGGGGGGAAGCAGGGCGTGCCAGAGGAGACTGTATGGCAAGAGGAGGGCTTTCTGGTCAGCTCCACAATTGAAATGGCTTTTGGTTAGGACCGATAGAGGAAAAAGGATGCCGTGCTAGGAGGAAACTCTATGGTGGGGAAACCGGATTTCCAGTTGGCTCCAGAACTGAACGGGGGCTTCCAGTTAGGACCTTTGTGGGTCCTTGAGTGGGTCACTTTCCTTGAGTGTTTGCTGACCCCTGCTCTAGCCCCCTGATCATCTAGTATAGCTGTCTTTTGCAGTTGCCTGACGGTAATTTTATCAGTGCTGATAGTTTTCAAGTGGTGCTCCAGATGTTTTGGAATTGCACCCTAAGGTCCCTATCCCTATTGGTACTATCTTTGCTCTCTGCTGACACCGTCTTTCTACTTCTATTTGCAGGTCTTTGCGATTTTCTCCAGTTCCACCACATTTTTTTTTTGCCTTCCTTCCTTGCCTAGGAATGTCACTGATTCACGGAGAATGTGTACAAATTCAATCAAATAAGTAAATAAAAACAAACCGTTTCTCCAACTCTCCCAGGGTTTCTGACCTTCGCTTTAAGAAATCCTTCCCAAGAGATGTTTGACTGTCTTTTTTCACAGTTTGTTTTTAAAAGCTGTAAAAAAAAAAAGCTTCCTTTTCTTCTTTTAAAATTTCAGTCCCCCAGGCTTTGCTTAGATATGCTCTTGATAGCAGCTGTTGTTGTTTATGTTTAAAATATTTCCAATCCAGTGTTGGGATTCAATTTTTTTTACTACTGGTTCTGTGGGCATGGCTTGGTGGGCATGGCTTGGCTTAGTGGGTGTGGCAGGGAAAGCATACTGTAAAATCTCCATTCCCTCCCCACTCCAGGGGAAGGTTACTGCAAAATCCCCATTCCCTCCCAATCAGCTGGGACTTGGGAGGCAGAGAATAGATTGAAACTAACTAAGGAGAGAAGGAACCTAGAACTGAGGAGAAATTTCCTGACAGTTAGAACAATAGATGGGGGCGGGACCAGTCAGAGGTGGTATTTACAGGTTCTCCGAACTACTCAAAATTTCCGCTACCAGTTCTCCAGAACTGGTCAGAACCTGCCGAATACCACCTCTGGGTTGTACATGCTCTGTTGCAAAGCTGGAGCACTGGGGAAAGTCAGAAATCCGGCCAAGGAAATGAAATTAACAAATGTACCAAAAAAAAAAAAAATTGTAAGCAAAACCATTGCCATGGGGCCTAATGTATACCTGAATGCTGCAGTTGGGACGGTGCCAGCATGAAACACCTTGGTAAATGTAGCATGGTGGCAATGCTTGTTGTGGCTGGCTATGTTTATTGCATCAGAATGCAGAGCAGGTGCTGGAGTTCCTGGAAGGCAGCATCCAATTCCCGCAATGGTCTTGGCGTTATTTCATCATCTTATGCAACCTCTTTCCCGACTTTTTTTCCCTTTTTTAAGGAGGAGTATGAACTAGATCTGGTAATACAAAGAATGCTATGAAGTTAGAGCTGTGAGAGCACAGCTGCAAAATGCTGGATGGCCACAGGAGGGCAGAAAAGAACAATGGACGATGCTAACTCTTTGCTGCCATCTCATGTCCAAATCCGGAAGAGTTAATGAAGTATTTCTATCACAAATGGCTTTGGTCTTGTTAAATTTATTATATATCCTATCAGTGGTGGGATTCAATTTGTTTTTACTACCAGTTCTGTGGGCATGGCTTGGTGGTCATGGCATGGTTTGGTGGGTGTGGCATGGCTTAGTGGGCGTGGCAGGGGAAGGATACTGCAAAATCCCCATTCCCACCCCACTCCAGGGGAAAGGTACTGCAAAATCCCCATTTCCTCCTCACACATTAACCTGCTTTCTAGATCCATTCTCCTGTACAGCGCAACAAAAGAAGACCCAGCCGATCAGCTGGGACTCAGAAGGCCGCGAATAGATCAGGGGCGAGGCCAGCCAGAGGTGGTTTTTGCCAGTTCTCCTAATGACTCAAAATTTCCACTACTGGTTTGCCAGAACCAGTCAGAACCGGCTGAATACCACCTCTGCTGCCTTTATTATTTTTGATACGTAACTCAAAGTGGAAATGCACCTAATATTATTTCCTCCTTCTATTTTCCCCACAATAACAAGAGGTAGCTTGACATACTTACTAGGAAACCCAGTAAAAGCCTCCAGCGATGGCGCACCCACAACCTCTGGAGGCAAGCTGTCCCACTGATTAATTGTCAATGTTAGGAAATTTGTCTTTAGTAGTTCTAAGTTGCTTCTCTCTTTGATTAGTTTCCACCCATTGGTTCTTGTCCTGCTTTCAGGTGCTTTGAAGAATAGGTTGACCCCCTTCTTCTTTGTGACAGCACCTTAGATATTTGAAACCTGCTATCTTGTCACCCCTAGTCAACTGGACATACCCAATTGTTGCAACTGTTCTTTTTTTTAGCCCCCAGACCTGTAGGTCTTTAGGATGTGACAACCCTGTGGATGACAGGCAAGTTTTTAGAAACCAACCATAGTATTGGATCCTCTTCTTTGAGGATGTACAGAAAGTTTCAGGTTTATTTTCTCTTCCAACCTCTGGCTCTTTATAAAGTTAGAAAGCCCATATTCACCCAATGCTAGTATGTAATTATGCAGGGCAATAGGATTATTCAGTTAACAAGGAAGAAAGAGGCAACAACAAGAAGGAATTATAAGGCAAGCAAACATGATTTGCTTCAACATTTGGTTTCTGATAGTTAGTTGATTTTGCATGGAGAAGAATGATAAAGATGTCCCAGTGAAACAGGTAGATGATTGACAGATGATAGAGATCATGGAAAGATGGAGGAGGAGGAGGATAAAGCAGGCAGACACAAGATCAATAGATGACAGATGATAGATAGATAGATAGATAGATAGATAGATAGATAGATAGATAGATAGATAGATAGATAGATGGATAATAGATGGATAGATGGATAGACAGACAGACGATGATGGATGGATGGATGGATAGTTAGATGATAAACAGATGAAGATGAAATTAATGTTCATTTCTAACCATATAAATGATTCTTCTCCAAGACTAACTATGTACTGTATGTGTATAAACATATATACTGCTTTATTAAAGTAAAACAATGCAGTACTGCTCTAATTCCTGCGAAAAAATAATATAAAGATACAAATGTCAAGACTTAACACATTTCAAATGCTGCTAAATCATATGATTTAAATTATCAGAACTTTTACAAAAAGCCCACGTTCAATCATTAAGACCTAAAAAGAAAAAAAAAACAACGCCTGAAAATATGTAACAACAGAACATCTCAAAGGAATTTGGCCATTTGTTTAAAAATTATTTTCCCTACTGTCAAAAGAGAGTGAGCCCTTATTTTAAGAAAAAAGCATACATCAAAAATTCCCTTCTTTGTAATTCTTCCAGTCTTGTATCATTATTTTGCTTTTCCCCATGCACAAAATACAATCCTCAGACATTATGTAGGTTTGTTTGTTTTTTTGCTTTAGAGTTGTATGCACTGTGTGAAAGAGCAGGAAGTAACTGTGTGTGTATGTGGGTATATAGAGTGCAATATTATTGAATTACAGGTCAGTGTTTTCTGTTTTATTGAGTTCCTCTTCTTATTACTATGCTGCTTGTTCTTATGAATTTTTCCAGAGATGTTTTCTTTATGCACACAATGTGCTTATGTGAAAGGAAACATCAAAGCTATCAGCTGGACAGATGTGGAGGTTAAGTGCTGGACTAGTTTGGGAGAGAATCCAAGTTAAAAAAAAAAACCCATTTGAACCCAGAAAGATTTCTAACAAGAGCTACCCTTCAGCTCAACTCCTTTTTACATAGTGATTTTGCAAGGACCAAGAGAGCAGAGAACGAAGTATGCCTCCTTAAAGTCTGCAGAGAGTGGGCGGGACCCACAGGCAATCATAAATAAATAAAAGTGAAATATTGATGTTGAGAAATGAACCTGGAAGAAGCCATCTATATATATATGTGTACATATTTCTGCTAATGAAAATGAATGGAGCAGCTCATCATTCTTTCCTGCAACTCATGTTACACTGTTCAAAGTTGCAACAATGGCCTGATTGATCAAGAGCCATTTGTATCATGTGAATATTCAAACCTCATGAATTCATATGATGTGGGCAGGGCTGCCACAAAGAAGAGGTTGGCGGCAGGGGTGTGTGTGTTTCAACCTATTCTCCAAAGCACCTGAAAGCCGGACAAGAAGCAATGGATGGAAACTGATGGAGGGGAGAACCAACTTAGAACTAAGCAGAAGTTTCCTAACAGAAAAATAAATAACCAGTGGAATGACTTGCCATCCAGAAGTTGTTGTTGCTCCAATACTTGAGGTTTCTAAAGAAGAAATTGGACCATCAGTTGTCTCTAGAGGGTCTCCTGTTTGAGCTGGGAATTGGATGAGAAGACCTCCCTGTCCCTTCCAACCAGGGGTGGGTTCCTGCCAGTTCTTACCTCTTCTATAGAAGAGGTTCCACAAATCTACAGTGCTGTTTAGAACCGGTTCCAGCTCCCTCCCCCCACCCGTCCGCACATCATCAAGATGAAGAGTGAGAGGAGGAATTCTGGGAGTTGAAGTCCACAAGTCTTAAAGCTGTCAAGTTTGAACACCCTTGGGGTTTTTTTTCTTAAGGGTTAGGGGTGCAAGGGTCTTGTAACTTGAGAGTTTTAAGACTTGCACACTTCAATGCCAGAGTTCCTGAGCCAACATGACTGGAGGAGGAATTCTGGGAGTTGAAGTCCACAACTCTTAAAGCTGTCAAGTTTAAACACCCCTGGTTTTTTTTCTAAAGGGTTAGGGGTGCAAGGGTCTTGTAACTTAACAGCTTTAAGACTTGCGTGCTTCAAATGCCAGAGTTTCTGAGCCAACATTTTGGTTGCTAAGCAAGAGCGTTGTTAAGTGGGTTTCACCACATTTTACAAGTTGGCCACGCCCACTGGGTCACATGGCTGGCAAGCCACTCCCACAAAGCAGGCCACACCTACAGAAGAGGTTGTAAAAAAATTTGAAACCACCACTGCTTTCAACTCTGTTATTCTGTTAAATAAAGATAGCAAGAGCACTTAGCACTTAGACTTATGTACCGCTTCACAGTGCTTTACAGACCTCTCTAAGCGGTTTACAGAGTCAACATATTGCCCCCAACAATCTGGGTCCTCATTTTACCCACCTCGGAAGGATGGAAGGATAAATCAACCTTGAGCCTGGTGAGATTCGAACTGCCAAATTGCAGGCAGCCGGCAGTCAGCAGAAGCAGCCTGCAGTGCGGCATTCTAACCACTGCACCACCTTGGCTCTAAGATGTGTTTGCTAGCCACAATATATGTGCCATGTTCCTTAGCCCAGCCCTTTGTGCACTGATGTTCAATGTGTGGGCTCTCCTGTTCCAGAAATAGAAGCTCCCCATTTCAGATGTTTGACTTCAGTCCAGGCGATGAGCTTCTGGACATTTAATGAAAAGTTTTGCTAAAGGTTCCCATTTTTATCTATTCATGAAATAGGAAGAATGAAGAAGATCCCAAATAGGTTCGAGGTCAGTGATGGCTAACCTTTTGGTTGTTGGGTGCCAAAAATATGAGTATGCACATGCAATAGCGCTTGTGTGTGACGGCACTCATAATGCAAAGTGCGGCCTCACATGTGCATGCATGCACAGCCCCTCCATGCTCCCCCCCCATGTGTGCTCACCTCCAAGCTGAGCTTGGTATTTCCTCGTGGGGAGCGGGCAGGGGAAGTCATTTTTGCCCTCCCCAGGCTCCAATAAATCCTCCGGTGCCTGGGGAGGGTAAAAATGGCTTCCCCTGGCCCTCCGGAAGGCCAAAAATCAGCTGGCCAGCATGCACATGCGTGCTGGAGCTGACGACTCGAGTGCCGGCAGATATGGCTCTGCATGCCACCTGTGGCACATGTGCCATAGGTTCCCCATCACCGTTCTAGGTGATGCAAGTTTCAACAAGCAAGTGAGGGACGGGAGATCATTTCCTAACAATGGAAAACACCTATGGCATCCTGCATGGTTTGGCCTTAAACTGTGACTCTTTGGATAAGTTACAAGGACCACGGCAGCCCTAGCCACGAAACCCAGTTTGGAAAGTCCCATGGTTGGGTTTATAGGCACCCCGAACCACCATTAAACCACATGATGTTGATAAATCCAATCTTGGCTTGAGACAGACCGCCCGGCACGTTCAGAGGTCACGCCATTGTGGTTTGTTTTTGTGAACAACGGCAACATGACCTAAAGAACATTGCCACAGGTCTAAGGACCTGACCGCAGAGTCAAGGTCACCTTTGAGCAATCACTCTTTCTGATAATCTGACAGAGAACAGCAAAAGGCACAATCACTTTGAAATAGGTGACCCAAAGCGCAAAAAATAATAATAATTGTGTTCTCCAGGACTTGGGCGTGCTGGATTTTTCAGAAAGGGGATACTCAAATACTTCCTGGATTTGTGGTTTACTTCAACTCACCGTCAGGCTCATAGCCAGCACCAAAAGATCCCATCTAAACGGAAATGCTTTGTTTGTGTTATGGTTCACTCCTGTGTGAGAAAGATAAAGGTATTTGCACAAGGACAGGGCACAGATTGGCCCAAAAGAAAGCGAGTATGGGATTTTGGAGTCTCTTGTGGATATTTTACTCCTAGCATGTCAAAGAGGCAGCAAGTACCTTTTCATCTTTCTGGCTTTTTCCAAATCTAGGGCACCACATGCCCTCTTCCCTTTTTCTTTTTGTAAAAATAGTTGTGCATTACTTTCGTTTGGGGATCACTGTTGGGACTTGTGCGAAGGCAGTTTTGCCTCCTGTGAGAACATTCATCTCCTTTCAACATGTGTGTGGGTGGGAAAGTTATAAATTACAGGCTCCAAGCTCAAGTTCAGGTAATGGGAAGGGCTGTTTTAAATAGTTATGTGATTAGCACACCCTTCTCCCAAATAGAACATATGTACATAGGAGGCCCATGTTTCACCTAGGAAGTGCAGGGTTATTTCTTATGGAAACTTGGGGACAAGACCCAAGAAAAACACACATACCCAAAATCATGTTGGGTCTATTGTCCCTGCCAGTAGATTCCTCTGAAACCAAAAGAGTTCATTGCTATGAGCCTGTGCTTAAAATGTTTGGTTATTCATGGGATCGCCTTGAACCAAGGGCAGATATACTTTCCTCTGTTATCCATGAAGTTTGCATGCCTTCTTCTTTGGTGCTGAGCCAAGAGAGGTGAAACGGTGGGTCCTGATGCAGTTTTTGAGGTCTGCTTCAAAAATTGTTTTAAAAACTGGTATATTCTTCCTGTTGGGGATGCGGTGGCTCAGTGGCTAAGATGCTCAGTGGCTAAGACGCTAAGAGCTTGTCGATTAAAAAGTTCGGCAATTCGAATCCCTAGTGCCTCGTAATGGAGTGAGCTCCCGTCAAATGTCCCAGCTTCTGCCAACCTAGCAGTTTGAAAGCATGTAAAAACGCAAGCAAAAAAATAGGTACCACCTTTGGTGGGAAGGTAACAGCGTTCCATGAGCCTTCGGCATTTAGACATGCTGCCCACATGACTACGGAGACATCTTTGGATAGTAATGGTTCTTCGGCTTTGAAACAGAGATGAGAACCGCCCCCTAGAGTCAGGAACGATTAGCACATACGCGCGAGGGGAACCTTTACCTTATATTCTTCCTCTCTGCATCTAATAAAGAAAGATAGATATGAATTGGATACTGATATGGACGTGGACATGGAGAAAGCTGCAGATATTGATATACAGTAGCCTTCTAGATCCGGTTTGGTCTACTGATTAAGACACCAGGCTACAGTAGAAACTGGGAGACTGAGAGTTCCAGTCCTGCCTTAGGCATGAAAGCCAACTGGATGACTTTGGGCCACCAAAAGACGGTGAGTTCTAGACCTGCCTTAGGCATCGAAAACTGGTTGGCTTACTTTTGGCCAGTCATTCTTTCTCAGCCTAACTCTTTTCCCACACTTGTTCCTATGGAGAAAATTGGAGGAAGAAGTTGCCAGATATGTTCTCTGCCTTGAATTATTGGCAAAAATAATGAAAGCGGGATACAAATAAATGAATAAATAAACAGATATGAAATTCTCGACAATTACTTGGTGCAAGGTTTCTTTGAGTACCAGTTTGTAATGCCTTGGTAAAACCACACTTGGGATACTGCATCCAGTTCTGGTTAGCACAACATAAAAAGGCATTGAAAAGAGTGCAGAGAAGAGCAGCAAAGATGATGAGGAGGACTAGAGCAGGGGTGTCCAAACTTGGGAAGCTTAAGACTTGTGGACTTCAACTCCCAGAATTCTGCTGGCTGGGGAATCCTGGGAGTTGAAGTTCACAAGTCTTAAGCTTCCCAAGTTTGGACACCTCTGGACTAGAGGTTAAAACATATAAAGAACGGTTGCTGGAATTGGGTATGTCTAGTCTAGTGAAAAGAAGGACATGATAGCAGTGTTTTAATATTTGAGAGGCTTCTACAAAGGTGAGAGTGGGGGGTCAAACGAATTTCCAAAGCACTAAAATGTAAGACAAAAAGCAATGGATGGAAACTAATCAAGGAGAGGAGCAACCTAAAAGTAAGGAGAAATTTCATAACGGTGAGAGCAATCAACCATTGGAACAGCTTGCCTTCAGACGCTGTGAGTGCTTCATCACTGAAGACTTAAAAAAAAAAGACTATACAGCCATTTATCTGAAATGGCATAGGGTCTCCTACTCAGGGGGTTGGACTAGAAGACCTTCAAGATCCCTTCCAACTCTATTATTCTATATCCGATGTTTGTATAGGCCACATACCTTTCATTGAAGCCAAGGCTGTGTAACAGTTTACCCAACTGTTTTGTTAGATTGATCCATGAAAATAATTCCATACCGCCAAAAAGGAATCTCAGATTTGCAGCCAATTGTAATTGGCCTAAAACACTTGCCCTAAATCAACGATAAATTCTGCTTTTGTTTCTCCCCCCTCCCACCCCACCCCTCTATTTATTTCTCATCTGCCAAAGTGCAAATATGCAGACTATGTTCATTCAGCTAATCAGCTTTCTTCAATCGGATGAAAACCATGCTTTTAACTATGTTACAAGACAATCTTAGGCATGTGTATTCAAGATAGCTCAGTGCAGTAATAAATAACATGCAATCAAATCACAGCCATGGATCCTTTGAATTTAAAATGGGGCTCCTTTTGCATGGGCTATCATTTTGTCTTCCTGAAACATCTTTCCCATCTCAACAAATTCTGCTGTCAGGCCTCCAGAATACACAATGAATTGAAACAATTAAACGAATTCAGCTTCTGACCTCCCTTGAATGCTGTGGTCTCCAAAGCTGTGCGGTAAAAAATACAGTATGCACAGGACCATGGTGTGCAAGTATTAATTATGCATACATTTTTTTTTCTTCAGAAAGCAAAGTTCTCCAATCCAATGTCACCTTTGAACCTGGTTTGGAAATAATAAAATGCGAACGTGAGTTTTACGATCCACTTCCACCAGATGGGTGAGATAAAATGTACAATGGCTTCTTGGAATAACTGCTGGAAGCATTTCCCAATAAGATAACAAACAGGCGAATTATTTATCTTCCAACATCCTTTTCATCTTGCCTTTCATTCAGAAGAAAAGTGAAAGTATTAAAGACCGCTTGAAAGAACAAATGATGTGGCAATGAAATCACACCTGGCTGGCAAGGTAAGAGGATAAGGAGGGAAGGGAAGGTAGAGCTTTAGGTCAAGAGTTTCTAAAATTGTAACCACCCGGTCTCTTGTATAAAAGACAGTTTTATAATTGAACCGACATCAGTTATAATTCAATGTAAAATTTTAAAAAATTAAAATAAAAGAAGGGAACCAACAGCTGACTGTCATTACTCTGCCTTAACTTCATGTTGTGACATGACTTTCCACATCGTGCCCATTAAATAATTCCTGATAGCTTTGAAATGGGCCGCATAAAGACAACCCAAGGGTTGGCCAAGATGCTGAGCTTGTCCATCAGAAAGGTCAGCAATTCGGCAGTTCGAATCCCTAGCACCGCATAATGGAGCGAGCTCCCATTATTTGTCACAGCTTTTGCCAAGCTAGCAGTTCGAAAGCATATAAAAATGCAAGTAGAAAAATAGGAACCACCTTTGGTGGGAAGGTAACAGTGTTCCATGCGCCTTCGGCGTTTAGTCATGCTGGTCACATGACCATGGAGACGTCTTTGGACAGCGCTTGCTCTTTGGCTTAGAAACGGAGATGAGCACCGCCCCCTAGAATCGGGAACGACTAGCACATATGTGCGAGGGGAACCTTTACCTTTACCGTACCACCAAAGAACTGTATCAGTAGCCCTCGACTTACAGTAGTTCACTTAGTGACTAAAACGCACTGAAAAAAGTGTCTTGCGACCATTTTTCAGACTTACGACTGTTGCAGCATCCTCATGGTCATGTGATCAAATTTCAGCTGCTTGGCAACTGGTTTGCATTTATGATGGTGATAATGCAACAGAAATGGTCTCAATTGTGATCGTAAGTCGAGGACTACCTATTTTGAATGGGGCAGGAAATAGACAAGAAGAAAGAAGAATATGGTTAAGTTGTTTAGAGTAGGGGTGAGGATTCTGATATCTTTAAAATTTACTTTTAAATCATTTGTTCATGCCAAAAATGTTTGAAGCACAACACTGGATACCATGCTTGTTATATATATTTGCTGCCTTGATCTATCTATCTATCTATCTATCTATCTATCTATCTATCTATCTATCTATCTATCTATCTATCTATCTATCTTTCTTTCCTTCCTTCCTTCCTTCCTTCCTTCCTTCCTTCCTTCCTTCCTTCCTTCCTTCCTTCCTTCCTTCCTTCCTGTATATGAATACATATAGTATATTCTATATTATCAAGTATTAACTACTTTTGCTGCCAACATATACCAAGGCAGCAGATATACTTAATACTCCCTCATCCTATTTTCTTCCAACAACAACCCTGCGAGGTAAGTTGGACTGAGACAGAGTGACTGGCCAGTCACCCAGCTAGCTTACACACCTAAGGCAGGACTAGAATTTAGCTTTCATGACTCTTACTAGAACTTAGCTTTCATGACTAAGGCAAGACTATAACATTAAAATTAATGTTTAATTAAATATGAAATCTGTTTAATTGTGGAAATTCTTAGGAATGATCTGTAACCTTCCTATTGTATCTTATTAATCTACTATTAACAGGCAACTGACTCAAAACTTTGCAAGTTGTGAGACTTTCATTGCAAACATTCATTCTGCCAACTGTGAAACTTTGCATCCCAGGCATAGAGCTTAAAACCTTCTGATGATGAGTTTCCCATAACCTTAATATAGGGGTGTCAAACTCAATTTCATTGAGGGCTGCGTCAGGGTTGCATTTGGCCTCAGGGGGCTGGGGGGGCATGGGCATGGTGGGCATGGCCAGCTCAATGTCTTGTGTCGGGGGCACCTGTGTTGGCCAAGTGCTAAGGCAGGATTTCCCCCAGACCCTCCCTCCCTCTCATTATAACCTCCTTCCTTCCTTCCTTCCTTCCTTCCTTCCTTCCTTCCTTCCTTCCTTCCTTCCTTCTTTCCCTCCCTTCTTTTTCCTTCCCTCTTCCTTCTCCTTTCTTCTTCCTTCCCCTCTTTCCTTATTTTTTCTTCCTTGCTCTCTTCCCATCTTCCCTTCTTTTCCTTTGTCTTTCCTCTTTCCCTTTCTCCTTTCCTGTCCCTTCTTGCATGCTCAAATGCAAAAGGGGAAACAATTCTCCTTTTGTTTTGTTTTTAGTTTCTTTTGCTAGCCCTCTGGCAGCGAAAATGGGGCCCGGGGGAGCGCATGCGACCCTCCTGAGCTCCGTTTTTGCTGGCAGAGGCACAGTGGGCTGATCCTTTGCTGTTTCCAGGGCAGCCCCGTGGGCTAGATCTAAGCACTCCATTGACCGGATCCAGCCCGGGGGCTTTGAATTTGACACCCTATCCTTAATGCATGCATTTCCAAATGTATTCATTTATTTAGGTAATATACCAATAAAGGAGGGACATGGTGGCTCAGTGGCTAAGATGCTGAGCTCGTTGATCAGAAAGGTCGACAGTTTGGCGGTTGGAATCCCTAGCGTCGCGTAACGGAGTGAGCTCCGGTTACTTGTCCCAGCTTCTGTCAACCTAGGAGTTCGAAAGCATGCAAAAATGCAAATAGAAAAATAGGGAGTGGTGGGAAGGTAACAGTGTTCTGTGCTCCTTCCGCATTTAGTGATGACCATGGAGACGTCTTCGGATAGCACTGGCTCTTCGGCTTTGAAACGGAGATGGGAACCACCCCCTGTAGTTGGGAATGGCTAACATGTATGTGTGAGGGGAACCAGTAAAGGAGAAATCTAGGTAAATAGCTACAGTATAAAATACAGTGTGCATTTAATTTGCTAAACAGATCCCTGCACGAAACAGCTTGCAGTATAAATCTAAAAACAAAGAAACAAAAATAGTCCAGCTTTGCAGCCTTTACAGGTAATTGTTTCTTCTCAGTACACTGTGTGCCTTGTTAGTTGGGAAGAAATCCTTTCCCTGTGTGATTCATTCTTTAAACACTTTTCACTTTGTGACTCTGAATGCAGCCTTTTCCTTCCTTATGTGTCAGCATTGTTCTTAAGATAAGGAGCCAAACATTGGCTCTAGGATCCAGGTAAGCTTCAGCTATCCAGCTCATTCACAAACTTCTCGTTTAGTTCTGAATAAACCTGGATCTCTGATTGGCTGAGATCATACGGACAACAGGGAGAAATCCATTAATTGCATTAATGGAAATGTGCAAATAGCCTTTACCTTCCAAAGTTGTTGTTTTTTTTCAAAAGGGGACTGGAATTTCATGGGTTTTTTTGTCCTTTGAAAATGTTTCATTTCTCATCCAAGAAGCTTCTTCAGTTCTGACTCTAACTTTTCAAAAGAAACTCCCCCACCCCAAGAAAGTCCAGTTGTTTTCTGTAAAAAATAAAATAAAATCACCTTTGGGACTGCCGTGACCTGGATGATTGAGAATCTCCATAGAGATTTAGCCTTTATCTTCATTTTATATTAATCTTTCCTGCAGTAAACCTGCAAAGGTGAAAGGACAGAAGAGATGCATATTTCTAAATTAGAAGAATATATATATAAAATAAAAACAAACAGAGGGATATAATCAGGGGTTGCCACAAAGAAGAGGGAGTCAAGCTATTCTCCAAGGCACCTGAGGACAGAACAAGAAGCAATGGGTGGAAACTAATCAAGGAGAGAAGCAACTTAGAACTGAGGAGAAACTTCCTGACAGTTAGAACAATTAATCAGTGGAACATCTTGCCTCCAGAAGTTGTGAATGCCCCAACACTGGAAGTCTTTAAGAAGATGTTGGATAACCATTTGTCTGAAACGGTATAGGGTTTCCTGCCTAGGCAGGGGGTTGGACTAGAAGACCTCCAAGGTCCCTTCCAACTCTACTATTGTATTGTATTGTATTGTATTGTATTGTATTGTACAATCAAGATCGAGTGAGGTACTAATACCACTCTATAAAGCCTTAGTAAGACCACACCTAGAATATGGCACCCAGTTTGGGCCACCACGCTATAAAAAAGATGTTGAGACTCTAGAAAAAGTGGAGAGAAGAGCAACCAAGATGATTAGGGAACTGGAGGTTAAAACGTACGATGAATTGCAGGAACTGGGCATGGCTAGTCTACTGAAGAGAAGGACCAGGGGAGGCAAGATAGCAGTGTTCCAATATTTGAGGGGCTGCCACAGAGAGGAGGTGGTCAAGCTATTTTCCAAAGCACCTGAAGGCCAGACAAGGAATAATGGATGGAAACCGATCAAGGAGTGATTCAACCTGGAAATAAGGATAAATTTTCTGACAGTGAGAGCAATCAACCAATGGAGCAGAAGTTGCCTTCAGAGGTTGTGGGAGTTTCATCAATGGAAGCTTTCAAGAAGAGACTGGACTGCCATCTGTCAGAAATGGTGTAGGGTCTGTTTGGGCAGGATATTGGACCAGATGACCTACAAGATCCCTTTCACTCTTGTTAATCTGTATCTATATCTAACTTTAGTCAAAATTAAAGTAAATGCTAAACACTGAATGCAATATGTCATGTCTCCCCACCCTATTGTTAGTTGCAATGTCATGTCCAACCCATTGTGACCCCCTGGACAACATTCCTCCAGGCCTTCCTGTCCTCTACCATTCTCTGGAGTCCATTTAAGCTCATGCCTAATGCTTCGGTGAGTCCATCCAGCCACCTCATTCTCTGTCGTCCCCTTCTTCTTTTGCCCTCAATCTTTCCCAACATTAGGCTCTTGAGTTTCATTTTCAGGATCTGGCTTTCTAAAGAGCAGTCAGGGTTGATCTCCTCTAGGACTGACCAGTTGGATCACCTTGCAATTCAAGGGACTCGCAAGAGTCTTCTCCAGCACCAGAGTTGAAAGGCCTCCATTCTTTGGCACTCAGCCTTCCTTATGGTCCAACTTTCACAGCCATACATTGCAACTGGGAAAACCATAGCCTTGACTATATGTACTTTTGTTGGCAGGGTGATGTCTTCAAAACGGCAGTAAAAAAAGTGACTTATGACCAAATCTTTCCACTTATGACCATTCCAGCATTCTCATGGTATAGATTCAGACACTTGGCAACTGTTGTATGCAACTGGCCTACAATGATTGCAACAATGTTGTGATCGCTATTTGTGACCTTCCATGTTGGTTCCCAACAACTAAAGTCAATGCAGGAAGCTGAAGGACCACATGATTCATCCAACAACCAAGGCAAAAGTCAGGTGCAACTCGCTTAAGAATCACCTAGCTTGGAAATGGAAAATCTGGTCCCAGCTGTGGTCATATGTCCCAGCTGTGGTCATATGTCAAGGACTGCCTGTGTCTGGTACCCAAAAAACCCCATCTCTGGATTTGTTTGATTGGCATTCCAGGCTGGCAATCTTAACAATCAGGTAATACTACCTAATGGGACTTCTAAGCAGATTTGCAAAAGATCGCTCTGTTCTTTCTAATGACTTCCTGAGAATTTCAGTTTCAGATAACCTAGATAAAGAAAGAAAAGCTTAATACTGATTGCAGAAGTTATAGTTTATCCCCAGCTGATGGGTCATTAAATGAAGATCAAGGAACAGGTCACTTCTAATGCCAGCTGAAAAGTATAGCAGTAATAATTAGCTAACTGCCGGCAAGAGATTGAAGACCTTTTAGAACATACAAGATAGAGTCATAAAGCTGGACGGGACCCCAGAGGTCTTCTAGTCCAACCATCTGCTCAAGGCAGAAGACTTTATACCATCCCAGTCAAATGGTTATCTAGTCTATTTTGGGAAACCTTCAGCCACATGATTCATCCAACAACCAAGGCAAAAGTCATGAAATCAGGTGCAACTCGCTTAAGAACCATCTGGCTTGGAAATGGAAAAGCTGGTCCCAGCTGTGGTCAACCACAACTCTGGGAGGAAAGCTATTCCATTATGTTGAAGATGTTGCCTAGTTGGGTAACAAAAAACATCTGCAAATAAACAACCAAGCTCAGAGAGCACCAAGGAATCTACAGCTTATTTAAACCCAGGTTAACAAATATAATTACAGGCATCGTGGTGGCAAATGATGTCATGTATATCCTAGTATCAGTATGCATAGGGTACAGATAATTTACTGACTTGATTTCATTTGCACAATGACATTGCGTTACATGTGACAGGACATTGTGGCATCTTCCGAAGAGCTACAATTTACATAGCATGCTGTGTCCTCAAAACAAACCCTTCTATTCTATTCTATTTCATTCCATTCCATTCCTCTAGAAATTATCTGCAGTTCTAGGAATCATGTCTTGTTACATCCCCTTCCCAGAGTTCATTCTAGTAGTCTTTCACACCAGTGACGTGCGGTGAGGTTTATGGTTGGTGAGGCTGGTGACATCATCAGCGCGAGCCGCGGTCCCCTTCATGTTGACTCAGGAAGGCGGGGAATGGGACCATGTGTGCAGGAGACTGAAGCTGCCTCAGCCTCCTGCACACGTGGTCCCATTCCCCTCCTTCCTGACTCCTGAGTCAACATGAAGGGGACCACGGAGCGCGCTCTGTGGGACCGCAGCTCACGCTCCACGGTCCCCTTCATGTTGACTCAGGAAGGCGGGGAATGGAACCATATGTGCAGGAGGGAGGCTGAGGCTAGAGGAGCCTCCTGCACACGTGGTCCCATTCCCGGACCACGTGTGCAGAAGGCTCCTCAGCGCCTTTTCCCTTTTCCCTTTTTTAAAATGTTCATGATGAGAGCAGTGAGGCTCTGCCTCCCCTGCCTCCCCTGACCGCACATCCCTGTTTCACACGTAGCATAAACTGAAACCCTTTTTGATCAAACCTTTCTTCCTTTGTGGTCTGCTTGGAGTAGGCCTCTTACACGCCCACCATTCATACAATCCATCACTCTGTAGCACGAAGCTCCACATTAGCATTCGAAGATGCCACTCTACGATGATTGGCATCAATGCTAATGACAATGTACTGGCATTAGCATTTTGATCCATGGTTCATTAATTACCACAGTTATACATGGCTAACATATTGTAACAAGCCCATATGGTAAACTCCTTTGCTTGTGTCGATGCTCTCGGGGGAAAAGAAACAAAGAGGGGCTATGCATCAGGGAGCATTGCAAACAGCCTCCCCAGAAAATCATTGTGTGTTTTCTTTTCTTTCCTTCCCCCTAATGCTTCACACACAATTGTTGTCATCCCTTCTCAGTAGATCCAACCAGGAAACCATAAAGGCAAATATCACTTTTATGATAAATATAGAGTAATAGAATCTTGAATGCCTTTCCTATCCTTATCTTCCCAAGTACCAGGGAAAGTCTTGTTGAGATATTTTCTCAGTTCGCATTCCTACCCCAGACTCAGGCCTCTTTTATCTGATTGTTAATTATTTGGTAGTGACTCCTCTCCTGTCCCTCAAGGCCATTCCCTCTACCCTTCACATCTGCTCATACGGTTCTCCTGAGCTTTGCCTATCACTGGAGGAACAGATTTCTGCTGGCTGTTTCCACAACATCCAAGGAGACCTAAAAGAGGGTCTTCAAAGAACGCAGGCTGACGTTGTCCCAGAGGTCTAGCAGAACAGTTTTGCTGTCCAATGGGGATTGTTGTGCTCAAAAGGGACAAGGATGCTTCTTAGGGGTTCTTGGTGTTCTCCGTGCGTGGTTGTTTTCTTGCGGACGTTTTATTACCCAGACTAGGTAACATCATCAGTGCTAGTAGGGAATAGGGTTTGTTTTCTACTCCCTACTAGCACTGATGATGTTTTTAGGGAATAATTATAAAATTGAACCGGAGGAAACATGGTGAGATGGTGCAGCCTTAGCTGTACCTGAGCCAGAAGAAAATTATCTCCCCAAAATAAGATGCATCACAGGTCAGTTTTAACCCACGTTGGTTGCTTTGCTACAACTGAATAACAGATTTGGAAGGGATTTCAGAGGTCATTTAGTCCAACCCTTTACTCAGGCAGGAAACCCTACAGCCGTGATGGTGAACCTATGGCATGTGTGCCACAGGTGGCACACAGAGCCGTCACTGCAGGCCTGCGAGCCATCGTCCCAGCTCAGCTACACCACGCCTGCGCCTCCTGCCAGCCAGCTGATTTTGGGGTCTCTACCGCACATGCGTAGGGGGCAGGGGGCATGTGGGAGTTGCGTGCACATGTGCACAGTGGGCAGGAAGCAAGTGTACATGCGCGTGGACAGGGGGCGAGTGCACATGCATGGGGGCGGTGGGTACGGTGCCCCCCCCATGGCCCGTTTCTGGTCTCAGGAGGCTGCAGGGAGGCCCGCTAAGCCCAAAACGGGGCACGGAGGTGTGTGTGCACATGAATGTGGTGGGAGGGGGAGCACTGGGGGGTCACATGCACAGGGGGTGGGGCACATGGGGGGTGTTGCACGCGCATTGCATTATGGGTGCGGTCACGCAACAACAAAAAGCTTAGCCACCCATGCCCTATACCATTTCAGACAAATGATTGTCCAATCACTTCTTAAATACTTCCAATATTGGAGCATCCATAAGAGGAAGTCGTTCCACTGATTAATGGTTCTAACTGTCAGGAAATTTCTCCTTAGTTCCAGGTTGGTTCTCTCCTTGATTAAGTTCCACCCATTGCTTCTTGTACTGTCTTCAGGGGCTTTGGAAAATAAGTCAACTCTCCCTCTTCTTTATCGCAATCCCACTTCGCATGATAAGATCAACCAAAACTCAATTTAACCCCAAGCATGACTACACTATTCCATTCAAGTGAGAATCATTACCCCAGGGAATGACCTGTCAGCTGATATATTGTTTTCAGCATCCCATCAATTAGGAGGTCTATGTGGCACAATGACACACATCAGGGGTGGGTTCCTGCCAGTTCTAACCTCTTCTATAGAAGAGGTTCCACAAATTTACAGTGCCGTTTAGAACTGGTTCCAGCTCCCTCCCCCCGCCCGTCCGCACATCATCAAGATGAAGAGTGAGAGGAGGAATTCTGGGAGCTGAAGTCCACAAATCTTAAAGCTGTCAAGTTTGAACACCCCTGGGTTTTTTTTCTGAAGAGTTAGGGGTGCAAAGGTCTTGTAACTTGACAGCTTTAAGACTTGCACACTTCAATGCCAGAGTTCCTGAGCCAACATGACTGGAGGAGGAATTCTGGGAGTTGAAGTCCACAAGTCTTAAAGCTGTCAACTTTGAACACCCTTGGGTTTTTTTTCCTAAAGGATTAGGGGTGCAAGGGTCTTGTAACTTGACAGCTGTAAGACTTGCGTGCTTCAAATGCCAGAGTTTCTGAGCCAACATTTTGGTTGCTAAGCAAGAGCGTTGTTAAATGAGTTTCACCACATTTTACAAGTTGGCCATGCCCACCCAGTCCCATGACTGGCAAGCCACTCCCACCCAGTCACATGGCCAGCAAGCCACTCCCACCACATGGTCGGCAAGCTACTCCCACAAAGCAGGCCACACCTACAGAAGAGGTTCTAAAAAAAATTGAAACCCACCACTGACACACACACACACAGGAGGTTCTTAATAGGCTATGTGGGAAACTGTGTCTGCATGTGTAGCTTCCACCGCTGGGATGGGTGGGTGAACGATCAAAATTGGTGTGATGGTGGACAGAGCATTGTTCTGTCTCCTTTGAACATGCAGGTCAACACACAGGCACGTACACAAGTGCAGGGCTTGCCTTGTGATGCTGCTTCTGCCTTCTTGCTAACTTTGAATGTTTTGCAAAGATAGAGCAAAATGGAGAAGCATTCAGAAAAGGGTTAAATTTTACGTTCTTTTTCTTCTTGTTCTGTGCTGTTAATTTCTTTGGCTTATTATTTCTTTTTTTTTCATTCTCTGTGCTCTGCATAATGTTGTTTATCCCCAAAGAGACTAGTGGTGTGTGTGTGTGTGTGTATTCTTGCATCTTCCTTCCAAATAAAGATTCAAGATAATACACTTTGCAATAACAGTGTTTTGTAATATTGAGGGGTGGTGGTGGAGGAAACAACTTAAAGATGCTATCCTTTTTTTGAAGATGATCCAGACATGGTGCTCCTCCCAGATTCTTTCCTCTGCCAGCTCTTTCCCGTAGACTTGCTATCATTTTACATATATGTCTGTGTGTGTGTGAGAGAGAGAGAGCAAGAGAGAGAGAGAGTAATCACAAAAATACATTTGACAACAATGACTATAAACATTCAGGCAAATTGTTTGGTGATCTAAGACTGAAGTGATTATTAAGAGGACATCAGATGACCAACTCGGATTAGCTCCCATGTGAATACTGTGTTCACGTATCAGATAGATCTCAGTTTGTCTAACCAGGATTTGCTGAAGAAATCTCAGCTAGCTGGGTTCAGCCAGTATGCTAAGCCACACTCCATAATGTACTCACCACAATGGCTGCTTCACACTGAATAACAGAGTTGGAAGGGACCTTGGAGGTCTTCTAGATCAACCCCTTCCTCAAACAGGAAATTCCATATCATTTCAGACAAATGGTTGTCCAATCTCTTCTTAAAAACCTCCAATATTGGAGCACCTATAATTTCTGGAGACAAGTCATTCCACTGATTAGTTGTTATAACTGTCAGGAAATATATCCTTAATTCTAGGTAGGTTCTCTCATTGGTTGATTTCCATCCATTACATCTTGTCCTGCCTTCAGATTCTTTGGAGAATAGATCGACCCCCTCTTCTTTGTGGCAACCACTGAAATATTAGAACATTGCTATCCTGTCACCTCCAGTCCTCTTTTCATTAAATTAGACATACCCAATTCCTGCAACCATTCTTTGTTTTAACCTCCAGTTCTCCTAGCCATCTTTGTTGTTTTTCTCTGCACTCTTTCTAGAGTCTCAACAGCTTTTTTATATTGTGTCAACCAAAACTGGATGCAATATTCCAGGCATGGTCTTACTAAAGCACTATAAAGTGATATCAAACACAAATAAATTGTATTATAACCCAAGATGTTGTGAGTTGACCTTTGGTGACCGCTGTTTGCAAAATCCCAAGACGTCTGTGGCAGAGGCATGGTAGAGGCTGTCAAAATCTCAAAATAAGAACTACAACTGCACAATTAAAGCCCCACCTTTCTTTCATAGATATAACCACCATCTTATAACCACCATCTCAACAAGAGCCGAGGTAGTGCAGTGGTTAGAGTGCAGTACTGCAGGCTACTTCAGCTGACTGCTAGCTGCACTTCAGCAGTTCAAATCTCACCGGCTCAAGGTTGACTCAGCCTTCCATCCTTCTGAAGTGGGTCAAATGAGGACCCAGATTGTTGGGGGCAATAGGCTGACTCTGTAAACCGCTTAGAGAGGGCTGTAAAAGCACTATTAAGCGGTATATAAGTCCAAGTGCTACTGCTATTGCTATCTTCATTTAGTTTGATGTCCTCTGCAACTCCCGTGATAGAGAAGGCCATTTCTAAGCCCCCAATGCAGAGAAACCTGTTGGGATAAAATCAAGCAGTCTGGTCTAGTTGACATTTTTCAAATTCTTTCCAGCAGCCTAGTTTTTTTTTTTTCTTTTAATTAATAAAGCTCTACGTAACCAAGATTGTGGATCCAATTGTCTGTGTCTCCAAGTCGAAATCTTAACTGGTCCAGGTCTTAAATGGCAGGCAAGCTGCAGCCTTAAGCGAGTTCATCCGCTGAAGACAGTAATTACCCATTTTCTGTCTAAACGAGATTGGGCGGCAACCGCCGATCCCAGCTGAAATATCTGGAAAGAGTTTGCAGTAACCCATAGCAACTGTGGCAGCATGTGGCAAATATATCTCAAGAATGCATTCCAAGGCACCTTTTACACCCTGCTCTGGTGTGTCACTATCAAAATATAAGCCCAGCGGTTGAGCAATGACAGCGGTGGACAACGGTAGCGTTGACAAGCATGCGATGCCGTTTCATGTTTCCAGCTGCCGTCCGGTGCCTGCCAGTCGCTCAGTGATTGATCTTAAAACCTGGGATGGCCTACTTAAGACGATAGCGAATCCAATCTGGATGAAATTGAGCAACTACAAGTACTGACTGGTGGGAAACCTAGTGATTCACCTGTCAAATATGCAAGAATGGTTAGCAAGGAATTGTGTGTGAACGCAGGGAAGGTTTAGATTTATGAAGAGTTCAGCTGGAAATCCTTCCACCCAATCCCGAAGGATTTCATTCTTTATACAATTCCTGCGTGATTCAGTGTCAAATTTTAGAAAAGACAGTTCTTGGCCAGACTAAGAATTGGTACCTTTCTTCCTGTCTGAGCAAAGCATAAAAATAGGATTATCTGGCCTTTTCGGTATTCAGGTAGTCTTCGACTTAAGACCACAATTGACTCCAAAATTGCATTTGCTAAGCAAAAACAGTTGTTAAGTGAGTTTTTCTCCATTTTACGAGCTTTCTTGCCACAGTTGTTCAGTGAATCACTGCAGTTGTTTAGTTAGTAACAACTTTGTGAAGTTAACCTGGCTTCCCTGTTGACTTTGCTTGTCAGAAGGTTGCAACATGAATCTCAGAGGTGGGTTCCTACCAGTTTGGACCAGTTCGGCCGAGTAGGTAGTAACTTGGCCTGCCACCCCCCTAAACCAGTTTTATCTTGTTTTTTTTTGCTTCTGTGCACATAACACTTATCAAGCACGCCCCCGAAGCGCATCCCTGAGTGAACCAGTAGTAGCAGAAGCCGGAACCCACCCCTGATAAACCTGGAACATTCATCATAAATATGAATCCATTGCCAAGCATCCAAATTTGGATGATGTGACCACGGGGAAGCTGCGATGGTTATAAGTGTGAAAAGTAGTCATTTTTACACCATCTTTTTCCAGTGACGTTGTAACTTCAAACAGACACGAAATGAATGTTTTTTAAGTCAAGGACTACCTGTTTTTTTAAAATATCATTGACTAAGGGAGATTTGGCTAAGGGGCAGGAAAACAGGTGGTGGCTCTTGCCCAATGTCACTGTCAATCAACCATCTTGGATCTGATGATCAACTTCATAGATGATTCTAATTCAACCGTGGATTGCTCGATCTTTATAAACCACCATTGGCTCAGTTCATCCAGGTTGGATTTACCTTTAACCCAGTTTCAGTATAAGAAGAAATGTGGATGAGGATGGAGAATCATTGGGATTCCTATGCCAAGTGGGGCAGTTTCAGAGGTGAAATCCAGCAGGTTCTGACAGGTTCTGGAGAACTGGTGGCAAAAGTTTTGAGCGGCTCGCCCCAGAGTGGGGTGGGAATGGAGATTTTGCAGTATACTTCCCCTGCCATGCCCACAGAACCAGTAGTAAAAAAATTTGAACTTCACCACTGGGCAGTTTGCAAATGAAAGAGATTATTTGTAGCACAGGGTTGAACTCAGGGGTAGGATTCAGCCGGTTCGGACCGGTTCGAATAAACCAGTAGTTCCGGCGATCAGGTGGCCCCACCCACCCACCCCTGTGCTAGTCTGTCTTATATTTCCTTTGTTTGAAGTCCAGTTGATAGGCGTGGCAGAGCAGATTGCTGAGCCTCAGCTGTTTTACTTACTGGGACTGCAGTGGTGGGTTCTGGATCCCATTGCAACAGATATGGTGCAACAGGGCTGGGCGTCCATCATATGCACGTGTGCAGCACACACGCAGTGTGCGCATGCATACTTACCACCCGTGATGCTCTGAGACGCTCCAGCTGCCCTCCGTGTGCGTAAGCCCCGATCAGCTCAAATACAGGTAAGGAGAGCAGGCGGGTGGGTGGGCCCTCCAGAGCACCATACCGGAACGGTACCTGGTGCTCCCAGCAGGCACCAGTACACCCGTACCAGGGCGGACCGGTTGTATCCCACCACTGCAGGGCTGCTGTAGAAGGTAAGTTTTACAGCTTTTTTCAAACATACTGCGTGCCCAGCGAATCAGTTGGTACACCAGTTGAATCCCACCACTGGTTGAACTGTGGGGTCCTTGGTGCCCTTTGAACTTGGGGATCTTCTTGCAAATATTTCATTATCCAACTAGGTAACATCATCAGTACTAAAAGTTCTTTATTTATATATGAATGGCTTGCCCTGTCAGTATTAGTGGCATATTCTTGATGGTTCCTTGATTATGCTGTTGTTTACTGTTAGCTTATTTGTATGAGTGGGGAGTGCTTTGATTGGGATGTTGTTTACAGCTTGGTTGCAGGGTAGAATTAGTTTAGAATTAATCTTGGTGTGTATCTCTGCTTATCTATGTGTTGACTGTTGGTGAGGAGACATCTGAGTCTTTTTGTTTCCTTTCTGGCTTTTTGATTGCCTCTTTGGAATGGCAGGTAGATGTTGGTTATCTTTATGTACCTGTTGATGGCTAATTTATCGTAATTGCCAGGCAGTTTGTTTTTCCCACTGAGAGTAAATAAATTTTTGGGAGCAGGAGAAGATCAAAGAAGCCAAACTGTCTTTCCCTGTAAAGGTAAATGAATGTGGAAAGATGCACAAGATGGAATATTCAACTTTATTTTGAGAACAAGAGTAAAATATCATATTGGCTGTTTTTGTGCCTGCTCGTCCAACAATTTTAGTAGCTGCAAAATTGAATGTATGTCCTTGTTTATCGCAACGTGAGGCTACATCTCATGGAATGCATTTGAAAGGATGAGCATCTCATTTTCTTTACTGCTGACAAAATAATATTAGAGGTCATGGAGTCACAGGATTTGGTTTTGTGAATCATGGAAATCACTTTGGAATTTTATTTTAATCTGCATCAGTAGATTTATGGGGAAATCTTTTTAGGATTATAGATATGAATTTTATGTTAAATCATGTCCCTAAATTTTGGAATCTGACTATACTTGAAGAGTTATGACTACACCGGTCCTGGGATATAGCTGAGAGAATTATTTTAAGAAACTGGAAAAGTACTATTATTCTACATCTACATATTAAGGCTTGGATTCAAGAAATGTGTAATTTATGTGTTTTGAAAAGGCATTTTTATCTACTTATAAAAAAATTGATGCAATATGTTTCCCTTTGGCACAGATTTCCTGACAGTTTCTTACAATAGAGCATTATAATTTATTCTTTTTAATTAAGGGTTAGAAACTTTTAAATATTGTTTAAAATTTGATGGATATGAGATATATATAGATAGCCTGTAATCCGTTTTTGTCATTTCTTTCCTTTCTTTTGCACGTGTGTGTGTGCATTCATGTGTGTATGTGTGTTCAGTTTGCTTTTGTTTTTTTCCACTGTATTTTTATTTATTTATAAAATTTGCTAGAATAGAATAGAATAGAATAGAATAGAATAGAATTCTTTATTGGCCAAGTGCGATTAGACACACAAGGAATTTGGCTTTGGTGCATATGCTCTCAGTGTACATAAAAAGAGAAGATGCATTCGTGAAGAATCATAAGGTACAACACTTAACAATAGTCATAGGTTACAAATAAGCAATCAGGAAACAATCAATATCAATAGAGTAGAATATAGAATAGAATTTAATACTAGAATAGAATAGAATAGAATAGAATAGAATAGAATAGAAAATGGAATGGAATAGAGAGATAGAAGAGGAGAGGAGAGAAGAGAAGAATGGAATGGAATGGAATGGAATAGAATAGAATAGAATAGAATAGAATAGAATTCTTTATTGGCCAAGTGCGATTAGACACACAAGGAATTTGGCTTTGGTGCATATGCTCTCAGTGTACATAAAGAAAAACTAAAATATATTCATCAAGAATCATAAGACACAACACTTAGTGATAGTCATAGGTTACAAATAAGCAATAGGAAACAATACCAATATAAATTGTAAGGATACAAGAACAGAGTTACAGTCCTGCAGTCATAAGTGGGAGGAGATGGGTGATAGGAATGATGAGAAGACTAATAATAATAGCATTAGTGACAGTGTTGAGGGAATTATTTGTTTAGCAGAGTGATGGCATTTGGGGAAAAATGGTTCTTGTGCCTAGTTGTCTAGTTGTGCAGTGCTCTATAGCCTCTATGCCCTCATTTTGAGGGTAGGAGTTGAAACAATTTAAATAAATAATAAAACAAATCATGAATGGATAGATAGCCAGGCAAACCAGAAGCATACTTTTTAGATACAGGTTCTGCTTCTTAAACTGCATGGTCACCATCTGGCACAGGGCCAATTTCTAGAGAGCCTTATGAAATCTTACCCATGGGAGCAGTTTCCTTTGAAGGGAGAGCACAGCTATTGTGGCTTTACAAGAAATTACACGCCACTTCCCCAGTTTTCTGAATGAATGCTGTTCCTTCTTTAAAAAGGAACATGTTAACTCTTTCACCTCTTCTGACTCACTGTTTCCTAAAGGAAATCAACCCTGATTTCTGCTCTTTGGCAGGGCAGAGATGGAAGCTGGAGGGAAAACTGAATGAGATGAAAAAAAAAAAAAGGAAAAGATGCCGAGTTTGAGAAAGATTGAAGACAAAAGAAGGGGACATCAGTGGATGAGATGGTTGGAAAATGTCCTCAACACAATGGACATGAGTTTGGGCAAACTCTGGGAGACAGTGGTGGACACAGAGAGGCTGGCATTCTATGGACTGGTCCATGGGGTTGCAAAGTCAGACATGACCTACAGACTGAACTGTTGTTACAATACAATACAATGCAATGCAATAGCAGAGCTGGAAGGGACCTTGGAGGTCTTCTAGTCGAACCCCCTGCCTAGGCAGGAAACCTTACACCTCTTCAGACAAATGGCTATCCAACATCTTCTTAAAGACTTCCAGTGTTGGGGCATTCACAACTTCTGGAGGCAAGCTGTTCCACTGATTAATTGTTCTAGCTGTCAGGAAATTTCCCCTCAGTTCTAAGTTGCTTCTCTCCTTGATTAGTTTCCACCCATTGCTTCTTCTCCTGCCCTCAGGTGCCTTGGAGAATAACTTGACTCCCTCTTCTTTGTGGCAACCCCTGAGATATTGGAAGACTGCTATCATGTCTCCCCTAGTCCTTCTTTTTCTTAAGCTAAACATACCCAGTTCCTGCAACCGTTCTTCATATGTTTTAGTCTCCAGTCCCCTAATCATCTTTGTTGCTCTTCTCTGCACTCTTTCTAGACTCTCCACATCTTTTCTACATCGTGGTGAGCAAAACTGGATGCAGTATTCCAAGTGTGGCCTTACCAGGCATTATAAAGTGGTATTAACACTTCACGTGATCTTGATTCTATCCCTCTGTTTATGCAGCCTAGAACTGTGTTGGCTTTTTTGGCAGCTGCTGCACACTGCTGGCTCATTTTTAAATAGTTGTCCACCAGGACTCCAAGATCCCTCTCACAGTTACTACTATTGAGCAAGGCACCACCTATACTGTACCTGTGCATTTCATTTTTCTTGCCTAAATGTAGAACCTTACTCTTTTCACCCTTGAATTTCATTTTATTAGATAGTGCCCAATGTTCAAGTTTGTCAAGATCCTTCTGTATATTAAGCCTATCTTCTGGAGTGTTGGCTATTCCTGCCAGCTTGGTGTCATCTGCAAATTTGATGAGTTCCCCATTTATTCCCTCATCCAAATCATTGATGAAGATGTTGAAGAGTACTGGGCCTAAAACAGAGCCTTGGGGTACTCCACTGTATACTTCCCTCCATGTAGATGCAGTTCCATTGAGGACTACACGTTGAGTGCGGTTGGTCAGCCAGTTACGAATCCATCTGGTGGTGATGCTGTCCAACCCACATTCTTCTACTTTATCTAGTAGTAGGTTATGGTCTACCTTATCAAATGCCTTACTGAAGTCCAAGTAAACTATATCTATGGCAGTCCTCTGGTCCACTAATTACAATTTACAATTGTTACAATTGTAAAAGAGACACCAGTTTTCAGGTGACCACTGTTCTGACCTTGGCTTCCCCAGCGGCATGAAGCTGAATCCTCATCCGGTTAAACCGCTTTTATTTAACTTACAGTGAATTCCTCTCCAGCAAAGTCTTTCTTCTCCCACAGTCTTTCAAGACCTTTATCAGGCTTGGAGAGTGGCCAGGGCGATATCTTTCAGATGCCGCAATACTTGGCAAGAATGCAGGAATGAACTAATAGTCTCCTGCAAACACCCCTCCCCTTTCGCTCCTCTTTTATTTCTTCTGGGAGGGGCCATTCATGGTCCACCTGTGGCCTTACTCCCAAGTCGACCCCTGTTCTTGAGCTGTTCCCTTCGTCTGGCAACTCTGCACATGCACACACTGGGAACAGGCTCCAGCTGTTCGTCTGTCTCACTGATGTCTGACTCCAAAGGCATCTGATAACTGTCAGGCAGCTTTGGTCCCATCTCTGTCTCCAATGCGGAGCCCTCATCAGAGCCTTCCTCAGACTGCAGGACTGGCCCATGTTCCTCCCCAACCTTCTCACTGCTGGACACTGGTGAGCCACAACAACCACCAAGATAATCACTTCCTCCTGAGGTGCCAATGCTACCTGTCTGCTTGCTGTATAAGATAAATCAAACTAACTCAGGCACCCTTCTATTGAATTGGGACTACTATTCCATAATACCTCATCAGAAAGCTAAACTAGAGCACATGGGATGAGGATTATATATCTTGTTCTTTTTTGGACACTAGGTCATGTCTGACTTTGTGACCCCATAGCATGCTGGGCCACCACTGTCTCCTGGAGTTTGCCCAAATTCATGTTCATTGAGTCGATGGCACTATCTAACCATCTTCTCCTCTGCAGTCCCCTTCTTCTTTTGATGATGATGATGATGATCAGAAGTGGTATTCTGCCAGTTCTGACTGGTTCAGCTGAACCGGTAGCGGAAATCATGGGTGGCTCTGTCCACTCACCCCGGTTCTACGTCATCCCATCTAGGCCCCCCTTTTTAATGCAAACCGCATGTGCAGAAGGCGGAGCGCATGCAAGTGCATGCTCACATTTGTAAACTGGTAGGGAATGTAAGTGAATACCAACGATGATGATGATGATGATGACGATGACGATGAAGAAGAAGAATAAGAATAAGAAGAAGAAGAAGAAGAAGAAGAAGAAGAAGAAGAAGGAAGAAGAAGAAGAAGGAAGAAGAAGAAGGAAGAAGAAGAAGAAGAAGAAGAAGAAGAAGAAGAAGAAGAAGAAGAAGAAGAAGAAGAAGAAGAAGAAGAAGAAGAAGAAGAAAACAACAACAACATCAAAAACAAAACCTGGGATACCAAATCTCAAGTCAACATGGCAAGATAAACCATCTACTAAACATGGATGACTTAAAAATGTATGCAAAAAGCCCCGTGGAACTTAAATCAATACTCAACACAGTTCAGCTGTTCAGCAGTGACATCAAAATGAACTTTGGACTTGAAAAATGTGCTATATTATTCATTCAGCGAGGAAAAATGAAAAAAAAAAAACCAGAAGGAATAGAACTGGGAAATGGAAATATAGTGAAAGCATTAGCAAAGGATGATGGCTACAAGTATCTAGGCATAATGGAAGCAGATAACACTTTGAATGGAAAAGTCAAAGAGTCAATGCAAAAGGAATACATCAGGAGGGTCGCAAAATATTAAAATCAAAGCTGAATGCTGGAAACATAATTAAAGCCATTAATACATGGGCAGTTCCAGTGATATGCTACTCAGCTGGAATCATCAACTGGACTCTGGCTGAACTGGAAAACCTGGACCGAAAAACACGCAAACTTTTGAATATGTACCATGCTTTACATCCATGAAGTGACATCGACAGGTTGTACCTGCCAAGAAAAATAGGGGGCAGGGGACTATTGCAAATCCATCAAACTGTAGAAGAAGAAAAACGAAGTTTGAATGATTATGTGAACCAAAGTACAGAAAAAATGCTGCAGGCGGTGAAAATGGAGAACAGCATAAAAACAACAGAAACAAAGGCAGAATATAAGGAAAAACAGCTGGATGACAGATTAAATAGATGGAAAACCAAAGCTTTGCATGGAGAGCACTTGAAAAACATTGAAGGAAAATGTGATGACAACTTGACATGGACATGGCTTAAGATGGGAACTATCAAGAAAGAAACGGAAGGTTTAATACTGGCTGCTCAAAAACAAGCACTACAAACTAATGCCATGAAAGTGAAGATACAAAAATCCACTGACAACTCAAACTGCCGACTTTGCAACAACAAAGTCGAAACTGTTTCACATTTAATATGTGAATGCAGCAAAATCTCGCAAACTGATTACGAAGCTAGACGTGACTGAGTTGCTAAATTAATCCACTCGCCATTATGTAAAAAAATATGATTTACCTGTATCCAGAAAGTCATGGGAACATAAAGTGGAAAAAGTTATCCAAAATGAGAAGGTGAAGATCTTGTGGGACTTTCGAATACAAACGGATCGTCATTTGGAGCACAACACGCCAGAGATCATGGTTGTGGATGGCTGAAGTGTACAGTTTATTGATATCACTGTTCTTGGAGATGCCAGAGTTGAAGAAAAAGAACTAGAAAAAAATCATGAAATATCGCGACCTAGCCATCGAAACTGCACGGCTATGGATGAAGCATGTGACAGTCATACCCATTATCATAGGGGCACTTGGTACCAGGCCCGAGAATTTTACAAGATACATCCACAAATTGCAGCTTCCTGCAATAACACCAGTGGAACTGCAAAAAACTGCGCTACTCGGAACATCTTATATTTGAAGAAGGTCCTTGGTTGATACCTAGGACGCTGGCAGAAAACTGTATCAACCATTAGCACCAGTCACTGGTATTTGTAATGCATTTTTGAATGTTCAGTTGGCTGAGTTCCACGTTTAATTAATAAAGTATATAATAATAATATCTCTAAGATGTCCATAACTCAGTAAAATAGTGATGTTCTGAGTTCCTTCCTTCTTTGGTAGAATAAGTGAATTACTTTATATGCAAATTCCCATCATTAGATTACAAAGAAAAACTTAAACGAATTAGTTGAGCAGTTTAAGATTTCATCATTCCCAGAGCAATTCCTCAGGTCACCATCTTTTTTTAGATGGTGTATATTTTTAGACTGAGTGTTCCTGGCATGAATCCAAACTGCAAAGCCCTACATACGTTTAGAGAAAGTGAAACAGCTGCCCTAGGTAACGAATAAGACAAAAGAAGTCAGTAGGAAGCCATATGAACATATGAAGAATGGTTGCAGGAACTGGGTATGTCTAGTTTGATGAAAAGAAGGACTAGGGAAGACTTGATAGCATTGTTCCAATATCTGAGGGGTTGTAACAAAGAAGAGGGAGTCAAACTATTCTCCAAGGCACCTGAGGGCAGGACAAGAAGCAATGGGTGGAAACTAATCAAGGAGAGAAGCAACTTAGAACTGAGGAGGAATTTCCTGACAGTTAGAACAAGTAATCAGTGGAACAGCTTGCCTCCAGAAGTTGTGAATGCCCCAACACTGGAAGTCTTTAAGAAGATGCTGGATAGCTATTTGTCTGACACGGTATAGGGTTTCCTGCCTAGGCAGGGGGTTGGACTACAAGACCTCCAAGGTCCCTTCCAACTCTGCTATTGTATTGTATTGTAAGCCCTTCCCTTTGGGTCTCCTAAGTTCACCTGTTCTTCTGGGAAATTGTGGAAAATGTGGTCCTATGACCCGTGTTCCACCACTAGTGTTCATCCACTAGCTGCCAGTGGATGAAATGTGGTGGAAGAGCATCATACATTTTGTGACCAAAGACAACTATGTCTTCAAGCAACCCTCATCATGTTCTACATGGGCTTGACTTGGAAGCTACAGAGAAGATTACTGTATTTTTCGGAATATAAGACACACCCTTTTTTCTTAAAAAAAAAAGGCTGAAGATCTGGGTGCGTCTTATACACTGAATACAGCATTTTCTTTGCCTCCAGAAACCCCTCCACTTTCACAAAAATGGCCGTGCATAGCCTTTAGGAGGCTTCCAGAGTGCTGGGGAGGGCAGAAATGAACAAAAAATGAGCCATTTTTTTGCTCAATTCCGCCCCCCCCCCCCAGCCTTCAGGAGCACTCTATAAGCCTCCTAAAGGCTATGCATGCCATTAAAAAAAAAACAAATGGGCCCATTTTTGCAAAAAAAGGGCTGTTTTTTGCCCATTTTTGGACACCCCCCACCCCCCAGAAGCACTCTATAAGCCTCCTAAAGGTTATTCATGCCCTCTTTTGGGGGAAAAAAACAGGCCCGTTTTCATGAAAAACAGGCTGTTTGGGGGAGGTTTTGAGAGGTCTGCAGAGTACAAAACCTTTTTTAAAAAAATTTGCCTCTTCAAAATCTTGGTGCGTCTTATACTCCGAAAAATACAGTAAGTAGTTACAGATCCTTCTGGTTTAATCCTTGGGTCATTTTTATTGTGAGACTTGCATTTGTTGCCAGTTGGCTTCCAAGAGTAATTCAAAGTGCTAGGTGTCACCAGGACTCAGGCTTATCCAGAACTACTACTTCTCATTGATGAATGTCTATCACGAATGAAGGCAAATATACACATCACAGGATAATGTTGTAGGATCCAATCACAGGGACCAGATGTTTAGTCTTCTGAGCTTTGGGACTCATGCTGGAGCCCATCCTCAGGGAACTTCCCCCTGGTGGGGGGTTGTGGAGTGCTGGCTTTGTTTCAGTAAGTGGAATGATTGGTTGTGTGGTTGGATCGTGATTGGTAGATTGGTGCTGATTGGTGCTGGCTGTGTGTCTATTGTTGTTTCGTGTTGTAACAGTCTGGGTAGTGGGTGGGGCTCGTTTGTTGACTAGGGCTGGTTTCCAGATGTCTGGTAGACGGGAGGCATCGTCACGTTTATTCATGTTGTGGGGGTTATTTCGATAGCTTCCATAATTATTCTCTTGTTGAAGTGTTCTGTTTTGGAGATTAACCTGGTTCCTTCAAAATTAATTTCATGTCCTGTAGCTTTAAGGTGCTGGAAAAGGGAGTGTCACTGCGTTAATTGTTTGCTAGCCAAACTGAAAGAGTTACTGTGCAGGTCATAGGCCGTTATCAGCAATGATTTACTGCGCATGCTTAACACGTTTATAATACATCACACATTCCAGAGACTTCTTTCCTTTTGATCTTTGTTCATCTGCCAAAGAAGGTGGATGAGAATTGCTTCTGCCAAAATGTAACAATTAGATAGATTTGTTTTATTTCTATTTTCATTTTATTTTCATATTAAAGTTTGTTTTCATTAGAACATGTTCTCGGGGTTTTTTATTTTTCACTTCTTGAAGATATGCTGTTTGGAAAAGCCGTCGATTCCAGACCTCATTAGCTCAGGGTGAAAAATTTCCCCTGACAGGGAGGAAGTTTTTTTCTTTTTTTCTTACTGTGTTCTTGTGTTCTGCGATGCGTGCATTTATTCTCCTGTTTGTTTGTCCTATGTATGTTGCAGAGTAGATTTTGCATGGCATTTCGTAGACTCCTTGGTTTTCTAGCTGAATTTTGTCTTTGGGATTTCTTAAGATGTTGGCTATTTTTTGGTCAGTGTTGAAGGCTGTCTTGATATTGTGTTTGTGGATAATTTTGCTGATTTTATCTGTAGTGCCTTTGATGTAAGGGAGGAGGGCGATGCCGTTGTCCTGTTCTGTGTCTTGGTGTCTTTCGTGATTTGGCCACATGGAAAAGAAAAACTGGACAACTTCCTCACACATCTCAGCAGCTTACAATCTAAAATACAATTCACCATGGAAATAGAAGCAAACAACCAACTTCCCTTTCTGGATGTCCTAACCTACAAAAAACCCAATGGCTCCCTAGAACACACCATCTACCAGAAAAAAACACACACACCAACCGCTACTTAAATGCACAATCCCATCACCACCCTGCCCAGATCAACTCTGTAGCCAAGACCCCCATCTCCAGAACCAAACACCTAGCCGACAAAGACCATCTGAAAACTGAATTACACACTCTCACAAACGTACATATTAATCTCCAACGCATTCCAAAGAAAAACAATTGCCAACCTAATCCAAAGGGAGACTCCCCAAAAAAACCAAGACACAGAACAGGACAACGGCATCACCCTCCTCCCTTACATCAAAGGCACCACAGATAAAATCAGCAAAATTCTGCACAAATACAATATTTTTTGGGGGAAATACCACCATTTTTGCTTAACAACCATGGATTCCCTTAACAACCATGGTGATATGCTTAAATTCTGCTTCAAAAAAGTTAAAATCAGGTCAGTCATGTGGATGACCTGCTTTATGACCATCATGGCTTATGACCATTATGGGCAGTTGAGAAAGTGTAATATGTTTTGGTTTGCTGTTCCTTGGTGCAATGTAATGAGAGGCAATATTTTTATGTTTGCTATGTTTAATATGTTTTATAGCAAACCAGATATATAAGCTGGCAACAGCTGAAGTAGCAGATAAGCAGCTACATATATAAATTTATATATCCGTTCACTGAGTATCCAACTTCTATTAAAAAAAGGAAACCTCTGAAGTTGATGTCTTTTGTACAGAGTTTGCTGAATTGAAGCACTGAGCTAAAGTACAGAAAGTTTATTTATATTTCCTCTTTCTGAAGAATATTACTTCCTTGTATGCTACAATCTTTTCTTTCCTATTTGATTTAATCAACAAAAGGTTGAACAATACAATTGGATGCAGTGGTCCCTTCAACCCACTTCAGATGTTAAACATCACTTTTGGCTCTCTTTCTCTCCACAGGGCATTTTTGGTTTTTGGAAAGATACAGATTTTTTTTTTTAAATTCCAGTCTATTGATTCTTTGATGCATATTTTATTTTTTTCTGCAGGACCTGAAGATGGCAAATCTTGCACTTCCTCCTCCTTTCACCCACAATCACAAGCATAGCTCTTAGTGATTCCATCATGAATGGAGACAGTTGGCAAAAACGGTTTAGTTATCTCAGCTCACGCTTCAGTAAGAGCACACAAATGATAAGAAAAAGCATCAGAAGTTTCCATTCACCAAGTCTAAGTATTGCTCTTGGTGTAGATAAAAGAAAGGTTTCACAGTTCACACCTAGGCAAGAAAAACCAACTGTAAGCTAGGTGAAATGCCAGTAACTTTGAGAGGGAACTTAGAGTCATACTGGACAATCACTTAAATATGAATCAACACTGTGCAACAGCAGCCAAAAAGGCCAATGCAATACTAGACTGCATTAATTGAGGGATAGAATCAAGATAATGTGAGTTTCTAGTACCGCTTTAAGATAAAGGTAAAGGTTCCCCTTGCACATATATGCTAGTTGTTCCTGACTCTAGGGGGACGGTGTTCATCTCCATTTCAAAACCGAAGAGCCCGCGCTGTCTGAAGAGATCTCCGTGGTCATGTGGCCGGCATGACTAAACACCGAAGGCACACATAACCCTGTTACCTTCCCACCAAAGTGGTCCTTATTTTTCTACTTGCATTTTTACATGTTTTTGAACTGCTAGGTTGGCAGAAGCTGGGACAAGTCATGGGAGCTCACTCCGTTACACAGCACAAGGGATTTGAACCGCCAAACTGCCGACCTTCCTGATCGACAAGCTCAGCATCTTGGCCACTAAGCCACTGCATCCCTTTTACTGCTTTACGAAGCCTTAATAAGGCCATACTTGGAATTCTTGGACTCTAGAAAAAGTGCAGAGAAGAGCAACAAGAATGATTAAGGGGCTAGAGGCTAAAACATACAAAGAACAGTTACAGGAATTGGGTATGTCTAGTCTAGAGAAAAGAAGGACTTGAGGAGATATGATAGCAGTGTTCCAATATTTAAAGGTCTCCTACAAAGATGACAGGATTAAACTATTTTCCAAAGCATGAAAAAGCAAGACAAGAAACAATGGATGGAAACTAACCAAGGAGAGTTAGCAACCTGGAATTAAAGAGAAATTCCCTAAGGGTGAGAACAATCAACCATTAGAAGAGCCTACCTTCAGAAGTTGTGAGTGCTCCATCACTGGAGGCATGCAAAAAGAGACTGGACAACCATTTATCTGAAATGATGGAGGGTCTCTTGCTTGAGCTGGGGGTTGGACTAGAAGATCTCCAAGTTCCTTCCAACTCGATTATTCTATATCTTGTGCTCTATGTTCTATGTTCCAAAAACTGTTTTTGTTATGTTCCAAAACTGTTTACACAAAGCATAATAATAATAATAATAATAATAATAATAATAATAATAATAATAATAATAATAATAATAATAATAATAATTTTTATTTGATTAGCCGCAACCCTCTCCCGAAGGACTCGGGGCGGCGTACAATCAAAACAGATAAAATACAAATAAAGACACACATACATACATAAAGAACAAAGACATATACATGTGCATAGAGGAGGTAGATTCATAAGTGAAAGACAATTAAAAAACACAATTTAAAATCCCATTAAATAAAATTACTGAATTAAAAAACCCATCAGGAGCGTTATGAAGTTATGATTGAGCCAGGCCGGCTATTTGGAATAGGTGGGTCTTGAGCTTTACACGGAAGGAGCGGAGGTCAGTAGTGGTCCTAATAATAATAATAATAATAATAAATTTGAATTTATTAGCCGCTCCCTTTCCAGATAGGACTCGGGGCGGCGTACAATAGAACATATAAAACATAAAACATATATACAAACACATAAACATACATATATACAAGGACATACATGCACGGAGGAGGTAACAAGTTACATCACATTAGACAGTTAAAAATCACCGTTAAAATACCCCAATTATAATAACACAATTTAAAATTTAAAATTTAAAAAATTTAAAAGGACTGTCAGGAGGAATAAGAAAAAAATTATGGTTGAGCCAGGCCAGATAATTGAAAGAGGTGGGTCTTCAGCTGTACACGGAAGGAGCGGAGATCGGAAATAATCCTGATGTCACGGGGGAGGTCATTCCACAGGGCTGGGCCCATCACAGAGAAGGCTCTGCTCCTGGGTGTCGCCCCCCGACACTGTTTAGTGGATGGCACCCGGAGAAGTCCCTCTCTGTGTGAGCGGATTGGTCGTAGGGATGCATGGGGCAGGATGCGATCCTGGGGGGAGGTCATTCCACAGGGCTGGGCCCGCCACAGAGAAGGCTCTGCTCCTAGGCGCCGCCCCATGGCACTGTCTGGTGGACGGCACCTGGAGAAGTCCCTCTCTGTGCGAGCGGATAGGTCGTAGGGATGTATGGGGCAGAATACGATCCCGCAGGTAACTAGGTCCTGAGCCATGGAGCGCTTTAAAGATCGTAATCAAGACCTTGAAACGCACCCGATAGACCACAGGAAGCCAGTGCAGCTCGCGCAGGAGAGGTGTCACATGGGAGTACTTAGTACTCTCCATAATCACCCGCGCGGCCGCATTCTGGACCAACTGCAGTCTCCGAGTGCATTTCAAGGGAAGCCCCATGTAGAGAGCGTTACAGTAGTCCAGGCGAGACGTCACTAGCGCATGGGTGACTGTGCGTAGGGCGTCCCAGTCCAATAGGGGGCGCAATTGGCGCACCAGGCGAACCTGGTGGAACGCCCCCCTGGCCACGGCTGTCACATGGTCATCCATGGACAGCCTGGTATCCAGGAGGACGCCCAAATTGCGTGCCCGCTCCACGGGGGCGAGTTGTATGCCCCCAATGGCCAGAGATGGGATTAACTGGTTGAACCGGGGGGCCGGAACCCACAGCCACTCCGTCTTGGAAGGTTTGAGCTTGAGTCGGTTGTCATCCATCCAGACCCGTACGGCTTCCACACACCGGGACATCACTTCGACCGCCTCGTTGGGGTGGTTCGGGGTGGAAATGTACAGCTGAGTATCATCAGCGTACAGATGATATCCCACCCCGAAACCACGGATGATCTCACCCAGCGGCTTCATGTATGTGTTGAACAGGAGTGGCGAGAGGACCGACCCCTGTGGCACCCCACAAGTAAGGGGGCTTAGGGTCGACCTCTGCTCCCCTGCCAACACACGTTGCGTCCGGCCAGAGAGGTAGGAGCTGAACCACCGCAAAACGGTGCCCCGGACCCCCAACCCCTCCAGTCGGTGCAACAGGATACCATGGTCGATGGTATCAAAAGCCGCCGAGAGGTCTAATAGGACCAGGATAGAGGAACAACCCCTATCTCTGGCCCTCCAGAGATCATCCACCAACGCGACCAAGGCCGTCTCTGTACTGTGCCCGGGGCGAAAGCCGGACTGGCGCGGGTCTAGATAATCATTCTCCTCCAGATGTCGTGGGAACTGAGAAGCCACCACACTCTCTACAACCTTCGCCAAAAAGGGAAGGTTGGAGACAGGACGATAATTGGCCAGCTCCGTAGGGTCCAGGGAAGGCTTCTTGAGCAAGGGTCTCACCACCGCCTCTTTCAAGGCGGCCGGAAGAGACCCCTCACCCAACGAAGCGTTCACTAGGCCCAGGAGCCAGTCGCGTGTAACCTCCCAGGATGCCAGTACAAGCCAGGAGGGACACGGGTCCAGTAAACATGTGGTAGGTCGCAGTCGTCCACGCAATCTGTCCAAATCCTCGATGACAACCAAGTCAAGCTCCTCCCAAAAAGGTTAATAATAATAATAATAATAATAATAATAATAATAATAATAATAATAATAATAATAATAATAATAATTTTTATTTGATTAGCCGCAACCCTCTCCCGAAGGACTCGGGGCGGCGTACAATCAAAACAGATAAAATACAAATAAAGACACACATACATACATAAAGAACAAAGACATATACATGTGCATAGAGGAGGTAGATTCATAAGTGAAAGACAATTAAAAAACACAATTTAAAATCCCATTAAATAAAATTACTGAATTAAAAAACCCATCAGGAGCGTTATGAAGTTATGATTGAGCCAGGCCGGCTATTTGGAATAGGTGGGTCTTGAGCTTTACACGGAAGGAGCGGAGGTCAGTAGTGGTCCTAATATCCGGGGGGAGGTCATTCCATACCATCTACATACCATGATCTATGTCTCTTCTACTCCCACTCTGCTCTGTCAAGTTTGTCACATCTGCAACAACTCTTTAAAGCAGACTAAGCTGAGAGTGGCTAAGACCATTCTCGAAGTGCCATATATTTCATCTTGGCTGGCTTTGCATCTTTGCATCTTATGAATGCATCTTATGATGTATTCACACAAGGTTTTTCCCCCAGCATATCTCAAATCACCAATAAATCTACAATCATTCAGGAGATTGCATTTTGGAAGACAAATGAATGCTGTTGTGGTCCCCCAGCGGTCAGTGGAGCTGACAGCAGAGTCAGACAGTGGGGAGGTTGGGGAGGAGCATGGGCCAGTCCTGGAGGTTGGGGAAGGCTCGGACAAGGGATCTGCCTCAGAGACAGAGAAGGGGCCGAGGCCGTCTGGCAGTGATCAGGTGCCTATGGAGCTAGACAGCAGTGAGGCAGAGGAACAGCTGGAGCCTGTTCCCAGTGTGTGCATGTGCAGAGGTGCCAGAAAAAAAAGAACAATTCAGAAATCAGGGTAGACTTGGGAGTAAAGTCACAGGTGGAAGGTGATTGGCCCCTCCCATTGGAAATAAAAGAGGAGCAAAAAGGGAGTGGGCTTTTGCAGGAAACAATTTGTTTGTTTGGTCATTAGATTTGTTTCAGGAGTGTGAAGATCTGTCCGTGAATCTCAGAGACTCTGTGCCCAGTCTTTCCTTGCACAGCACCTCATTTGGAAAATATTTACATGGCAGCTTTCCAAGCTAGATAAGGTCTGTGGTCATAAATATTCCTTTGAAAGACTGTTTGCCGGGCCTTTGCTGTATGTGAATGAGAGGAATTCACATTCGTTTAATAAAAGGGGTTTTGTCAGGACCAGGACTCTGCCTTGTGCTTTCTGGGGAAGCCTAGGTCAGAACAAATGCAAGCAAGTACACTCTCATACCTGAGAATTTCACTCTTCTTCAGGTGTACATTTTTATTTGCCTAATGTACAATTTGCAAATGAAAGTATGACGTGAAGCAATGGATGGAAACTAATCAAGGACGGAACCAACCTAGAACTAAGCAGAAATGTCCTGACAGTTAGAAAAATTAACCATTGGAATGACTTGCCTGCAGAAATTGTGAATGTTCCAACACGTGAAGTTTTTAAGAAGATGTTGGATAACCATTTGTCTGAAATGGTGTAGGGTCTCCTGGTTGAAGATGTCCAAGGGCCCTTCCAACCCCGTTGTTCTCTTATTCTGTTATTCTCTTTAAATGCATTTTTCAACATTCATGAACATGTCCATTTTTGTAGATTTTTCTTTGATAGAGCCCTTTTTTTCTCTCCAAATGATTGGCAAATTGCATTGTGAAATTCGGAGAACGGTGACTTCTGTATGATAAGTTATTTGTTCGAGTGCTGGTTGGAAAATGCAAAATTAGGTACATTAGTATTCAAATGCAGATGAAATGAATTTTTCCCTTATCGCCACTTCTCATTTCATATGTTTAGGCAGTAAAAGGATGGAAGTTCCTCTTGTGTCATTGAAATTTGTATCTTTTCAACCAGCTGTTGGTGTCATCCCTCATTATAGACAATTGCATAATGAAATCTCTGTTTTTACTTCTTCTTTCTCTCTCTCTCTCTCAAGAACAAAGTGATCAGCACTTGTCAGCGTGTAATGGGGACAAAAGCACAGTAGAACTGGGTGGAATGCTCGCTTTTAGCAATTTCCCCCCTCTTTTTTTTAGTTTTTTGTTTTCACAACCATTCTGAATTTTAGCCACATCTGACTTCTCTAAGTATCCATGCTTGGAGACTTTGTGCTGAATGAGAATTACAACACAGGAAAAGGAACCTTGAGGTATAGCTGTAAAAGGGTCTGCAAGACTTAGAGACAGCCAAATCAGCTGGTTTTTTTTTACATTGGAACAGTACAAAAGTGCAAGAGAGAAGGAGCTAGACTCAGCATTATGAGGCAAGAAGTCTCTTCCTCTTCTGGGGTCATTATGGAACCAGAACCAAAAGTCCAATGACTGAACAGGAGAACAAAATGTCATGGGAACTGACTTGCTGGAAATGAGTTATGGAACCCTCTAGAGGAGGGGTCTAGTTGGCAACTTTAAGACTTGTGAACTTCAACTCCCAGAATTCCTCAGCCAGCCATACTGGCAGGGGAATTCTGGGAGTTGAAGTCCACAAGTTTTAAAGTTGCCAATTGGAGACTCCTGCTCTAGAGCAATTTTTCCCCAACATTGACAACTTTAAGGTGTGTGGACTTCAACTCTCAGAATTCTCCAGCCAGTCCACACATCTTAAACTTGCCAAAGTTAAACAAGTTGGCTGGGCATTCTGGGTGTTAAAGTCCACAACTCTTAAAATTGGAGACCCCTGCTCTAGTCTGACATCCTCTTTCTAAATAGCAATAGCACTTAGACTTATATACTGCTTAACAGTGCTTTACAGCACACTCTAAGCGGTTTACAGAGTCAGCCTATTGCCCCCAACAATCTGGCTCCTCATTTTACCCACCTTGGAAGGATGGAAGGCTGAGCTCAGTCTTGAGCCAGTGAGAATTGAACTGCCGAACTGCAGTCTACCGACAGTCAGTAGAAGTAGCTTGCAGTACTGAATTCTCACCACTACCATGGCTCATAAATGTAGCGATCATGGATTCTCTAGCCTAGATATTCTCCTCCAACATTCACTCTTTGTGTTTTCCCATATTTCATGGGGAAAAAAATGACTGTGTGGTCTGGGAATTAATGGAATGGACACCTACAGCAAGGCTTGGAAAGTATCTGGTTGGATAAGTCAGCTTTAGAAACCCGCAAAAGGGCATGTAATGAACTGCTTAAAAACAAGAACTGGGTCAGGAGTTGACTTTGATGGCTGGAAGCCATCTGGGAAGCTCACAAGTGGTGATCATGTGGCTCGAGGATGCTGTCATTGTCATAAGTAGATGCCAGTTGCCAAGTCCCCAAATTTTGATCATGTGTCTGTGGGGAATGTGCAACGGTTGTAAGCACAATAATTTCTGACCTAGGCTTCCCCCAAAAGCACGAAGCAGAGTCCCGGTCCCAACAAAACCCCTTTTATTAAACGAATGTGAATTCCTCTCATTCACATTCAGCAAAGACCCGGCAAACAGTCTTTCAAAGGAATATTTATGACCACAGACCATATCTAGCTTGGAAAGCTGCCATGTAAATATTTCCCAAATGAGGTGCTGTGCAAGGAAAGAGTGGGCACAGAGTCTCTGAGATTCACGGACAGATCTTCACACTCCTGAAACGAATCTAATGACTGAACAATTGTTTCCTGCAAAAGCCCACTCCCCTTTCGCTCCTCTTTTGTTTCCTACTGGAGGGGTTAATCACCTTCCACCTGTGACTTTACTCCCAAGTCGACCCTGATTTGTTCTTTTCTTCTGGCAGCTCTGCGCATGCGCACACTGGGAAAAAGCTGTTCCTCTGCCTCACTGCTGACAAACTCCATAGGCAACTGATTACTGCCAGACGGCCGTGGCCCCATCTCTGCCTCCAACACAGAGCCCTCATCCGAGCCTTCCCCAGCCTCCAGGACTGGCCCATGCTCCTCCCCAAGCTCCTCACTGTTTGTCTCCGCTGCCAGCTCTGTTGGCCGCTGGAGAGCCACAACAGATAACCGGTTGTACATCGCTTGTTGAAAACAAGCTGTCGCCCTTCAAACAATTGCAAAATGAACAGTTCTAAGTCAAGAACTGCTTAGAGTGGAATTCCAGGCTGCAATGATTTGTTTCATGTTAATAATGCTGTTTAAATCCTCCATGTTTTGCACATGGGTAAAAAGGAATGTCAACTCTGGAGAATGGTACAAGCTAGTACTTTTTCTTCTGCCCTTTGCCTTCTGTGCTGTAAATGGCCTTGGAGAATGCCTGTACAGTGACTTCAATCCATGGGAGCTGTGGTAAGCTCCTCTGAATTGGAGTCAGGAGCTTTGAGTCTTATTCGCCAACTGACTTCCTGTTGGCATGCCTTGCATGCTTGTGGGTTATTTACATTTCACAGACCAGATCTGTCACATAAAAGGAAAGCAAACAGAGAGGAAGGGTTTTATGTTTTTCTTTTTTAGAGGAAGTCAAAAATGGTCTCAGAATGAACCAGCTCCACGGTCTCAGATCAAGCCAGTTCTCACCGATTGTCCCTGCATAAGAGAATTGCGGTTTGTCTTTGTGCATATGTCACTCAGAGTCGCTCAGATCCGGAGCGGATGGGCCCCCCCCAGTGGACCGGACGAGCCGACATCAGTGAGTCTTGTGAGTCCACTCTGGGAGGAGTTTGACTCTGTTGCCCCCGAGGATTTAGACGGGTTACGTGGACGGCTGCGACCCACCACCTGTTCAATGGACCCGTGCCCCTCCTGGTTGGTACTGGCATCCTGGGAGGTGACGCGAGGCTGGCTTCTGAGCCTGGTGAACGCCTCATTGAGCGAGGGTTCCTTACCGACTGCCTTGAAAGAGGCGGTGGTGAGGCTCCTGCTCAAGAGGCCTTCACTTGACCCAACGGAGCTAGCTAGTTATCGTCCAGTCTCCAACCTCCCCTTTTTAGCGAAGGTTGTTGAGAATGTGGTGGCGCAGCAATTTCCACGTCACCTCGACGAATCCGTATATCTAGACCCACGCCAGTCCGGCTTCCGACCCGGGCACAGCACCGAGACAGCCTTGGTCGCGTTGGTGGATGATCTCTGGAGGGCCAGAGATAGAGGTTGCTCCTCTATCCTGGTCCTATTAGACCTCTCAGCGGCTTTTGATACCATCGACCATGGTATCCTATTGCGCCGGCTGGAGGGGATGGGAGTCGGAGGCACCGTTTTACGGTGGTTCGGCTCCTACCTCTCCGGCCGGATGCAATATGTGTTGACTGGGGGGCAGAGGTCGACCCCGAGGCCACTCTCTTGTGGGGTGCCGCAGGGGTCAGTCCTCTCGCCCCTTTTGTTCAACGCATATGTGAAGCCGCTGGGTGAGATCATCCGTGGTTTTGGGGTTGAGTACCATCTGTATGCTGATGATACTCAGTTGTACATCTCAACCCCAAGCCACCCCAACGAGGCTGTCAAAGTGATGTCCCGGTGTTTGGAAGCCGTCGGGGTCTGGATGGGGGACAACAGACTCAAACTCAACCCCTCCAAGACTGAGTGGCTGTGGCTACCGGCACCTCGGTTCAGCCAGCTGATTCCATCACTGGCCATAGGGGGCGAACAATTGCCCCCTGTGGAACGGGCGCGCAATTTGGGCGTCCTCCTAGACGCCCGGCTGTCAATGGATGATCATGTGGCAGCCGTGGCAAGGGGGGCATTCCACCAGGTTTGCCTGGTGCGCCAGTTGCGCCCCCTTCTGGACCGTGATGCCCTACGCACAGTCATTTACGCACTGGTGACGTCTCGCCTGGACTACTGTAACGCTCTCTACATGGGGCTTCCCTTGGGACGCACCCGAAGACTGCAGCTAGTCCAGAACGCAGCCGCGCGGGTAGTCATGGGGAGTACTAGGTACTCCCACGTAACACCTCTCCTGCGCGAGCTGCACTGGGTGCCTGTGGTCTTTCGGGTGCGTTTCAAGGTTCTGATCACCATTTTTAAAGCGCTCCATGGCATAGGGCCTAGTTACCTGCGGGATCGCATCCTCCCACATACATCCCTGCGGCCAATCCGCTCTCACAGGGAGGGCCTTCTCCTGGTGCCGTCCACGAGGCAATGCCAACGGGCGACACCGAGGAGTAGGGCCTTCTCTGTGATGGGCCCAACCCTCTGGAATGACCTCCCCCCCGACATTAGAACCACTACTGACCTCCGCTCCTTCCGACAGAAACTGAAGACACACCTGTTCCGACTGGCTGGTTTGGCATAATTTATAACGTCTACCTCCTGGCATACACATTCTTACTGGTTTTTAGAGGGATAGTGTTTTAAATTTAATCTGATATTTTAAACTTTTGTATTGATTTATTTATTAGCAGTACAGTTTGGCATATTTTATCCTCCTCATATACATGTATTTCTGTAGTTATTTCTATGTTTTAATCTGTCGTATTTTAATACGGACTGTACACCGCCCCGAGTCCCTTTCGGGAGAGGGGGCGGTATATAAACGCTAATAATAAATAAATAAATAATAAATATGTGAAGAGGGGGGCTAGTTCATTTCACTTTCCTCCCACTCTTTCTTCTGGATGGGTTTCAGGAACAACCCACCTGATGGATTCCAACAGTACCTGGAGTCAAACACAAATGCTGTCAGCACCGCTACACCATGGATTGGGTGGGAAAGAGGAAACGGGAGAGGAACAATAGAAATTAAGCAATGAGAATTTCCCTCTTGTTTGAAAGGCTACAAAATACTGAGCAAATAAAACAGACTGGAGAAGAGGATTCCAAATAGTACAGTAGACTAAATGAAGTTGTAAATATATTTATTCTCAAGACTATTTATTGTCTTTTTACATTGGTTCTCTTCCCCTCAGCTTTATTTTGGAGAAGGACAGTTTCCCTTTATCGTTAGGATTGAAAGCCTGGATATCTTCTGAAAGCCAATGAAGGACTGCTGCTATTCACAGAAACCAAGCAGCAGAGGGAGATGATATCTCATCCAACTATAGATGAGTGGGACACGAACGACTGTCAGTGGCCAACCATCCTTTCTTCCCTGCTACCTGGGAATTTCAAGAATTAACCTTTAAACTCCAGAGAGATTGGAGAAGGCTGAGCTAATGTTATTATCCTCCATCTTGATTCTTGGAAATGGGCAAGTCTTTTGTGGTCAAACCAACCAATAACACTGCTAACCAAAAAGGGTATTTTTTAACCCACCTAAGAAAGATGGAAGGCCATTGCTATTACTAAATGACAAGTATTTATATACAGGGATGCAGTGGCTTAGTGGCTAAGATGCTGAGCTTGTCGATCACAGAGGTCAGCAATTTGGCAGTTCGAATCTCTAGTGCCGCATAATGGAGTGAGCTCCCATTACTTGTCCCAGCTTCTAGCAGTTCAAAAGCATGTAAAAATGCAAGTAGAAAAATAGGAGCCACCTTTGGTGGAAAGATAACAGTGTTTCATGCGCCTTCGGCATCTCCGGCTACATGACCACAGAGACGTCGTCGGACAGCGCTGGCTCTTCAGTTTTGAAACGGAGATGGCTGCAAACAAAACTTGTCAGAAACTTTTGTGGTGGTATAGCACACCTATTGGCCTTGCTTGAGATCAATGCGATCTCGTGCAGCAGTTGCTCAAACTTCTAGAAAGCTTCTCTATTTTTCCCCGAAGTGATTTTACTTCCTTTGCAAACAGGAAAGTAGTAGAAGAAGATAATCTCTTGATGCTATTCGCTATGCATGGTTTAACCGAGAGAAGGAAAGTGGTGAAGCAGCTGGGGAAGGGCTGCGGTGTTGGTGGGGGAAATTGGCTGTGTTCCATCAATGTTACTATGTTATGTAAATCTTTCTTTCTAAGGTTGGTGTGATTGATCAAGGAAAAATTGTGCACAAATACCTTTGATGCTAATGATGCCACCTAAGTCCCATTTTCGCCCACTGTAGATATAATTTCATCACTAACCAATCTTTCAATCCTTTTTCTCAGGAAAGATTTCCATGCACTGAATAATGTCGTGGGGATCATACAATTCTTTTTACTAATCTCTTTCCCCTGCCTCCAAGAGCTTGAGACTACAACTCCCATCTTCCTAAATTAGAGGTAAGGGAGGTTGAGAATGACAGTCCAATGTCTCTGGCTGGAGATCAGAAAGGGAGCCTAAGTATTTATTGGTAGCTGCCTAATTTCAGTTTGATATCCACATATTGGAGATCTGGAGATCATTACACTATTCAGATAATGGTTTGGGAGTTCAATCCAACCTGGAATATGATGTAAGGAGTTCTTCCCATTTTTAGTTTTCATTTTTTCAGCCCAGTTGTCTGCAGCAAGGAAGCTTTGAATATCTAAAACATACATCATATCAAGTCCTAATACCAATAGGAATAATGCTTGAAAGTATGGAAGAAAACCATATTTATGTAAATTAACAGAATAACAGAGTTGGAAGCGACCTTGGGGGTCTTCTACTCCAAGCCCCTACTCAAAACAGGAGGCGTTATAACAATCCTGCCCAAATGATTGTCCAATTTCTGATTAAAAACCTTCTATGCTGGAGCATCCACAGCAAGTCGTTCCACTGAATAATTGTACTCACCATCAGGAAATTTCTCCTTACTTCTAGGTTGCTTCTCTCCTTGATTAGTTTCCATTTGTTGCTTCTTGTCCTGATTTCAGTTGTTTTGGAGAATAGCTTGACTCCCTCTTCTTTGTGGCAGCCCCTGAGATACTGGAACCCTGCTATTATGTCTTCCCTAGTCCTTCTTTTCATCAAACTAGACATACCCAATTCCTGCAATCGTTGTATGTTTTAGCCTCTAGTCTGCTAATCATCTTGGTTGCTCTTCTCTGCACTCTTTCTAGAGTCACCTCATTTTTTTTAATATCGTGACAATCAAAACTGGACACAATATTCAAAGTGTGGTCTTTCAAGTGTGAATCTGGATTTCCCATGGACTTTGCTTGTCAGAAGGATACAAAAGGTAATCACACAACCCTGGAACACTGCAACTATCTGTGTTGCCCAGTAGTGTGAATTTTGATCCTGTGACTATGGGGTGTCTTCAGTAAGGCTTTTGATAAGGTAGACCATAACCTACTACTAGATAAAGTAGAAGAATGTGGGTTAGACAGCATCACCACCAGATGGATTCGTAACTGGCTGATCCAACCGCACTCAACCTGTAGTCCTCAATGGAACTGCATCTACATGGAGGGAAGTATGCAGTGGAGTACCCCAAGGGTTTGTTTTAGGCCCAGTACTCTTCAACATCTTCATCAATGATTTGGATGAGGGAATAAATGGGGAACTCATCAAATTTGCAGATGATACCAAGCTGGCAGGAATAGCCAACACTCCAGAAGATAGGCTTAAGATACAGAAGGATCTTGACAAACTTGAACATTGGGCACTATCTAATAAAATGAAATTCAATGGTGAAAAGAGTAAGGTTCTACATTTAGGCAACAAAAATGGAATGCACAAGTACAGTATAGGTGGTACCTTGCTCAGTAGTAGTAACTGTGAAAGGGATCTTGGAGTCCTAGTGGACAACCATTTAAATATGAGCCAGCAGTGTGCAGCAGCTGCCAAAAAAGCCAACACAGTTCTAGGCTGCATCAACAGAGGGATAGAATCAAGATCACGTGAAGTGTTAATACCACTTTATAATGCCTTGGTAAGGCCACACTTGGAATCCTGCATTCAGTTCTGGTCGCCACGATGTAAAAAAGATGTGGAGACTCTAGAAAGAGTGCAGAGAAGAGCAACAAAGAAGATTAGGGGACTGGAGACTAAAACATATGAAGAACGGTTGCAGGAACTGGGTATGTCTAGTTTAAGAGAAAGAAGGACTAGGGGAGACATGATAGCAGTCTTCCAATATCTCAGGGGTTGCCACAAAGAAGAGGGAATCAAACTATTCTCCAAGACACCTGAGGGTAGAACAAGAAGCAATGGGTGGAAACTAGTCAAGGAGAGAAGCAACTTAGAACTGAGGAGAAACTTCCTGACAGTGAGAACAATTAATCAGTGGAACAGCTTGCCTCCAGAAGTTGTGAATGCCCCAACACTGGAAGTCTTTAAGAAGATGTTGGATAGCCATTTGTCTGAAATGGTATAGGGTTTCCTGCCTAGGCAGGGGGTTGGACTAGAAGACCTCCAAGGTCCCTTCCAACTCTACTATTGTATTATTGTATTATTGTATGAAGGGTGCAGCGATTGACATAAGTGTGAAAAACAGTTGTAAGTCACTTTTTGCAATGCTGTTGGTCATTTAAATGAATGGTCATAAGTCGACGACTACCAGTACTGACACATACAGTACCTAGGTTGCAATATTTTCCTTATAAATAAAAGCAATTAAAACCAGTAATTTTGGGCAACGCTTATGCACAGCATTGAAATGTCTGAAAATAACATACACAATAGAGCTGAGTGTAACTGAACACAGTGGGGTAATGAGATACTCTACCTTCCCTCTCTAAATGTTGGGTCCCTAGCAAACATCCCTAGAGAATTTTAGAAAACCTAAGGGCACAATTAAACTGAAATGATGCTGAGTGGGAACCTTTGAAGTGGATCAAAACCATGGAGTAGGTCCTATGATTTTGCATTTTTTCCCCTTCATGACTTCCCTCCCAACTGAGTATTGACAGTCAAATTTGCAAATGTTTTGCAAAACAAGAGCTAAAACAGGGGCATTCCGCTTCTTTACCCCATTTCTTTCTTATAAAGCGGTCGAAGGAGCATTGGAGGGGAGATTTTTTTTTAAAAAGACAAGAAGGCGAGGGTACAAAATTTACCATTTTTGTACAGATATTGTATAAGAAGATTTCAGTAAAAGCAGAGGATAGTGAAAGAATCAGAATCTGAATGAAGCTGGAAGAAACCTTGGAGCTCAAACAAGAGATCCTATACAAGCGTTCCCCAATCTTTCTGGCTTTGTAGACCAGCAAAAGGGGAGAGGGGGATGGTTACTCATGCAAATGGAACCGGGTGTATGCTTGATTGCCACTTCTGCAGCCCAGTTCTGAACGGGCTGAGGCCTGAGGTTGTGGACCCTTGCTCCTATTCCATTACATTTTTATTTATTTTATTTTATTTTATTTTATTTCGTTTCATTTTCTTCATATTGAAAAAAAGAATGGTTGTTTCTTCATTAAGGTACAGTATGACTTAGGTCTTTCCTGCCATGTTTATCTGCTTCGCATTTTCTAGGACTCTAAAACACATTGCATGAATGCAGAAATAGGTGAGGTTAGGGTTAGGGTTGATGAAGCCTAAATGGGCTTGACTTTGGATAAATGGTAGTCATTTGATAAAGACAGCATAAAGACGATGGGTCCTTGGTGCTTTCAGAACTTGGTTGCTTTCTTCCAGACATTTCATTACCCAAACTAGGTAACACCATCAGCGATAGTAGGGAGAGGGGTTTGCTCTCACTCCCTACTAGCACTGATAATGCTACCTAGCTTGGGTAATGAAACATTGCATTGGCATCCATCAGTCTCAAAAGGCTATGGTATTGTGCTCTGGAAAGAGGTAAAGCTGGAGTGTCCTCTCCAGAGTACGAGGCCTGGGTAGATTAATATGGAAGATAATACAATACAATAGTAGAGTTGGAAGGGACCTTGGAGGCCTTCTAGTCCAACCCCCTGCCTAGGCAGGAAATCCTACACCGTTTCAGACAAATAGCGATCCAACATCTTCTTAAAGACTTCCAGTGTTGGGGCATTCACAACTTCTGGAGGCAAGCTGTTCCACTGATTAATTGTTCTAACTGTCAGGAAATTTCTCCTCAGTTCTAAGTTGCTTCTCTCCTTGATTAGTTTCCACCCATTGTTTCTTGTTCTACCCTCAGGTGCCTTGGAAAATAGTTTGACTCCCTCTTCTTTGTGGCAACCCCTGAGATATTGGAACAATGCTATCATATCTCCCCTAGTCCTTCTTTCTCTTAAGCTAAACATACCCAGTTCCTGCAACCGTTCTTCTTATGTTTTAGTCTCCAGTCCCCTAATCATCTTTGTTGCTCTTCTCTCCACTCTTTCTAGAGTCTCCACATCTTTTTTACATCGTGGCGACCAGAACTGAATGCAGTATTCCAAGTGTGGCCTTACCAAGGCATTATAAAGTGGTATTAACACTTCACGTGATCTTGATTCTATCCCTCTGTTGATGCAGCCTAGAACTGTGTTGGCTTTTTTGGCAGCTGTTGCACACTGCTGGCTCATATTTAAATGGTTGTCCACTAGAACCATTTAAATATGAGCCAGCAGTGTGCAGCAGCTGCCAAAAAAGCCAACACAGTTCTAGGCTGCATCTTCTTAAGAATGTTTTATGTTTTAGTCTCCAGTCCCTTAATCATCTTTGTTGCTCTTCTCTGCACTCTTTCTAGAGTCTCCACATCTTTTTTACATCGTGGCGACCAGAACTGAATGCAGTAGACTGAATGCAGTAGACAGAATCTATCTGAATGCAGATAGACTGTTACCCAAGCAGCAGATCTCCTCTCTCTATGTCACTGAGATGGAGTCCAATGGAACGGCAGAGCCGATATGATTGGTTCCAGCTGCATCGCAGGAGTTACCAGAACATGGTTGTACACAGTCACGAACTGCTTCCGGGACTCTGGCTTCAGATTTTGCCTCAAGGTTGACTCCTGAAGTAGTGGATATAGCCACAAGGCAGTGGAGGTTTGTAATCAGATTTTCCCTTCTCCTAGAAGATGGTTCTGGCACTTTATCTGCCATTAGGGCACAGAGCCCTCTTCCACCTTCACAACAGTTGACCGTCTTCTCTTGTAACCCAGCCATTACGAGGTGCTACCAGCCGGACCAGCTGGACCAAGGTTTTTTAAGGAGGTGTTACTCCTCCATCACTCACCCTTTGTCCTGGCTTGTGACAGGCAGAGCCTGACTTCCCAAATATTGGGCCCAGAATGGCAGGTCCAATGAAAGGTCTACAAGAAAACAATCAAGCTCAGAGAGCACCAAGGACCTCTCATTTCAACCCTGAGCTACAAATATCTATAGAATCAACATCATGTGAAGTGTTAGTATTGCTTTATAATACCTTGGTACGATGACATCTGGAATATTGAATCCATCCAGTTTTGCTTGCTATGATATGAAAAAGATGTTGGGATTCTGGGAAGAGTGCAGAGAAGAACTACAAAGATAAGGGGACTGGAGGCTAGAACACATGAGAACAAGTGGTAGGAACTGGGCATGTGTAGTCTAATGAAAAGAAGGAGTAGGAGTGATATGATCCCTGGAATCTTCACAATACCATTGTTCCAATATTTGAGGGGCTGCCACAAAGAAGAGGAAGTCAACCTATTCTTCAAAGCACCTGAGGGCAAGACAAAGAGTAACATCCGGAGTTCGGTGCTACCGGTTTGAGAGAACTGGTCCGAACCGGCTGAATACCATCTCTGGCCCAATCATTATGATTCAATGCAGCAGTTTTATTCAAGCAACGGCAAACTTGTAAACCCAGTTTTAGGCTAATCAACTGGATCCAGCTGTAAAAAATGCCCTTCATTTTTCCCCTCAATCTTAAAAGAGGAAAAATAGGTGTAAGGTCATCTGAAGGCTTGAAACAGGGAAGTCACTGGCAGTTTCCAAAAACGTGCGCTTCGATTAAAAAAGGAAAGGAAAGCAGAAAGAAGGTGGCAACGTAATAACCTTCAGTGCATAATTTCCTAATGGCCAGGCTGAAGTTTCCCCAGAGCATTCTAATAATAACTCAGGCAACTGCTCAGTGTGTCAATGACAAAAATACGTACGATGCTATTAAACAGGGGAAAAATCAGCTAATCAGACCAAGAAACAAGCAAAGGGGTTTTGGAAAACGAAAGTGGGGCTGAAGCAGATTGAAAGAATGTTTTTTAAAAGTAGTGTTGGTTTTCAACGGAAAGACTTTGAATTCTTTCTTTCCTGTGTTGTGTGACTCTTCTAAGCTTTGTTACTTTCAAACGACAGAAATGTGCCCACACATTCATTGTTTCCTGCCATTAGCTTTGAAACTGATCACTTTTCTTTTACCTAGCTGGGCTGGGGATTTTAAAAGCAGGGTAGGACAATTCTCCGTCGACATTTAGGGTGGCTGGGAATGCCCCTGTGACAAATTAGGAAGGTCTCTCTCTCTCTCTCTCTCTCTCTCCCTCTCTCTCTCTCTCTCTCTCTCTCTCTCTCTCTCTTCACGTGATGAATTCGGAAGGTATCTCTTGTCATCTCAATGGGCCAGTGTAACTTGGAATTTTGTTGGCTAAGCCTGTACTTCTTCTGAAGTTTTTCAGAAATATTCCTCCACTCTAAAAAGGGCTCCACTGATTTTATATATTATTAGCCAATAACCTGGCGTTGCCCAGATATTTATTTATAGGGGAAAATGTCCAGACCAAATGTAATTTCTAATGTTGGATTTTTTTCCCCTTACCAGAGGGAGCCCCCCTGTGGAGTACTGTGAAGCCGTTACCATGGCAACTCCACTGCGCTGCACAGTAGAAGCCATTTTATGGCAGTACAGTAGAAGCCATTTGAAGGCACAACAGGCTGTTTCTTAACAGAACACACACCCCGAGGGGTTTTATGAGCGTCTTACCCCCACAGTATTTTTTCCCAGAGAGTAAGTCATCTGTGTACCAAATTTGGATGAAATTGCTCAAGGCATTCCAGAGTTATGCTGGAACACACACACACACACACACTTTTATGTCTATATAGAATTCTCAGTGTGCCTAAGAGTTTTTCTTGATGGTATTCAAAACTTTACCGTGAAAGAAGTATTGCTCTTATCTCTTACTCTTCTTTCTATTTGAAACCTACCTGGCTGCTCATGCTTCTAATGCAGTGGTAAAAACTTTGGCTAGTAGGCACAAAGGAAGGACCAAAGGTAGCCCCAATGATCCCTCCAACATCCATCATGATTGGTATCAATAGAAGCAACTATTTGTAGCTCATTGTTGATCTTTGGGGTCCTTGATGATCTCTGAGTTTGGTTGTTTTCTTGCAGGCCTTTCATTACCCAACTAGGTAATGTCATCAGTGCTAGCATGATGATGTTAGGTAGCTGATCTTACCTAGTTGAGTAATGAAACATCTGCAAGAAAACAACCAAGCTCAGAGGCAACCAAGGATCTCACATGATTGGTACAGAGGATGTTAAAAGAGACAACCCAGTGACATTGAGAGAGAGTGGGAGAGAGGGGAGGGGGAGAGAGAGGGGGAGAGGAATAGATGGAGAGGGAGGAGAGAGAGGAGAGGGGGAGAGGGAGAGGGGGAAAGAAGGGGGAGAGGGAGAGAGATGGAGAGAGAGGGAGAGAGAGGGCAAGAGGGATAGATGGAGAGGGGGGAGAGGGAAAGAGGGGGAGAGAGAGGGGGAGAGGGAGAGGGGAAAGGAGGAAAAAAGGAGACCGGGAAGGGGGAGAGAGAGGGAGAGAGGGATAGATGGAGAGGGGGAGAGAGAGAGGGAGAGGAGGAGAGAGGGGGAGAGGGAGAGAGAGAGGGATAAATGGAGAAGGGGGAGAGGGAGAGAGAGTGGGAGAATGAGATGAGAGAGGGGGAGTGAGAGGGATAGATGGAGGGGGGAGAGGAAGAGGGGGAGAGGGGGAGAGAGAGGAAGAGAGAGATATTGAGATTTTCCTACACTCATCAGAAAGTTTACGTCTAATGTAAACAAGGTGGAAAATAGTCCTCCCCTAAACCTGTGATGATATCCTAACATCAGTTCTTCAAACTGCCTTTATGAACTGCTTGGAACCAAAATAGCTGCACCGTGATGTTTCTGGTATTATTTTAAACTTTGCCCTGTGGCTGAAATTTCCTGTAGAGGTTAGGGTTATTTTACTTCTCAGGCCATTTCCTCTTAACCTGAATTAGCATTTAAACATTTCAAAGTGTTTTCTTCTCGTTCAAGTAGTCTTTCAAGGCATATAATTCCCAGAAGACATTAAGAGAAAACAATCAATTTCATAACCCCAAAGCATTATATTTTCCGGCTATAAATGGCCCTTGAAATGGACCAAGTTCACAATTTAGGATTTTGATAAAAAGTGTTCCCTGAGGTTTATTTTATTTTCCCAAAAATTAAAGCTATGTTATTTTTTAAATTTTTTGGCCAATGTTGATTTATTTATTTTTATTTATTTATTTTATTTCTTGGATTTCTAAACCGCCCCCTCTCCCAAAAAGGGACTCGGGGCGGTGTACAGTCAAATGCAGATAAAAATACAATAATATAAAACAGTTAAATACATTTGGGTGGAGGAGATAAGGCTGTACAAGAAATAAATATACCATAAAAACCCTAAAAACATCCCCAATTAAAATACCCAAACCCAATTAAAATATATCCCCAGGAGGTAAAACTAAGAGAGTGCCAGGCCAGCTGATTGAAATAGGTGAGTCTATTTCATTTCAGCTCTAAGAGAAATCTAGATGAGAGAGAGAAGAAGAGAGGGATGGAGATCCATATGTTAGTTATTTACTATGAAATTTATATAGCCGCTCTGACCCTTTGGAAAGGACAGTAAAATGTCTTTATTACTAAAAGTTGTGAATTTTTTATGAATTTTATATTAATGTTTACTTATGTTTTCACTCTGACTTGTTTGCTGATCATTGGCTATAGCAAATGACAGAGTACATGTTAGTGATGTACCAAACTTAAATCTCCTTGCTTTTTGGGATCAATGATTGAACCATTGACTCTGGACATCAGTGATCTCTAGACCTGAACGTAATTTCAGTACATGGTTTAAGTACTCCTCACCATTGTACAGGTCAAAAATATAGTAAATCCTCAATTTCAAAAGCTTAATTCTTAGTTGGTCTAAGTTGGATTTCACTGCAAACAAATCCCCTTATTTGGCAACTCTGTCCAGACAATATTTATAATTTTAAGAATAGAATATACCGTATTTTTGGAATATGAGACGCACTGGAGTGTAAGACGCACCAAGATTTTGAAGAGGTAAATTTAAAAAAAAGTTTTTGCACTCTACAGACCTTCCAAAGCCCCTGCATGCCTCATTTTTTGTGAAAAATGGGGCATGGAGACAGTTTGAGAGGCCTGCAAAGTGCTCCTGGGGGCTGGGGAAGGGGACAAAAACTAGCAAAAAATGGCCCATCACAAAAACAGGCCCATTTTTTTTGCCAAAGAAAGGATATGCATACTCTTTAGGAGGCTTGTAGAGTGCTCCTGGGGTCTGGAGGGGGGGAGCGAGCAACAATGGCCCATTTTTTGTTCATTTTTGACCTCTCCAGCCCCCAGGAGCACTTTGCAAGCCTCCCAAACCCTCTGTACGTCCATTTTTGCGAAGGGGGTGGGGTTTCAGGAGGCCACAAATGCTGTATTCAGTGTATAAGACGCACCCAGATTTTCACCCTCTTTTGGGGGGGGGAGGGGGAGGAGTGTCTTATACTCTGAAAAATGCGGTAGATGTGACCTACCAACGAAGGACAATATTTATAGCTTAGGTTTGAAATGAGGGGTCCATGGTGCTTTCTGATCTGGGTTGCTTTCTTGCAGACATTTCGCTACCCAGTCTATGTAATATCATCAGAGATAGTAAGGAGCTGAGGTGGCACAGTGGTTAGACTGCAGCATTGCAGGCTGCAGTTTGGCAGTTCAAATCTCACCAGGCTCAAAGTTGACTCAGACTTCCATTCTTCTGAGATCGGCAAATGACCCAGATTGCTGGGGGCAACATGCTGACTCTGTAAACCACTTAGAGAGGGCTATAAAAAGCATTAAGAAGCGGTATATAAGTCTAAGTGCTATTGCTATTGCTATAACAACATGCTATGGGAATGTGGAGAAACACAGAGCCCATCTACTGGTATGTTGGCTGCTACCAGGAACATGTACTGATAATGACTTATTTTTGGCCAATGGCAGAGCCAAGAAGGTGCCTTCATTCTGATAGTTTGATTTACACATGGAAGAAATCTAGTTGTTTTCACATGCAATGCTCTGTAGTATCCTCCCAAGAGGAGGAGTTGAAAAGTGAGGCACTAATACCACTCTATAAAGCCCTAATAAGACCACACCTAAAGTACTGCATCCAGTTTTGGTCACCACACTATAAAAAAATATGTTGAGACTCTAGAAAAAGTACAGAGGAGAGCAATCCGGATGATTAGATGATGCATGAAGAAGGGTTGCAGGAACTGGGCATGGCTAGTCTAGTGAAGAGAAGGACCAGGGGAGGCATGATAGCAGCCTTCCAATTTTTGAGGGGCTGCCATGGAGAGGAGCGAGTCAAGCTATTTTCCAAAGCACCTGAAGGCCAGACAAGGAATAATGGATGGAAACTGACCAAGGATGAGATTCAACCTAGAAATAAGGAGACATTTTCTGACAGTGAGAACAATCAACCAATAGAACAGAAGTTGCCTTCAGAGGTTGTGGGAGATTCGTCACTTGAGACTTTTAAGAAGAGATTGGACTGCCATTTGACCAAAATGGTGTAGGGTCTCCTGCTTGAGCAGAGGTTGAACTAGATGACCTATAAGGTCCCTCCCAACTCTGTTAATCTATTAGTTTATGTCCAGGATGTGAGCGGTCTATAGATATTTGTTCAGCCCTCCTTTCCTTCTGACCTATGCACTATACATATCTTCTATGGAAGACAGGTTGTTTCCAATTGTTCTTTCTGCAGTCTTAACAATTCACGTAACAATTCACAGTCACAATATCTTGCCTCTTTGCTCCCAGCTCTTCTTTCTTGCATAATGCACACATTTCAAATATTTCTGGGCAGACTTGCAAAGGATATAAGCAAGGGCATAAAACAGAAAGAACAAAAGCAAGCAGCCCCCTCAAAAATCATCATAAACAAACCCACGGAAAACCACCATATCCTTCCTTTTGCCATCCTCAGCTCAACAAAACAAAACAAAACCGTGTAAATGCCAGGAAAAGGAGCTTAACATTCCACTTGGGATCTTTTAAAACTTGGGCAATACATGCCGGGTAGGGCTGAGAGCCAAGTTATAATTATCTGTTTGTCGAGCGAGCGCTCTTATGAGAAACGCAGTTCAGCACTCTGCGGCTGGTTTGAAAGGAGAACAGCTGCTCTAGAACTCAATTCGGAGCAAATAAGTTTTTATAAATGTTCACCTATTATATTGGCAGAGAAACTGAGTGAAGTATTTCTCCAAATGCCTCCAAAGAAAGTTCCCCAACTATTCATGAAGAGCGAAGTTCCTCTTGACAATAGCATGACTGTTGAAAAATTCCCCAGAGAAATCTCTCTCTCTCCTCCCTCCCTCCCAGGAGGAATTCCATCTTGTCGTCTTCCTTTGTGGATTAATGGAAACATGCAAAATCTAAAGACTGGAGAACTTTTATAGGAAAAGAACCGTGTTTGAGAACTCTTTCATTTAATTAAAAATTTATTTAGGATCTGCAGGTAGCCCTCAACTTACAACCATTTGTTCAGTGACCATTCAAACTTACAACAGCACTGAAAAAAAAGTGACTTATGATCGGTTTCCACACTTAGGACTGTTGCAGCATTCCCATGATCATGTGCTCCAAATTTAAATGCTCAGCAATTGACACATATTTATGACAGTTGCAATGTCCTGGGGTCATGTGATCCCCTTTTTGCGACCTTCTAATCTTGTCCTTTATGTACACTGAGATCATATGCACCAAAGACAAATTCCTGTGCGTCCAAACACGCACATCTCTTCTCCTTCCTCTGGCCAGCTGTGAGATCATCTTTGATTCCCAAGAGAAAGTATTCTTTTTTGACTGCACAACCCCAGCTATCTCTAATCCCCCCTCCCTATCCCTCAACTCTAGTATGGCAGTACTGAAGTTCCAAGATGGTTTCAGCCAGGCCAGCTTCAGGGTTGACACCAGATTCTTGTATATAGGTAGTAATAATAACATTCAGGAACTAAAAAGCCTCTTGATACGGGTGAAGAAGGAGAGTGCAAAAGTTGGCTTGAAACTCGACATTAAGAAAACTAAGATCATGGCATCTGACCCTCTCAAATAGATGGGGAAGAAATGGAGGGAGTGACAGACTTTATTTTCCTGGGCTCCAAGATCACTGCAGATAGGGACTGCAGCCAAGAAATTAAAAGACACTTGCTCTTGGGGAGGAAAGCTATGGTAAATCTAGACAGCATATGAAAAAGCAGAGACATCACCCTGCCAACAAAAGTGCATATAGACAAGGCTCTGGTTTTCCCAGTTGCAAAGTATGGCTGTGAAAGTTGGACCATAAGGAAGGCTGAGTGCAGGAGAAAGGAGCTGACATCACGACAGTATGGATGTGCAATCTCGGAGCTCGAGATCACAGTCAATACTTTTACCGCTGGGTGGTCCATCTGGACCTAAATCATTCCAAAGAGATGGTGACAGGGAAGAGTATACCTTGCTGATCTCAGGGACATCGCAAAGTCCCTGATTGATCCAAGAGAATCTCTTCTAGCTGGCGATAAAAGCGCAGCCCCAAGCTGCTGAAGTTGGGACAGCTCCGCAACCGGAGGAAAGTGGAAAGAGAAAGTGTGTCCATCTGGTGAGGAAATTTTATTTTTACAAAAGAGACTGCCCAAAAAAGATTAAAACCAAATCAAACTTGTAAAGAAAAGAAAAGAAAAGAAGCGGTGAATTTAAGCTATTTTGGACTGTGTGTTATCCTTTTTTTAAAATTGTCTTCTATGGATGGAAGTTTTGCAAACACTTCCTACTTTTTAAAGTGAAAGTATTGGCTTTTCTTCTACTACCTTTTTTTTAACCTTTGGATTAAATCTTTTTTTTAAAAAATTTCACAATACTGGCTTGGATGGGGTTTTTTTCCTTTTTATTTTGTTCTATTTAAGAGCCTTGTTTCTTTTAAGCTTGGAATATAAAGAGGATATTAAAGGAATATAAAGAGAGCAGTAACATCAGAGGGAAAAGAAGTTACACTGCCACTTGGAGGTTGGAGGCTGAGTTCTGGAAATGTTTTCTCTCTCTTTTCTTTGATCATTTTGACCTTGCACTTCAAAGGTTTTAGCTTGCAAAGAGATAAGATGGGTTGTTTATGCAGGTGTCCTTTGGATGTCTCTTTGGCAGTGAGAGAGAAGTGAAAAACAAAGCTTTGTTTTCCAACTAGAGTGGCAGTGTTTATAAATTGAACAATGACACAATACCAAGAAGAAACCATAACATTACAACAGATTATGTTTGAAATTCAAAAATTATTAGAAACATCAGAGAGAATTGAGAAGAAATTGGGAAATATAGATGGTAATATAGCAAAATTTGATGAAATTGAAGATAGCCAGCTAATGGAAAAAGTGGAGGTTAGAGATTCAAAAACCCAAGGGAAAAATGAACAAAGAGGCAAGATAACTGTGGATATTGACAGTGATCTCTGTGTGGTTGGAAATGGAAAGAATGGAACATGGAAAGGGAAGAAAGATGGAAAGGAGCTCTACCCCAGATTTCAAGGTATAGAAGGAGAAAAAAGAAGAATTGGTGGATTTAAGGAGAGGAACTTTGACAAAAGCACTACTGATAACCAAAGATAAGCTGATTAAAGAAGCTGATGGAGGGTTTCGAGAATTTATAAGACATGCAACAAGCAACAAGGTGTGAAGAGAAGTCCACACAAAGTTGATTAAGGAAATAACCAGACGATTAATCCCACATAAGGCAAAAGAAATAAGACTGTACTACTACTGGAAAGACACAGGTTGAGGCATGAAAACTATTAACAAAATACTAGCTAAATAGTTAAAATTAGAGCATTATGTTAAAAATGAAGTGATAATGGATATAGCTAGATAGATAATTGATAATGACATATATATTGGTTTGACAAGAGAAAATTTGGGAAAATTTTTTAAATGGCGACCATGAAAGGAAGTTTAGAAATTTTGTTATGTATGAAAGCCTATAATATTGAAATTGGATTGATCATGGATATAGTTAGATAAATAATTGATAATGATATAATGCATACATATATATTGGTTCGACAAGAGGAAATTTGGTATCAATTTTAAATGGTGACCATGAAAGGAAGTTTTGAAACTTAGTTATGTATGAAAGCCTAAAATATTGAAATTGGATATAAATTGTAAACAGTGATTAAGAAAGGAGGTTTAGAAATTTTGTTATCAAACATAATTAATTTTTATTTAGAACGTTTCACAAAGATAGAATGTTGTTGGATGATATTGAAAATAGACAATGGAATGCCATTATGTGGTTTTGCTTTGAATTTTGGAATATTTGTTATAAAGGGATGTTAAAACAACTATAGTCAAATGAAGGATGAGTTATGATGATAGTAATATATATTGATGTAAAATATATAATTTGATATGGATTATAGGTGATGACTGTGGAAGGGATGCATGAAAGTTCTTTGTAACCAATTGACACACTTTTTACAATTTGTAATGGAATATGTTTTTATGGTGTTTGTTGTGTCTTGTTTGTTTGTGTCTATTCAAAAAATAATAATGAAAAAAGAAAGGCTGAGCGCCAAAGAATGGAGCCCTTTGAACTATGGTGCTGGAGAAGACTCCTGCGAGTCCCTTGGACTGCAAGGTGATGCAACCGGTCAGTCCTAGAGGAGATCAACACCGACTGCTCTTTAGAAGGCCAGATCCTGAAGATGAAACTCAAATACTTTGGCCAGGAGAAGGAAGGACTCCCTGGAGAAGAGCCTCATGCTGGGAAAGACTGAGGGCAAAAGAAGAAAGGGACGATAGAGAATGAGGTGGCTGGATGGAGTCACTGAAGCAGTAGGCTTGAGCTTAAATGGACTCCAGAGGATGGTAGAGGACAGGAAGGCCTGGAGGAAAGTTGTCCATGGGGTCATGATGGGTTGGACATGACTTCGCAACTAACAACAACAATAACATTCAGAGCAGTGTTCTGAACTCAGTGTTTCTTAGTTATTTGCACTCAACAAATTTGGGAAGGAGATTGTACCACAAAACACTGGACTTTCACTCATACCTTTGGGCCAACTCGTAAGTGGAAGAACCTTTCAGGATTTCTTTGGTAATTTGGTAAGAAAAAGAGCAAAAGAATTATCCATGGGACTCTGTCAGGGATCTTCTGCATCACAAGAACCTGGGGAGACCTTGTTGGTATTTTTCTCCTTGGGGAATTCAATCAACTCAACCTCGGTCTGTGTCTTACCACATAGGAGACCGTGTTACTATAAACCCGTGTGGTTAACAACAATACCTGATATTCCGAGCATTTCATCTCTAATTGGAGTGAGTGCCTTTGAGGATTGCTGCTAAAAATTCAGAGGAAATGGTCCCAGCAAATTTCACTTTGCATTTGCATAACAATGCTGATGACAGCCCCGAGGCTGTAATTTTTAGTCTCAAAAACTCTTCTTTCCCATGTTCCTCCCCTCCTTCCCTTGAGTGGAAAACATTTTCCCTCTTTGTGGCTCTGACATTCCTGTCAAATGATTAAAGCGGCTTGCTTGCTGAATAATAAGCCTGAGCAGTCATTAAAAATCGATGGATTTGCTCATTTGCCTGCTGGAATTAAACGGGAGGGCTGCCGATGAGGATCTTAATGTGGAGTTGGAAGGGCGATAATATTTCTTTATTGCAGGCATTTGCAGGGGAGAAAAGGAGGCAGAATGGGAGACCTGGAAAAGGATAAGATTATTTATCAATATTGAAAAGGACCATTGGATTGTAGCCAGTGGTGGGATTCATTTTTTTTTTACTACCTGTTCTGTGGGCATGGCTTGGTGGGCGTGGTGTGGTGTGGCTTGGTGGGCATGGCTTTGTGCGTGTGGCAGGGGAAGGATACTGCAAAATCCCCATTCCCTCCCCACCCCACTAACCTGCTTTCCAGCTCCGTTCTCCTGTTCAGGGCAACAAAAGAAGATCAGCTGGGAGGCAGCAGGGGTGGGGCCAGCCTATTTGCTGGTTCTATGAACTACTCAAAATTTCTGCTAACAGTTCTCCAGAATCTGTCAGAACTGGCTGAATATCACCTGATTATAGTGTGATTTTGCTCAACCCACTTACATTATTTTAGCTTGTATTATTCAGTAAGGCGCTTTGTACCTTACCTTGTAGCTTCACACTAGATTTACCAGTGTAATTAACAACTCTAAAAATGATTTTTTTTAAAAAAAGGATGTGATTCTCAAGGACTTGGCCAAAATAAAGTAATGGTATATAAGAAGAACTATAATATAGTTAGTCCTCTACTTATGACCTCAATTGAGCCCAATATTTCTTTTGCTAAGTTGTTAAGTGCATTTTGTCCAATTGTACAACTTTTCTGGCTACAATCGTTAAGTTAGTAACATGGTTGTTAGTGAATCTGGTGTCCCCATTGACTTTGCTCATCAGAAGGTCACAAAAAATGATCACATGATCCTGGGGCACTGCAACCATCATAAATATGAGTCAGTTGCCAAGCCTTCAAATTTTGGTTGTGTGATCATGAAGATGCTGAAATGATTGTAAGTGAAAAATGGTCTTCAGTCACTTTTTTTTCAATGCCATTGTAACTTCAAACAAATGAACTGTTGTAAATCAAGGACTACCTTTAATAAATCATGTGTAGGAGATGAGCAGGTTGAGCCAGAGGGAGAAGTCAAATGTGTCATAAGTGACGAGTGCCTGCACATCCACAAAAGAACTCAGTTCGGTTTACTTTGACTGCCTCTCTTATCTTCCCCTCATTTCCTTCGACTGTTAGTTGGCCAGATTCTTGTAGAGAGTTTCAGCTTGCAATAAATCTTAATGCTCATTTGAATTGCCTGAAAGCCACTTGATATAATGAGAAGCAATGTTTCAAGTTTCCAGGTTCTCATGAACTTGCCTTGATTACGTTGAGCTAATCCAGCCTACCCTACTTGGTAAGGTTGCTTTTAAAATAAAAGCAAAAATGTGTTTGTGTGTGTGTGTGTGTGTGTGTCTGTGTGTCTGTGTGTCTGTCTGTCTGCCTGTCTTCCAACTGGGGTTCCCAATAGATTCTCATGCCAGTGAACGATACAGAGAGCTCCTGAAGAACAAGCTGATATTTAAAAACAAAGAACTTGGTACGAGAGTTTTTACATTTCTGCAGATTTGCAATCAGAAATACAGATAACTTCTTTCAGGTAGAAGAACCTATGGCATGTAAATCAGAGCCTAATTCTAAATTTTCTTTATGGTTTCTAAAGCAGTTCATATTAGGTTTGATATCAGATTTCGTTTAGGGCTGAATTCCTTCAATCATTGACAAGATTTTATGAGATTAAACTGAGTGCCGAAAGATTCCGTATAAACCATCTTGAAGCTGGTGACTAAAAATGCATCAAAAGACCTTGTGGCCCTCCATGATCTACGCATAGTCAAATTAGATCCTGATTTATTGCCCAATGACCTGCTTGCTCATGGCTTAAATTCTGCACACATGCTATCTTTTGACAAGCGTGGCTAATTTGTCTTTGTTAGTTCTAGCCTGAAATGAAGCAAGGATCATCTTGGTGCTCTACAAGCTATACTTGATTAGATTAGATTAACTCAGTTGGAAGGCACCTTGTATTTTTTAAAAAATATTATTGTACATTTTTTATAATATATCACATTTCCAATTTTGCAATGACAATGGACTAGCTGTATCGAGTCCTTTTTGAGTATACCTAGTTTCATATATCCTGATTATACCCAATATTCTCTTAATCATACATTTATAGTCTCCTTTAAATACATAATGTTGTACATCATAATTATAGGCATTATTTTCATAATTGTACCATAACATTCCATATATTAATCTCTCTCCTTTCCCCTCTCTACTTTCTTCTCCTTACTTCTCCTCCTTTTCCTCTTCTCCTCTCCCTTCCTCTCTCCCCTCTTCTCCCTTCTTTCCTCTCTCCTACTCCTCTCCCCTCGTCCATTTCCTTCTCCCCTTTCCCCTTTGTACTTCTTTCTCCTTTCTTCTCCTTCCTTCTCCTCTTCCCTCAACTTTTCTCTCCTCCTCTCCTCTCCTCCATCCCGCTCCACTCTACTCCACTTCCCTCTCTCCCTTCATCTTTCCACTACCTGGAAGGAACCTTGTAGGTCATCTAGTCCAAACCCCTGCCCAAGCAGGAGACCCTACACCATTTTTGAGAGATGGCAGCTCAATCTCTTCTTGAAAGCTTCCAGTGATGAAGCTCCCACAACTTCCAAAGGCAATTTCTGTTCCATGGGTTGATTGTTCTCACTGTCAGAAAATTTCTCCTTATTTCCAGGTTGAATCTCTCCTTGGTCAGTTTCTATCCATTATTCCTTGTCTGGCCTTCAGGTACCTTGGAAAATAGCTTGACCATTCTGGGAAGCCATAATGTGTATTATATTCTGTTTTTGAGCAAGTAAACTTATTTCTCTACCCAAACTCTGGCGCCTCTCACCTGGTCCATTGCAAGAGCAATTATCTTTATTAAAAAAAAAAGATTAACAGAGACACCTACTGGCTGAGGGCCCCATTGAAATAATTAAGAGGCTGAGCCACAATACTGATGCTTTTATTTATTTAATTTATGAAACACTTCCCAAATTAATTTCTTTAAGAAGTACATGGATTATGTTGTAAAATCCCAGGAAAATCAATTCCAGGGGAGAAAAACTGATGAAACAATACAAATGTGACACCAGAAAAGGCCAACAGAGACAACATGTCAGAGATTAAGTGAATACAGGTTCATCCTCTGCTTATAATCACAATTAAGCCCACAATTTCTATTGCTAAGTGAGATAGCTGTGAAATGAGCTTTGCCCCAGGTTGCGACCTGGCTTGCCACTGTCGTTAAGTGAATCACTGCAGTTGTTAAGCTAGAAACACGGTTCCTAAGTGAATCTGGCTTCTCCATTGACTTTGCTTGTCAGAAGGTCCTAAAAGAGGATCACAAGACCCCAGGATACGGCAACCGTCATAAATAGGAGTCAGGTCAGAGGTTGGGATTCACTTACCTTCCCAACTGGTTCGCAAATGTGAGCACATGTACCTCATCTGTGCATGGGCACGGCCTTCTTTGCATGCACAGGGCTCACGCATTACATCGGGGTAGACAGGCAGAGCCTCCTGCAGCTGCCACGACTGGTTCTCCCGAACCGGAGAGAACTGGCTGAATACCACCTCTGAGTCAATTGATCATGTAACCACAGGGATGCTGCCACGGTCATACGTCTGAAAAATGGTCATAAGCAGTGGTGAAATTCAATTTTCTTTACTACTGGTTCTGTGGGCGTGGCTTGGTGGGTTTGGCAGGGGAAGGATACTGCAAAATCCCCAATTCCCTCCCGATCAGCTGGGTCTTGGGAGGCAGAGAATAGATGGGGGCAGGGCCAGCCAGAGGTGATATTTGCCGGTTCACTGACCTACTCAAAATTTCCGCTGATGGTTCTCCAGAACCTGTCAGAACCTGCTGAATTTCACCCCTGGTCATAAGCCACGTTTTTCAGTGCCATCGTAACTTTGACAGGTCATTGAATGAAGAGTTGTAAGTTGAGGACTACCTATAGATCATAAATAGGTAGGAAAGTTGATTTTCAATGAAATAAAAGAGTTCTTAAAGCTAAAAATGCTTTCCCAGGACCATGGGATTAGTGAGATTCTTTTCTCATATTTTGCTTTTTGTTCTTTAAATGTCTCAACTCCATTCATCCATGACTTTCTCAATATTATTCCCCCTTTCTAAATTCATTCATTCTTCCTTTGCATATTTGTTTTGTGATGCAATCCTTATTCATTCTTTCTTAGAGGACCCAAAAAAACCTTTACCTTAGTCACTGCCTTTTATGTCCCATCCACATTCATGTTTGACTCTCTCTCTCTCTCTTCTGGTTTTACCACACCTGTCTTTTAAATATCTCATTTGCATAAAGGTAAACTGACTTGTATACTTCCGGCTTGCCCAGGTGTCACTTTCATACAACAAAGTACATGGAACATGATTTTATACAAGGACACACACTCCCTTTTGACTAATCTTTTATTCCTTGCCACAGAGCTCAAGTTACCAATCCACTTTTAACCTGTATTTGCATTTCTGCTCATTTTCCATCTTTAGTAAACATTAGATAACTCACGACCTGTTGGGCTCTCATGTCAGATTCTTCCTTATTTAACCAGAGACATTAAATACAATACAATACAATACAATAGCAGAGTGGGAAGGGACCTTGAAGGTCTACTAGTCCAACCCCCTGCCTAGGAAAGAAACCCTATACTGTTTCAGACAAATGGCTATCCAACTTCTTCTTAAAGACTTCCAGTGTTGGGGCATTCACAACTTCTGGAAGCAAGCTGTTCCACTGATTAATTGTTCTGTCAGGAAATTTCTCCTCCGTTCCAAGTTGCTTCTCTCCTTGATTAGTTTCCACCCATTGCTTCTTGTTCTACCCTCAGGTGCCTTGGAAAATAGTTTGACTCCCTCTTCTTTGTCGCAATCACTGAGATATTGGAAGACTGCTATCATGTCTCCCCTAGTCCTTCTTTCTATTAAACTAGACATACCCAGTTCCTGCAACCGTTCTTCATATGTTTTAGCTTCCAGTCCCCTAATCCTCTTTGTTGCTCTTCTCTGCACTCTTTCTAGAGTCTCCACATCTTTTCTACATCATAGCAACCAAAACTGAATGCAGTATTCCAAGTGTGGCCTTACCAAGGCATTATAAAGTGGTATTAACACTCCATGTGATCTTGATTCTATCCCTCTGTTTATGTAGCCTTGAACTGTGTTGGCTTTTTTGGCAGCTGCTGCACACTGCAGGCTCATCCTTAAATGATTGTCCTCTAGGACTCTCACAGTTACTACTATTGAGCAAGGTACCACCGATACTGTACCTGTGCATTTCATTTTTCTTGCCTAAATATAGAACCTTACTCTTTTCACCATTGAATTTCATTTTATTAGAGAGTGGCCAATGTTCAAGTTTGTCAAATAACAAAGGTGCTTTTTTCAAGAGGCAACTGGACTTTCTGGTTTTTCTTTGAAGATGTTTTGCTTCTAATCCAAGAAGCTTCTTCAACTCTGACTGGATTCCCACCATTCCCCACCATCCTGTCAGAGCTGAAGAAGCTTCTTGAATGAGAAGCAAAACGTCTTCAAAGAAAAACCAGAAAGTCTAGTTGCCTCTTGAAAAAGCATCTTTGGAACAACTGTGGCCTGGAAGACTGAGAATCTCCACAGATATTTAAATGACAAAGGGTAAAAAGAAAACAATGGGAACCAGAATGAATTCTGACTTCCTGTTGGCTCGACCACTGTTGGCCACCCTTTGGCAGCTGATGGTGGGACTTCCAGAAGATTATAGAAGGACAGGTCTGCTGAACCTCCGGGCATTAGCACAGCAGGTTGGCAGTACTAATGCAACCACAAAATTGACAAATTTTAATTCCATTGGAGTCATGAATCCTGGATTTTGGACACATTCTGTAAATTAATCCATCTAAGATACCTTGGTTCAAAACATTGTTACCATGTGATGCACTGTTTCAGCCAGTTAAAGGTTGCAGAAACAAGAATTTTAAATAGTAAATAAATGCCACAGAGATGTACTAATTCATCTACTTGCTCTATTTTTTTGTCATTTAGGAATCCCAAACACTGGGATTCCCTCAATACATAAAGAGGTAAAACAGGAGGTGTAGGGTTAGGGTTAGACGAGGAGGAGAGTAAGGTTCTACATTTAGGCAAGAAAAACAAAATGCACAGGTACAGTATAGGTGATACCTTGCTCAATAGTAGTAACTATGAGAGGGTTCTTGGAGTCCTAGTGGACAACCATTTAAATAGGAGCCAGCAGTGTGCAGCAGCTGCCAGAAAAGCCAACACAGTTCTAGGCTGCATCAACAGAGGGATAGAATCAAGATCACGTGAAGTGTTAATACCACTTTATAATGCCTTGGTAAGGTCACACTTGGAATACTGCATCCAGTTTTGGTTGCTACGATGTAGAAAAGATGTGGAGACTCTAGAAAGAGTGCAGAGAAGAGTAACAAAGATGATTAGGGGACTGGAGGCTAAAACATATGAAGAACGGTTGCAGGAACTGGGTATGTCTAATGTAATGAAAAGAAGGACTAGGGGAGACACGATAGCAGTGTTTCAATATCTCAGGGGTTGCCCCAAAGAAAAGGGAGTCAAACAGGGGTGGGTTCCTGCCAGTTCTAACCTCTTCTATAGAAGAGGTTCCACAAATCTACCGTGCTGTTTAGAACCGGTTCCAGCTCCCTCCCCCGCCAGTCCGCATCATGCTTGTCCCACCCGCCGCTCACTGATTGGCTGGCTCACCAATCGCCCTGCCCATCTCTAAGAGTCCTATCTGTCAAGTTACAAGACCCTTGCACCCCTAACCCTTTAGGAAAAAAACCTCAGGGGTGTTCAAACTTGACCGCTTTAAGACTTGTGGACTTTAACTCCCAGAATTCCTCCACCAGTCTTGTTGGCTCAGGAACTCTGACATTGAAGTGTGCAAGTCTTAAAGCTGTCAAGTTACAAGACCCTTGCTCCCCTAACACTTTAGGGAAAAAAACTCACAGGGGTGTTCAAACTTGACAGCTTTCAGACTTGTGGACTTCAACTCCCAGAATTCCTCTACCCGCTCTTCATCTTGATGATGTGTGGATGGGCGCGGGAAGGGAGCTGGAACCGGTTCTAAACGGCACTGTAGATTTGTGGAACCTCTTCTATAGAAGAGGTTAGAACTGGCAGGAACCCACCCCTGGTTTCCATGCTTAAAACAGGTTTGTTCCACAATGGGGAACTTAGCTCCACATGGGATGACTGCTCTACGAGCCAGAAGGTTTTCTACTCTACGTGGACAAATTGTACATGTGCATGAAATGTCCATGCTGTAGAAAGTTGCATTAGAAGCATGGAAACTGTCTCATCACTGAAGCCGCCAACACAACTAGGAAATATTGCTGAATTTTGGACATGTGCTCATCTTTCTTTGAACTCCAGAGAATAAGGAAGTGCGGAATCGAGAAATAGAAAGATAAAGCAGGTCATGTTGAAATTGCCGGAAGTTTCTTTCTTGACCAATCCTTCTTCAGCCCCACGTCATGTTTTTTTTTTTGCACTTTGAGCTTTTTGCATCCCACAGTTTTTCATTAACTGGTCTTCAAAAGAGCTAGCCAACTAATATAAAAAGATTCTCTAATAAATGCAAAAAAACACCCTATTCCAGGGGTGTCCAAACTTGGGAACTTTAAGACTTGTGGACTTCAACTCTGGGGAATTCTGGGAGTTGAAGTCCACAAGTCTTAAAGTTCCCAAGTTTGGACACCCCTGCCCTATTCAATTGCAATAACAATAGCAATAGCACTTAGACATCATAATGCTTTACAGTTCTCTCTCAGTAGTTTATAAAGCCAGTATATCGCCCCAAACAACCTGGGTCCTCATTTTACCGACCTTGGAAGGAAGGAAAGCTGTGTCAACCTTGATCTGGTCAGGATCAAACTCCTGACAGTGGGCAGAGTTTGCCTGCAATATTGCATTGTATCCACTGTGCCACCACAATGGCTCTAATTGCCCTTTGTTTAATACATTCACTTTTTGATATTTATTTATTTTATTCATTTTATTTTATTCATTTTATTTTATTCATTTTATTTTATTCATTTTATTTTATTCTTTTTATTTTATTCTTTTTATTTTATTCATTATTTTATTTTATTCTTTTTATTTTATTCACTTGTCAAACATGTACAAGATAACAAGTATAGATATGAAGATAAACATGAACAAAGGAAGTAAATTCAGGTAAATGGGGAAAGTAAGACAGGGGCAGGAGGCACCCGGTGCCCTTATGCACGCCCCCTTTACTGACCTCTTAGGAATGGGGTGAGGTCCACAGTAGACAGTTTAAGGTTGAAGCTATGGGGGTTTGAGGCTGTAACAATGGAGTTGGGTAGAGCATCCCAGGTGTTGATCACTCTGTTGCTGAAGTCATATTTTCTGCAATTGAGTTTGAAGTGGTTTGCCATGAGTTTGTATCGATTGTTTGCCCAAGTATTATTGTGGTTGAAGCTAATAAGTCATTGACAGGCTAGACGTTGTAACAGACAATTTTGTGTACTATGTTTAGGTCCGACCACAAGCGGCACAGTTCCAGGTTGACCAAACCAAAAATTTCAAGCCTGGTGGCATAGGGTATTTTATTGTGAGTAGAGGAATGGAGTGCGCTTCTCGTAAAATACTTCTGGACTTGTTCAATTGTCTTAATGTCCGATGTACCGTGTGGGTTCCAGGTGGACAAGCTGTATTCAAGAATTGGTCTGGCAAAGGTTTTATACGCTCTAGTTAGCAATCCAGTGTTACCAGAGATAACACTGTTTTATTCTTTTGTACAATCATTTTGGGGAGGTGCCTGATGACAGCACCCACACGCAGTCTTTTCCAATTGATATCCCTTCAACCAATTCCTTTCCTTGCATCCTTGCTTACTGACTTTATTTATTTATATACGGCTTTCCATTAAAAAATAATAATTGATCTATTGCTTGTTCCAGTCTCCTTGGATGGAGAACGCTGGAGGTGGAAGCTGTTTTTGGCGACTATTCTGTGGCTTATTTTTCGTATGATGATGCATCAGCTGTTATTTAAGCCATGAATAGGATTCAAAAGAGAAGTTCAAGCAAAGGTCCTGTCCTTCCACATTGTACCATTCCTAGCAACCGGCGCCTGAAAACAGGATGTGTATCCCACATGCAGGCTCTCCTATTGAACAAAGGAGATTTCCCATAGAGGAAAACAGTTTTCCCTGAAGCCATAAGCCAACCGATTCTTACTCTACCCAATGGTATTTCCTCCAACCTTGGCAAGACCTGTTGGCTATTATACTATGGTGCTGGAGGAATCCTGAGTTGCTAGTAAATCCAGATATAAATAACACTGTTAGTCCAATAGGCTAGTTTATAGGATGAGGTCAGTGCTAGGTCATGGCCAACGGTTTGGATCAAGCCAGTTGGGCAAGCCAGACAATCAAGACCAAAGGCCATACGATGGCACAGCTCATGAACAGGACTTGACCAAGGAGAAGCCAGAAGAAGAGAAATACGGAGGAATTGGGAAACAATGGAAAGAAAGGCAGTGAAGGAGGTTTTAAAGAAGACATCGACAAACCACTTGTCTGAACAGGTTGGGCAAGAAGACATGGAGGGAAACTAATCAAGGAGAGAAGCAGTCTAAAACTAGGGAGAAATTTCCTGACAGTGAGAACAATCTGTGGAAGGGGTTGTCTTTAGAAGTTGTGGGTGCTCCAATACCGGAGTTTTTAAGGAAGAGATTGGACAACCATTTATCTGAAATGATAGGAGTTCCTGCTTGAGCAGGGGGTGGGACTAAGAGACCTCCAAGGTCCCTTCCTACTCTTACTCTGTTCTGTTTCTTCTTCTTCTTCTTCTATTATTTTGAAACTGTATAGAGCAGTGATGGCTCACCTTTTTTGGCTCGGGTGTCAAAAGCATGTGTGCACGTGATAGCGGGTATGCGCATGCCCACACCCATAATTCAACCCCCCATGCACCCCATGCATGCGCACATGATCCCCCCACCTCCTGAAACCTGGGGAGGGCAAAAATGGCCTCTCCTGGTACCCCGGAGGCTCTCTGGAAGCTGGAAATGGCCCAGTGACCTGATAAGTTTTGCTATTTCTGTTCTGATTTACTTCACAGATACGTATCTGAGAAACCTCTGCCTAAAACCTGTAGGTTAATTTTCTTTGGAAGCAAGCAACCATTGGATGCATTTGATTTATACAGGTAGTCCTCAACTTATGGCCACAATTGAGCCCCAAATTTCTGTTATTAAGTGAGCTTTTGCCCCTTTTCATGACATTTCTTGCCACGCTTGTTAAGTGAATCACTGCCATTGATAAGATAGTAGCCTGGTTGTTAAGTGAATCAGGATTCCCCATTGATTTTGCTTGTCAGAAGTTGCAAAAGGTGATCCCACGAACTTGGGACACAGCATAAATATGAACCAGTTGCCAAGCATCTGAATTTTGATCACATGATCATAGGGATCCTACAAAGGTTTTAAGTGTGAAAAATGGACACCAGTCACATTTTCAGGGCTATTGTAACTTTGAACAGTTACTAAGCAGAGGACCACCTGTACCACTCCCTATTGAATTAATCCAATTCCCTATTGAAGCCAGTCCTTCAGCTTTGGGATTCACTGGCTGAGTTCCAATAGTTTCCAAATACCACGTTCTGCCACAGCTTTATCAGTAGCTACATCCTCAGCACAATTTTCAGGTGCAAGAAACCAGGAACAGGAGTAGAATTCAAAGCACTGAAATATTTTTTTTAGGCTGCTTATACAAAAGAATCTAATCTACCAATGGCCAAGTCAAGTAAGTGCTAGATAAGGATCAATAGAATTCAGGGCGGGCTGGATGTAATGGGAATATAATGACTCAAAACTGGGAATGGAAGGATTCCAAACTAATGATGCATTTGACCCCACCCTCAGCTCCTGGTTATTTCGTACAACAGTAGCACCAGGCTAGTTATTAAACCAAATGGCATTTCAACATAGCAGATATAGGGAGCCCTGAGCTAACTTGCGACCTACCTAAAACTAAGATTGTACTACTGAAATTTAGCAGCAAAAGGGCTAAATTTTGTTGGCATGGTTTTGAGCATGAAAAAAAAAGCCAAAATGAAAGCAGAAAGAGCATCTTTAACCTTCTTTGCATTTCAGACAGCATTGGAATGCAGTCTGAACTGCTGTCTGGTCCAACAGATAAAGATTAATCAACACTACATTATACATACCACTTTATATTACATTATACTGTAGGAACCTCTGCCTTCGTTCCGGCGCACTGTGTGCATATTCTGTATTGCCTAAACTGGTAATTAACAACTTAAATTGGCCAGACGCAACTAAGGGAATGTAGCTGAATATTAATTCTGCTTGGAGGTAGCTGAGTATGCAATTCTCAAGAAAATCCACTTTGCTGTTGGGGTAAGAAAGATGAGACGATAGAACAGGAATAGAATCATGGAGTTCTGGTAGATTTTCCTCACACGCTCACAAATGTATGAATCGTTTGTGAGTACCTTTCATATAGATATAGATGAGACAAATAAATACTGTACATGTGGATTATATAAATACAGATATACATTTAGATCAGGGGTGTCAAACTCAAGGCCCGTGGGCCAGATCCAGCCAGCAGGGTGCTTAAATCTGGCCCAGGGGCGAGGCCTTGAAATATCAAAGGATTGGCCGGTGGTGCCTCTCCTGGTGAAAACGGGCTGCAGGGGGAGAAATTTTGACCTCCATGGTCTCCTGCAGCACTTTGCTGACCTAAATGGGCCCCTCAGAGGCCCCCACATGGCCCGTTTTGGGCCGGCAGAGTGCTGCAGGAGGCCATGGAAGCTGAAAACGTTTTGGACAGAAAAGTGCTGTAGGAGGCCATCTGTCCCACTCCCCTCCTTGCTTCCCACCCCACCCCTGCCCTCTAGCCCGCAGAGGAGAACTACAATGCTGATCTGGCCTTGAAGGAATCCAGTTTGACATCCCCTATTTAGATGATAATAAATAAGGAGACAGATATAATAGGTAAAAATATACACAGAGAGGGACAGAGAGACAGAGAGACAGACAATACAATACAATACAATAGCAGAGTTGGAAGGGACCTTGGAGGTCTTCTAGTCCAACCCCCTGCCTAGGCAGGAAACCCTATACTGTTTCAGACAGCGAGGGAGAGGGGGAGAGGAGGGAGGAAGGAAGAGAGATACACAGACACACTGTGGATTTTAAATTAAAAATAACCAATCCAAAGTTCCATGCAATGGTTTATGCCTCTTGCTGCTGGCTGCTACACTTTTACATCACAAAAGCAGGCTAGAAGCTATACAACTTCATGCCCTATTCATATATATATATATAGGTATTCATATTCATATTCGTATTCATATTCAAAACTGTCCAGTTTCCGGTTCCAGCAATCCAGGCCACCAAGTTACTGCTGGTTCAGCCGAAAAGGTCTGAACTGGTCTAAACCGGTCCAAACTGGTAGGAACCCACCTCTGATATACATATACAATTTTTAAAAGTCCTGGTGTATTCAAACTTGGAAATCCCACTCCCCATGCTTCACTTTCTACAATATATGTTTGTCTGAGGGATTCTGCATCCTGGCTCCCAATCTAGGCAGCGGTTACTGTCAAGTTTCATAGGTATCAACACAAGGTCAAGGAGCAAAAAGCAGGAACAGAAGGCAGGGTTCCCAAAGGGGAAGGCAAATCCTCTGCTAAGATGACCCAGTGAAGCCTGGAGGTGAGGGAGGGGGAGGGAGGGGAGACAAGAAAGGCAGCATAACAACAATAATAACAAAGACATGCACAGGAGGGTCAGAGCTTATAGTGCAATGTGGCCACACTGCGTTCTTCACTTTAGCCAAAGCAGCAAGATGCTGTGGAGAAGTTCTCTCTTTGAAAAACTGTTCAGTCCAAATCCACTTAGAGAACAAGGAAATGGGAAGTTAAGTAGGAATTAGAAATACTCAGAAGGTAATGCTCAGATTCTCCTCCTCCTCCTCTTCTTCTTCTTTCCTCCTCCTCCTCCTCCTCCTCCTCCTCCTCCTCCTCCTCCTCCTCTCCCTCCTCCTCCTCCCTCCTCCTCCTCCTCCTCCTCCTCCTCCTCCTCCTCCTTCTTCTCCTCTTGCTTCTTCTCCTCTTGCTTCTCCTCCTCTTTCTCCTCCTCCTCTGATATAACTACATCATTGATATGACAGACTCCTGATCTGGTTGGACCCATTCTTCTGCTCCATGGGATATCCAGTTGGCACCCACTATCATTAAGTTATTTGAGAATGCAGGTCACAGCCCAATGCAAAACAATTACAAATGTTTAATACAGGGTAATCCATCCAATGTCATCAAACACTACAGCTGTGCACACATTTAAACAGAGATTGATCATGTTTTTTTTGAGAAGATGAATGTGTTGGCAGAAAGATGAAGCACCAACTGTTGGTGTTTCCGAAATAAACAATATATTACAATCAAGCCAAGCCTCAGGGGCTCGGAGCTCACAAAGGATTGCTCGCAGGGAAGTTATTATACAGAAATGTCTAAATCGGTTTCCTTAGTGGTCACCTTCTTGTCTTGATGGAAAACCTTCCCTCCCCTACATCAGAGAAACTCTTTTCAATGGGAAAAGAGGTTGTGGGTTGAAACTAACTGAGTTTAAGCCTCAAATAATAAATAACCATGGGATTTTGTGCGGGAGCGAATTGTGTGACTGCAAAGCTTGCATGAAGGTTAAGCCCCTTTTCTCAATGGACAGGCTTCTGAACTTTTGGCTGGTTAAAATTCAGCCACTGTTTTGGAGACAGAAAGAAAAGAAAGAAAGAAAGAAAGAAAAGAAAGAAAGAAAGAAAGAAAGAAAGAAAGAAAGAAAGAAAGAAGGAAGGAAGGAAAGAAAGAAAATAACAAAGAAAAAAGGAAGAAAAAAGAAAGAAAAAGAAAGAAAGAAGAAAGAAGGAAGGAAGGAAGGAAGAAAAGAAGGAAGGAAGGAAAGAAAGAAAGATAGAAAGAGAAAGAAAGAAAGAAAGAAAGAATGAAAGAAAGAAAGAAAGAAAGAAAGAAAGAAAGAAAGAAAGAAAGAAAGAAAGAAAGAAAGATTGTTCCCAGATAGTCTCCTGCTTGGAATAACCCCCAAATACAGGTAGTCCTCAACTTACAACAGTTCATTTAGTGATGGGAGAAAGTGACTTAGGATCATTTTTCACACTTACAACAGCGTTGCAGCGTCCACATAGTCATACGATCAGACTTCAGATGCTTGGCAACTGACTCACAGTTATGACGGTTGCAAGTGTCCCAGGGACATGATCCACTTTGGGGATCTTCTGACAATCAAAGTCAATGGGGAGGCCAGATTCACTTAATGGCCAGGTTGCTGACTTCTCAACTGCAGTGATTCCCTTAACAACTGTAGCAAGAAAGGTGGTAACACAGTACAAAATTCACTGACCAAACGTTTCGCTTAGCAACAAAAACTACGGTCATAAGTCAAAAACTACCTGCATTAACCAAGGAATCTTAAGCTGCACAAGATCCTGATATGGACCTGAGGTTCATCAAGATGCTGACTGCAATTTGTGAATCCGAGCTGATTTATAGGCGCCTGGAAAACCAGATGAGTCTTTATTTCTTTGGAATTCAGGTGCATGAAAGTGATGCCAGAAAAGGCCTGGAACATGTCATTTTCCTACTGAGGCTCTTCCTGAAAATAACCCCCACTCAGTTGTGTCTTTGATCCCACAGTCGTCAGATATCACATTGTGCTGAAAATTGTCCTCCAATTTCCCCAAAGTCTTTCCTCCCTACTTTGTAGATGCTCTGTTCCAGGGAGTTGGAATGCATCTTACGATTTTCACTTTTGCTCCTTTGAGTTTATTATTATGAAATGGCAACGGACAACGGTGTTGATTTTTCTGACCCCCCCACTCTCTCCATCACGCTGAGCCATGGCATTGCCTTTCTCATCCCCCCACTTTATTCATCTCCTGGGGATCACTCTATCCATACTCAGGCCTCACAGCCCCATCATTAAATGAAGAGTAAGAATCCTGCCTTAAGAATTTGGAGAATTGCATGGAATTTTTTTTCTCCTTGTTTACCTTTTTAATTAAACAAGGGGGCTCAATGGTTAACACGTGTTGTGGCCACCAGCGGGTAGTGGAGCTGGCAGCAGAGTCAGACAGTGAGGAGGTTGGGGAGGACCATGATCCAGTCCTGGAGTCTGGGGAGGGCTCTGATGAGGGCTCTGTGTCGGAGGCAGAGATGGGGTCAGAATCATATGCCAGCTATCAGCTGCCTTCAAAGTCAGATATCATTGAGGCAGATGAACAGCTGGAGCCTGTTCCCAATGTGCACATGCACAGAGTTGCCAGACAAAGGAAACAGCTAAAGGACAGGGGTTGACTTGAGAGTAAGGCCAGACAATGAATGGCCCCTCACTTGAAATAAAAGAGGAGCGAAAGGGGAGTGCAGTTAAGGAGACAATTAGTTTGCTAGCTGTTTAGTGACTCTCCAAGACTCCTTGCCAAGTTCTGCAGGTATCAGCCTGTCAGCTCTCCAAGTCAGATAAGGTCTGTGACCATAAATCCTCGTTTGAAAGACTTTGCCAGCTGTGAATGAGCAGAATTCACAGTAAATTAATAAAAGGGTTTTTTGCCGGGACTAGGAGTTTGTTTCATGCTCTTGGAAAGCCTCGGTCAGAAAAACAGGCTGGGCTTGTTGGCTAGAAAGCCAGCAGCTCAGGTTCGAGACCTGAGCTCCATGTGAAAGAGTGAGCTCCCGTCCTTGCTCCCGCCAACTTAGCAGCTTGAAAGCATACAAATGCAAGTAGATAAATAGGTATCACTTCAGTGGGAAGGAAACAGCACCCTGTGATGCATGCTGGCCCCATGGCCACGGAAATATCTTCGGACAATGCTGGCTCAGTGCCTTGAAACCAAGATGATCAATCCCCTGCTCAGGCTGGAGACCCTATACAGGTAGTCCTTGATTTATGACCACAGTTGAACCCATAATTTATGTTGCTAAGTGAGAGATTTGCTAAGTGTCTGTTTTGTCCCATTTTATGACTTTTCTTGCCACATTTGTTACGGGAATCACTGGAGTTGTTAAATTAGTAACACTGTTGTTAAGTGAATCTGGTTTCCCCATTGACTTTGCTTGTCAGAAGGTCACAAATGATGGTCACATGACCCCAGGATACTGCAACCATCATAAATGTGAACCAGTTGTCAAGCATCCGAATATAAATCATGTATCCATTAGGATGCTTCAATGGTCATAAGTGTGAAAAGTGGCTGTTTCAGTGCCGCTGTAACTTTGGACAGGTATTGGACAGTTGAGAGCTACCTGTACCTCTTCAGACAAATGACTTCTCCAATCTCTTCTTAAAACCCTTCCGTGATGGAGCACGCACAACTTCTGAAGGCAAGATGTTCCACGGATTAATTGTTCTCCTTAGTTCTAGATCGCTTCTCTCCTTGATTACTTTCCATCCATTGTTTCTTCTTCTGCCTCCAGGAGGTTTATGACAATTTGCCATGGCCAACTCACCACATCCAACTTGCCATGGCCAATTTGCTGTGGCTAACTTGACGTAAGACGACTCTTCATGGCCAACTCATCATGGGAGAATTCGCTGTGAAACAAGAGTTACACTAATATCAAAGAACGGGGGGAACAAAATCATTTTAGAAAGGATGCAAAAGGAGGGATAAAATAAACGGTGAATGCCAAATATTGAAATATTTTTTTATTTATTTTAAATAATTAAATTGAATTGTTAAATTGCCCTGTGGAGAGTTGTCCCGCAGCATGTTTATAGATGATTACAGATTAACAGAGCTGGAAGGGACCTTGTAGGTCATCTAGTCCAACTCCCCACTCAAGCAGGAGACCCTATACCATTTCTGACAAATGGCAGTCCAATCGCTTCTTGAAAGCCTCCAGTGGTGAAGCTGCCACAACCTCTGAAGGCAAGTTGTTCCATTGGTTGATTGTTCTCTCTGTCAGAAAGTTCCTCCTTATTTCCAGGTTGAATCTCTCCTTGTTCAATTTCCATCCATTATTCCTTGTCTGGCCTTCAGGTGCTTTGGCAAACAGCTTGACCCCTTCCTCTCTGTGGCAGCCCCTCAAATATTGGGACACTGTTATCCTGCCTCCCCTGGTCCTTCTCTTCACTAGACTAGCCATGCCCAGTTGCCAGTTGGCCATGGCGAGGTGGCTGTGGTGAGTTGGCCTTGGTGAGCTAGCCGCAGCAAGTTGGCTATGGCAAATTGTCCCATTCTGGCCTCCAAGAGCAGTCACATTGCCCTGAAGGATAACCAACCTCAGATGTTCAGTTTGCTTCAAGACCAGTGGTCCATAAAACACACGGGCCTATTTTTATATCTGCCACATGACTTACCGAAGAAGATGAAAGAAAACATACATTGTGAGGAGGGGATAAGTTTACAAACCAATTGCCGAGGGGGGGGGGGAGGATGGCTAATCTTTACGCCAGATGTTCAATGACCCAGTGACAGATGTCCTTTTATTTGTTCCCCCGTGACCTTGAACTGTTAAGGAAAGGGCTGATTACTCATGAAGGATTTCCTAGAGGAGTAACTCTGCTCTCTGCTTGCTGGGTCCTCTGGGGAAGTCAGTAATCTCCTCACTTCCTACAGGTTTGTTTTTTTTAAAAGGGACGACACTTCTTATATTGTCATTTACCACCGCCCACTGTGAGGATTAAGTGTCTTGAAAAACAAAGGCGTGTATTAGTTAATGGGGAGAAGAGCTCAGAAATGTGATCACAAGTGTCCGTGACTAAATGCAAGTGGCTGGATTGATTTGCATGTATGTTTATCATAGATGTAGTAGTAGATGTGGCTGACATTGTCTTTACTCCTGCAGTAAGGGGTTGGTTTGATTTGCTGGTTGCTGTATGGAAAGAGCTAACGTCAGTCGGCCTCCCCCAATCGTTTCTGGAAAAGAGAATTAAAATAAGAAATTACCATAACACAATTAACCACCTCTGCCTCCCCCAGGGGGACACTTTGGCTTATCAGAGAACTTATTGTGGAATTGTTTCACTAATTTATCTGCTTTCAGATCCCACCTTTTCACCCACGTAGCTTCGGACAAAGGGTACCCCTTCCAATGCATTAAATATTGTAAGCGACTTCTATGCAGCCTGGGATCTAAGATTTTTTTCACCACATAATGTGTTTCCCCTTCTACCACTACAGGTACCACTAATTGGGATAATGTCAGCGTTCCAAGTATCATGCAGAATTAAATCAGAGTCCAAGGCAAACCTTTCCTTAAAGCTCCAATTTAATAAGTCAGACATGTTGGTACATCTGTGGAAATCCCAATTCTGGAAGTTACCTAGGATTCCCACCCAGTTGAAAGTTCATGATCTTGTCCCCACACCCACTAATCCATCACAGGCTCCAATCTTCTTCTTCCCACGCTGTCATCTCCACCCCGCTGGTTCCAGTCAGGTGCCAAGGTGCGGAGACAAAGAATAACCTTGAGCTTCTAAAAAGGAATTTTTTTATTTTGAAAACAACACATTCTACCCATTGCTATCCCCCCACCCCCCTTAATGAATATGCATACTAAAGATGAAGCTAGAAGAGAGAGTGTGGCAGGCCAAAGATTCTTAAAGGAACCGCTGCAGGGCTGACAGTGGCTATAGCAGAGGTGGCTCCTACTGGTTCGGGATGGTTTGGCCCAGTAGGTAGTAACTCAGCCTCCATACCCCCGAATTGGTTCTATTGGCAGCGCCGTAGGCGTCGCCATCTTGTTTTTCTTTTTACTATTGCACATATGCACGCACACCCAAAGCACATTCCTGAGCGAACCGGCATTAGCAGAAGCCGGACCCACCCCTGGGCTATAGAATGAAGAGATGCTTTGGAATTTCTTTGTAACAGAATAACAGAGTTGGAAAGAATCTTGCAGATCTTCTAGGACAAACGCCTGCCCCAAGCAGGAAACCCTCTACCATTTCAGACAAATGGTTGGGCACTCTCTTCTCAAAAACTTCCAGTGATGAAGCACTGACACGCAGCACCCCTGTGCCCTGTTTTGGCTTCTAGGTTGGTGCAGGAGGCCTTTTAGGCTCAAAGCGGGGCATGGTGGGGCGCCACTGAGGTCCCCTGTGCCCCGTTTTGGGCTTGGAAAGCTTCCTGCACCAACCTGGAAACCAAAAATGGGCTAGGGGAGGTGGGGTGCATGTGGGGGAGCATGGGGGGTTGCATGTACATGCGTGGGGAGCACATGTGCATGCGTGGGAGGCGGGGGCACGTGGGGGTGTCACACGCTATCAGCCTCTATATTGCTTGCTTGCTATCAGCGGCCATAGTAACGGTGAGGGAGGGGGGTTTAAGTATTTGGGAGGGAAATAATGCTGGAGGAGATACCTTGAGACGAAGAGGAAGTTTTGTTCTCCTCACCATCTTTGGCACATGCTGAATGCACCAACCATCTCTGCATACCAGCTGGATGAGGCCACCTGAAGATCCACCCCCCATGACACCCTTGGGGGCTTGGGATTGGACATTTAGCTTGGGGTTGTTGGGGGGAGGGATTTGGGTAAACTTTCTATATGTACAATTTCGCACCTTTAGCCTCAGACCTTGCTTTACTTTTGATGCGTTCACGTCATATCCAGTAAAAGTACATTTTCTCTAAAACAATGGAGTTGGGGGTTTCCTTTCTTGGATTTTGAAGGAGGCACATCTAACACACGCACATTGCATTATGGGTGCAGGCACACGTGTTCGGCATGTGACGACAAAAAGGTTAGCCATCACTGGCTTATAACAAGGTCAAAGCCATGCATGATTTTAAGAATGGGGATGCTTGGCACTGCTACTGCATCAGAAAACCTAGATTCAAAGCAGAAACATCGGCGGGGATTAATCATTTCTTTCACAAAATATTTAATATCGGCATTTTCGAGGCATTTGTATTGTCAATGGACAGAGTTATTATATATAGGTTGCATTTGTGCTGATAAATAAATAAAGGGAGACTAGTATAGATTTAGCTCTCATCAGCTAGCCATACCCTTACTGGGAATTGAACCTGGGTTGAATTGCATATTAGGCAGTTGTATTAGCCACTAAGCCACAGGCTCTCCTCATTTATCAGCTAAGCCAGGGAAATAGGTATGTATTGTGTCACAACCCCTGGTATGCCCAAATATGGGAGGGAGCATACTGCTTCCCTTTTCTGTCTATCTGCTCACCCTAGGAGCCATCCAGGTAGAAAGCCATTTTTTAAAATGTTGCCTTGTTATATTTGTGTTGCATTTGTGCTGATAAAGCTCTCTACATGGGGCTCCCCTTGAGATGTACCCGAAGACTACAGCTAGTTCAGAATGCGTCCGCGCGGGCCATCATGGGGAGTACTAGGTACTCCCACATAACACCTTTCCTGCGCGAGCTGCACTGGCTGCCTGTGGTTTTTCGGGTGCGTTTCAAGGTGCTGATTACCATCTTCAAAGCGCTCCATGGCACAGGGCCTAGTTACCTGCGGGATCGCATTCTGCCACATACATCCCTGCGACCAATTCGCTCACACAGGGAGGGACTCCTCCGGGTGCCGTCCACCAAGCAATGCCAACGGGCGGTACCTAGGAGTAGAGCCTTCTCTGTGATGGGCCCAACCCTCTGGAATGACCTCCCCCCCGATATTAGAACTACTACCGACTTCCGCTCCTTCCGACAAAAACTTAAGACTCACCTGTTCCGACTAGCCGGCCTGGCCCACTTATAGTTCTACTCTTCCTCCTGGCGGATATTTTTTTTGGGATAGCTTTTAAGATTAATGTTTTTAACTTTTTTAAATTTTCTAAAAATTTTAATCTAACTTAACTAAATTGTACAGGGAATTTCTACTACCTCCTCCAGTCCTATGTTTAATTTATTTATTGTATACTTATAATATGTATATTTACTGTCTAACTATTTTAATATGACTGTACACTGCCCCGAGTCTCTTTTGAGAGAGGGGCGGTCTAGAAATCCAATAAAGTTAAGTTAAGTTAAGTTAAGTTAAATAAATAGAGGGAGACTAGTATAGATCTATTTCAAGCTATTTAGCTCTCATCAGCTAGCCATACTCTTACTGGGATTTGAACCTGGGCTGTATTACATATTAGACAGTTGTATTAGCCACTAAGCTACTATATATATTTTGAGTGACGGACCTCATAAATCTTCAGCAGGGGGTGACACCTCGCTTATCTTGACTGATCTAAAGAAACTAAGCAGAATCAGGCCTGATTTCCAGATTACCTGGAATGCCAGGGTAAGATAGGAACAAAAAAAAAAAAAACATCCTGGAAGAAGTTACAAGAGTTGCCTGCAACGGTCTATATAGCTGTCGTCGCACACCTCTGTGAAGGGGTTGATGCGTAAGCAGAGGTTGCAGAGTGCTGCAGATGGGCCAACACGCACACCTTCCAAATCCTATCTGTGCCTTGTGCAGAGGTCTGCATTATGTGTGCTGGTTGATGGATCTCACTTCTTGTTCTGTGGTTTGCTGTCTGAGGGTCCCCTAGCCAGAATGTTAAAACATCTGTACAAATATATACGGAACACCTACGCAATTAACCCTGAATGACAGAACCATATGTTCCCTGACACGTAGTGACGAAGATGTCTCATTTAGGCTTTAGAATGATCAAGATCAGGCTGAACAGCTCCATTGCATAATAGTTTGCCGGACCTTCTGGAAGACAGGGGTGAAGGAAGGGAAGGGGAAAGATATTGTTAGAAATTTAAAGCATTACCTTGTTGTTGTTAGTTGTGAAGTCATGTCTGACCCATCAAAACCCATGGATAATGTTCCTTCAGGCCTTCCTGTCCTCTACCATCCTCTGGTGTCCATTTAATCTCACACCTATTGCTTCGGTGACTCCATCCAGCCATCTCATTCTCTGGCTTCCGCTTCTTCTTTTGCCCTCCATCTTTCCCAGCATGAGGCTCTTCTCCAGTGAGTCCTTCCTTCTCATTAGGTGGCCAAAGTACTTGAGTTTCATCTTCAGGATCTGGCCTTCCAAAGAGCAGTCAGGGTTGATCTCCTCTAGGACTGACTGTTTGGATCACCTTGTGGTCCAAGGGACTTGCAGGAGTCTTCTCCAGCACCAGAGTTCAAAGGCCTCCATTCTTTGGCGCTCAGCCTTCCTTATGGTCCAACTTTCACAGCCATACTTTGCAACTGGGAAAACCATCGCCTTGACTATATGCACTTTTGTTGGCAGGGTGATGTCTCTGCTTTTTAGTATGCTGTCTAGATTTCCCATAGCTTTCCTCCCCAAGAGCAAGTGTCTTTTAATTTCTTGGCTGCAGTCCCCATCTGCGGTGATCTTGGAGCCCAGGAAAATAAAATCTGTCACTGCCTCCATTTCTTCCCCATTTATTTGCCAGGATTTGAGAGGGTCAGATGCCATGATCTTAGTTTCCTTAATGTTGAGTTTCAAGCCAACTTTTGCACTCTCCTTCACCCGCATCAAGAGGCTCTTTAATTCCTCTTCACTGTCTGCCAGGAGAGTGGCATCATCTGCATATCTACATTATTTTACAGCCTTATTTACGTATCTTAGAACGTTAAATATTTTATCTTTTATCACTTTATCTCACAACTGACTTTATATCCTACAACGTTAAGTATTATTTTGAAGGAGATGGTGCAAGATTTGTACTTTTAGATTTGCAAGATTCCAGTCAGCCTTCCAGGTAGACCAAAGAGCAAACCAGATGAACCAAAATAAATCCAGTTGCCATCACTAAACTTGCAGGCATTTCTACCTGGATGATTGAGTATCTTCATCAACACAAAACACAACACAAAAAAGAATTAAAAGTGGAATCTTTGAGAGCCCGAGAGAAAATGGCTAAAAGAGGAAGAAAGGGAAAAAGAGTTACATTAGTAGACTAAAGAGAATCGTAGTAAGATTGTTATGGTTATGTAACTAATTAAGAAATAAAGAAATTATAGTATCACCAAAATGGTCTTTGATTTTGGAAAGGGGGGGGGGAATAAAGCAACTTATTTTCAGCCAATTTGAAAGGAACTGATTATTTTCCAAAGCACCTGAGGGTAGGACAAGAAGCAATGAGTGGAAACTAATCAAGGAGAGAAGCAACCTAGAACTGAGGAGAAATTTCCTGACAGTGAGAACAATTAATCAGTGGAACAACTTGCCTCCAGAAGTTGTGAATGCCCCAACACTGGAAGTCTTTAAGAAGCTGTTGGATAAACATTTGTCTGAAGTGGTGTAGGGTTTCCTGCCTAAGCAGGATGTTGGACTAGAAGACCTCCGAGGTCCCTTCCAACTCGGTTATTCTATTCTATTCTATTTCCAGCACTAATGCTGGTACTGTTCTATTAGGCATATGATAATTAGGAGTTATGCTACTATGCTTTCCTATCAGTCATCTCACTATGGTTTTCCTAATGGTAGTGTTGGAAGAAATGACCTTCTGGCTTCAATTCCAAGTGGGGGAAAAGACACTGGAAACATGAAGGCTGCTTGGAAAGATGGTTTTAATAGTGGACAGGATCACATGCTTCAAGATCTTGGTTGAAGAAAAAAAAGGGAAGAGATACTGAGAGTGCCAGAGTTTTATACCCTCTCTGGGCTTTTGAATTTCAGCTTGTATTCTGATTGGTTGTCAGACTCCCATGAGGCCATGCAACTCTGTAGGATGTCCCGAGTCCCAAGCTTGGTTGACTCTTGCTGGCTGGTGATGTAATGAAAGGGTTTTGGGATTCCTATTATGGCTCTGCCTGAAGGAGATAGATCTTTGTTATGTAGAATAGTCTGACTCAGGCCTTAATGACCCATTGACAAAGGTGTGTGTGTGTGTGTGTGTGTGTGTGAATTTCTGCCTCCCTTTTAGGGGAAATATTCTGTCCTTTTAATAATTCCTAAAATATCTCCTTTTCCTAAGAGAGGGGTGGATGATAACTTCCTACAGTAGGTTCTGTAACATTCCTGGAGTGGATTTTCAATGCATCTGAAGTCATTTCTAGGAGGTTTGTAAAATTTAACTTCCTGGGGAAGTTGAGCCTCTTGCTGGTTCTTGTACATGACCTTGAATATATGGCCAGAGATCTCACAGAAGAATTGCTTATTTTCTTGTCATCTCCAGGACTAGACAAGATTTCCAGACTCTCTATGATGTAATCTCTTATTGAAGATGTTCCAACTGGTTCAAAAGTCAACAGAGCAGTAGAGAATTTGGACTATTTGCAAGCAACTGGAGATTTAAAACAGTCTTGATTTCTGCATCTGCTTGGCCGGGACATTCAAAGCAGATGTATCTTCTCTGATTTACTATGCAGTGCGCATCTAAAGGCTAAGAACATTCTTAAGAACTACAGCTTTTGGCCTGGAATGTGCAACTCTGCTTCTACATTAGACTTTTATGGTTTGCCTTATTTAGAAGAGGCGGAATTTGGAGCTGATCACTCATGACAGATAGTGGAGAGATAAAAGGAAGAGCAATAAATAGAGAAGTCCTTGCAAACAAGTATGTAATTAACTATAGTCGGGGATTTTCGTATTTGATTTGCATAACATTTTAATTGCTTTGGAGAGAACATGGCTGGGTCAATCTGAATCAGGGTAGGAGGAGGTGGGGGTGGGGGTCATAAGCTTTGCAAAATTGCAGCTGCACCTAAAATGTTTTCTTCCTACTTTCTAAAGAGCAGGTTGCCTTGGACACATGAGGCCTAAAATGTCTTGAAACTTGATCTTGAGATGTCTGTGGATGCCTCGGTGGGGACAAGCCGAGGTATGCTCTTTGTAGAGAAGCAGCATCAGTGCATGTTCATTTTAACCTTTCACCTCTGGGAGACCTCAATGCAACTCCCAGTTCAATCATGAACTTAATAAGTACCATCTGCTCCCTCTGATCTAATAAGGAGCTCCATGTGTGAGACACAAATCCTAAAAGCAGAGTTATCCAGAGATTCCTGAGGTTTGGTCCAGGGGAGGGATTCAAAAAAAAATTAGCAACTAGTTCTCTGCCCAGTTGCTGGGTGGACATGGAGATGGTAGGCGTGGCTTCCTGCACCATGGTGGGTGGGTGGGAGTTTGTGCCCTCCCCAGGCTCCGGAGGCTTTCCTCGAGCCTCCGTGATGGAAATGGGCCTATTTTCAGACTTCCGGAACTTCCAGGAGGCTCATTTTTTGCCTTCCCAGGGCCTCTGCACCTCACATCCAAAATGGGCTGTGTGGAGACTCCTGGGAGGGGCAGCATGTGCTGGGTGGGGCCAGCCAGTCCTTGCAACTACCGGTTCGGTGAACCAGATATAAAATTAGCATCTGGTTCTCCTAAACCGGTCCAAACCAGCTGAATCCCACACCTAGTTTGGTCAAACAACAGGACAAAAGCACAACGACATTGCAGGGCAAGCTCCCTAGATTTGTGCAACATTGTGCAAAAAGGGTGGAGGCTGCTTTGCAATATCACAATACAGATTTTTGTCGTTTGCTTGCACCTTGCTTCTCCTTGACCTTATGTAGGAAGGGTATGGGACTCTCTCTTTACTTGGGTATGAATACTCATTGATTCAGAAGCAAAAGTTTTCAATAAATCCCCAAAGTCACATGTGCAGAACATGATTAGATATGTCTAACCTAAAAAACTAACTAGGTTTTTTTTTGTCATAGAACAGAATAACAGAGTTGGAAGGGACCTTGGAGGGCTTCTAGTCCAACCCCCTGCTTAGTCAGGAAACTATACCATTTCAGACAAATGATTATTCAATCTCTTTTATCGGACTGTTCAATCAACTTCTGGAGGCAAGCTGTCCCACTGATTAATTGTTTTAACTGGCAGGAAATTTCCCCTTAGTTCTAGGTTGCTTCTCTCCTTGATTAGTTTCCACCCATTGCTTCTTTTTCCTGCCTTCAGGTGCTTTGGAGCATAGCTTGACAGCAGTGGTGGGATTCAAATAATTTAATAACTGGTTCTCTACTTTAATGATTTCTTCTAACAACCAGTTCACCAAACTGCTCAGAAAATTAACAACCGGTTCTCCCAAAGTGGTGTGAACTGGCGGAATCCCACTACTGATTGAGGCAGCCCCTGAGATGTTGGAACACAGCTATCATGTCTCCCCTAGTCCTTCTTTCTCTTAAGCTAAACATACCCAGTTCCTGCAACCGTTCTTCATATGTTTTAGCCTCCAGTCACCTAATCATCTTTGTTACTCTTCTCTGCACTCTTTCCAGAGTCTCAACATCTTTTTTACATGGTGGTGACTAAAATTGGATGCCGTATTCCACGTGTGGCCTTACCAAAGCATTACAAAGTGGTATTAACACATCACATGAAGGACTAGGGGTGAAATGATAACAGTCTTCCAGTACTTGAGGGGCTTTCACAGAGAAGACAGAGTCAACTTATTCTCCAAAGCACTTGAGGGCAGGACGAGAAGTAACAGGTTAAAGAGAGATTCAACCTAGAGCTAAGGAGGAATTTCGTGAAAAGTTTACTCATGAGCAGCTCAGCTGCTGCCTCCCCCCCCCCACCTCCTGGAGCTCACAGGCAGTGAACAAACCACACACACTTCGGACCCTCCAGCTCTCCTGTGTTCAGTTTGGTGCTGCATAAAGTTTTACTGCATATTTTATTTCCCATCTCCAATGCGAAACATACATTTGCTAAGCCACGCCCACAAAATAAGCCATGCCCACAGAACCAGTAGTAAGAAATGTTGAAACCCACCCCTGATCCTCGTGATCAAAATTCAGAGGTTTGGCAACTGGCTTGTATTTAGGACGGTTGAAGTGTCCGGGTTTGGGGGGGGGTGTTATGGGTGATGTGATCCCCTTTTGCGACTTTCTGACAAGCAAAGTCCATGGGGAAGCCAGATTCGTTTAACAACCCTGTTACTAATTGAACAACTGCAGCGACTCACTTAACAACAGTGGCAAGAAAGATCGTACAATGGGGCCAAACTCTTGACATCTGTCTTGCTTGGCAATGGAAATTTTGGGGTCAATTGTGGTTTTAAGTCGAGGGCCACCTATATCTAATTCTGATTTCAAAAGATAAGCCATGCCAGATTCCAAGGCTTAAGCCAGGGGTGTCCAAACTTGGCAACTTTAAGACTTGCTGGCTGGGGAATTCTGGGAGTTGAAGTCCACGAGTCTTAAAGTTGCCAAGTTTGGACACCCCTGCCTTAAGGATAATGAGCCTCAAATTCAGTGTTTAATTTTCCCAGTACATTAGCATTTGCATGCATTCTGCACCTCCTTTGCGGTTAATGTCTAGTGACGGATGGGGGAGAAAAAAATGAAGTCCTTGTACAATTGAAATCAGAACAAAATCCTCTCGTTTAATGGCATTAAAATGCTCCAGTTCCAATATTAATTTCATTCATCCTCGATTGACACTTTTTTTTGGTCAGGTTTGTCCTCCACCTTGTTGAAAGCTATCATGCATCCAGCAGCAATTGGAAGCTTTTTGTTTTAATTTTAAGAAGTGAGACAAGAAGTAACAGATTGTAAATGTAATTAAATCAATCAGGCTAATTCATTAAGAATCCACTTTCTGCTTGAATATTTATATTGTGTTTGTAATGAAGCAAACCTACCCATGGAATTTATTGGAGAATGCAAACGTCTTATAAACAAGGAAAGTCTCGCAATCTTAATTATATCCTAAGTGTCTCACACGAAGGTTGATTCTTGCCTTCTGAGGTTGGGTTTGCTTGTTTGCTAGTGGTAGAGGAGATTATTTAAAAGCACTTTGTCTTGTGTGTGGCACTCTCTGAGCAGTCGGTTGCATTTTGAACATGTTAGCACATTTTGCACATGTTAGCAATGGTTAGACACCATTGTTAGCACAGTCTACCAGTGTTAAAAGTGAATACACAACAAGCTTTTCGCTTTCCCAAAGAAAGTATATCCAGGATATGGTTTTAAAAAAAAGCCAGGATGTGAAATTGTATGTGAGAATGATCTTGGGGGATGAAGAAGAGATACAGCCTAGGAAACGACCGGATAAAAGAAGGAGGAGCCCACAGTTGCTTAACCAGAGGTGGGATTCAGCCAGTTCGGGCGAACTAGATGCTAATTTTACATCTGGTTCACCAACCTGATAGTTGAAAGGACTGGCTGGCCCCACCCACCCCACTCCGGCCCTCCCAGGAGTCACCACACAGCCGATCAGCTGGGACACCATCAGCTGGGACCTGGGAGGCAGTGAATAAATGGGGCCAACCAGAGGTGGTATTTGCCAGTTCTTCAAACTACTCAAAATTTCTGCTACCAGTTTGCCAGAAACGGTCAGAATTAGCTGAATACCACCTCTGGTTGATTGATTTGTTGAAGACCAGCAATTGGCCATGTAGGTATTTTAAATAACTGATACTAATAAATAATGACTATGAGTATTTTAAACGATAAATAATGAAACAGACTCCAGATTCACTTGATGGAAGTATGAAAGGCCCATCACTCAAATGTCCCCCATCTCAAATGACAGCTGAAGCATCTGCATTTAAAGGATTCTCCATCCAGCTACTAGGCATAAATCCCAACCATACGACTAGCATTTATTAACCTGAGATTTATGCTGAATATCAGTATGTCCATGGCATACTATTCCAATTGGTTTGTGCTACACATATTTAAGCCAGAGTGTTTTCTCCTCCAGTATACTGTACGTATAGGAAAAAGTCCGAGTTTCTTGTAGCTACCCTGAAACTCTTCCCTGAAGTGGCCCAGCTATATGTGTCAAAGAAATTGTGCCATTTATTTTCTAGATCCAATATATGCTCTTCCTGTACTAAGGCTACAGGGTGACTGTAATTATATTTGCATTATCGGTGAATAATCTGTTCTATTATTAATAGGTTTTTGATGGATGAAACCCTGCAGGTTTTCTCCTTAGAGGAGCATCTCCTTGACCTTCCTGTCTACATGCATATGGATTCTGTGAGATATTGACTGCCAAGAGATGAGTTACTTTGAGTCTTTGTCTCTACTTTTTGCCGGCTGCTTACAAATGTCCCCGCAGTCTCTCCCTCTATTGTCCCTGGTCTATGCATATTCTCCTCTTATACGTGCCATGGTATCCTGGCTCTGTAAACATATGGGATTGGCTTCAGTAGTGAAATCTAAAAATGTGGGCGGGTGTGGCTTGGTGGGGGTCATGTGACTGGGTGGGTGTGGCTATGTAATCATGTGACTGGGGTCAAAAGATAGAAACTTACTTTAACAATCTCCTGCTGGAGCAGGGGGTTGGACTAGATGACCTCCCTTCCAGCCCTGGATTGCGGTGCTCTTTCAAGATATCCTCTGAAGCTGCATCTAGTGCCAGGTTTGTGGGCCTTCCTCCCCCTCCTTTTTCCCTCCCTCCCTCCCTCCCTCCCTCTCCTTCCTTCCTTCCTTCCTTCCTTCCTTCCTTCCTTCCTTCCTTCCTTTCTTTCTTTCTTTCTTTCTTTCTTTCTTTCTTTCTTTCTTTCTTTTAGTACCCCACGGGAGCAAAAATGGACCCCCCATTTTTAAAGCATTTTTTCCTGCCTATTTGCCCTAACCAGCAGGGAAAAAATGCTTTAAAAAGCGAAAAAAAGAACTTACAACGATCACATGGCTCACAGGTTTTTTTTACTACTAGTTCGCAGAACCAGGACAATCATCCCTACCGGTTTGGCCGAAACGGGATGGTTTCACCCCTGATTTGCTTCCATGCGCCACATGTGGTGGATTGATGATCAGTTCCTCAGGCCATCTCAGAATTGGTCTTTTAACATCTATTACTTGAAAGGGTTCAAAATAATTCCCCTGTTCCAATGAAGGGAACACATGGTGAATACTTTGAATAAAAATGACAGATGACAGAAAAACAGAATAACAGAGTTGGAAGATCTTCTAATCCAACCCTCTGCTCAGTCAGGAGACCCTGTACCAGAGGTGGTATTCAGCAGGTTCTGACCAGTTCTGGAGAACCGGTAGTGGAAATGTTGAGTAGTTGGGAGAACCGGCAAATACCACCTCTGGCTGGCCACACCACCGTCTATTCTCTGCCTCCCGAGTCCCAGCTGATCGGGAGGGAATGTGGATTTTGCAGTATCCTTCCCCTGCCATGCCCACCTAATCCCACCCGCAGAACTGGTAGTAAAACATTTTGAATCCCACCACTGCCCTACACCATTCCAGACAAGTGGCTGTCCAGTCTCTTCGTAAAAGCCTCCAGTGATGGAGCACCCACAACTTCTGAAGGCAACTTCTGTTCCACTGGTTGATTGTCCTCACTGTTAAGAAGTTTCTCTTTAGTTCTAGGTTGCTTTGCTCCTCGATTAGTTTCCATCCATTGCTTCTTGTCTAGCCCTCAGGTGCTTTGAAGAATAGGTTGACCCCACACATCTTTTGGGCAGCTGCTCAGATATTGGAACACTGCTGTCATGTCAGTTCCAGCCCTTCTTTTCACTAGACTAGACAAACCCAATTCCTGCAACTGTTCTTCCTGTGTTTTAGCCTCCAATCCCTAATCATCTTTGTTGCTCTTCTCTGCACCCTTTCCATAATGTCATCATCGTTTTATAATATGGTGGCCAAAACTGGATGTGATATTCTAAGTACGGTCTTCACATGCTTAGCAAGTGAAACATCTTCAAGAGAAAACAAGAAAGTCCAGCTGCCTGTTGTGGGGAGAGCACAAGCATGACCTAGATAACTGAGAATCTCTAAAGACTTTTATGGTCTTACCATTTATGATGAAAGGGGGGGCGCATTGGTTTGAGCACCAAGCTTGGCAATTTTGTTGCAAACATTTCATCACCATTCAAGGAGACATCCTCAGTGCGCTTTGGATTATCTGAATTATCACTTCAAAGCACACTGAAGATGCCTCCTCTAATGGTGACGAAATGTTTGCAAATTGCCAAGCTCAAAGCTCAAACCAACAGCCCAGCTACCAACCCGAGCTACTAATATTCAAGTACATTTATGATGAGGGCTTCCTAATCTCTTTCCCGGGGACAAGCTTTTAATAGATTTTATTTATTTATTTTAAAATGCCCCCCCCCCTTTTGGGGGGAGAATTATCTGTTTAGATTCTTTGCCCATGAATTCAGTGTAAAATTTGAAAAGGTGATGAATATTCAGCCTTGTTTCCAAATGATAATCTAAGAGAATAAAGCAAATGATCAGGCAGTGGGGATAGATTTCCATCTTTTTCAAAAACAGAAATTCACTTGAATGCAGCTTCACTTTTTGAGATGACTTGTTTCTTCTAATTAAAATGTAGAAGTTGAATGCCAGTTGCAGATTGAAGAGCTTTAGTTAAAGCCCAGGGTATTTTATAAGTGGGATCCCAAAGAATTATCTGGAGAATTTAGACCATGTCTTAAAAAATTAATTATTTTTCTTGAAAATAGAGTTTTTAACTAGAGTAATAAATGTCTGATATAATATCAACAGATTAGGGACTGGACTCTTTCTCCGCAAGAACAAACCTCTGGGTTGAAACTAAAGGTAAAGGTTTCCCTTGCACATATGTGCTAGTCGTTCCTGACTAGGGGGCGATGCTCATCTCCATTTCAAAGCCAAAGTAACAGCGCTGTGCGAAGACGTCTCCGTGGTCATGTGACCGGCATAACTAAACACTGAAGGTGCACCCTCCCATCAAAGCTGGTTCCTATTTTTCTACTTGCATTTTTACATGCTTTCGAACTGCTAGGTTGACAGAAGCTGGGACAAGTAATGGGAGCTCACTCCATTACATGGCACTAGGGATTCGAACTGCCGAACTGCTGACCTTTCTGATTGACAAGCTCAGCATCAGAGCAAGCAGACCTCAGGGGTGGAGTTAAGTGCATCATGAGCCTAGCGTCATTACATTCCCATAAACAGACTAAATCCAAATTTTTTGAATTCCTTTGACCTTTATCGGGTGCCAAGTAACTACTTGAGTTGACTAGATTCTCATGCATAGGCTTGAGCAATAAATCTTCTGAACTGCAACTTAACATATCTTCCCGATTCTTTGCACCTGACAAGGATGGTAGATTCGGGATAGAAATGGGTGAAGTTTTCCCGAAGGGAAGAAATTCCAATCGATGGAATCACTTCAAACAAAATCTGAATATCATCTGTCTAAAACTGTCATGGCCTTCCAGAAACCAGTTTGGAGGAGGAGAAGGAGTTGGAGCTGGGATCATGCAACAGGGAAGGCATGCCAGATACTGAGGGTGATTGATACTGTCCCAGGCCCCTCAGGCATTGGGGGAGATGATCAATCAGACGGAGAGTTGCCTACCTTCATGGGCCCAGGGGAGGATCAATCGGCTGTGGTGCTGATGAAGAACAGCTGTCTACTCCATTCCATCCAGCGGCAAAGAGAGTGGAACATAGGCAAGCCCAGAGAAGGGGTGCAAGGCTACTTGGAAAGAGGTCACCCCACCCCTCCTCACAAGGAATACCTGGAGGGGAGTAACTTAAGGAGAAGCCATGAGGAGTTAGTCTTTGCCAGAAGACTTTGCTTTGGCTTCTACTCCCCGACTTTGACTCATGCCTGTGGCTGTTTGCTTTGCCTCACTTGGAGCCTGTGTTGGGTCAGTGTATATTCACTTACTGGAATAGGATCACAGGTGGTATTCAGCAGGTTCTGACGAGTTCTGGCAAACCTGTAGCAGAAATTTTGAGCAGTTCAGAAAACCGACTGACCCCGCCCCCATCTATTCTCTGCCTCCTGAGTCCCAGCTGATCCGGAGGGAATGAGGATTTTGCAGTAACCTTCCCCTGGAGTGGGGTGGAATGGAGATTTTACGGTATCCTTCCCCTGCCATGCCCACCAAGCCATGCCCACAGAACCGGTATCCCACCACTGAATAGGGCTTAGCAACTAAGTCAGCCAATGAAGGCTATTTGGAAACTGAAACAGTATTTGTTGTGTGAGCAACAAGGAGCCATCTCGGAGCCAGGGCGTGGCTTAGCTCTTCATCATGTGCCAAAAGTGCACCTGTGCGCCTATGCGCCTGTTGCCTGCACCCATATTGCAATGCACGTGTGACACACCTTGCCTCCTGGTGCCCCATTTTGGACCTAGTAGGCCTCCCTGCAGCCTCCTGGGAGCAAAAATGGGCCCCTGGGGGCGGGTGCACTGCATCTTCCCATGCTCCCCCATGCCCCAATGCATGTTACCCACCTCCACGCCATGCATGCATGCACATCTCCCGCATGCACCCTTCTCTCTGTGCATGTGCAGCAGAGACCTGAAAATCACCTGGCTGGGGGGAGGCGCACATGCATGCATGGTGGAGCTGAGCTGGGCTGACGGTTCACATGCTTGCAGAGAGGGCTCTTGTGCCACCCGTGGCATGCGTGCCATAGGTTCGCCATCACGGGCATAGAGAATTTGAGAAAAGACCAAAGAAACAACAGCATTTCTCTTCCCTAGATTTTGTTACCTGTGCCCCTACTTTAAAATGGATTTGCCATGTGTTTATCCCTATTAACCACACAAAAGAAGCATTAGTCTTAACCCCGGTGATTCATAGCTAATCAGCCGTGAAGTTTTTTCTCTCCTAAATCTTCCAAAAATAATAAATAAATAAAAGTAAGGAAAGATGTATGAAATCTTGCTTCCTGCAATTTGCCAGCAACCTTTTGTGTAGTTTTGGAATCAATCAATATAACAAAGGTTTCAGCCTACAGCATCTCTTGGTCTTCTTTCAGGGTGATAATAAGATTGGTTTCCAGCGGTTGCAGATGCCCCTAAATTTTAACATAATGGAGGAGTAAATGCTACTGTCAGACTTCATGAATATGCACTCCAGAATAATCCAGAGATCTCTCACCGAGAGTCAATTGGAAATACATATTTACAGCTGTCTCTTTGGATGAAGGCTGTGGAAGAATATTTCAACCTCCAGTTGGCTCAGCTTGACATGCAAATAATTGGCCACAGAGACCTCTTACACCAAAGACTTTGTTACTGATATTTTAGCTTTAGCTGAAAAGGAAACAGATTCCTTGGGAGGTGTGTTTAGGGAGAGATTCACCCCCTCCTTTGGAGAATCTTGCAATTAAAATGCTAAACTGAAACGGCGGTACTGGTGATTCCTGAGCAAAATGGATATTTCTTGCAGAGTGAATGAAGTGACTTAAAAACAATTAGCTTTGCCTTTAATTAGATGTAGATAAATGAAAATATTCCATTGAAACAGATGTTCCCTTGTTTAATTAACTCATAACTAATTGTCTGCCATAGATATCAGATTATTGTTCTTCTCTCCCATACTCCCTAAAAATATAAGGGTGTATAGAAGGTTCCTTTTTTTCTCTCTCACAATGGGGTCGAGATAAATGTATCCTGTGATGATTCAGGCATGGCACAACTGTAAATAAAATAAAAGGTTTATTTAAAAGCATTTTCTTTTTAGAACTCCAGCAGGGTTCTTAATACATGTCAGCAATAAAAGTAATATTCGGCTGCTCTGTTTTGTCTTTTCTGGCTTCCAGTGGGAAAAATATAAATCTATAAAAATCTGCTGTATATGGCTCCCTTTGTGAAGCAGTCTTTCAATCTAATTTTAGGAAGGAAGGAAGGAAGGAAGGAAGGAAGGAAGGAAGGAAGGAAGGAAGGAAGGAAGGAAGGAAGGATGGAAGGAAGATGAGGGAAATACAGTTGGAGAAAACCCTTTCCTTCCTTCCTCCCTTCCTTCCTTCCTTCCTTCCTTCCTTCCTCCCTCCCTCCCTCCCTCCCTCCCTCCCTCCCTTCTTCCCTTCTTCCCTTCTTCTCTTTCCTTCCTTTCCCCTCCCCTCCCTTCCCTTCCTCCCTCCCTCCCATCCATAAACTTACAGTCTCCTGGTGATTGGTCATTCAGCTGGATTTCATGCCTAAATCAGAACTACAACCTACCACTGGATATTTTCTATGGAGACAGTTGGGAAATAGGTGATGAAGTAATTAAAACCTTCAGACCCAGTACAATGTTTCTTAAACAATGAACCCTGCTATTTGAACCTGATTTCATTCTTTTTATCCCCAGTTTCAGAACTAGCTTAGATTCGACTAACAGAAAAGCAGGAGAGATGCCAACAGAATCTCCAACCTTGTTAAATACTTGGTTAATGGTCAACAGATGCTGGAACAACAGCTCTTATGTGGAAGGCTTAACCCAGCCTAGAGCATCCTACATTGTGCTCTCCAAGGTCCTGAACATGTTTTTTTTTTTTTTTTGCTCAGAGCTCTGATTTCTTGGTGTCTTTTCGGCTATAATCATGAGATATGGCTAAGTTGACTTCAACCAGATACGATGGCAACAATCAACCAGGCCAACAGGTACAGCAATTGCCTTTAAATATAAATATCTGGAAGTTCAAATCATCTATCTGCTACAACATCTAAACATACAGAAAGACACCATACATGGTGTCAAATCACCGACTAATATAATATTAAGAGTGAGTGGAATTTCAACTAAAGTCCTGCTGATGATGTTACCTAGCCTGGTAATGAAATGTTCACAAACTTAATGGCAAGCTTGAAGAGATTACCACTGCCAAAATTTAATGAAATCTATTTAATTCTTGTGTTCCTAATCTTACCAAGCTTCCCATTTGCACCTTGCCACTGGATTAAGACAAGTTAGCTTTTTATATTTCTGAATAATCTATGATTAGGTAATATTAATTTGTGGCCAGTCTTTATTTAAAACTATATGTTTGTGCCTCATTAACCACCTTTGAACTGAACTTTCTTTTCATGTTTAGTTCTTTATGATATGTAGCATTAGCTAGTTAAATATTGAAAGTATTACCTTAATAAGAGGATAGTTTTCTCAATTTTCTTCATATCCTTGGGTGGGTAAATGGGGGAATTAAACTAATTGATTTTGCTGGCAAAAATCTGATTCAATTCTACTAGAACGAGCCTAGAAAACAACCAATTCTGAAAGAGTAAAATGCAATTTCTTTCTCCCTCCAATAAATATCTCCTACTTAATGCCAAATGCACCATCATGAAGGATTGGAACTGTTAATTATGTCAGTCATTTTCTGAAAAATGCCTGCACTGAAAACCATTTCATACAACAATTTCCTTTTTCCAAATTCATGCAAATTTTAAAAATGCCTATTGTGCTACAACAGAAATCTTAACTCAGAATAGAGTTTTGTCCCTCTCATTTCTGTGGTCTTCTTTCCTGAGCAAAAACCAGACACCGTTTACATTCATTTCAGTCTTTTTTTTTTTTTTAGAAAAATGTAGCATGCGTTGGGAGAAAGGACTAATTCATATAAAAACGAGGCTGTAAAATTGCTGCAATTCTATCAGAAGCTGACTGGCATATAACACAATACCTGTTCCGAACAAGTTTTTATTTTCTTTGATTGAGATAGCATGTAAGCCCTGACTAGCTAGCTTTCCATTGCATGATTAACCAAGGACAAACCAAGATCCCACTGGCTACATTTGCAGAACATGCTAACCTTGTTAATGTCAACTGATGTCTAAATCAGACCTATGGGGGCACAGTGGTTAAAGTGCAGTATTGCAGGCAAACTCTGCCCATAGCCAGGATTTCGATCCTGTCTGGCTCAAGGTTGATTCTATCTTCCATCCTTCCGAGGTCGGTAAAACAAGAAGTCAGATTATTGGAGGCAATATGCTGATTCTGTAAATTGCTAAGAGAGGGCTGTGAAACAGTATAGAAATGCTATTGCCATTCACACAACCGAGTAACCCTATTTTTTACCTACATGACATTGTTCTTCACCTGGCCTCATCCACAGGAAGGCTATCCTTCAATAGAGCATAAATAATATTACCGACCAGTTCTTTGTTCATGCCTCCACTCCAGATGGCTACTGCGAATGCAGTCCACCAGTCACAGGCCTCCATGACTTCTGGTTCATCCCGCTCTGAGCTACCGGATCAATGAAATGATTTTGTCTTCAGTTTTATGGATTGGTCAAAAGACTACTGAAAGACTGGGGTATGTGTGTGTGTGTTCCATGTCCTTTTTTCCTGATTGTTTTTGCATTTTTGCAGATTCTCTGATGGAATGGTACAACAGATTTCTCTCTTTTCTTTTCCTTTAAAAAAAAAAACAGGTGAAATTAACAAGACTTACCAGCTTAATTTCATCCTCTCTCTCTCTCTCTCTCTCTCTCTCTCTCTCTCTCTGTCTCCTGTCTCTCTGTCTCCCTCTGAATCTCTCTGAGTCTCTCTCTGAGAGAGACAGAGAGAGACAGAAAGAGACAGAGACAGACAGACAGACAGACAGACAGACAGACAGACAAAGCGAGGGAGACAGAGAGAGGTATTTGAATCCAACTGAGTGGAGTCTTCTTCTGGTTCCTTTTATCACTGTGTTTGCTCACCATTTTATGATGCTTTATTTTATATTAATATCATGAGTTTATGCTGTTGGGGGGGGGGGAGTCGTCTGGTATTATGATTTGCCTTTCTGTTGTGTGCCCCATGGTTTGAATTGGATAGCTTTATAAATCTGGTAAATAAATAAGTAAACATTTCATCTTCAAGCTCAAGAGACGGGAAGAACGGTAACACATTCTCCTTCCTAAAACCAATTTATGGCTTCCTCTAGCAACAGAGGAGGACTGCAGAAGGCATCTCAGGGGATTACAAACTGCAATTTAAGCTATAAAAACACCGTGTGGCAAGTTTCTTACTCACATAAGAAAATTGCTGTCTCATGCCTTATAAAAGGCTTCTCGTACCATTGATGCTGCATTCAACCCGAAAAACCTAATAACATTTTTTACGACTCAAATCCCAAGTGTGATCTAGAGAAGGTTGTTTTCATTCAGCACACCATCTGTAGATCAGGATGTGTTTTTTTTTAAACAACAACCCAACAACGTACAAAATATTTTGAGTATGTTTGTGTGTCTTTTGTAGATGAACAAAGCCAAGCAAGCAAAACAAAAACCCGCAGAATAAAACCGACATTTTTGATTGTGTTAAAGTCTAGACTTTCTTCAGTCCTGCCTTTATGAGAAAGGTGAATTTTGAGATTTTGGAATCCTGATACAAAAACTTTCATTTCAGAATGAAAGACAGATAGACAGAAGACAAATAATCTGCTTCATTGGAAAGCAGCTGATGTATTCTGAGGCAGAAAACAATAATTTGGATTGCTTGTACATTCCAAAGTGAGGTGTTTTTTTTTTTAAATGCTGAAGCCCGATAGCTATTTTTAGAAACCAAAATGTATGCACCTTTTTTTTAAAAAAAAAAGAGCTACAGAAAGAATGAAGCAGACGATCTTAGTTAAATTGCCATCAATGTCTAGTAAAATAATGTCATACATGCATAAATAGAAACCACCACAACAAATAAGAAAATGAATAATTCCAGTGTACAAAGTTTTACTAAATATTTTAAGAAGCACCAAACATTGTAAGTCGGGCAAAATCCACTGGTTAATAAGAAAGGTGCAAAAATGAATAAGATGCTTATATAATCCTTGCTTTCAACTGGGTTTCACCAACAAAAAAATAATTCTCCTCAATTCCCACATCACTTTATTCACTCAACTGCAAGGAGGAGCATGGAGGAGGAGGGAGGGGAAGAAGAAGAAAAAGGAGGAAGAGTAGGAGAAGAGGAACGGTAAGCAGGAGGAGGAGAAGAAGATGGGGAGGAGGAGAAGGGGAAAAGGAAGAGGAAGGAGGAGAAGGAGAAGATTAGGGAGGAGGAGAAGGAGAAGGAGAAAGGGAACGGGGAAGGGGGAGAGGAAGGAGAGGAAGAGGAGGACAAGGACGTGAAGGGGAGGAGGAGGAGAGGAAGATAGGGAGGAGGAGGAAGAAGGGGAGAAAAGAAGGAGAAGAGGAGGGGAAGAAGGAAGGGTAGGGAGGAGGAAGAGGAGGAGGAGATGAAGATGGGGAGGAGGAAGAGAAGGGGAAGGTGGAAGAGTGGAGAGGAGGATAAGAAGAAGGGGAGAACGGGAAGAGGAAGAAGAGGAAGAGGAGGAGGAGGAAATGAAGATAGGGAAGAGGAAGAGGGAAAGGAGAAAAAGGAGAAGAGGAAGGGGAAGAAGGAAGGGGAAGTAGGATAGGGAGGAGAAGAAGAGGAGGAGGAGAGGAAGATGGGTAGAAGTAGGAGAAGGGGAAGAGGAAGGGAAAGAAGGAAGGGTAGATAGGAGGAGTTGGAAGAGGGCAGGAAGATGGGGAGAAGAGGGAGGAGGGGGGAGGGGGAGGAAAAGAAGGAAGGAGAGAGAGGAAGAGGAGGGAGGAAAAGGAAAAGAAGGAAAAAGCGAAAGAAGTGAAAGGACGATATTTATTCACGTCTTCAGCTGCATTTCTGAGAATAAATTTTTGTAACATGCTTTCCTAGCATGCACAGTATTTTGCAATCCCCCCCATAGAACAATATAGGAACTGTGAAATGTAGAGTGACATTTTTATAAAAAAAGCATTGTGCTCAACATTTGTGCTTAAGGCAGCTAAAAGCAGCAATGTTAAATATGAAATAGTTATTATTAGCCATAGTTTGAATCTAATTTTGAACACATCAATAAGAAAAAGACACAAAATACGTGCAGTCAATACTCATTAGGATTAAGGGGGAAAACTGATATAAATGCCAAAAGCCTGCTTAAATAATAACAATGTCTTTATTTAGAAGCAAAAGGACAATAGAGATGAAGCTGGCATGATTCTGCTTGGCAATAGTTGTGAAGTCTGAGATTAGCCATCAAGAATATTCTTTATTCTGCCATGCCCACTAAAAATCAGAAGCAGCTCCAACCATTAACACTTGCATAACACCATATTCTCCCCACTTGTCCTTAACAGAGTAACAGAGTTGGAAGGGACCTTGGAGGTCTTCTAGTCCAACCCTCTGCTCATACAAGAAATCCTATGCCATTCCAGGCAGGTGGCTGTCCAGTCTCTTCTTAAAAACCCCCAATGACGAAACACCCACAAGGAAAGCTGGTTCCACTGGCTAATTATTCTCACGATTAGGAAATTTCTCCTTAATTCCAGGTTGCTTTTCTCCTTGGTTAGTTTCCATCCATTGTTTCTTGTCCTGCCTTCAGGTGCTTTGAAGAATAGATTGACTCCCTCTTCTTTGTGGCAGCCCCTCAAATATTGGAAGACTGCTATCATGTCACCCCTGGTCCTTCTTTTCACTAGACTGGACATACCCAATTCCTGCAACCGTTCTTCTTGTGACTTAGCCTCCAATCCCCTAATCATTCTCATTGCTCTTTTCTGCACTTTTTCCCAGTCTCAACACCTTATTTCATAATATGGTGAGCAAAACTGGATGCGGTATTCTAATTGTCTATTCTGAGCCACACTAAGGGTTTTATAAAGCACTGTTAATGCTGCACGTGGTCTTGAGTCTACATCTCTGTTAATGCAACCTAGAATTGCATTGGCTTCTTTGGCTGCTGCTGCACACCGCTCGCTCATATTTAAGTGGTTGTCCACTAGGACTCCCAAGATTCCTCTCACAGTTACTGCTACTGAGCCTCTCAGTCAGGGGCGGGCTTCAAAAATTTTAGCAATGGGTTCTCTGCCCAGTTGCTGGGTGGCAGGGGTGGGTTTCAACCGGTACGGCCTGGTACGGCCATACCAAATGGTGAAATTTAGCATGCCTTCCTGTATCCTTTGGTGAGGAGGCCCTGTACCGGAACGCTCCCTCTCCTCATTCTCTCTTTCACTCGCCCCGCCCATCCTCACCGTACTGCCGAAAAGTTCTCGGAAGAAGAACCAGAAGAAGAAAGAACTGGTGACTGGCTGGGGGGGGGGAGGTTGTTGGGGAAGAGGGAAGAGGCAGAGGGGCTGCTGGAAGAGTGTGTGCGTTTGCACAGGCTGTGAGTCTTAAAAACATCTGAATGAATCCAGGAAGAGGGAAGAGGCAGAGGGGCTGGAAGAGTGTATGTAAGGAGGTCAGTAATGTTGAAGACCGGCAAAGAAAGCCATGTTTCCTCTTGTAAGTAGCTGTTTTATTGTTTTGTGTACTTATTTTATTCTTATTTAAGTAGTAAGTGCACAAAATAATAAATTTCCTTTTTTTATATCTTCTTTTTGTAGGTCATTCTTTGGGGCAAAGAATTCAGTGACATTGACTTGGCCACTCCCACCCAGTCACATGACTGCCAAGCTACTCACACCCGGTCACATGATCACCAAGCCACTCCCACAAAACAGGCCGCACCTACAAAATAGATTCTAAAATTTTTTGAAACCCATCACTGCTGGGTGGGTGTGGCCATGGTGGGTGTGGCCTAGTCAGCCTCCTGCACCACAGCAACGGGGGCATTTCTGCTCTCCCCAGGTTTCAGAGGCTCTCTTCGGGCCTTCAGGAGAGAGAAAACAGCCTCCCCCGGGCTACGGCTTCCAGAACTTCTGGGAGGTCAATTTTTTGCCCTCCCTGAGCCTCTGCGCAGGCCCTGCACTTACCTGGCATCCCAAACAGGCCATGTGGGGACTCCTGGGATGGGAGGGGCAGGAGGGGGTGGGGCAGGGCCAACCAGGGATCAGATTTACAGGTTCTCCGAACTGGGCAGATTCTTAGCTAGATGTTCTCCCGAACCCATGCGAACCCTCCTGCTCTCAGTTCTGTACTCATTTTTCTGAAACAGGAGCAAAACTGGCTTGTTCCCCTAAACGCTGACTCTCTTTAAGTATTTAAGAACCGTGGCGGCACAGTGGTTAGAGTGCAGTACTGCAGGCTACTTCTGCAGATCACCAGCTACCAGCCGTTTTTGCAGATTGAATTTCACCAGGCTCAAGGTTGACTCAGCCTTCCATTGTTCCAAGGTGGGTAAAAAGAGGACCCAGATTGTTGGGGGCCATAAGCTGACTCTGTAAACCGCTTAGAGCAGGGGTGTCCAAACTTGGGAAGTTTAAGACTTGTGGGTTTCAACTCCCAGAATTCCCCAGCCAGCCTGGCTGGGGAATTCTGGGAGTTGAAGTCCACAATTCTTAGACTTCTCAAGTTTGGACACTCCTGGCTTAGAGAGAGCTGTAAACTACTGTGAAGCGGTATATAAGTCTAAGTGCTATTGCTGTTGCTATTGCTAAAGCAGCTCTTCCCAATGCCAGGAATTCGTCCTTCATTTTTTGCTTTCAGCATTCAGCATTCTCTTGCTGGTGCCTCTCGGTAGGCATCGTTCTGGATTTATCTCCCCTATCCATCAATCCAGCTGCTGTAGCCGCATATAAACATGGTCAGAGCTACCAGGAGAAGTGTCTGGCTGTAAAAAATGATTTGTGGTCTTTTCACGGGTTGCTACATGTTTCCAAATGGGGGAGAAAAGGCAGCTTTGCAATCAGAAGGCTTCCCTTCAATAGTCACCGCTCAAATGTTTTTTTTTGCAAATGGTCATACAAATCAGTACCAGGGGAGCTAAAAACTTGGCATTGATGGAGAGGTGCTAACCATTTATTTTCCCCCTATTTTGTGAGGAATGGCTCAGATCTACATTAATCCAGACAGAAGAGAACCTTTCTTTCTTTCTTTCTTTCTTTCTTTCTTTCTTTCTTTCTTTCTTTCTTTCTTTCTTTCTTTCTCTTTCTTTCTTATTTTCTTCCTTTCCCCATCCCTCCCTCCTTCCTTCTTTCTTTCATGCCTCTCTCCTTACTTGCTTCTTTCCTTCCATCTTTCCTCCCTCCCCCTTTCCTCCCTTCCTTCTTTCCTCCATCCCCCTCCTTTCCCTTCCCCTCCCTCCCTCCTCTTCTCTCCTCTCTTTCCCACCCATTCCCTCCCTCTTTTCTTTCTTTCTTCCTTTCTTCCTTCCTTCCCCCCTTCCTTCCTTTTTTTGTCCCTCCCTCCCTTCTTATTTGCTTCTTTCTTTCCTTCTTTCCTCCGTCCTCTCTTCCTTCCTTCATTCCTTCCTCCCTCCCCTCCCTCCCCTCCCTTCCCCTCCTCTTCTCCCCTCCCCTTCCCTCTCTCTTCCCCTCCCTCCCTCCCTCCCTCCCTCCCTCCTTTCTTCCTTCCTTTCTTTTTCTCATTTGCTATCCCTCATCAGATGAGCGGTGATTGGCTCATGACATTCACCAGATGTTCTCAGGGTTCTAAGGTCTACTAAAGTGAACAATGTGAAGATGAAGTTCCAATCTCTCTAAGCAATATTGGAAAGTAGAAAGGGGAGTGAATATCTTTTTATTTTTCACACTAGTCAGTTTTAATGTTTTACCTAGAGTTGCACCGAGTTGGTGAGAACTCTGTCTCTGCTCTTGAAATCTTGAATATTTATCGATGTGGTCACTAGGACTGCTCTGCTGACCCAATATCACTCAATAACAACTCGGTTATATATATTGCGTCACAACCCCTGGTATGCCCAAATATGGGAGTGAGCATACTGCTTCCCTTTTCTGTCTTTCGGCTCACCCTAGGAGCCATCCAGGCAGAAAGCCATTTTTTATGTTGCCTTTGTTACATTTGTAACAAAATATAAGCTATTTTATAGCTTGAAATAGATCTATACTAATCTCCATTTATGTATTTATCAGCACAAATGCAACACACACACACACACATGCATGTATGCATGCATGCGTGTGTGTGTGTGTTTTCCAACATAACTCTGGAACGCCTCAAGCAATTTCAACCAAACTTGGTACACAGATGACTTACTCTCTGGAAACAAATACTATAAGGGCAAGACACCCCTAAAGCCCCTTGGAGGGTGTTCTATTAAGATACAGCCTGTTGTGCCTTAAAATAGCTTCTACTGGCTTCAACTGTACAGTGCAGTGGAGTTGCCATGGTAATGGCTTCACAGTACTCCACAAGGGGGCTCCCTCTGGTAAGTATAGTACAGTCTTTATTGTCATTGTACAAAATAAATACAACAAAATTGGTAAGAGGGAAAATCCAACATTAGAAATTATGTTTGATCCGGAGTCCGGACATTTCCTCCCTATAAATAAATACCCAGGCAATGCTGGGTTATTGGCTAGTAATAAATAAATAAGATCTGCTCACATGTACAGATTGTTTCTCTGGACTGTCCCTTTTATTTGTGGAGCAGAGTGCTAAGCTTATTAAAGCTATTTTCGCAATGTACTATGCCATAAAACTCTGTTTTTAAGCCTGAACCACAAGAGGATAATAAAAATCTCCCTTTTTGGATTAGACACATAGACCAGCAAAAAAAAAACAGTGGCAAAGAGTCTAAAGATAGTCTCTTCCAAAGGAGATGAAAGCTTTAAAAAGTTTCCATGCTTTATCATTTAGAAGGCATAGAAGATTCCAACAGCCCAGACTAAAATGACATAATAATAATAATAATAATAATAATAATAATAATAATAATAATAATAATAATAATAATAATAATAATCCCAGAAGTAGCAAATGAGTCTTAAACAAAGCAAGGGTGAAATCAACTTACCTTCACTACCGGTTCGCAAACGTGAGCAGGCGTGGACCTTCCGTCCATGCGCAGAATGCCAAAAATGGGACATGATGACGCATGGGCCGGTGGGCAGAGCCTCCTGCCACCGCCACCACCACTGGTTCGACTGAACCAGATAGAACCGGCTGAATTGCACTACTGCACCAGGGGTGTCAAACTTAAAGCCCAGGGGCCGGTTCTGGCCCATGGGTTGTTGGCTCCTCCAGCTTGTATTCGGGTCTCTGTGCAGGGGGCGGGGTGCATGTGGGTAGGCTGCGCATGCATACGCAGGGGGCACGCTCATGCACGGGAAGATGGGTCACGTGGGGGGGGGCTTTGCGTGCATGTAAGGGGTGGGGCATACATGCGGAGGCAGCCCTTTGCATTTTGGGGGTTTGGGTGTGCGCATGCGCTTTGGGCAATCAGTCCAGAAAAGGACTGATTGCCCAAAGGGATTTGGACTGAGTAGAGGTTTGGACTAGAAGACCATTAAGGACACTTCCAACTTGTTATTCTGTAGTAGCCTGGGGCTGTGACTCCTAAGCTGACAGAGTAGCTCCAACAGATCCTAGGAGTATATATGCTTGATGGTTGTCTTTGCCTTTAGTCATTTGCAAATCACGCAGGTCTCTTATAACAAGTTAGCCTGTCTAATCATGAAAGATGAGTAATTCCGTTTCACAGATTTATGGCTAACAAGGTGATTATCATTGTTACATTAGGTCTGTCAATTTAATAAGTTCTCTTTAAAAACCATGGATGGCTTAAATGATTTCATCAACCCTTGCTTACACATGTATCAATTTATTAAAAGGGTATATTGGCCCTGTCACGCCTGGTATTTTTTTATTAAAATAAAATTAAATAATTTTAAGTGAATTATTAATATCCTCCATCTCGAAACTGTATTGACACGAAGTCTAGACATTTCAAGAGAGACTCGCTGTATGAATATCAATACACAGGTTATGCCAAAGACTGTGGGGAGAGGGGAAAAAAAGATTAACTTGAGGAAAAAGCATCCAGCGATTGGCAGTAATAATGCAATAATTAGATGTTCAATCTTTCGTACTGTTCTTTATCTGAAAGTCATTATACGCTTTTGTAACAGTAACTGCCAGATCTTTAGCCAACTTTCCATGAGTCTTTGGAGTTGCATGATTTTATGTAAGACACAAATAAAGTATCCACCCTGTATTTTCATAATATTGCAACATTTACTGTGTTCTGAAGCCAAATCTAGAAATTGAGTTACCTTAGCCTTGAGCTCAATTTGTGCAGGGAAAGGAGTTAGGTGGAGAGTCAAAAGACAGACCAGCTTAGAATCCCTATGTAGCCACAAATACCATATTTTTTGGAAAACAAGACACATCAAGATTTTGAAGAGGCAAATTAAAAAAAAAGTTTTTACACTCTGCAGACCTCGTGAAAACGGGCCCATTTTTTGTCGAAAAAAAGGGCATGCTTATAGAGTGCTCCTGGGGGCTGGGGGGGGCAAAAACAAGCAAAAAACTGTCCATTTTTGCCCTCCCCAGCTCCCAGGAGCATTCTGGAACCCTTCTAAAGGCAATACATGGCCATTTTGGTGATGGGGGTGGGGTTTGGGGAGGCCAAAAATGCTGTATTCAGTGTATAAGACGCACCCAGATTTTCACCCTCTTTTTTGAGGGAAAAAGGTGCGTCTTATACTCCGAAAAATACGGTAAACTAAGTCCAACCTCCACTGAGTTCCGTTGACTCTTATCTAACTCCAAACAGGTGCTAACCTGTAGTGGAGAAGATTCCCATGCGTAGGAGTTTTAGCAATGAATCAGTTTAATTGGACCTTCACACGTAGACCTGGTGTTTCCCACCTGACAATTTGGCATGAGATTTCACACATCAGGTCTGCCAATGGAAGGAAATGACCTTTTCTAAAATATTAAATCCTCTTGTACGCTGAGGAAATAGTGGGTGAAGTGTAAGTGGGTGGTGTATGCAACACTGGATTACATGCCATTATTCACTCCTCCCTAACCATCTTTTAACAAGCAGCTCTCAAAAGCTGGACTATATAAACTATTTAAGATTTCTGACATGAGCCATCAGAAAACATGGATTTACCAGGAGGCCTCCCAATTCCCTAATTCCCATGATACTCCCTACTCCTGCTGATGGGTTGTTGTTTTTCTCCTGTAAAATGGTGTACTTTCCCAAGCAAAGCACTGGGAAACCACTGCTTGCTATTTTTATTTTCCACGGTAGACATTTAAATGGATGGATTCCAAATCCATGGTAGACATACAGTATGAATCCGTGATGGTGAACTTATGGCACACTATGTGCCACAGGTAGCATGCAGAGCCCTCTCTGTGGGTGTGCGAGCCGTAATCCCAGTTCATTTCCACGGTGCATGCAAATGCACCTCCCACCGGCCAGCTGACTTTTGGGTGTCTACTGCGCATGCATGGTGGGGTGGGGTGGGATGGGGTTCATGCAGGAGATGTGTGTCCATCAGTGGTGGGTTTCAAAAATTTTTAGAACCTCTTCTGTAGGTGTGGCCTGCTTTGTGGGAGTGGCTGGCCGACCATGTGACCGAGAGGGAGCGGCCAACTTGTAAAATGTGCTGAAACTCACTTAACAAGGCTCTTGCTTAGCAGCCAAAATGTTGGCTCAGAAACTCTGGTATTTGAAACACGTAAGTCTTAAAGCTGTCAAGTTACAAGACCCTTGCACCCCTAACCCTTTAGAAAAAAAAACCCAGGGGTGTTCAAACTTGACAGCTTTAAGACTTGTGGACTTCAACTCCCAGAATTCCTCCTCCAGTCATGCTGGCTCAGAAACTCTGGCTTTGAAGTGTGCAAGTCTTAAAGCTGTCAAGTTACAAGACCCTTGCACCCCTAACCCCTTAGAAAAAAAACCAGGGGTGTTCAAAGTTGACAGCTTTAAGACTTGTGGACTTCAACTCCCAGAATTCCTCCTCTCGCTCTTAATCTTGATGATGTGCGGACGGGCGAGGGGAGGGAGGGAGCTGAAACCGGTTCTAAACGGCACTGTAGATTTGTGGAACCACTTCTATAGAAGAGCTTAGAACTGGCAGGAACCCACCCCTGGTGTGAATGCATGGGGGTGAGGTGTGTGCATGCATGGGTGGGATGTGTGCATACCCCCCATGGCCCATTTTTTGTCCCAGTGGACTGCAGGGAGGCTCACTGGGCCCAAAACGGGGCACAGGGGGTGATGTAGCACACACCCCTCCATTGGCCCATTTTTGGTCCCAGGAGACTGCAGGGAGGCCTAGTAGGTCCAAATGGGGCATAGGAGTCACCTGCGCATGTGCAGGGGGATGGAGCACAGGGGGAGTGTCACACACAGATTGCATTATGGGTGTGTTGCGTGCTTTCGGCACACGCCAACAAAAAGGTTAGCCATCACTGGTATAAATGATGCTGGAAGCAGATGCTTTTAAAATAAATAAATATATTTGCTTGTGATCGTTGAGTGCCATCAACCTTAAGGACCATCTTAGGACCATGAGCCCCACGTTGGGAAATCCAGACGTAGACTCATCTATTTATTTAGAGAATTTATATGACCGCCCAATCAGTTTTATGAAAGAGTATCAATGGGAAGGCCAGTCTAAACTCCATGAGGATGATGTTCCAAAGGGAGGGAGCCACCACTGGCAAAGCCCTTCTGGATCCTGTCAGATGTACTTCCTTAGGAGAAAGGAAGTGCAACATAGAACCGTGGGGTTGCAGCGGTTAGAATGCAACATTGCAGGCTAATTCTGCCAGTTGCCAGCAGTTTGATTCTGACCAGCTCAGGGTTGACTTCCATCCTTCTGAGGTAGGAAAATGAGGACCCAAATTGTTGGAGGCAATAGGCTAACTCTGCAAACCACTTAGACAGGGCAGTAAAGCATTATGAAGCAGTAGATAAGCCTAAGTGCTGTTGCTATTGCTATTCCTTGCCTCCCCAGTCTAGTGAGTGGGGTGGATGTAACTGGGAAGAGCTGGTCCTTCAGATAACCTGGTCCCAAGCCATGGAGGCAGGGGTGGGATTCTACCAGTTCGGACTGGTCTGGGAAAACCCATAGTTCCAATGATGGAACGAAACAGTTTGCGCCAATGATCAGATAGGCCCGCCGCCCCGCCCCTGCGCTATACTGACCTGTATTCACTCGGCAGAGCGGATCGCCACACTTCAGCTATGTTATTCCCCAGCAGTGATGCAGAAGGTAAGTATTCTTAAAACGGCGCATGCGTGCGGTGCGAAGCCCGCGATCACTGAATCAGTTGTTAAACTGGCAGGATCCCGCCACTGCACGGAGGACTTTTTCTCCCCAAAGTTTTTGATTTTTATTTCTCATACATACATTCACAAATATACAATGTCATAACTATTATTCATAGTATGTGTTATCTTTTAACATTTATAACAATTCATTTCTCCTCCTAAAATTAAAAATATAATCAAGATTGCTTTCCTGTCATCCCATACATCCATCTTGTTTTACAACAGCCCTACTTCTTCCCTCTCCTTTTCTCCTTCCCTCCCTTCTTTTCTTCTTCTCTACTTTCTTCTTTCCTCCTCTCCTTTCCCTTTTCTTCTTCCCCTCCCCCATCCTCTCCCTCACTCCTTCTTCCCCTTCCTGCCCTCCCTCCTACTCTTACTTCTCCGTTTCTTCCTTTCCTTTTCCCTTTCTTCTTT